>NC_068309.1:33183699-33847449 GCF_025860055.1 Xyrauchen texanus
ATGTAAAATGTAACCAAAATGTCTTCTAGGCTATTTATGGATTTTCAGCACTATTTAAAGTCAGCAAAAAAAAAAAAAAAAAGAAAGAGAATTAAGTTAAAGGAGCCCATCTTGTTGACAGAGGCTATTTACACTAACTCCGCCCACCACTGCTAAGACCAAACTCAAGACAGCCATGACAGGTTTATTTTGGGTCAACTACTGATCAAATGAAGGCTGGCATATTTGAATTTGACACGATGGGGCAGAGACATTAAACCGGTTAATGGGTTTGACATTTAGTGGATTAAAATATTGGCTAACTAACTATTTGAGCTAGTCTGGTGGAAACACAGGATTTTACGACAAACTGCATCTCCATGTGCAGCTCTAGTAGCTCTGGATGTAACGACGGTATGTGTATGTGTTGACATGCTTGAGATCTGGATTAGAATCCCTCCACTTGACATACTGTTTCCCTTGTCTCTACTCTTAATATTTCCAATAATACTACTTAAAGTAATAAATAAAAGAGATTCTTGCAGTGATTTGGTCACAGTGAAGGTCAGGGAGTTGAGAGAAGGATTTGATCCAGATAAAATGAACCATGGTTTTACTCTAGTAATATTATACATATGTAGTAACCATGTGTTTTGGTGGAAACTATATAGTTCTGATGTACTAACCATGGTGTTACTACAGTAACGTGTTGTTAATAGTAGTTAATAGTAACCATGTTCAATGTTGTATTTACTATGATTTTACATGAAAAATACCATGGTGATACTATGGTTACTGTAGTAAAACCATGGTTAATTTTTGTAAGGAAGGGTTAGTGGTAGGGATTGGGGTATGGTGTTTGTGGGACTCCAAATAAACACAAAAGAAATGTAGTGATGCCACTATACTGTATGTTAGTATTTAAACAGGGGTGTAAGAGTATCTGCCAATATTTGCACTAGAGAAATCCTCAGCTGAAACAAAAAAGAGACACACTGAAGAACATACATGTTAATTTCACAAGCATATTTGTATTAGCTATAAAGGTTATGTAGTCTTTTAACCTACAATAGGAAATGCTTAAATCATAAACTGAAACACTCTGGTAATTTTAATAAATGTTTATTATCAAAACAGTACAACCAACAACCAATCTACATTTCTGAGAGGATTTATTTTTATTTTCAGTCGGGTATGAAAACTGGAAAAAAAGTTTCATTCAACACAATTGTATAAACATGAGCCATATCTCTGTGGCAAAATTGCAGAGTAAACATTTCTGCCACTGAAGAAAATGTAGATTTGCTGCTATGTTTGTCCCACTACACAAGTCTGACACAGACATGTATAAAACGTATCCACAAACACGCATTTTTCTCTGCTTCTGTGTTACTGTACACTCTGCTCATAACTGCAACTCTGTAAATATCATAAATGGGTCAATCCTACAATTCGTGACATTCTGGCATTGAAACTTTTGAAAAATAAAACATTATTTTACAAGTTTCTTAATGTTTCATCATTACAGTGACATATTAAAGATTGCAGTAGTCATACTGGTGAAGATAAATTACTAAAAAATTCAGATGTCCATCCAAATGAGCAGCATCAGGGTGGACAATAACAGGGTGGACATTCAGTGGATAAATGAGCCACTGCAAGGTCTGTGGTTGATATTAGAAAACATATTTGTAAATTCATATTTATGATTTTATTTCTGTTAACCTAAATACTGTATATTTAAATGTTAAAATTACATTAATTTCTCATATATATTCCCATTATAGTGTGGACATTCTATGCTTGACCACATATGACTAGTACCACAAAAAAAAGGAAAACATAAATAAAACAATACAGTTATAAACTTCAAATAACTGTGTGATGTCATATCTTAATATCTTCAATGAAAGGTCATTTAAACGCTTTAATGTCCAGAACAAAATATGAAGTCCAGCAGAAAAAGCATACTAGACTATAAAAAAAAAAAAATATATATATATATATATATATATATATATATAGATAGATAGATAGATAGATAGATAGATAGATAGATAGATAGATAGATAGACAGATAGATATATCATCAGATCATAGCTTTCCAATGACACATAGATTGAGCTTCTAGTCCACTCAGAGGCCGATATGTTCAATGAAACAATGTGGGTGGTATATTCAATGAAACAATGTGGGTGGTGCATGAACTGAAAATTAGACTGAATGTCTATGGACAAACACATATAAGAGCGCTACAATTCAGTAGAGCGCCACCTACATTTCAGTTCAGAATATTGTGATAGAAGGTGATAGGGGTTAAATTAAATTGTCCTAGTACGTGCTGCTATTTAATGGAAAGGGAGATAGAGTGAACAGAACCAGAATTACATGCTTACAAATTTAAGACCAAATTTTTTTTTTCTGTCCATCATAAGATTGAGTATTCTTTTTGTTTTATTATTTGGGGGTGTTCTGAAAAAATTTGATAAATTTTTTGCTATTAGTCCACAGTGTGAGCTTTTAAATTTGAGTGTGAAAAATTGCAGGTGGCAACCCAAACATGCACCAGAGTTTAAGGGGTTAAGATGTTAAGATTGTTAATCAATTCAACAAAAAGTTTTATCGAAGATCTCACTTGAGATGAAATATGAAACATGATGTTTGATGACAACAAAGAAAAATCAATGTCAATTTCACTTATGAGCGGAATATTTTTGTCAGACGTTATTTCTAATCAAGCAGTAATTTTGCCAAATTACGCAAAAAGTGTTAAAATATTATGTAATTGTGTGTATTTAGGAGACATGAAATTAGCATTAGCAATACAAAGTAGTCAGCCATTTAATAACAATAAAAAAAACATTTAAATGTTTTTTTCCATCATCATCTTTTTCACCACAGAATTCTAAACAAAGCATCATATGCAATTTGAGATGTGCTGGAAATGACAGTGATGGGAATGTTCATGACTTTCAGAATAAAATGACAAAAATAGCATAAATCTCCTTTGGTGCATGTACATACATGGGACATTGATAGTTAACATATAATAATAATAATAAAAACAATTGTGAGAGTGTGAAAAGGTAGTGTTTTAACAACACTTTACCTTCTAGAAGTCTACAGTGCTAAAAGCCCCCAAAGATGAAGAAACACCCATATGAGTTTCCATCTCTGTTAGGATGAGGCCTTAGACTGCAGCTGCCGACAGTACAGTATATAGGCAGTAGGCAGTGAAGCAGCTCACTAGGTTCTGGAACAGATGTTTGTCACACAAACTCGATGTTAAATAATTATGGTTATGGGTTTGTTCAAATCCTAAGCAAGCAGTAGTGATAGTGATGCTTGCCTTAGCAACCATCACCATGCAGGCCCACGTTAAATAGACAGGCTATAAATAATCCCTGTACAATTTGTGCACAGTCATGTGATTACAATTACAGTTGTATGAACAGCTGGAGGACATCACATCATCTGTTGACCGAGGACCCTGGACATCATGGCAGACCACGAGCACGTCACTGAAAGGAACTGTTCTCTGTTTGTGCATTACCAATCCATGCTCGACACTTTGTGTGAGGTCACACAAACGAGAGCACAGGCCTGCCCATGGCCGCCACTGCATCTGTCTGTAGTGTGAACGCAGTTATATTTGGAGACTTTGCTCAGTGATGACATGCTTTTCACATTTATCCGCAGGCGTTATTGAGCGAGGGAGGAGGAGAGAGAGAGAGAGTGAGGGAGGGGAATGGAAGAGCAAGAGCCCAGAGACACATGAAAGCTTTTCGTGAGAAATTGGGCATCTGAGTTTGTACATAATTATTTTTATGATTGTATGTTTGTATGTCTGATGGCTTTATGCTATACATTTCTTAATATAGTGTGGTTCAAGAAAAGTTAGCCTTAATCAACTGCAGTTTTGGTATTACATTGATTACCAAAATAAGTTATTTCACCCCAAAAAATTGTGGTACAGTAAGGCACTTACAATGGAAGTTAATGGGACCAGTCCACAAATGCTAAAATACACACTATTTCATAAGTATTCACCTGATTTAGCCCCGCCCTTTTCAGTGCTCCGCTCTTCCGAATTTTGTCATCTAACTTCCTGTTTTTATTTAAGCTACTGAGAAGAGTAGATCAAAATGGATTACGTGTGGGAGCACAAAGTGTTTTTCATTAAGAGTTGATGGTGTGATAATGCTCATGAGGTGTTTTTCGGTCATAGTACAAGTTTGTTTTCCAACACTCCCGAAGATTAATTGGACTTGAGAGATCACATTCAGACAGCTATGACACACTGCACTTTATCATGATACAAGCATTTCATTGTTATACGTGTAATTCTGCTTAATTTTTTGACTCATGTCACGTCATCATAAAATTGCCCTCCTATTTAAGGCCGGTTTCAAATGGAAATGCATCATGGTTTGGGTCCAAGAATTTCCGGTTCCCGGCATGTCCGGGTCTCCTGAGAGTAGGATTTGGAGATGTCCCTGCACTTCACACACAATGGGGCTTAGCTGTTCATGCTTTTGTGTTTTAACTATAGCCACAGCCCTTAGGTTCCAGTTAACTTGTCCAGTTGTTGACACTCGCTGTTGATCCTAACCCTGGTAAAATGAGCAACTATCTTCATGTGTAAGTCTGTACATTTTTCAGTTTTTTTCAGTTAGAGTTTGTCAGTTAGAGTCAGTTAGAGTTTGTCTTTGCTTTGCTGTTGTTAAATATTTAGTCTTTGTAGGCGCCCTTGTATGGCTGACGGTGTGTTCCTGTTGCAATGAAGCTAAAACTCTGGTTAACCTCTGCAAACGCTGCTGTTTTGTTCCGACTTCGTTCTTATTGGACATGTTTCTATTTGTTTTGTTCCTTGTCTGTTGTCTTTTATTTTTATCTGTTTTATCTGTTTTATATTTATTTGTTTTGTGTTTTTGGGACAGTTTGGTCTAATTTCAGTTGTGCCGGTTGTGTTTTTACCTATGGCTGCTTTCCATTCCTCTGATTGTTAAGGTATCATTAAGCTTTGCGGCCATACATCCCAAAACAATTTTTTACCATATGCCTTGGTCATATGTCAATTAGGGCTCTCAGAGTTGCTTGGTAGGTGTCTATGCACTCATGTGTCGAGTATTTTGATTATTAATCTCCTTAAAAATGTAAATTCATTCTTTGGTTTCTAATGTAGTATTTTGCTGATGTTATATTTTTGATATGTCTACATATTTAGGCCCCAATTGCTGCAGTTGTACTGATATTTAAGTGCTGTCTGATTTCCTATAAGCGGGTGTATCAACTGTCTGTTAATGTTGTTTCCTTTATTTTGTTGCAGGAGCTAGGTGCCCAAGGCAGAGGGGCTAGTTCAATCCCTATAATGGTGGTGGTGTCCCTCTCACCCATTTTAATTTATTTACTTATAAATATATTATAGGGTTATGCTTAGTGCTGAGTGAAAGACTTACATGTATAAATGAATGTAAAGGGAACATAAGGGAAAGGAGGAGGCGAGAACTGGCTTGACAATACATATAATATTTTAATGAAAAACTTAAACAAAAAGACAAGCACAAAAATGACGGTCAGCTAACCGCAAACAATCTCTCTCTCTCGTTGCACCACCTTATGCAGTCAGCCTTTATCAGTCTCAGAGGCTTAATTAGCCTGATAAGGGACCAGGTATGTATAATCACGACCCGGCCCCGCCCTCCGCCCTGTCACAATAAACAAGAAAGAAATTGTTAAAATAGTAGAACAAAAAATTCATTCGTAATTAGTAATGTGATTACTTTTACAAAGAAGTCATTATTAAAGTAATATGATTAAAATTGTATACAAATAATAATTAGTAATTCGTAGTGGATTACTATTTTAATTAACTTACACAACACTGGTCGTGAGCACGCCTATGATGCCTTAAAATACAACCTAAGATGTCAGCTCACTAGGTTTTGGAACAAAGTGTATAATGTTTGATTGGAACAAATTCACAAGACATAATTGAGATGGAATCAACATTTATGTCCTGGATCATTTTTTGTAAATATTGTCATTATCAATGGTAAACATGTTCAGGATCCATGCCAGGACTGATGAAATGGATGGACGGACTGATGGAACGATGAATAAAAAAGGAGGGGACAGACACTGGAGGCCTTCTCGGTCCTTAATACCTGGTGACTGATGATTCATTCATTTGACAAGCAATGAAGAACAGGGATGGATTAGACAAAGCAGTCACAGACTTGCCGTCCCCTCGAGCATACAGATGAGGAGAGCAGAAGTGATTGACACACAGAGAAAGAGGTATATGTGCAGGCAAACTCTTCTCCAACATATCTGCTTGTATAAGCCTATGGTGACCAAATGAGCCACATGTTCAGTGACATTTAAGCATGGCATGGTCACAAAAAGGAAGGGGAGGGTGTAACAGAGAGGATGAGATGAAGCAGGATGAGATAGAGAGAGATTACATGATGTATCTGTGTTTAAGAGCATGCCTGCAGCTGTTTTGTGGATGTATGTTCTAACGTAACATTGCAACAAAAATTATTTGGTAAGTGTTGTTCTCTGTGATGCTTTTACATCAGGGATGTGCACAACTGCATTATTTTTAAAATCAATTAGTCGGTGGGTTGTTTTAATGACTAGTTTGCTAGTTGGTTTTAAGAACGCTCTATATGCTTACACTGGCTTTGGGTCACACCAAAGGGGCGTTCACAAATGATGTATTTTTGTGTTCAAAAACAGCTTGGCAGTGGGATAGAATGCAGTGGTTTCACAATGCCTTTTTAGGTGTTAATGTTTTCAACTACATTTAACAACACAGCATCCATAAAACACAACGCTCATGGCGTGAGACCCTGAAAAAATCTGAGAGATGTGACACAAAGACCAAAGACATCTGTATACATGTTGACAAAATAATAAAAAATAAATAAAATAAGTCTGACATTATTTGTTTTTAATTTTATCGTTGATGGATTTGTTGCAAAAAAACAACATTCATGGAGAGAGATGCTGAACAAATAGACCCAAAATATAAAAAATATTTAGAGTCTGAAAGTCACTGTTTTTAAAAGTATTGTTTAAGATGATGGATTTGTTACATATAACAACATTACAAACAATGAAATGCAGTGCAATAGATAAGACTTCCATCTGCATGTCTACATAGACACTTACTCAAGACCTAGAATAAAATATTTTTTTTATTTTATTTTGTTAAAACATGGCACATGATGCTGAACCACATCGAAATGCTGTGCCTAGAAAAGCCTAAGACGTTTGTCTGCATGTGTACATAGATAATAAATAAAATAATAATAATTAAAAAATAATATATATATATATATATATGCAGTTCAACAGTTGTTGTCTTAAAATGTGTTGTTGAAGATTGTGGATAACATTTTTATTTAAATGAATATATAATACATTTAATAATTCTGATAATTCAAATACACTACATTATTATGCCAGACAAGTACAGCACTGATTAGGCATTAAAAGTAAATTTAGAAGGGAATATATTGTTTATTTTCATATCAATTTACATAATTCTATCACAGCAATCCATTTTGCATTTAAATTTGTCAGTCTGTCTGAACCTATTATAATGGCTTTTCTAAGCATGCACCTATGTAGACATGTTGACACTTTTTGAGTGTCTCATCTTTGTTCTGTTTAATCATAAACAGTGTTTAGGAGTTTTTCACTCCATCCAGCTCTGTTTGAATGCAAGAACATGTCCATATTTTATGCTCTCTGCTGCAGTCTATAAGTCTGGTTTGCTGCATGTACAGCTAAAACCCTAAAAAAAAGACATAACTAATCAACTAGTTGGTTGTTGAAGGACTAGACAACCATCTTGACCCTTCCCTGTCTTTCACACGGTGGTGAATAACTTTGCCTACTATGCTTTAAACTCCACCCAGTCTCCACAACCAGTTCCTTGAGTCTGGTTTTGCTACCTGGCGGTTTTATGTGCCAGATGAGTCGCAAAAAGGCACACTCTCTTCTTTTTGGCCATTTTGGTCCACATTCTTCCCTGGAAACAAAATATAAAACTGTCAAATCCTAAAGAGCATCGTAGCATTGTTATTGTTGCACGTGGACAGCACAGAAGCTCAATAGTGCTTTAAAAAACACACTTCCTACTGATTACGGTGAAAAGCTAATCTAAGCAAGCTTTGCGACAACAATGGAGTCCCCATACACTAGCATGCTCGCCAGACAAAAACACACTGACAGGCTCCTCATCATCCGACATGTAATTAAAACCGAAACAAAAGGATGGACGAAAGAGGTAATGTCAACATTGACAACGACAAAAGCTGCACTGACTCTCCATCCCGATAAGACGCCCCTGTAGTCGGCCTCCAACCAACGGGACGTGGGGCCTACAACCAACAGGGGCAGGGACGTCTACCTTCACTAAACAGCCAGCGAGACGAGTCCTGGCAATGTATAGACTCAGCACAGCGAGTCCTCTGAGAGTCCTCTATGGCAGCCCATTGAACACCCAGCTGCATTAATCTTACTGCCGCTTTGTCCTGGGGCGCCTGCGCCAACCCGTAAGGTCAATTAAACTCAGAAAGATAAATTACTTGCCATGATATTGGGATATAAATAGTCCACAGTGAGGGGAGGGGAAATGAGACAGTTGTTTAGAGTCACGCCCATGTCACACAGACATGTTAGGTGAGACTAGTATCTCAACTAAGTAGCAGCCCTTCTGCTAATTTAAAGTAAGTGCTTAAAGCAACGGGAAGTTCTACAGAAAGGGTCTACAAGAAGGTTTTTTTTTCCTGGAAACCTCTACCAGGAATGTACCTCTACCTCAGAAGAAGCAAATATAAATCTTGTGAGAATTTTGCAGAACAACATGTAGTCACACAATAAGTACGTTGTATTGTATTAAGTGTATTTTAATGTTAGTATATATATATATATATATTAGTTTAGTACTTATGTTTGTTAAAGACACCTAATACTGTATAACGTGGGACTGAAAATATTAATGGTGCTTGCCTTAGCAAATCTTGCCACCAGAATGCCTTACCAAGTACTTCAGTACACTACTCCATATCAAATTAGTTGCTAGGGTGCTCTGGATGGTTGCTAGAGCCTGGTTTGTCAGAGTGCCATGGTGACATTTAAAGAGTTTGGTCTGCTTGCTATTCAGAGTCAAAAGACCCACCCCTCAATTCTCTATGACTTTCTAATTCAGAGACATGATCTCACTGATCACTTGTCAATGGGATTTTTATAAGCGATTAGGCAAAGTCATAGTAGACCTCTCCTCAATAAGCTGGCTCATTCATGGATGTACAACAAACAGTATGGGACGAATTACACGTCAAAGTTTTAGCAGTAGAAGAAGAATTGGTTTAATCCCTAAACAAAGGTCAGAGCACTTGCAATAGTGGCACCATGCTAAAGCAAGCACAACTAATGACTAGTGATGTCCGATTCTTGAATGAGTCGATTCTCAGCAAGTAACCAGTCAAGCCAATTCACAAAATCAAACTTAATTGAACTTTAGTTCCGGGCTGATGATGCAAGACGCATAGTTGAAGTACTTGGCTATGCAGCACGTCGAACAGTCTGACTCAAAAAGAACAAATTAGCCGGTCCCACTAATTGTCGAAGTTTTATTGAGGATAACAGAGGACTTGCTATGTGTTGAGACAGTAATGGCAGTTGCCGAATAAAACATATATAAATCTGCAGATGTTTGTTATTAATTCAAAATTAATTATTAATTATAATTAATTATAAAAATAAAAAATAGCAAATGAAGGTCTCGAGACTTAAGTAGGAATTTTTACTAAATGATATTACTAATACAAATTAATAATCTACAATTGATTACACCTGTACACCTACATATTCATCAGCCAATCGTGTGGCAGCAGCCTAATGTATAACATCATGCAGATACGGGTCAAGAGCTTCAGTTAATGTTCACATCAACCATTAAAATGGGGGAAAATTGTGCTCTCAGTGATTTGGAGTGTGGCATTATTGTTGGTGTCAGACAGGCTGGTTTGAGTATTTCTGTAACTGCTCTAGAGTTTACTCAGAATGATGCCATAAACAAAAAACATCCAGTGAGCGGAAGTTCTGCGGATGGAAATGCCTTGTTGATGAGAGAGTTCAGTGTATAAAGGCTCCAGTAACTCAGATAACCACTCTGTACAATTGTAGTGAGCAGAATATCATCTCAGAATGCACAACACATCAAACCTTGAGGCGGATGACAACAGCAGAAGACCACTGGCTGGTCTAGATGGTCAACCTACATTTTTGAAAGCTCCAAAAAGCTTCAGTGTTTACACTCTTTGGGGAAATTGATCTATAGTTGAATTATTTACAGTATAATTGTGACTGCATATTAAGTTTGGATACATGAAAGTATTTTATTATAAAAATAAAAAATACACACAAATGATCTTTAAGGGCCAGGCCAGGTAGGGATAGCTCCTAGCTAACAGCTGCATATTTACACTTTTTTTATACAGTGTACTTTGTTTAATCCAATAAAAAGTTTAATGGACAGTGTAAAAGCTGTTTAGCTAAATATGTCGGTTTGATTAAGGTAAGAGGCCTAAAGAGACCTAATACATAAGGTGCTCAGAGATGCACGTGAAATGTATACTGTACTGCTCGCGGCCACAGGAGATTTCTGCTCACTGACTGAATTTTCATTGCTCTGAAACCTTATTAAGTAATTATCATAACAACACCATGGGGAATACACTCTCTGGAATTCACTTTTCTGATTGGTCAGTTGCGGCATTTAAAATGTTACCAATATTTTTGTATAATGACCACTAAACTGTATAATTGACCATTGTCCCAGTCAACTAATTTCCTACATGGCTGTGCCAGTTTCATGTCTCTTGTATCACTCTGCACTCTCTTTATTAACACAAAATAACATTACACTCAAATCAATATTTCATGTCTATTCATTTATTTGGTAAGTGGGATAATATACTGTTAGCTAATCATTATCGCAAATTAAACAATTTCAGGGTGATGTCAGGGTTTATTTTGCAATAATGACCAGCTAACTGTACATTATCCCTTATACTATACGCTATCTGTGTCTCCCTGAGATTTGGTGTACAATACACATAGCTTATTACTATATATGGTACATGTCACATCACTGACTGCAACATCCTAAATATACTTCAGATGATTTATGTATAACTGTAAAAGGTAAACCTCATTTGAAGATAAACACTGTAGCTATAAACTTGTGATTATTAATAGAGGCTAGCTATTGGAGGGCAAACCATTGATGCCATTGTATTTCATGTAAATATTTACCTGTCTCATATGCTTGCCAGAACAGTACGCCCATGGGGTGTAGACATTGGCCGCCCACTCCACTGAGGGAGAATATTGCGTGACTACACTGGGTCGGTCATAGAGTGTTCTCCATCAGTAACAGCTGTAGACGCCGCTGTCTGGGGACTGGAGAGGCATCACATCCAGGGACTGTTAAACTCGGCAGGCAGCTGCTCCACAGTCACTCAGGTGGCCAAAACTGGGTGGAATGTCCAAATATTTATCAAATGCACAGGGGTTTGTCCCTTACGTCTCATCTTTAAATGGACAGTTCTCCAAAAAAAAAAAAAAATAAAAATAAAAATTCTGTCATCATTTACTCACCATTTTAAAGTTGTTCCACACCTTTTTTTCATATGTGGAACACAAAAGGAGATGTAAGCACTTGTCACCATTTAGGTGGGTGGCACCAATCATCCCCCAAATATATTATTTTATTTTATTAATTTGTATAGCACTTTTTACAATAAATATAATTCCATAATTGTAAAATTTTATTGTAACTATATATATTTTCATGTATACAGACTGATTTAAAAACCTACTTTGTGTGGAACATACCCCCCAAAAACAAATAAATAAATAAATAATTTGTCATTTTATATAATTATACAAAAATAATTGACACATTTTTTTCCCGAAATATTACTTCTCTAACCAATATTAGAATATTATATATATACACAACATTTAGATTTATTAGTATAGCACTTTTTGCAATAATTATCGTTCTATAAGGAAGACTCGCAGACTTTTTTAAGATGACATTTTTTTGATGAATATAAAACAGAAAAGTAATGTCTCTCTTTGGCGTAGGCCCTGTCTGGCGGTCCGAAGTTGTTGTACTCAGAACCGTCATATCCTGCCGGAGATAGGAGGCAGGGGCGAGGAGCCTACCCCCGTGCAGGACGGGACTCAACTGGTGGTGGTGGGGTGGTGGAGGTTGCCATGTTAGCACACTGAAACAGCAATGTGATAGATTCTGAGCAGACTTATAAAGCAATGGCTTATGTGATTGGCTAGGAATTACCCAGCTAATGGTGCGATGATGTACAGCTGTTAGTCTTCCCGCTAGAACTGTGCTTACATTTATCGCAACTTTGTAAAAAACGTTGTTTTTTTTTTTTCTCTCGAATTTCTCGAGGACCCTTTGCATCCCTTTGAAGTCCGGGGACCCCAGTTTGAAAACCCCTATAGGCTAAACAGTGTATTGTACTTGTGGGGCATAAAACTTGCTTGTACAGCATAGTGATTTGTGAATGATTTGTGAATGAATCTTTATTTTGAATCTATTCTTTTTAAATTAATTGGTCAAACAGGTTCACAAATAGGTCTGAATGATTCACTGACGAAACACTCGGGATTGAAATTACTTTTTAAAATCCTAATCCACTAATCAAACAAATGGTTAGGTCATAGAGAAGTCATGGAAATCCATGGGTCAAAATGTTTGGGAATCCTGTTTAAAGTATTTGTGCATGTATTCAGTATTCACCCATCGCAGTTGGGTTTATGTGATTACAAATGGAAATACAGTCATTGCTTCTTTGAACATGGCTGAATAAATTATCCTGATATGAGCACAAGGACACATACGTGAAGAAGGGGCATGAATACATACACATACACATATGCACGTGTGTGTGTGTGTGTGTGTGTGTGTGTGTGTGTGTGTGTGTGTGTGTGTCTATATCTCTTATTGGTCAGTGATGAACTAAGCACTCTTGAAGGCTGATTATGCACTCTTCCGTAATGCAGCCTTCAATGGCCACTAATCTGGGGTTAGAGAAGCTCCCCAGGGCCATTGTTCTGCCTGGCATTCTGTACAGTATAATGGCACGTATAGATGATTCAGTTCAATATCTCAGTGGATGGGCGAATGGTTGGAGCTTGGGGCTGCATGGTTCTGTTGGGTCAGGACCCATTCTTGATTTGTTTGAGACAAAAGCAAACACATGGTGACAAATCCCTCCCCCATCCGTATTCAGTTGCCCTGAATGTTATGCAAAAACATTTATTTGCCTTAGGCTCTTTTCTCGATGTGTTATGAAAGATGTAAATGAATTTATTTAATGACATCAATAAAGATCCCTTTGGAAACAGTATATGTGGAATTACTGTTGACCAACTGATATTCTACAATATTAGTCAAATGTAAATAGTACAGTGGGGTTCAAGTCTACTTATGAAAATGATTTTATTTAAAATTTTTCCTGATACGGTTTTTATTTCCAAGCCAAATACTACTTGCTTTATCTTGGTAATACCCCTGTTATTAGACACTTTTGACCAGGGGCCAATGACAAATTAGGATTTTTAAAGAGCTATTTGAAAACTGTAAAAATCTTTTTTGTTTTTTAATATAGTTCAGTACACAACAATGTTGATAAAGACATGAAATTGAATTAGTTTAATTATTTTTTACCTGTTAACTTGATCTTGCTCTTAAAAAAGTGTAATGGGGTGTAACTGTAATATTTATTTAAAATAATATGACCTTCATATAAATAATATTTTAACAGGGTATTAGTATTGTGAAGTGTTTTGAAAATTAGTTTATTATGCCAAATATAATGACATTAAAGTCCAAAAATGTTGTGTGATTTAATTAAAAATGATTTTCAAAAGAGATACAGAGGCAAGAAAAAGTAAGTGAACCCTCTGGATTTACGAAGAGCTTAGATATTCTTCTGTGCACAGTTAGACACACTGTCTGAAAATGGAGACAATTCAGTACTGTGGATACTCTCCCTAGAAGTGGCCGCCCAGACAAGATGACTCAAAGGGCACACTGCAGAAAGCTCAATGAGGTTAAAAAGAACCCTAATATGTGCAAAGACTGTGCGCTATATTTTATGTAATTTTCGTGAGAGCACTAATTCAAAGCACAATTTTCAAGCCAGTGCAAAGCACAAGTGGGAGGGAATGTTTGCGCTATCTGTGGGTGCATGCGCTCAAACTGTGGGTTTATCATATGGTGATGAAGTGGTGCAAAAATGCAATTTGCTATTTTCTTGAGAAATAGGTTGTTGTGCTAAGAGGGTTTTATGAAACAAAAATGTATGTTATTTGTGTAACTATCTTTAGGCCCTGATTTTTCAATTATTATGTTTATATTTAAAATTGTATTAATGATCAAATTTGTATTGGTATTTTTCCACCTGTTCTAAGAGTGATTTTTAAGTTACTGCAAAAAGGGTCCATAGAAGAAATTTTTTTTGGACCACTTTGTTATTTTGATAACATTTTAATTTCGTTTTGAAGTGTAATTTGAGTTTAGAAATATTTTTGTTATGTTTATTTTGTATCAAATTTTTCAAAATCAAAATCGGCTTGTAGAAGTGAAGTGCGTGCCGATACAATCACTGTTAACACTAGCCATGATTTGTGTGTCAGTAGATGAAAATGATTAATAATATTACATTCTCTATCATTTAACGGAGTGTGAATCCAAATCCTGAACACATTTTCCATGCGTATAAAAGGAGCGTGTCCCATTTAACAATGATGCAGTGAATGCACAAAAATAATGTCCATATTTGTATTCTTCTAATTCATTGCAAATAGTATGTTTACATTTCCCACTTCAAACGAATGTGCTGTCTTTGTTCACAGTATATCGGTGGTGCTTAAGGTAATGGACTATATAATAGGATGCAGATGGTGCCGGAGAAGAACCTCCAAATTAAATTGCACTGGACCCAGCCCATTAGTGCCTTGCCAAACCCACTTGTGCCAAACCTTGACTTATGGCATAGTGCTGCGCTTAGTGTTAGCCGTCAAGTCATTGCCCCTCCATGCTTCAACGAATAAGGTGTTTCAGCAATGGCATCGGTAACCAAAAATGTGTCCTTTTGCTGAAGTCAAAAACTTCCATTCTGGTCAACAAAACATGAACAAAAAATGACTGAGTGCACATTTAAATTATCATCTTAACAATTTCAAAGAAAAGCTGAATTGAAAAATTGTCATGAAATTAAGAACTTGACTTTTCGGGTTTGTTCAAATCCTGATGATCCATGTTGTCCAGCATGATTTGAAAATATTCCAAAGAGAATCTTGTGAGCTTCAATGATTGAAAGAAAATCTTATTATAGCCTATAGCGAAATGACGTTAACATGGTCAATATCACGAAATTGCTTAATTGATTTGTGATTTGATAGTGTAGAATCTTATATATTACTTATTAAATGTATGCCATAATGTTTCTTTGCATTAGATTGTTCAATATCATAAAACTCTTTCTGGTTTATTTTAAATCACAGATTTTCAAAATGCCCTCAGACTTTTGTATCTCACTGTATGTGGGCAATTTGGTGTGAAAGGGCCTTTGCCCTGTGCAATTACATCAAGAACCAGTATGGTTTCTGATGTAAACTCTTCTTTTTATACTCTTCTACATCATGATGACTGGAGCAGCACATTTATACACTATCCTTGCATGACCTGATGTGCCTGTGGCCGGAGGGCTTTAAACGGCTCCCTGCTCTGAACAACTGATTTTTCCTGTCTCAACATGTTTCAACACAACTTTGAGCAACAATAAAACAGAAACTGCAAAGGTCATTAAATTGTCAACATCAGGGGACCCCTTGTATGAGTTTAAACAAATGAACTGCAGCAGAAATATGAGGTAACCTCGGATATATGAGTTTTCTTCAGCCGCTCATCTAATTCAGTGTAGCAGAAAGAGTCTCTCTAAGGACACTTGGTTAGCAGCTGGCTAAAGTGCTTTCAGTTCTCTCTGAGAACTGCCAACAATTTTGCCAAGCACAAGGTCCAGTGACATAACTGAAATGATCTTGCTCACTGCTTTAAAATTAGTGTCCATTCCCAACACTCTCACGACTAGCCTCATATCGATGATTGATTGAAAATATATTTTCTAAATGCATAAATGTGAAAAAAAATGCACACCATTGAGTAATTGAATATGTAACATTGACTAATTTATGTAATAATTTATGTAATCATGCAAAGAATTGTGGGTTGTGAGTGCCCACGAAGGATACTTCTCAAGCATTCTCCAAATTCCCATGAAAGAATGTCCGGAGGACACATCCTTCCAAACGAGACACAGCCAAACTCTGCATTCAAAATCACATAGTTGGTCGATAAAACAGTGCGTTCTTTAGGTATGAAAGTGAGTGTAGTATCTCAAGGACATCCCCAAAATAACATGGTTGTAGTTCATGAACCCTGTTCTCTTTTAAAAGAAGATTGTTGTCCAGAGTCAAAATTAATTAAATTAAAACTAAAGTTAGAAAAACTCAAATCTAATTTGCCAATAACACATTCATTAAAAATATATGACACTGTCCTTGTCATAACCTTAAAACACAATATAATCAAAGCTAAGTGTACAAGCCATAACATGTTCTAGTTAAAAACTTTTAATCAACTTAATTACATGGTATGGCGATTCATTAATTTAATTAATCGCATACATTAATATTTGCTAAAAAAAAAGCCCCTCAAATAACAATAATTTAATATATAATGATTAAATAATTATAAATAGGTATATTTAAATTATTAATAAAATATATATTATAAAAAATAATACAGATAATTAAAATCTGCATTAAAAAAGACAATGCAAAAAGTTGCTTTAAAATGCAATGTACTGTTTATTTCCATATTATTGAACATAAGCCTGTCATTGGCCTACAGTTCATAGCAATCCATGTATCAACTGAATTCAATCAATGAAGTCAATCAGTCCAGGATTTATTATAAGGACTTGTTTAAGGACGCTTCAGCATCTCAGTTGTGTCGCATCATAAACATATAGTTGTATACCCTCCCTCCGTCGGACCACGAAACATCCACTTTTATTTAAGCGCTGGCATTTTCTGCTGGGCATGTGAATCACCAGAAAGTAAATAATCTAAAGTTTGTTGAAATGAAACTGCTCAGCGCTCTCTCCATGCTGCCCAGTGGTAAACACAGCACAAGTCACAATCAGTTATACACCCGTATTCCTTTTCAGAAGAATTGAAATCTATGTGACATAAACTATTCAATATTAATATTGCTAACTGCATTTGCATTGTGTGAAATGATCACAGGGGAAGGTCTGGGCCTGGATGGGCTGGTTATTTGTTTACTCAATAAATATTATCTTGACTTCCTTCAGCTTGTCGCATTCATAGTGATCTGTGAAATAGCAATGGGTCATTTATGAATGATTGGTTCATTTTGGTCTAATTTTTATATTACTCTGAAATAACAAGTAGTCTCACATTGCGTTCAAATATTCATACTTTCCTACTATATAATATGCCCAAAACTGTATGTCAATGAAGTAGTAAGTTTGAAACCTCTGTATTTATAAAACAGTATGTGAGAAAAACCTGGTTGATTTCCAACGAGATTCAGAAGTGTAGATTCCATTACGATCTTGTTTATGATCCCATAGTCCCTTAGAAGATGAGGAGACGTCACAGATTTAAAAGAACCTCTCCCCTCACATGACTTTTAGCCTGAAAAAAACAGAGAGAGGACAAAATGAAACAATATGTCAAATCATAGTAGCGACTAATCACTTAATATCACTCATTAACTTTATTGAGTTTTATTTTATAGACTAATATTACCATCAGTAACACACACTGTTGAAGCAATTATAAATATATCACGATGCCACAAAAAAATCAAAAATATTGCTTTATATTACCACCTGTGTTAAAGAGTGGAAGAAACTGAAAGTTTATGCAAATTATTAAAACTGATCCATTTGTAGAGACAAAAACTTTTTTTTTTGGACCAAAATATTGAGCTTAGTACTGTTGTTTATTAATGTATTTTTAACTCAGCTATAAAAATGTTAGTGTTTTCTAGTTTTATATTTAGTGTAAATTTATCAGTTCAAGTTTGAATATTCTCATTGATTTTGTACCAGATAATAGTGCTTTAATTGCAAAAATAAACTAGTTGCAATGTAATCTAATTGTTATATATTTAAAACGTCATGGTTACTGTTATAACCTCCGTTCCCTGAGGGAGGGTCTTCCTTGGGAGTCTCACGTACCTCTGAACTTGAGAAAAGTCCAATGAGAAATTGGCAGACAGAATTTGCATGTCCCGCCCCGGACATAGAGGGAAAAAGGGAAGCGGGCGTGTGTCTGTCAGTCAGGTTTTTGCACTGAGAATAAGGTACAGCTGTTTACAGTGGTAGGTCTAGTGTCGTGGCTGAAGGGACACAACATCTCGTTCCCTCCCTCAGGGAACAGAGGTTACAACAGTAATCACAACATTTCCCTTCTGTCACTCACTCAACGGTGTGTCGAATGTAGTGACACAAGGGGTCCTGTTCAAAAGCACCATGCACTAGCCTGTGTTACGTGAACTGCTGACACAGGTGCTGAGTTCTAGAAGCAACTGTGTTGGCTGCACGTAACCCTCTGCAAAGCCCCCAAAAAAGGTGTAATATACAGACCTTAGGTTCCCAGCACCCTTGAGGGGGAACAGGTGCTACATGATCAGCATGGGAGCAAGCCCGGCAGCCGCTGCCTTTTCTCTCTCTATGTCTTTTGCATAGAGTGTGAAGCGGCTGGGGCTATCTTAACGCTATGAAATGAGTCGAGGAAGGCGGTCTTTCCAATCCTTTTCTTTCAGGGGGAAAAGACACTGCAGAGGCTACATCCTGCCCAGACTAGGGGAAGGTGATATGTGGCTAATACACCACGTGGGTTGTCAAGCCACAAATGGGAGCGGCGCATTGGTAGGTTGGTAGGTTCTACCTGATGAGGGAGGAGCTCTACAAACAGCGACCGGGGGCAGTGGGACTGCCCAAAGGAGATGTGGGTCTGCCGACAGGGGGACCAGACCGTGGAAAATATATCACAGGGAGTTGCCTGAAGAGGGAATTAAGCTTGTGGAGCCCTATCCCAGTACAGAACACTTGTGGCTCGTAGTGGGTCTGGTCACAAATTGCACAAATTTAATTCGCAGGCCAGAAGGCTAGGGAGGAAGAACATACAGGAAGTGATGCTTAGTGGCTAGTCTGGGAGAGAAAGCGCACTGGATCAACTTGGTGAAGTGCGCTAGGTGCAAGCAGAACACCCGGTTGGCTGTTCCGCATTACCGAGTTCTACCGGCTCAGACCTAACAAAATACGGGATGAGACTGACTCAACCCTGAGATTGTAAAATCTCGCAAATGTATTGGTTGTTGCCCAGCCCACTGCTCTGCAGATGTCTGCTAGGGAGGTGCCGTTGGTCAGTGCCCATGAGGATGCCACACATCTCGTTGAGTGTGCTCGAACCCTCAAGGTGGCAGGCACGGCCTGAGTCTGGAAGGCCAAGGAAATGCTGCCGGGACTGTAGGATTTTGGAGCCGGGGCGCCAGGAGAACGGCACACACCGGTTGGATGACCCAGGAAGTGGGGAAATCGCTCTTATATTAACAATGTGGAAAACATGGATTTTCCTGCCGGCCCTCCACCGGGGAACGGAGGGGTCTTGGTTACAGCTCCGGAGCGAACGTCTGACTCCCTGGGTCTTCCATCTCTGGAGTGCTTAGGAGCCTTCCGGGTCCTTGAGGAAGTCCTGCAGACGGGGGGCATGCACCGCCGGCGAGGTGCTCGATGCTGGGGCTGAGAGCTGGGCCCGGTTTGAGGTGGAGCTGCCTGTTGCTTGGACGCAGGGGGACGCCCTCGGCAAGCAAACAGGGCGTGGACCGTGCTGGGGCGGTGCCATGGCATGAGGTGCGAGATCACTTCTATCTGCCTCCTTACCGCTGAAGACTGCTGGGTGAAGACATTGATGGTGCCACCAAAGAGGCCAAGCTGGGAGATGGGGGCATTGAGAAAGCGAGCCTTGTCAATATTGCGCATCTCGACCACGTTCAGCCATAGGTGACGTTCCTGGACCAAGAGGGTGGCCATCGTCTGCCCGAGTGCCAGCACTGTGACCTTCGTGGCTCTGAGAGTGATGCCGGTGGCAGAGCGCATTTCCTGTGGCACATCAGGATCAGGACTACCCAAGTGCATATCTTTAAGTGCCTTGGCTTGGTGGACTTGCAGGGGAGCCATGGCATGCAGGGCGGATTCAGCCTGTCCAGTGGCGCTGTAGGGCTTTCGAAGTCAGTAATGACATCATCCTACAGGCCTTGGAGGGGAGTAGGCGTTCTCGGGGCGTAGATGGAATGCAACGTCCTATCCACCTGGGGGACCTCCGATGTCCTCAGCTCGTCATGCACTTCCAGGAAGAAAGGAACTGGGGGGAGCGTGGCTATGAACGGCGCCATGACCCGAGGAGCCGATCGACTAGCTGTGAATGGTGCACGGGGGTGTTTCCAGTCCAGCCTTGTGCTCACGTCGGCCCGTGAAAGCATAGTGGACATCTCCGCATCAGCCTCAGACTGGGCTAGCAGACCCAAAGGTGGCAGCCCAGATGTGTCATCAGCATCAGAGGCCACTGTGATGCTCTCCGATGCAGTGGCAAAATCATCATCCAGCTCGCGGGGTCCGAGCCCGAACTGAAGCTAACGAGCGTGCTGGGGGGCGGGTGGTTCGTGGGGATTTACCAGGCAAATCCGAGCATGATGTACACCCCAAATCGTCTTCATTGCCAGCCGTGCCGGCCCCTATCCTGTAGGAAGGAGGCGTGGTGTGGGGCGGCTGACGTGGCTCTCTCATGAGGAAAGAAAGCTGCACTGAGAACATGAACCATTCATAAAACGGTGCCTGCATGTGATCGCAGCCCAGGCACGTGAGGCAGCTCTTATGACCGTCAGAAGTGGAGAGAAATCGACCGCATTCAGGAACTACACAGAGGCAGAAAGACATCTTTAAAAGACGTGTCCTGAAAAGGACGTTCAACGCCTGCTGTGTATTGCTCTTTTGTCAGTGAAAATAAACTCTTTTAGAGAAATAAAACTCTTTTAGGAAGGAGAACACTCTTTTAGACAGAAGAGCTGCTGAAGCACTTTTCTCAAGTACAGAGGTACTCGAGGCTCCCAAGTAAAACCCCTTGTGTCACTTCATTTGACACAACGTCGAGTGAGTGACAGAAGGGGAACTATATTTTCATCTTAAACAACTAACTTAAGTGCCATTGGCTACTATTAGTTAGTAGCTTGCAATGTAGTTATTTTATCAAAAGAGTTGGTTGACTGTAGTTTAACAAATTTCGTAAAAAATCATGAGTAGTTCGTAGGTTTGAATAACTACAGTTTCAAATTAGTTGATTCATAGTTGCTGTAAGTATACCATTGTAAGCTACTGATTTTAGCAGACACTTTTATATAAAGAGACTAACAGTACACATATTACAATCCCTATGGAGCAACCTGGGGTTAAGTGCCTTGCTCAAGGGCTCAATAGTGACGTCTCATGGCTTCCTCTTAAAGGGGCATTCACGCAACTTGCAGCCACAAAGTGATTGAAAATAATTAATTTTCAATGAGAACTGGTGATTTCCGGTAACATGAGTGACTGTTGGACATTCTACACTGGGCTGAATACACAGCGTGGTACAAAAACACGCATAATGGCATCAGACCTCAGTAAATCACCCTCACTGTGAACACACAGCCCCCCCGTCCCAGCATCCATCAAGTTCAAAGTGCTGAAGGTTACAACTGTACAAAATCCCAGCTTACATAGAGGAACTAACCAGGCAATGAAGCATGCACAGCTCAGAGTGATCTGCTCTTCCCGGGTAGCAAACGATGTCTGTCGGTCTAGTGATTCTGTCATATGTCTTACATCATCACTTTGGTTTTCTTAGAACAAGAGTTGAATGTACGTAAGTGGACATGCTATATATAAAGGGTAGAGATTGAAAGTATGTGAGTTGTCCCTCCTGAAAACAAAAACAAACCAGTATAAAACAGCCTACGCTGGTCTTAGCTGGTTAAAAATGGTCTAACTAGTCTCCTAGCCTGGCGAATCTGGTCTTCAGCTGGTCTCACAGGCTGGCCAAGCTAGTATTCTGGTATTTTAGCTGGTTAGCCAACTGATCTCCCAGTCTTACCAGCTGACAAGTACCAAAACCCCTCTGAAAACAACAAACCAGCTATGTTTTGACAGCATCACAGTGTTTATACTCTTTAGGAAGTAAAACTCTGAATGGCTTTTATAGTTATCTCTGCAGATTTTACTGGAGAAAGTATTTTAGCATCGATAAAATTGGTCAGGCTTGGAAACCAGTTGGACAACCAGCTTAAAACCAGCTTGGCCAGGCTGGGAGACCAAACCCGTTTACACCAGCTAACCAGCAAACCATCTTGGGCTGTTTTTTTTTTTTTTTTTTTTTTCACGTACTCCAGGAAGCTGTTTAATGTTTGAAAGCTGCTGAAGACATGAACACTGCGTGTACTATGTAAATGTGACAGATAATTGCGCTGCAATAATGTTCCCTTTACATAAGACTCCGGGGTTACCCCGACACACTTGAGCACGTATGCACTATTCAAAAACATATAAGAACTTCACTAATGCATTAACATGGACACATAAGATGTTTTCTTTTACAGAAACCATGTGTTACATTAAGTTTCAGAACGCCACTTTCAAAACCCTGGAGTAAGAAGTATTCTTAAGTGCATGTAAACTGTAAAAGTCTTGACATAATATTATATATATATATATATATATATATTAAAAGATACAGAGGCCTCAGTGAAGTGAAATGATATCCACACAACAAACTAACAAGGAACTATACTTCTAACCACAAGTGGAGAGCTGTAGTTCCAACCACACAACTTTGCAGTGCTGTTTGCGAATGAAACTACGGTTTTGGGAACACCAAATCGTTGAACTATGTTGGTAATGATGGCTAACGATGGTTCTGGTCAACACACCCCAGTCCGGCACAGCAACAATGACTTAACCAATGGTGACAGATTTGGGGCAGGACTGTTTGTCCAACCAAAGGCAGACAATGGAAAACAATACTTATTTTTGCAATTCTGTTGCCAGAATTACACACTTTAGCTTTAAAAAAAAACATTGCTCTAAGATTCATCTGACTATGTATTTCAGCCTGATTTCTCTTTCCCCTTCAAAAGGCACCTCCAAGAAGACTCATTCTACATTGCGCAAACAAATCACTCCAACGTGGGGGTGGACAACTCCACCTACCTCATCTCCAGATTACCAAATTCTCGGAGAGACAACCCAACCTGGATGACAAGATTGATTTATGTGAACAGTTCCTCTGCCCTCAGCATTGGGAGGTCGTTGAGCTTGCCTATTGATAGGAACCCCCCCCCCCAACCAACCTTTACCTCTCATTGCCATTATTGATCAGCCAATATTTCAATGGTGCATGACCTGAGACATCTGTTGCAGATTGCCTGCTTGTCACTCAGGCTGCAACGAGGTCATGCTCCCTCACCACTCCCGTGCATTAGACCGTCCATATTATTATTCGCAAGAGAAGCACTCTGGGAGATTGTGTCGATGCATACAGAATCTTTGTGAGTGAGGCTACCATGGCTGGTTTGTTCGTTTGAGGGAAGCGTACTATAAGACAGACGGGGGAGTGAGTAGGTGCCAACACGCTCGGGTGACTGGCCTATGTCCACAGCAAATTACTGTAGTGTCGGGTAAAGGACCGATGCCAAGGTCTTGGCCTCTTGTCACTGAATGGATTTACTTAGAAGAGCGAATGGGGTGCACAAACGATAACTCTGTGGTAGAGCAGGGAGAGTTGCCTCCTCTTTTTTCAGAGACAATGCATGAGAAATCTGTTTCTCAAGAGGAATAGTTCTCCCAAAATTTGCACAACACATCTAGAGGCACCAAGAATTTGTCTTGTTTCGGTGAACAGTTCCTTTAAAATGGAGGTTGTTGCCAGTGTATAGGCCTATGCAGATTCTTTTTAGTGATGTGTAAGGGTCAAGTGAAGTCATTTTTATTGTAAAGTGTTTTCACAGCACACATTTTTTCAAAGCAACTTTACACAAATTCATGCTGTAATGTCTTAAGTGTCTTAAAGTTTTCATTGAGCAATTTAATTGTGAAAACCATGCCTTAAAAATGCCCCCAGAGAGCAAGCCAAAGGTGACTATGGCAAGGAACCCAAAACTCCATAAGATGTTAGTGAGGGGAGAAAAAAATCTGGGAGACCAGCTAAACTAGATGAAGACCAGCTTGGCCAGGTTTGGGAGACCAGCAAGACCAAGATCAGCAGTTTTATCTGGTCTAGCTTGTCTCGACAGCCATTCTGTAATACTTGTGCGATGCTATAGAGGGCTTTCCAAATCCATAAAGGACGTGTACTCTGACCAGCTGGGTCTGCTGCGGAGAAACATCTCAAATAGTGTGACCACAATAGTGATGTGCTAACTGATCAAATTGAGCCGTAATCACTCTAATCAAAGCCTAATCACTGGTTTTTCCAGGAGAGGTTGCTCTGTTGAGAATAGCTTAATAGAGAGCAGCCATTTATGTGTTTGCAGTGTTGCTTTAAAAATCGATTTTACCCTAATATTAGTTTTCCCATAACAAGACAAAACAAAAGAGATGTAGCCTTGGTATGCATTGTCAATAAAAGTGTTAGAAGCAAGTTGTAATTTACGATCCAGTATTTCAGTTAATATTATATAAAAAACATAATGTAAAGTCTAACCTTCAGTATTTATGTTTATTCAGCATCAATGTAAACCCTTGTATCACTACAGTATGTTCAGTGCAGGTGACCGAGAGGATCAGCATTAAAACGTTTTGCGTAAAACAGCATGATGAGGCACACCTGAGGTGTATTCTGCCTCGTCATCAACAATGCTATAATTCTAGCAATTAATCCTTGTCTAGCCTTCCTGGTACCTCTTTCCATTAAAGAAAAAACAAAGCAAATGCTGGTTAACTGGCTTTAGACGTTGAAAGTTGGTCTAGCTCGACTCTTAGAATGTTCAAGCTGGTTTTCAGCTGGTCTAGCTGGTCTTTCATACCTGGCCAAGCTGTCTTCTGATGTTCTTTCTGGTCTACCAGACATGGACAAACTGGTCTTCAGCTTGTCTAGCTGGTCCCCAAATCTGATCAAGCTGGTCTTCATATGGTCTTGCTGGTCTACCAGACCTCACCAAGCTGGTTTTCAGATGGTCTTTCCAGTCTACCAGACCTGACCAAGCAGGTATTTTGTTGGTCTAGCTGGTCTTCCAAACCTGGCCAAGCTGGTCTTCAGATGGTCTTGGTGGTCCACCGGACCTGACTAAGCTGGTCTTTAGCTGCCTTTGACCTTTTAGTGTCATAAGCATAAATTATGCTGTGATATATTCAATTACAGCAACAGACCTGGAACGGCCTTCTGACTACAACACATAGTTTTGTTTATACAATGCTCATTCTGCCTTTTAACCACCTTCTAAACTGTCCCTGTGTCACTAATTTGAGTGTAGCATATGTGTTGAATTCAGTTGAGCTGTAAGTCACGTGCAGTGCAATGCACCATGGTGCATGCTGGCGATGCGACAGCTTTAGCAGGTGAAGCTATTACCAGCACAGTCGGCCTCACTGCATACACCTGCCTTCCGCCCAGCAGGTGAAACGGGGAGATGCTGGACACTGTGGTAACAGGAAGGATACCACTGGGAGAAAACGTTTAGCATCTCAGGAGGAGCAGCAAAGCCATCCTACTTAACGACTAATGCTGGATGTAACTGTTGACAGCCTAAATTGTTTAGGCAACCATAGAGATAAATGGCTGCTTTTATACCATTGAGTAATTAGGCATGCATGTGTGTTTACTTGTTTTGGTGCACTTTAAAATATTGGCAGGGTTTTCATCTTTAACACATCCTGAAACGGAAACCAGTGCTTGGCCTAGCTACTTAGCATTAGCGTAGATCAACAGTTCCCAGTAAAACATTTTCAATAGGTTTTGATATGTGTGCAAAAAGCATTAAACTGAATGCAATAAAATAGTAGCATTGACCATGCTGTATTGCTTGATTTGTGGAAAGGAGGAGAGACAGGGGCAACAGTTACAGTTAGGCTATTATTATAACACACTGAATTTCTTCAATCATGAACCAGCTAGAAGGATGACACTTTTAGTATTCAGCACATGCTCAGTAAAGTTCTCTGTATGCTTGATAAAAAAGGAGTGTGATCATTTCACTTTGTGAGAAATTTTCAGCAAAACTGATTTTGAGGTATAACGTCCAATACGTTTTTCTGCTAAAGTGTCTAAAGTTTTCTGGCTTTTGAAATTAAATTAATGTATGTATGTGTGTGTGTGTGTGTGTGTGTGTGTGTGTGTGTGTGTGTGTGTGTGTGTCTATACATATAAAAAGACAAACAAAAGACTGCTGGTAAAAATCACTCACATTAAAGTCAAACAAAAATAATCAAACTGTCACTGCCTTCAACATAGTATTCTTAACAAATGGAAAATACTTAATTTTAGTGCCAAACCTGATATGTGCTTTTCCCAGGCATGTTCACATTTCCATTAGACAGCGAATGCTACTATTGTCATGTGCATGGTGTTACACTGCACGCAGGTGTCTTGAGAAGAGTTTATAAAAATTGAAGTTCTTTTTAACTTGACATGGTGTCTAAAGAATGAAAGAAATGAAAAAAAACGTGAGATGTGGTGCTACAGTCAAAGACTGTCCAGTGCATTTCCATATAAAAACAGCTCAGACATGTATGAACAGCCCCTACTCACATTATATTTGAAAGCTTGACCCTAACCTGGCCAAAAACCCACCGGTTTGTCGGGTTCCGTCTGGCTCGGGTCAGGTTGATAACCTCTATTGCACGTGTAGAATAACCAAAAAGTGATTAACCGAGTAACGACTATCACATTCCTAATCAAAACAAGTTGTAGGCTACATGGTGCCTCTGATTTACTCTGCAACAGAATACCAATTTGTTCAGGGTAGTAAAGAGAGCTCAATCCAGTGTAGAAAGAATGAGGAGAGGAGGACGAGGATGAAGGGTATGAAAACAGCATGGCTAGATTTGCATGTTTTGGGGGGAGTGGTGTGGGGGGGGGGGTCTTTAAATTTCTTCCTACATGCTTGTGCTACAAGAAAAAACAACATTGTAGAAACAATTATCATGACAAAAGCACAAGTGTAAAATGTATGTAAGTAAATAAAAATGGGGTTGAAGCAAAAGGAGAATAAAGCGGAAAAAACAAGGCATGTTCTAGAGAGACAACAAGCATGAGCCTGTTTGACTCGAGCTTTTGATAGTGTTGCCATGGCGACCAGGAGCAAATCTCCCAAGCATCCCGTGGAAACGGAGGGATAAAAATAGATGCAGGACCAGAGAACAAAGGACTATTTAAGAGGGAACGAGAAAGCGAAAGGAAAGGAGGAAGTGAAAAACAGGCAGTGATGAAAAAGATGACATATGTCTGACTGGTGTTGAAGCGTGGCTGTAAATCAGACATAAAATGGCGGCCCATTGATTGACAGCAGAAGCTGAGGGAGACAGGAAATCCCGCCGTTAGCACCAACCAGTTTAAAGCAGCAGAGCTGTTGGTAATGGCATGTCCAACTCCTGTGTCTATATACACACTCACAACACACACTCAAACTTCTTTTTTGGCTTTATCCTTCTGCATAGCATTTCCTTAAATACTTAGCGAAATTTAAGTGTTCTCAAAATGATGTAATAGAAGTATATGATATTGATTGTGGTGTTATGCACACAGATTTGGTCTATGCACAGAAAAAGGACCTATAAAATAGTGCAATCTCATATTTTATAGGGGAAACTCCTGGAGTCTTGCCCACCGCTGGGGCAGCAAATGCAAAATCTCAACCTCCCTCCGTGTCAGCAATTAATTAACTATGCAGATCAGTAATTAAGCATATGTGTAAGTATTCCCTGTCAGCTGCCACAATTTCCATACAGGTGCACCAGTGTAGCTACACATTGTGTTTTGTTTAAGAGCATAGTCTGCATGTGGCTCCTTGTGGCTGTTTATTATGAATCAGGCCCTCTTGTTATGTGAAAATGTTTGACTTCCAAAATGTACCTTTTTTACCTATGATGAATTAGATTGTGAATACTTAACACATGTGCAAGGAGTAAGGCCAGAAAACAACTCTACACAAGTATTCAAATGCAGACGTAAATACTTGGTGAATGTATTCACACACGTGCGAGATGTAAGGTCATAAACATACTTTATACAAGCATGCGTACGATGCGAGTGATTGGCCAATGCATTGCCAACACTTTGTCTGATTGTACATGCTTAACGTGCATTCTTGCATTACTGTAGCGGTAACAAACCCCAGAACTCAAGGGGACAATAGAGTTACCTTCAAAAGTCTTTGCCATTCAATTTGTTACAATATTTTTCATTTCAAGTTGCTATAATGTAATGACTTTACAATACTTGCTCAGCAATATTTTCTTTAAACTGCTGCTTCGCCATGACAGTAGTTGACTTAAAAGAAAATACTCAACACAGAAGCGGACAGTTCACACTAATGTACGCTAACGTGTCCCTTGTAGCAATGTTGAGACTGTAACTCATACTTGTTTTGTGTTAAGAATTGCGGTCTGAGACATTTCGGAACGCAACCACAAACAAAATCAAGCTAGCAGCTAGAAGCATCTGCGTTCACATACTTGCAAAAGAATGTTTCTGCCTTAAAAGGTTCATGATATGTTTTTGCCTTAAAGGGTAATGATATACTCTTTTTTTTTAATAGTCAACTGATGATGTAAGTAAAGTTTTATTTGGCACCGAAACAGTCATATTTAGTAATATATGATAATTTTTCACCCTGTCTCTGGCCCTCTGTCTGAAACGCTCGGTTTTGGCACCAGCGCATCCTTAAAACTTCAACATAAATGCCCACTGTTATGATTGGCCATTATCGTGCAGCAGCTCAAATACAGCCATATTTTAAACTCAATTTGTAAAGAATGAACAAGATTCACAAGTTTTCGGGTTTACACATAACACACATCCAACACATTGCATCCGAATATTTTAAACTGTTCACTTACTATAAGCACATTGTCACAAACGTTTTCGAGAGCACCTCCGCGGTCGGCCACCGGAGATCCGATTCACCTGAGTTCTAATTACCCACATACCGGGCTTGATTAAATTCACAGCTGATTCCCATCCCAGCTCCCTCTATTTAAGCTTCACGCAGTGACACACTCACGGCAAAGTCTTGTTTGTTCCGGCTACACTACTGAGCGTTCTACTACCATTCCTGTTTGATTATCTGCCTACCGACCTTGCTTGCCCTGTTGTCTACGATTGATTACTGCCTGTCTACCTGAACCTTGCCTGTCTCTTCGTGATTGCCCTTGCTGCCTGCCCTGACATCCTGCTTCCCTCACAACGCTCCTACTCTGCCTACGTTTGCCCTGATTCCCCATTGCCTGACCATTGCCTGCATATATTCTGTGAGTTTCAATAAAACACTGCTTATGGATCCCAGCCTACCTGTGTCTTTGTTACAGAAGACTTCGCCAAACATCGATCCAGCGGTGATATCACGTATGGCTGAAGAGCTCACCACCCAAGCGAATCAGCTATCTGCACAACACCATCAACTCGGCCGTCTGACGACCGCCGTGGATGAAATTATGCGGGCTGTGCAAGCTCTCAGCCAGCTAGCACCGGCGCCCACCGCGCCTCCAGCCAGCCCAGCGGCCGACGCTGTTCCTCACTACCAACCAATCACCGGCCCTCACATCGCACATCCCGAGAAGTTTGACGGTACGCCCTCAAAGTGCAAAGGCTTCTTCATGCAGTGCACGGTCTTCCTCTCTCAACAACCGGCACTTTACCCCACCGACGAGAGCAAGATCCTCTTCGTGTGTTCAGTGCTCACGGGCAGAGCTCTTGATTGGGCTAACGCGATCTGGTCCAACCAGGGTTTCGCCCAAACGACCTTCGAATCCTTCATGGACAGCCTGAAAACCGTCTTTGACCACCCCGAGAGCGCTAAGAGCCCGGGCGAACAGCTGCTAGCCCTGCGTCAGGGAAATCGCACGGCAGCGGATTACGCACTTTCCTTCCGCATCCTCGCTACGCAGACCGGCTGGCCGGAAAGCCCCCTCAAGCTCCACTTTCGACAAGGGCTGAGTGCCGAGCTTCAGTCTGAACTGGCCTGCTGCGACGAAGGTATGTCTCTTGATCAATTCATCACTCTCGTCATACGCCTTGACAACCTCATCCGCTCCAGGCGGTCAACCCAGTGGTTCGCGCCGGCAGCTCTGACTCGCTCATTCCACGAGGAACCCGTACCGATGCAGGTCGGTCGGACCCATCTCTCTCACGAAGAGAAGGAACGCCGCCTCTCACACAACCTCTGCTTCTACTGCGGTCAAGCGGGGCATCTACGCGCCAACTGCCCGCGACGCCCCCCACAGTCCGAGAGTCCATCCAGAGAGACCGGCCCTCCACCCTCAAGGTCGACCCCGGCGCCGACCAGGTCCTCGCTTCAGGAGCCACTCATAGGAGGGGGGTTCTGTCACAAACGCTTTCGAGAGCACCTCCGCGGTCGGCCACCGGAGATCCGACTCACCTGAGTTCTAATTACCCACATACCGGGCTTTATCAATCCACAGCTGATCCCCATTTCATCTCCCTCTATTTAAGCTACGCGCAGTCACACACTCAGGGCGAAGTCTTGTTTGTTCCGGCTACACTACTGAGCGTTCTACTACCATTCCTGTTTGATTATCTGCCTACCGACCTTGCTTTCCCTGTTGTCTACGATTGATTACTGCCTGCCTACCTGAACCTTGCCTGTCTCTTCGTGATTGCCCTTGCTGCCTGCCCTGACATCCTGCTTCCCTCACAACGCTCCTGTTCTGCCTACGTTTGCCCTGATTCCCCATTGCTTGACCATTGCTTGCATATATCTGTGAGTTTCAATAAAACATTGCTTATGGATCCCAGCCTACCTGTGTCTTTGTTACACACATCAGAACTATTAATTACACTGTTTAATGAAAAATTATTCCCCACAAACTTTGCTTTTTATGACCAGGCCAGTGATATTTTGAAATGTATCTATTTTCCAGAACATTCCAGATAGATTTGGTGCTGAGTAAACTTGGAGTAACTTCTAGAACTTTCTAGAACTTTCCAGTAATATAAATAGTAGTATAAATACAGGGGTCTTAAGCCCACCAGTTTAGTTTAGTTCCAGCTGCCTAAGTGTATACATACCAGTATCTGCATTTTTTTGAGATGGCATCAAGAGGCTGCAAGCATCCGGCAGATGCATTTTGCTCTGTCTGCGGCCAAATATCAAGACAAGAGTGAAAAACTACTCCGTAGAAGCAGCTGCTAAAATGTGTGAGACCTACAAGGCATAATTCGGCATGCCTGTCGGGATCAAGACAAACCCTGCAAACCTAATTTCACCTGCGAGCACTACGTTTTTAATTTTAAAATGTTTTAAAATTTTCAATGTTATTGAAAAAATATATAATATAAGAAAAATATTGCGAGAATCTCTCACATATTAGTCATGGGAGAAATAACTGTATTTTTATAGGATGGTAGAGAAGGGAAAAGAGAGCCATGAAGTTCGCTATTCCAAGAATTTTGCAGGAACCCACTGACCACTCAAGCAACTGCTACTTCTACATGGTGGACCCTTCCAAATGTCAGACTGGTAGCGAGAGAAGATGTAGAGAGCAAGGAAGACATTGTAGATCCAGATGACAAGTTCAGAGGTGGAGCTGAGGAGAGTGATCCATTCTACCACAAACAAAAAGACCTCAATGACTTAATTAGAGATCTTGGTCTCACCAAGTCCAATGCCGAGCTTTTGACGTCTAGGCTCAAGCAGTGAAACTTGTTGGATGAAAGTGTGCAGGTCAGAGGACGCATTGCCAATGTTTTTCCAGCTTCTTCACCCATCAAGATGGGCTCTGCTTCTGCCACAATGTGACCAGTCTGTTCGAGGCAGTTGGAATCAGAATGAGTGGCACCTCTACATTGACAGCTCATCCATGAACCTCAAAGCCGTGCTGCTCCATAATGGTAACAAGTCTCTTCCCCTGGCTGACTTGGTGCACCTTAAAGAGGATTACAACAGCATCAAGACCTTGCTAGACACCTTGAAGGGCTGGAAGGTCATAGGAGACTTCAAAATGGTGGCATTCCTGATGGGTCTCCAAGGCGGTTTTACCAAGTTTCCCTGCTATCTTTGCCTTTGGGAGAGCATGGACAGCAAGGCGCACTACCACAGACAGGACTAGCCACAGTGGACCGAGTTCTCTGTGGGGAGGAACAACGTCAAGTGGGAGCCACTGGTTGACCCCCAGAAGGTGCCACCACTGCACATCAATTGGGCCTTATGAAACATTTTGTCAGAGCTCTAGTTAAGGAGTCGGCAGTCTTCAAGTACCTTCAAGACTTCTTCCCTAAGCTGTCTGAGGCAAAGGTCAAAGCCGGTGTCTTCGTCGGACCTAGGATAAAGAAGATCCTGGAGCGTACTCGGAGGAGCAAGGCGAGCGCTTCCATCAAGCGACTTTGAACGCCACTACCAGGGACAGTATAACGAGAACCTGATGGGCTGATTTGTGAAAGTGATTTACAGTATAATTGTAAATCTCGAAAAACGTCTTACTTCTAAATCTTTTGTAGTCATTTTTGTATTACTTTAGTATGAATACAGGTTAATTTGACTACATATATTGATTTTATGTGAACGAAAAGACACAAATTTGCCCATTTTCTCATTGGAAAAAGGCAAATTTCAAAATATCACTGTCCTGGTCACAAAACCAAGGTCTGTGGGGAATAATTGCCATTTTCTATACTTTGGAGGCATAAGCAAATATTAAATAACACTTACTACCCAGGAACAAAAATTCTGATACATAGTGAAACAGTCATGACATTTGAAACATTTATGAATGAAACTGCTAACTTATGGTTTCCCGATCAGGTCCAAGTGTTTTGAACTGCCCCATCATTCAATAACAGTGTTAGTGATTCGATTATCTGAAAGCAATTTCAGCAACAAAACTTTCGACCTAATGTCACCAAATTCACAGTGTGATCAGTCTGATGATGATGCATCACTTCCACAAACCCTTGTGTCTCCTAGCGATAGACTGTCCCCATTTAAATCAATAAATATGCAGTGTTCTCTAATACAACATAAATTCTAGTATGTAGGTTCTTAACGCCCCTTGTGGTAACAGTAAGAATGTAACGCATCTCAAAACCGAAAATCCAGAATGCAGACAAAGGGCTGTAAAACTCCAAAAGGAACAAAATACACCATAAAACTAAATAACAACTAAAAATTGGATCAGCTACTTTTCAGTCCAACCTGCACCATAATGTACATGTTTGATTTGAGCACAGCAAACAGTAGTTGACAATGACTGCTTTGAGAGTGATTAACAACTTAAATTTTGTCTGTTCACACAAAGTGATTCTATGTCTTCAGACGACTTGGAATCTACAGCATGATTCATATTGATTACTTTTACTGTGGTTTTATGGTGTTTTTTGTCCTTTTTGGCACTTGACAGCCCGGGTCACCATTTACTTTTATTATATGGAAAAAAGCTGTGTGCACTGTAGTTTTTTCAGATGAAGAAAAAAATCATATGGGTTTGGAGCAACACTGGAGTGAGTAAATAATGACAGAATTTTCATATTTGGGTGAACTATTACTTAAGGACAGCAAAGATCCTGATGTCTGGGAAACTCCTGGGGAAAGAGTCCCGGGTCTCTCCAGTCCGATGTGGCAGCTGGCCTGACTGTTGGCATGTGGCTAATGGAAACCCATATGGAGCTCTCTTCACCTCCCCCCATCCCAAACCCCCATGCTATCTCTAGCTTCTGTAGACCCACCTGAGTCTCGCAGGATCTCCTGTTACATGGCTTTGCCCACTGATGCCACTACAGTGTGGGGGTCTGACTAAATAAGAAAACCAAGCATTACACTTGAGGAACAGGACGAACACTGTCATAAATATGAAGCTTATTATTTTATAAAAGCACCTGCATTCATTCTTCAGTTAATACTTGTATATTATCTGAGCTTTAATGTTGTTTAAATCATAATTTTTATGGTGGTTTAGGGTTTACAGTGTTACATACGTAGTTATGGCAAAGGTGTAAATTTGCTAATGTTAACACACATTTTGTCTTAAAGGGGACCTATTATGCAAAATTAAATTATACATGGGGTTTGTACATAAATGTGAGTTGGCAGTGTGTGTACACAACCACCCTACAATGTTAAAAGTCCACCCACTCCTCTTTCTTATATTTCTATTAATCAAAAACAGTGTGTCAAAATGAACGTTTTTTGTTTCTGCTCAAACGTGACGTCACATTAGAGCAGGCATCACCCACGACTGGTGATGGACTCCACCCTATTATCATAGATCCTCCCCTGAGTGATCTACACACATTCCGCCATTTTTTTCCATGCTGGAGCAGATACAGTGAGAAGAAGAATGTCTCAGCTTCGTAAGCATCATAAGTGTTCTGTTGTTGGCTGTAAAAGTGAACATAAGAGTCTTCATATACTCCCGGCATCAGAGCCAATGAAGACGCAGTGGACAAGTTTTGGAAATGTGCCCCAAAACATACAAAAATGTGTGTATGTTTGTGTAAATCCTTTTACACCGGACTGCTTTGTGAATGAGTGTCAATATAAAGCAGGATTTTCAAAAAATGTGATTCTCAAGCATGGATCAGGACCAACTGTTCGTGTTCCAGCTTTATATCCTGAAGATGTAAATATCACACTTTATATTTTGTGAATGTTTGCAAATCGTCTTTCCGAATGTGCTTGTTTGCTGACGGCTAATGCAGCTAAAGTTACCATTGTCTCTGATTATATTCACGGAGACCAGAGCTATGCCATTATTTTAAATTTTTTAAACGAAAGTTACCATGACAGTAAGCCTTTCGGTTTAAAAATTTAAAATAACGACATAGCTCTGGTCTATCTCATATATATACATATATATATATATATATATATATATATATATATATATATATATATATATATATATATTCATACATATATGGCTGGAGTCCGTTATTTACGCTGTCAGTTATATAGGTTCTGATTTGTTGTTGATGTAGTATCCGAATCAGGAGCTGTACAGGCACATCCCTCTTCCGGAAAGAGGCAGGGAGCAGCTGCTCATTTGCATTTAAAGAGACACTCATGAAATCAGTATGTTTTTGATTCCACCCAAAAAGAGGCATTTATAACATGGTATAATAAATGATCCGTGAGGTATTTTGAGCTGAAACTTCACAGACACATTCTGGGGACACCTGAGACTTATATTACATCTTGTTAAAAGGGGCATAATAGGCCTCCTTTAATGTTTACAGACTGGCCCCATTCACTTCCACTGTAAGTGCCTCACTGTAAACCTGATCGTTGCTTATTCACTAAAAACAGGAGAAATAAGTTTAAATAATTTGGCCAAAAATTCTGTCGACTGAGCTTAACTTGTAATGAACACGGAATATTCCTTTAATTCACTCTTTTATAAGGTATGCCTTTCATTGCATAATATAAATATCAAACAAAGTGGCATTTATTTTAAAGAAAGAGAATACAAGCTATAATAATCAAGCAAAACATTTCACAAAAGGAATTTATAGTTTTTAAATGATAAAACAATATATATACGGCTCATAATGAAGACACGTTTTGTGGTTGTCAAACGTTAAAGGAATGTCCATAATTAATGTAATGAACTGCCCAGTACCGCCACTCCATATACGCATACAACGTATGCCTACTGCGTAGGGCACCAACTCCCTAGGGGGGGCAGCATCTTACCCTAGGAGGGCACCAGAAAGTCCACCGGCTGCCCTTACTTGCACGTTATATGTTATTCAAGGACCCGAAAGCAGAACACAGAACACAGATGAACGATTCACGCTCATATCACAGGAACCTCCATTACGCCTCGCCTGCATTGATATGTATGTTTTCTCCCCTCACATTGTGGGTTATGGCGAGAGCCCTGTGCCACCTCCTTGTTTCAAGCCTCCCACGGCTCCTGTCTCCTAGGTAACTACCCTGTGGGTTATGGCTGGAACACCATGACACCAACGCTGCCTGCTTCGGGGGCCAAGGAGTTTATCCCCTTTATTACTGCTCTCACATCTAAGTTGAGTCTAAGTAAGGCCTCGACCATCCCAGAGCCAGTGGCCTCGAGCATCCCTGTAACAACTCTCCCAGTTGTCTGGAAGAAGAGCAGGGCTCCTACTCCCCAGTCGCTGCCAGTGCTCACGACCATGGAGGTCGTTTCCCAGTCACCGACAGTGCTCACGACCACAGAGGTCCTTCCCCAGTCACTAAAGGTTCCTAGACCCGGGCCTCCCACTGCCCCATCCCTCGAGCCTCCCACGGCCCTGTCCCTCGAGCCTTCCCAGGCTCCAGCTTCCACGACTCTGCCTTCCATGGCTTCGCCCTTTGAGCCTCTCACGACTCTGCCTCCCAAGGTTCCGCCCTCACCCCCTGAGGTTCCACTTCCTGTCAATGATCTGTTCTGGATATACGAGATATGTGACTCTGAGAATTCTGAGAATATGGCATACATACTCACCTCTGTTAACCTCACCTGTTTGTCAACGATCTGCACCTGATGTGCAAGATAAGTGACTTTGTGAAACCTGAGTTTACTGCATATATGCTCAACTGTTTGAAACTTGCATGTTAGACCACAAACCTCTCTGAATGTACTGGACTTTGAGAACTCTGAGAACATGAGTTTGAGAACTCTGATAATACTTTATGTCTTGATATGCAAACCTGCTCATCTGTTTATGAAAGTGACTTACCTGTGACTGTCTGAAGTTTAAGTTACCTGTTTGGGCACGTGTTGATTTGAAAATAACCATTTATGGATCTGTACCTTCTGCCTTGGTTCACTGTATGATCAAAATTGTGTTCAAAGACTTTGTACCTTACCTGAATACTTACCTCACTTTTCTTACCTGATTTTCCTGTGTACAGTGTAATATCTGGATTCATATTACGCTCCGTCATAAGTGTGATTTAAGTGAAAGTACATAACTACAATATGCATAACCTTTCAGACAATTTTGTGAGAGTCTGTTAATACAGAATCCATTATAAAGATTCTTCCTCTAAACAAGCCAAGTCATATTCCTTTGAGTTTCAAAAAATAGGTTTCTTTTGTCCAAAGGTTTGTCATCCACATAAAAGAGAAGGTCACAATGAGTCCAATCAATGTGCAAAGGAATATACCAAAGGATGAGTATAAATGTTAATGGATAATAAAGAATGAATATAAGCTCAGTATTGAAAAAGACCATTTTGAAAGTTGGTTTAAAAAGGTGTATGTACACAATCTTACATTTATATCCTGTTTGCATAACATTGCATGTGGGGTTAGTGGGGTTCAAAAGTCCACTTGTGAACATGCTTCTATTTTTGTATTTATTTATTATATTATCATCATAACAAGTTTAATTGTAAATGTAACATGAATTTCAGAATTTCATAGTATGTGGTATGTATGCAAAACCTGAAGACAGAAACATGATTTATGGCCAGGGTTGGGGAGTAACAGCATACATGTAACGGGATTACGTATTTAAAATACAAAATATAAGTAACTGTATTCCAGTACCGTTACAATTGGTAATTAGAATACAGTTACATTCAAAAAGTATTTTGATTACTGTAGCGATTACTTTGCATTTTATTGACATTTGATTTATTTAATATTTAGTCCTTTCAGATGGAAAACATTTATACATATATTTATGCATTTGAACAGCGGTGAAACACTTTCTTATGATGTGTTACATTCATACAAGCAGACAGAGAAGTAAGTTTGGAGCAGAAGAAATAGACGTGTAAATAAATGTGTAAATTGTCAGCTTTACGCTAAGCTAAAATGCTAGCGTAAAATACTGTCAAAGTGTTTATAGTCAAAACAAGTGAAAAAATCTACCAGTGCTGACGAAGTAATCCAAAGTATTTAGAATACATTACTGACCTTGAGTAATCTAACAGAATATGTTACAAATGACATTTTACAGCATGTATTCTGTTTCTGTAGTGAAATACATTTCAAAAGTAACCCTCCCAACCCTGTATATAGCCATATACATATTAAAATGTCACTAATATTTGAGGAAAAATATGCTACATACAATATGAATACATATTGTAGTATTTTGAAATATGACTACATATATTGTACATATACTGTATGTACAAGTATGTGACTTCTTCTATATTAGTGAAAACCATATACTGTATGAACATATATTATGTGTTTTACATATATTGTGTCTGTATGAGATCCAGCACGATTTGAGAATGTTCCACATAGCATCTTGTGTGCTTCAATGGAAGCCAGAAAATCTGATATTTTGGGCAAAGGAGTTAACATGGTCACAAATTGTGTCACAAATTTGCTTATTTGATTAGTGACTTAGAAATAGGGCTGAATCTGACGTACTTCTTATTTAATTTGCAACATAAAATGTATTTGTCGTAAAATAGTCAAAACCTTACAACTTTTTTATACCCAGGTTTGAAGGTTGAATCCCTTATTATCAATGAAGGCTCTAAAACCTCACTGAATATCTAAAGCTAATCAAACTGATACAGTAATGTATCTCTATTTTAATGAGCTGAAAATAGAAACTGGTGGAAACCATGGGCAATACAAAGAGTTTAAGTCTTGAATCAATAACACTAGTTATTGAATGACTTAAATGAATAAGATTTATAACCTAATACTCACAAACTGATAAACCGCTGTAATCCATTAACAGATGCTTATGGAGAGCTGTGCCTGAGTTCATGTAAAATGCAGAGGAATTCGTGCTCCCATGGGGGTCTGGGAGAGTGCTGGCCCTGTTTCTCTGTCTGATTTATAACGGACATCACTTTGCACGCCAGACGCCCAGAGATATGATGATCGTCCTGATGTGTGTGCTCTACTTTCTCCTCTGAACATGAACAGGCCACAGCGCCTCCTCTTTCTCGCTCCATCACGCCATCTCTGGCTTTATTGAGCTTCATCATGCTTGAACACCGCCACCTACTGGTCAATGACCTGTCTGACAGGCTGCTGTGTTGTTAGCTGCAGTTTACATTAGCTCATGTGCTGTCGTTGTTTTCAATGGAATGCTAATTTGCAGAACTAGTCGAGAATTAGTTGACATTAATGCATTTATTACACTCATTACCATGAATTTAATGACCACTCTGAGAATTACAGTAGATATTTTGTGTATCTTAGATTTGAGACATGTTAGATAGTGAAAATGCTGTTAACTGAAGATTTTATAATTTTGTTTTGCTAATTCTGTTTGTTAGAATAGCATTGTAACCCACATACAAATCTGATATATACCATATATGAACACATGTTTCAAATTATTAGTTCATATTTTGGGCTTTTTGGGCATATGCTATATATATATGTACATATTCAAACTGCACCATGATTTAGGAAAATATGTTACATATCCACCTTTTTCCTAGAGGTCTTGCTGGGGAAACGAATGTGGGTGGGACGTCGTTCTACAGCATTCCGTAGCTCTGGCTGCAGTCATTTTAAGACCCTGTTTACAGCCAGTGATAAGACGCGTTTCGGATGATCCGATCGCAAAGGTCAGCCCTAAATATAGTTGTAAACGGGGTGCAAAAAGCTTTATGATTGGATCACAAAAAACACATACAGAATACACACCAAGCAATTACATACCCAAGTATGAGAACTCTGTATGGAAATGGGGGTTCAAAATTTAGCTAATCTCAGATATGAAAACTGTATGGATACATTTTATACTATGAGCAAAAATGTAATGTTAATTATTTAGATCAGCAGTTGGGGTTCCTGTAGCTACACTAAACCCATGTGTTTGATTCCCAGGGAACCCACAAACTGGGGGTTTAAATGTATATCATAAAAAGCATTAAGTTGCTTTGGATTAAAGTGTCTGCCACATTGTTAACTGTAATAAACACTCATCCATGACTTGTTATTATATGCTATATGCTAACAGAGTATTTGTACATCTCTCTTTGCACATACACAGCAAAGTCTTCTGTATATTTATTAGGCCTATGTGTCTTTCTGTGTAATTGTATTATTCTGTGACTTGCCATATCTTGTGATTCTTTGTGTGTGCGTGTGTGAGGACTCTTTCTGATTCTGAATTGCTACCGTTATAATTAGGTCAAACAATTAAACCACAAATAATAATACAAAAATGAAGACACAAACAAATGTATGAGTGAGTACAATCATATCAGTCTATCAGAGACACATCAGTGAGCATTTATTGTTTTCTATCTTTAGCAACAGATAAAAAGTTTAGCATGCAGTACCGCTTGTCTCCTCAAGGGTGTCTCAAACATCCGTCCTCCGTCAGACAAGGCATCCATCACTCTCTGCTTTTCACCTACTTGCTCACTTTCTCAATTATTCTTGTCCACATGGTTCTACAGCCAGAAGGACGATTTCTCCAATGCCGATTTAACTGGGCTCGGGGAGATTGAAGCCTGGGCGAGCCTGAGGGCCAATTCAGGCCCTTTGTAATCTTTTAGCCAGAGGGGCCAGTCCTACGTGTGCCTGATAAGCAGTTATCTGCTCTAACATACAGAAAGTGTGAGCACAACAGACTGTACAGTAACAGACTAAAGCACTATTTGGATAAGACTAGTGTTTTTCAGTCATGCCTTGTGATTTCAAATGCAAATTGTGTTTTCTTGCAAATTACCTGACTGACTCGGTTGTCCTCTGAGAAATCTAATCCCACATCTCCTCATTTATTTTGACCTTTGTCGAATATAGTAACTAAAGCTAATTTTCTCAGTGTGTGAACCTTCTGAAAACATGGAGCACCGTTGTGCATTTACACCTTATTTGCCAATTTTCTTTGTAAAAACAGTTAGTATATCAAGTACTGTCTATCCTATCCGACATACAAAGAAAATCAATAAGGAGTGTCCGATCCCAGAAACTGCTCAGAATATCTGCTTTGGTAACAACATCAGGTTTGATAGTTACATTTTTATTGGTCAGAAGTTGCTCTTACATAGTTCAAGAGACTTAGTGGAGTTCTCAGTTAAGTTTTAAATTATGTCTCAATTGAGTCTTAGATAATTCTCCTAAAAATCCTTATGAGAAATACAAATAGAAACAAATGAGATAGTTGATGACATACAGAAAGAGTATAAAGCGATAAAATTAACGTGGATAGGATTTGGCTTGAAAGAATTACATGAGAAAAGTTCATTTTTAAATCTGGAAACACTTTACATTAATGTTTCCTTTGTTAATGGTTTATAAAGGGGTTCATTAATGACAAATAATTGATAAACACATTTTTTTTTTTTTATCAACGATATATGGTTATAACAACATGCATAAATAGGGTGAATTTCATGCAACACTTGTTAAACATTGAGCCATTTTACCACACATGTTAGAAATGCTTAATAACCCTTATTCAACATTAGTTACTTATGAAAATGTACCATAATTAATTTTTAATTTTTTTTTTTTTTGCTGCATTGTGACATAAAGATGAATTAGGTCATTTTATGTTTTTTATGTAATGTTTGTAAGAATAAGTATATTTATTAAGCATTTATAACATGTCAATTAAAATGCTCAATATTTGTGAAGTGTTGCATGAAAGTCGTACTTTTCGTGTTGTTTTAACAGCATATGATGATTTAGAATGCATTTCTAAATGAATTATTACTACTTAATAAACCCATTTATAAACCCGTAACAAAGGGAATATTAAGTGTTACCTGAAATGAATGAAAATACACAAATGAGATTACAGGGATCTTTTTATAACATTTTAGTTCTTAGTTTATATTGAATTCCGGTAACACTTTACATTGATGTTCCCTTTTTTTAAGGGTTTATAAAGGTGTTCATTAATGGCAAATAATTGATTTCCAAATACATTATAAATAATTGATAACAACATGCATACAAATGCTGACTTTCATGCAACGCTTGCCAAATAGTGAGCCCTTTTACCACACATGTTCTAAATGTTTAATAACACATATTCAACATTATTAACATATGAAAATGTACCTTAATGTAAAGTGGACACATATTAAGAAGGAGTTGTTATCATTTGGCACCTGTACATAAAAGTTCAGTATGGTTTAATGGTCTTCTGGATTTATTCTATGATATAGTTTTTGAATGCACATGTAAACCTGAAAGTGTTTTTGCAGAGGACTTTAGGCAACTAAGACTATGTCAATTGTGACAGCGTTTGGAGAAGCACCATTGACATCAATGTGACAAGCAAAGTAACAACACAAGTGAGTCAAGACATTACAGTAACACATTAACACATGTAGACTGTAGCAAAATTACATAATCCCTCATTTTAATCTAACTGTAATAGAGTATTACATTGAGTATAACTGTAATAGAGCATTTTTGCTGCATTGTGAGATAAATCATGAATTAGGTCATTTTATGTTTTTTATATAATGTAAGAATAAATATATGTATTAAGCATTTATAACATGAAAATTAAAATGCTTGCTGTTTGGTAAGTGTTGCATGAAAGTTGCCCTTTTTTGTTGTTATAACAGCATATCAATGACTTATAATGCATTCCTTGATACATTATTAGTCCTCAATGAACCCCTTTATAAACCTGTGACAAAGGGAACATTAATGTGCTACCTGAAATGTATGAAAAGACACATGAGATTATAAGGGTATTTTGGTATACAGAACTATTTATATTTTAAATTTGAGCAAAAGTCCTCATTTCCTCTCCATTTATTCTCATTGTTTCTTGGAGAACCAATTGAAATATTATTTGTGATTTTCTTTCCTATGGGAAATCTCAGCTATATCGTGCTATAGCCAAGTCTGCAGGAAGAAATGAGAAGAAAAAGAGAGAGTAAGACAGGGAATAATCTGGGGAGGATTGTTCCTGGTAGGTAAAGTGAATGAAATGTTAATGGATATCGAGAGAGCTGCTCTACAGGGACATGAGGAGTGAGCAAATCCTTGTTACAGAAAAGGCTGAGGCAGTAGGAAAAGAAAGGGGGAGACCTTGAAAGGCTAAAGGGATAGAGGCTAGACCCAGGGTGAGATGTCCCTGAGGCCCAAGAGCCCCATTGCTCTTTTGCTGCACAATCCCATAAGGCTGATTAATGCACAAAACAGCTTGACCACTAGCAAAAATGGTCTCTATCAAATTTAGGACAGAGCAGATGCCAAGTGCCGAAGGGGGTAAGCGGTGGGGACTAAACAAAAAGTGCAAGCGAGAGAGAAAATAAACAGATGCCGGCGATGAAGTCCAAACATTTCCACCGCAGCCTCACAGGTGTTTCTTTATTTCTTGACGGTTATATGCACTGTACAAAAACATGCAATTGTTCATCGGCTGCCTCTGCAGATCATCTGTGCACATCTTAGATGTGAAACAGAGTTTTATAATAAATCCTCTGGCAATACTTACAGCAACACCTGCAATAATTTACTAAAAAGTACTTTCAAGCCATACTATTAGATGATCCTTACCTTAATTAATACATTCCCTTAATTACAATAAATATATATAGTATGTATAATAATAATGTAATGTATTTTGTGTCAATCTGTGGACATTTCACCCAGAAATTGACACTGTCACATGGTTTGTGGGATTTGAATTTCGGTAAGCACAGACCGATTTACATTCACAGTGAGATCAGACAGTCCAGAGAAAATTAACTTCTGTAACAACCACATCCAAACAAAAGACACACCCACCTTCGCAATAACTAAGATCACAATCCCATCCAAATCAGTACATAAAATACTGAAACATCTTTTAGAAAAGTAATCCTGTCTGAGACGTGCTATAGAAAAAATAAAGAGATGCAGGCATTCCCTGATGGCTATGTATATTGTGCGAAGCACATTTATTGTTCATCAGCTGCCTCGGCAGACTATTGGACTGTGCACATGATAAATATGGAACAGATATTTTTTAATATCTCCTCTGGCGAGATTTAGGATTACCGCCAACACCTGCAATAATAAATTATTTAAAAATACTTTCAAGTCATACTTTTGCATCAGCGCATCTTTATCTTGTTTGTAAAATAACAAAAACAGGTGAATGTTCCTTTCCTTGGACAACTGAGTAAATTATGAGAAGTAGATATGAGTATGAAACATTACCACATTTAAAAGAGAAAAAAAAAAACATCAAAAGCTTTGTGAATGACTTTCTTCAGCTTCAGCATTACATGTCAATAGAGCACCAGTACAACTTACATAATCATATTTCTGTGTCATACAGTAAGTTAATAAAATATATTTTTTGCCCTCCCATAGGAAAGAAAAATCACAAATGAGATACAGAAGTCTGCAATCAATAGTCAAATATTTCATTATTAGCTTAAAGGGATATTCATGTTGACTACTTGTATGCTGCCTTCATGAGATTTTTAGATCTTAAAAGCTCTAGTCACCATTCACTTGCATTGTATGGACAAACAGAGCTAAAATACACTTCCAAAAACCTTTGTTTGTGTTCAGTAGAAGAAAGAAAGTCATACACATCTGGGATGGCATGAGGGTGAGTAAATAATGAACGAATTTTCATTTTTGGGTGAACTGTTACTTTAAAAAATGTCATCAGATTCTTCCAGTATTCTTACTGTTTGTCAGCTATTGTCTAATTTGTGTTTTTGTGTTATGTTTATTTCTCCTAAAGAATGTTCAGAGACATGGTTAATATTGGAGCAATGAATGAGAAACCTATATGCAATCAAATTTCCCTCATGGCTCTCTCTGTTTAAAATGACTCATGGGTGTTTGGTTAAAGGGAGAGTTTACCCAAGAACTTTCTTAGTCTTTCTTCTGTTGAAAACTAAATTTCCTTTGGGAGAATGTTTGCCTTCTTTCATTGTATGGAAAAAAAACAATGCATTGAAAGTGATGATGACTGACTCCACATTTATATGCAGTTTTAGAGACAATAGCATTACAATAACTAGATAGGGAAAGTTTTTCAAGACAAACTTTGATGTTGGCATGACAAAGCCTGGCCTAAATAAAAAATACAAATAAATAATACAAAAAAAAACATTTAAAGCATGGGGTTTGAAGGTTTTACGGACGTAAACACTGATTCAGAGGTTGCCTTTTACTCTTAAGATTTTTTACAGTTAGTTTTAGGTCTGGTTAGGGGATATTGTTGGTAAAACGTAGTGACTATTTGGAGGGGGTGTAAATGGCACCTGCCACACAGCGCAGCTATTTGCACTCCAATAGTCTGGTGGAAACTAGACTGCACCCCCAGTGTCGCTGCAGTGGCATGGGGTTTAACAACAGGGTCTTTTATTTAATACTGTATATAATAAAGCCCATCACTGAAATTCTGCGCTTGAGTCGTTGCCTCTCTACTCCCTCACATGATAGAACGAACTGGCCAACAGAGGAAATGGGCATCTTGCTTTATCCATCTCCCACCACCGCTTATTTCATCCATCAGCTTATGGTCCAGCTGGTCTACCTCCACTGACGTGAGGGACTTTGCCTGTGAGTTTCTCTTCACAGTGGATGAGCTGGAATATAATGAGGTTGACTTGAAAGAGGTTTTTTACACCCGCCTCAATCTGCCTCCTAGTCAGCGGGAGATGGAATAGCTGGTGTATCTGGGCTTTTGGCATTTCATGTATCACATTTTCCATCGTAGGGAGCCCGAACATTTGTTCCAAGAAGAGCTCTGCTTCTTAAGCCCAGACATCCTTGTTCCTTTCTGTTTTTGGGACATTGTTTGTCCCCTATGGGGTAGTTTTAAAGAAAATATATATTTGATTTGTATTTGTATATATTATAAACGTATTACTGAAATTCTGCGCTTGTGTCCTCACCTCTCTACTTCCTCATCTAACACATTCTGCCTGCAAAAAAAAAAAACATCTATATGAGGTCAGACTACCAAAACAAATCTCTCATCCATAGCCCTTGTTTAGCTTTCATTTAAACTCCCCTCCACACCTGAAAGATAAAAATACACTATGAAAGATTGCTGGTATTTAGATTTATATTTTTTGAAAAAGAGTATGAGGAAGCCCAGTTTGATGTTAAAATATTCATTACTATGCTGTTGATCTGCACTATTTTGAGAGATTTAGTAAACATCCCCACTTGGATGGAGAAGAATTGAAAAGAGAAGAAAGTGGGTGCATCTGAACTATGCGTTTCGTATCAACCCTTTCCTTTTCTGCAGGCTTATCTGAACCTTCCACTTCCTAACTAATTAACTTGTGTTACACTCAGGGTCATGCCTTTGAATAACACTATGTATGTATATTGAACACACTTTTCATCACATGGGTTTTTTGAGTAATGTTCCATTAAGCTTCACACTAGAGATGTTGCAGGCCGTGCTCGGGAAAGGCCCCTGGCATGGCAGCTGCCATATCCTATGAGTACCACTGCCTCGGCAAAACAAAATTACATGTCTTATGGTTTTACATCAAACACGCTCAGAATAAACACATCTAGCTTCTTCGCCACAATGGATTACACAGATGTTTTTCTTGTATTGACAGTCTTGCATCTTTTCTCATCTAGGATCTCCAAGGGTTCACTGTTGGGCACACCAGGGGCTAATGGATGTAATCTTTAAGGAAAATGATTGCATATCATACGCAGTCATTTTAAACATATGGGAAACCATTTTAATGCACCATATAAGACACTTGGAAGGTTAACAGCCTTCCTGAACTGGCCTCCCGATTTCCCCCCAATCACAGAGTACTGTAATTTCATCCCATCTAAATGTTTTTGTGACCATAAGCCTAATGTCTTTCCCTCTAACTGTTGTGTTGATGTTTATTAGCTTCTATTAGTCAATGACTAGCTCTATTCATTCACCACATCCATCACACAAGGTTCACATCTGCGGCTCTCCCCCAATCCAATATAACTGTACCCAGTGGCTGTATATAGTTCCCTTCACAGCAGTCAAGTTAATACTCAAACGAGATTTCTGGAGCATCCTCACCTTATTGTGGTCATTTAATAAGGCTCTAAATGTGCCATGCCTGACAGCTGACCTTTCTTCTAAGATTTAAAAGGAATGGTTTACCCTAATAACTTACAAGAGACATGTTAACCGCTGCAACAAGAACATTGACTCATTGAGATTGAAATGGGTCTGATTTTTTTTATCCATTTAATTATTTATTTTTTGTTACTGTTATTTGGTGGGCATTTTGAAAGCTTTTACTGATATACACAGTCAGAGAGAGACAGAAAATCAAGGGGTGAGAGAGAGTGGGAAAGGGATGGGAACAGACTCTCCCATGAGCATGACAGCTCAATGTGTTGAGTATTTGCAGTGACAAAAAAGCCACCGCTCTGACCAGATTTGTAAACCAGAACAAGCCATTTAATCAAAATATCCAAGGATTTTAGGAATAAGGAATTATTTTTACTCCTCCCATAAATGTGCCAAGGAGAGCTATAATGGATGTCAAGATTTTCAGTGAATAACAACTTTATTTTATATTAATTTGTAATACAAAGCTATCGTATGGCTTCATAAACCTGGATGGATGGATGGATGGATGGATGGATGGATGGATGGATGGATGGACAGACAAATGGACAGACAGATAGACAGATGGACAGATGGACAGATAGATAGATAGATAGATAGATAGATAGATAGATAGATAGATAGATAGATAGATAGATAGATAGATAGATAGATAGATAGATAGATATACAAATACAGAAAAAGGATGTGAACCCATTGGAATTCACTACTTTTTTATTTTTTATTGAACACATCCTGTTAAACATTCACAGTGCTGTGGAAAAAGTAAGTAAACCCTTGGATTTAATAGACCAGAACGAGCTCAGCCATATTCTTAGAATGTCTGGTGTTTGAAATGAGATGAGGGTGAGTAAATGATGACATCATTTTCATTCTGGGTGAACTAATTCTTTAATTGCCACCACGGTTTCCCAAAGTTTGATTTTAGATGGAGCTTAGCATCATCTGAAGGCATGCTAGACTCACTGACACACAGTAAGAGACAATGGCTCTCATGTGGATATTAAGCTTTGTATATGGCAGGACCTGACACATCTAGGTTATGACACACTTTTTTTTTAGTTTGGGTAACTGAGTTTCGTTGTAATTCTTGAGGGGATTTATAAAGGCCTTTGCCTTTTCCTGGCTACATGATGTGTGTGCCAGTTTTCTGTAAGCGGCACAGTGCTTCTGGGAGTTCTCATCTGAGAAAATGTCTTTCTGTGCACTGACCTGGCCTTTGTGCACATCCTGTGCTTTGTTTCTCTTTTATCCGCTTCCACAACCCTTGAAATGTTTTGTCCTCAATCTGAAGTTGTTCAAAGATGAGTGTACGTCAAAAAGCAGCTGGGGAAATTCCCTGGCGAGGAAGACTTTAGTCCAAGTCAGGTGTGTATAATACAGTATGTGATCTTCAACCAAATGAAACTGTGAACAAATCGGACACCGTTAACAAAAGCAAATATGTGAATGTCTTATTCTCATAGGAATCACAGTATTATGACTTTAATGTCTCACTCTCTCTCAAAAAAAAAACATAAAATGATTTTCTGAACATAAACTAGGGGAAACGCTTATAACAATGCTTTTTTTTTTGTGGCCACAATTCAATCTATGTGAATTAAGATACTAAAAGCATTGTTTATGTGCACATGCTTTTTGCCTTGTTTTAGCACCTGGTTCACAAAAGGAATTATGCAAATCATGTAATGGCACAAAAACACAGCCAAACATTCGGTGCTGATCGCAACTTGCATAGCACAATTCCATATTTTTCAGGCCGGTTCTGAGTGCTAGGTTAGTGATACAGAAAACCGCAATGTGATCCAGGCATGAAAAATGTTGTGATGGCTGAAAAAGTGGATGAGGTCTTTTGAGCTCTATAGCACTAACTTTTGTGAATAAGGCACATTCTATGAGGCTTTGATTGGGGGTGTTGTAGTTTTTACGTGTTCAGGTACATACAACTGGTAATGTATCACAACAGAGCTTGCATGCATTAAAAATTACTAGAAATTCAAAAACAAAAGATTCTTCGTACATGACAAAGGATGTCTTCTCTGATAATCCTTTTACAAATTATTATTTCTTAAATTAACCTTACCGGCTGCACTAAACTACATCAGTTCTGACGGATCTCCTTAAGCCACTAATAAACTGATAATATATGTATGACATTTGATACTTCCTTTTGCCAATAACAAACATAGACTGTAGGTATGACTAATTATTAACAGATTAGTAGCTTTTTCATCAACATTTCAATCTTTCATATCAAACTTTCAGGACATGGAAGGCCCCCAACACTACACATTTTGGATATCTCCCTAATCAAACACACCTGATTCAACTCATCAGCTCGTTAGTAAAGACTCCAAGACCTGAACTGGAACCTGTCAGATAAAGGAGATATGCAAAATATGCAGTGATGGGGGGCCTCCAGGAACAGGGCTGGGAACCACTAATCTACAGTACTCTTAGATTACTCAGAGCTAGTCTTCATGTTGTATTCAAATCAGTTTGAAGTCAACATTAATGCCAATCTCTCCTTAAGAGTAAACCTTTGACTAAGAAAGTGCCGCAACCAAGCAATTTGTCAAAAGTTAATTGTACGGGGAACGCTAAGTGCAGTTATTTTTCTGCTTGAATCATGCAGCTACAGTCAAAACACAAATACACATCCAGCCTGAGAAGCTCTCTGCAGGGCTTCATCATGGTGTTTAGTATTCTAGCTGCATTGGTACGCATGATTACATGATCATGTGGGCTGAGCTTCAGCAAGAGGATGAATGATAGATATAGAGGGAGTGGTGTAAAAGACAGTGAGTGAGAGAGATAGAGAGAGAGAGAGAGAGAGAGAGAATATAGAGTACTGTGGAGTGGGAGGGGGCGAGGGGAATAGGCCAGGGTTAATCCACAACATTAGAGCCAAGAGAATGATTAGTGGTGAGGAGGGAAGGAGAGCAATAAATAATAAAGGAAATCCAATGATGGTCACAAATAATGGGAACTTTTCTACGGCTACACTCACATTTGAGCCCTTGCTGTCATGAAGAAACTCGAGTATGAAGGAATATAAAGACAACTTTATATCATTGCAGTTGTAGCCTGTATGTGCACTGTGTATGGCCCAATGTCTTTCTAGCAAGTCAGTCCTCTGGCGGCCATCTTTGGAATACTCTTGGGAAGCTATTTCCAGTCATGACCATGCAGCCATTATCTACTTGAATGGGTTTGTCAAGATTACAATCAAAGACCCTATTTCAAATAATCAGTAAAATCTGACAACACTGGGATCATAAACTGTACATCATTATGCTAAAAAAAAAAAAAAAAAAAACAATTCCCAGCTTGTATAGCCAATGTGCCTTCTAGAGTTGATTGACAGTTGATGTCTGTATCTAAAAGGTGATTGGCTCATTTATCTGTAAGGTGGGACTTCCTTTCTACATCTGTTGACCGTTGGGCATTCCAATTTTTCCCATTGAAGTGGTCCATCTCTGCAAAATTATATATGGAGCCTTTGACAAGCTCATGTTCAACTGTAGGCAGACGCTGAGCATTCATATCAAAATAGAAGTATACCTAGGGCTTAAGTTTGTGCATTGAAATTGTGCAGCATTTGGGGATACAATAGTCTCAGCACATACCAAGTGTGTATATGGCTATGTTTGGAATGGAATGCTGAATTTTCGAGAAATCCAGTCACAGATGTGTTAGAGCAAAGGCTCAAACCTGGGTTGGCAGTGTGGAAGCTGAATACTCAACCAGTAAGCCAGTGAACCCAACTTGCAAAGGCAACTCAGAAACAGAGTAATGTTAACAAAAAGAGTGTTTATTAAAAAACACAAACAGGAAAAAACACAAAAATATAATCCAATTGGGAAATAGTGTAAAAGCAAAGAGAAATATACCAAGCAAAAATATAAATCCACAGCAAAATCCAACAGAGAAATCCAAAAAAATATATAATATCCAAAGGGCAAAAAACATAATAGTAAACAATTGCATAGAAAAATACACAGGGAAGAAACACAGGAACAGTTGCCCAGGTAGCCTGACTTCCACTAAACATCAAGCACTGAAGCAAGGGAACAAACCAACACACAGGGAAACAATGACAGAGACCACAGAGGCCCTCAAGTGGCTTAAACAAAGAATAAGAGCAGACAGTGGGACCACCTCTGAGCTGAAGTTGCGTATGAATTTGCAAAACCTAGGAACCACTGCATCATGTCATCACAGTAGACAAACACAAATTGGTTAAGCATGTCTCTGAGTACGTCGTTTATCAGAGCCTGGAACACTGCAGGGGCGTTGGCCAGTAGCAGTGTTAAACGCAGTCCTCCACTCGTCTCCTTGCCTGATGTGCACGAGGTGGTATACTTTGCGCAATTCAAGTTTGCTGAAGATGGAAGCACCCTGTAGTAGTTCAAAGGTAGTGGCCATGAGGGGCAAGGGATAGCGGTTACAGACAGTGATCCTGTTAAGACCTCACGAATCAATGCATGAGGTAGACCACCATTCTTCTTGCCCACAAAGAAAAATCCAGTGCCAGCGGAAGAGGTGGCAGGATGAATGAAGCAAAGGCGTCCTTAATATTCTCTTCCAATGCAGTCCAATCTGGAGTTGATAGAGAGAAGATTTGACCTCTAGGGGGATACGTGCCCAGGAGCGTATCAATGGCGCAGTCGTATGGACGGTGTGTCGGTAGGGTGGTGGCTCTCCGCTTCCTGGACACTACTGGGTGGGGACTCGAGAAAGACAGGTGGCATGACAGGTTTAGCCCAACTCTCAGGATCTGAGCTAAAGAAATGTCCATAGAATTGCCTGCCATGCCCAAATCCACCAAAGCCTAGATGGAGTATTGGTGATCATTCCAAGAGAGCATGACAGGCAGGTAAAGTCCTGAGTTGGCTGGAGTCCCATCACAGTCCTCCCCCAACTGGACGGGATTGGGCTTTTCCCAAGAGCTCAGGACAGACTGAACGAAAGTTCCGGGGCTGACCGTAGTATAAGAAGTACCGATCCCTCATATGGTGGTTTTGTTCCAAAGGAGAGATCTGAGTGCTCCCCAGTTCAGTGGGTTCAGTGGCTTCTTGGAGCAACTGCAATCTTTCTGAGAGACTTGGATCAGCACACTGGGACTTACTTGGGGAAGGTTAGAGGGTCTACGGGTCAAATGTCTCTCTCAGAGTCAATTGCCCTGTAACACTGCCATGTCAATGAGGGTCTCAAGGTTGTCTGTGGGCTCACGTGTTGCAAGTTTGTGCCCATTTTGGAAGCACACCATGAGAGCCTCATTGTTTCAGCCCCTCCTTGCCGCGATGGTGAATTCAGCTACAATGAAGCCGCTTAGATGCCACGACCACTGATGGGATGATTGAAGACCTGCTTGAACTCTTCAGTGAAGGCAGAATAACTGGCACAGAACTGGCTCTGTGATTTCCAGACTGAAGTAGCCCAAGAGAGGGCTCTTCCCGAGAGGAAGGTGATAATATATTCAATTTTGGCTCAGTCAGAGGGGAAAGATGATAGCTGTAGTTCAAATGTAAGGGTTAGAAATCCTCAGCAGGCACTGGGGTCTCCCGAGTAACGTTATGTCAGTGTGAGTTTATTAAAAAATTCAAACTGGTAAAAAACTCCACAGCTAAATCCAACAGAGAAATCCTCAGCAAAAATATAATATCCAAAGGGCAAAAAATATAATCCACATACAAAACACAGGAACAGTTGCACAGGTAGCCTGGCTTAGAACCACTGTACACCAAGCACTAAAGCAAGGGAACAAACCAACTTAAAAACCCACGTGGAATGAGACACAGGTGACAGCATTAATGATAATGACACACAGGGAAAAAATGACACAAGAGAGACCCACAAGTGGCTAAAACAAAGAATAACAAGTCTAAAACCCTGACAAAATGAATATAAATCACACCCGCTCTGAAATTTTTCAGAGTGTTTACGTTGCACTGATAATTTATGAAAGTAGACATTAGGACCCAGGAGTCAGCGACTTACCTTCCAGCGCTCAGCATGTCACGTTGATTATCGATTAGATTTACACATCGAATCTTGCTGTATTTGGGCTTGTTTTATTTGGGAACATTTAGTTTATGTAACTGCTTTTTGTTTAGTTGTCTTAAAGTAACAGTAATCATTTTTGTTAGCACAATAATGTAATGATAGACAATATTTTAACTGGTTAAATAATATACTTTTTATAGGCAAAATACTCTATAAACATACTACTTAAAAGCCCTACTACAGTCTCTAGAATAGATTTTTGAATCTGTTTGTGTGTAAGCATATGGGCTTTTGTGTGCAGTGTGTTTGAAAGGCCAAGCATTAGTTGCAGGACCTTTCAGATGACACATTTTTTTTACTTTTACTCTGGAAAATACTAGCTCACTACTGACAAAATATGTAAATTCTGTATAGTCTTGTTTTTGTTGTTTTCTTTTTTGTAAGATGAAGATCATCCAGGAGTAGTTCACCTAAAAATGAAAATTATCTCATAATTTACTCTCATGCTATCCCAGATGTGTATGACTTTCTGTCTTCTGCAGAACACATACACATTTTTTTTAGAATAATATCCAAGTTCTGTAGGTCCATACAATGGTGATCAAAACTTTGAAGCTCATAAAAGCAGATAAATGCAGCATATTCAAGGTAATACATATGATGCCAGTGGTTAAATCCATGTCTTCGAAAGCGATATGATAGGTGTGGGTGAGAAATAGATTAATATTTAAGTCCTTTTTTACTTTAAATCTCCACTTACAAACAGCCACCCTAAGCACTCTTCCAGAGCCTTTCTAGGGCAGCCTAAAAGCTTAGCATAAAATAGCATAACATGGCAGTCCCATAGACATTCTATTGGTAGTACACTGGCAAGGAGACCAAAGACCTTTTTTTTAAATGGATGTCTATGGAGGAGATACTTCAGTGTGCAGAATGAACTGCTTTTGTGAGGAAACAGTTAATCTCTTAATGAATTTACCACCTGTCCACCATCTTCATTGTTGTTTTATAAAAGAAAACACTGACAATTTTGCTACAGGTATGTGTCCGTTTTCAGTATTTCCCATTTATTTGTATGGTATTCACTAATGGTGACTTACAGTCATAACTAGCTAGGTTCTCACCCTGTGCTCCTTGTGGGTCCTAATGCCCCAGTATAGTGACAGGGGAAACTTTACTGTAAAAAGGGACTGTCCTTTGGATGAGATGTTAAACCTAGGTCCTGACTCTCTGTGGTCATTAAAAATCCCAGGGTACTTCTTGTAAAGAGTAGGGGTGTCCTGGCTAAATTCCTCCCATTGGCCCTTCTCAATCATGGCTTCCTAATAATCCCCATCCACTACTTGGCTGTATAACTCTACTCTCTCCACCAATAACTGGTGAGTGGTGAGCGTACTGGTGCACTATGGCTGCTGTCGCATCATCCAGGTGCATGCTGCATACTGGTGGTGGTTGAGGATCTTCCCCTGTTCAATGTGTAAAGCACTTTGAGTGTAGTGTCAGAAAATGTCATTTTCATTCATAAATGTAACATTCATGAATTTTTTTGTTTTTGGCGATTTGCATTCTTCGTCCATATTGCCACCTAGGGAGAGAAAGGAGTAGAATTTATAGTAAAAAATTATTTAAATATTGATCTGTTTCTCACCTACATCTATCATATCGCATTTGAAGATATGGATTTAACCACTGGAGTCATATGGATTACTTTTATGCTACCTTTATGTGCTTTTTGGAGCTTCCCTGTTTATTTGCATTGTATGAACAAACAGACATCATATCTCAATTAAAATAACTTCATTTGTATTCTGCAGATGAAAGAAAATCATGCACATCTGGCAACTCATCATTGAGTTAATGATGAGAGAATTTTCATTTTTGGGTGAACTGTTTCTTTTAGAACGTGCCCTTTGTTCTCATTTGGACACCCTTTGTATGGGTTATTCCAACAGTTTTGTTTTTTAAACATATCAAATAATATTATAGGCCTATAGTAAATGTATGTATGTTTATTGTAGATAGATATATAGATATATGTAGATGTAGAATGTCATTCATCTATTCTATGCATAGAGAAAGTCTGCATCCTCATGTTCCACTACTTACTTTAGTAATAGTAATAGTTATAGTAGTATGTAAGTATGCCATTCTGAACAAAGCACCTGTTTATGACAGTTTGTGTGTGTGTGTTACATGCTAAAAAGAGAAAAGCAGAGCAACAAGCCTGCAGCAAAACCCGACAGGAAAAAAGCAAAAACCCGGCTATCTCGCAGGGCTGCGGTGCAACGCAATTTGCATAAGCTCTCTCTTTCATCTGGGAAAGCCAGGCAAAAGTTTACTGAGTCCTTTTGAATGTTTACCATTTCAATGTGCAAATACTCCCTCCCTCACTTTTCTTTCTCCTTTTTTCCCTTAGCAATTGTTTCCCAGAAAATGACTGCACTTATATGGTACACTAACTGAGGCAAAGGGGAAGTCACGTTCAGACTCAGGGGACTCATTTCTATGAAATTGCAGGTAGCTCTTGTGGCCCCACTCTCTTAGATTAAATGAGGAGACCAGAGCCATTTGTCAATGTTCAGTGGCATGGCTAGAGTGTGCCACCTGAACGAGTCTGCTGAACTGCCTCATTAGAACCGGGCCCAGTGTCAGAGACACCATACGAATAAATGTGGCATGCAGGGACATACATTCTAGGATCTGCAATACAGGCACTTAAGTAGACACACACTCACACAGATTCACAATCAAACAAAGTGGTTCCAAACAGTTTTTTCAGGGTACCCTTTGTTTACAAGTCATTTACTTAACCTGTTAACCTGCACCCCCACTCAGGGGCTCACAGCTGAAAATGACATACCTGAATTAAAATAAATATAGCTCCTGAGAACAGTGTACCACAGGCACAATTAAGGTCTCTTTGGAAAGAAGACACTTGGCACTCTACTAACAATAAATCAGAGTTGATAATGCTCAAACAAATAAAAAGTTATAAAAGTTGAAGTGCCTCATAAATAATGTGAACTTCAAAAAATGTTTTATTATTTCATGTACAAATATATAAAAATAGACCTGGAGGAATCCAATTAGGTAAAGGATTGAAAGCCACAAGTCTCATCAGTTTATATTTCAAATTTGAGGAAGATATAATGAAAAATGGGGTTCCTGCAAGCTTTTTTCCAAGACTATGTCAGTTCCCTTTCTCCCTCCCCTGCCCGAGGCACATCCCCAGAAATGACATCCCCAAACTAAAATAATTGTAGTTACTGAACAATTTGCTCTACATGCACAATTTAGACATATTTAAAAAGAAGACACTTTGGAGTTTATTACCCAAATGTAAAAGTTGAAAAAACTTACACCGAAAAACATTTATAGAATTTAAAGTGTCTTGAAGATAATTTGCACTGCAAGTAACATTGCATTATTTTATGAAAAAATAAATGAAAACAAACCTGGAGGAATCCAGTTAGGTAATTGATTGAAAGCCACAAGTCTCATCAGTTTATATTTCACATTTGAGGAAGATATTATGAAAAATGAGATTTCTGCAATATTTTTTCCAAGACTATGTCCAGGTACCAAGAAGCCTCCTTGGATACCTCAAAAAGCAACCTAATGACCAAATGTTATGAAGGGTACTGCAAGCTATTTTAGTCATCATATACACTGTTCCATGCTTTTTCAGTTATAAAATAATCCACACAGCTGTTGCATGGGAAAGAATGGAAAGATAATTAGCACCGCATGTCAAGTAAATAATTCTGTATAGTTTTTATGTGGCTGGCCATTCAATCAACAATCAAACTGATGGGCAGTCGCTTAGACAGCATTCATAAATCAACAATCAAACTGATGGGCAGTCGCTTAGACAGCATTCATACTAAAGGTCGTCCATACAATCAAACTGATGGGCAGTCGCTTAGACACGTATAATGTGTGCATGTTACATAGCAACTCACCGATGTAAAATTGGACCATCTTTTTCCGCCCTCAAGCATATCACCCTCGACGCTGTCTTCACTCTCCTCAATTTCGTCATCGCTGCTTCGAAAGTGATCGCAAATAAAACATCTTCAGCAGAAAAAACTTCTTTTGACGATCTATTTGATGAGATAATCCGTCCAGTAAGTAAGACGCGAAAACAGATGTTGACTGGGGAACCGCTCTTTTACTATGGCTTGTTTGTTGTCAAATGACGGGGTGTGGTCACAGCCTACGCCGCAGGTTAGCTCCTCAATAGAGAGTGGCTGATTCAAATAAATAAAAAACATCTTGTTCGCGAGGAATTTAGACTTCCGGGTATCGTTGGAATCGTGCACTGCTTGGCTACATTTTCTATCAGTCATATAATTTCAATTCTTTCATTGGCTTTCGTTGTAAAGACAAAATAATAGGATCAGCATATCATGACATCAAAAAAACTGACCGCAGTGTTTGGATATTTTGACCTATATATTGCCTATCTTTGTATTTGTGTGTGTGTGTGCGGTCTTAATTTGTTCATTACACTCTAAGCAACACACCCATATAACGTTCGGCTACCGGGAGTCTGTTTTTATGCATAATTTTATTGCATAACCGACAAGTATGATACTTCACCCTGAAGAAACTCGATGTAAACAAAGGAATAACCATCGATGTTACAACGTTATTGTTTCTTTGGACTAAAAATGCTCTATGGGATGTTATTCAGTGGACCCTCACCTTTCCATTCAATCTGGAACTTTTAGCAGTGGATGCGTGTGTGGCTCGTTATTACGACACTACTGGTATGTACTCCGCTTTTTGATTACGTGTGTTTTGATCTGTACTGCTTACATAAATGCAAGAAATACATTCGTTATAAGCTTTTCATCGAAAAACAGAGCTCTATCATCGATGCTTGAGGCTTACACCTTTAAAATGATATATAGTTTGCCAAGATTAATGATGTTCTTTCACGTTAAATCTATTCATAAACATTAAACTTGTGGGGGGAAAAAACTCTTCCGTGCGCTGGCGCTCTGGCAAAGGTTAACAGGTTAACTCAAGTTTGGCTAGGGAGAGAGCTTGGGAGCCACCGGCTTTAGTGGTTAAAATTGGTCAAGCATGACCAAGGGCATCTTGCTCATAAAGCTAGTTAATAATCCTGGTTTGGACACCAGCATAGCTACATGGGGTCTGGGTCGTTGTCAGCATTCCAATTAATGCCAAAGGTTTTCAGTGGGGTTTCAAATCCTTTCAAAGGATTCAAATAGCGGTATCCTTAATTTAGTGCAACGGCTGGCTAAAATAGCCAATACCATTAATTAAAAGGGGTTTCCACATCCTTTTGGCCATATCCACAGTTTTCCTGAGCGAACACTGGGCTGCGCCATGATGATTGTAATTGTCTGTTTGCCTGTTTCTGGTCTCAAGATGCAATGTAAAACTAACCAACGATTTAGACAGAAAACAACAACCATTAAAGTGTTATTTGAGTCAGATTGTACAGTTGTTGGCTGTCATAACAACTCAAAGTAGTAAATGATGTCAACTCTGGAGACCAGAAATTGAAAACAGGCGAACGGGGAACAGTTCGGCATTCAGGAAAAAGGTGGATACTGCAAATTCTCAGAATATTTGCAAAATGATCTCAAAGAAAATTCAATTTTGGCTACCGAAAGTTCTGGCACGCTAAGAATCAACCCCATTCTGCGAAATTACTGTCAAATTGCATTTCTCATAAAATGGTATTCATCAATTCATAGGTTTACCATTTCTGAAAGTGTTACAACCTCTGAAACACAGGTTTTGTTCCCATGGAAATCAGGAAATAATCATATTGACATAAACAATGATTACTGTGTTTCGTAAGTTGCATTTTCCCTCTAAGATTACATTCTTAAAATATGCATTCCTATTGACAATATTACATAATTTACAACAAAAAATACAACTCGCTATGGCGCCACCCTGTGGACATTTCACCTGGGAACTAGAGCTCACACATCCCCAAATACCTCCTAACATCACTTCCAGCTTCAGCCACTGGGGGTCGTGATTACAATTTTGGTAAGCACAGACTGATTTCAGCAGCAGAACTTTCAACCTACTGTCCTCGATTTCACAGTAAGATCTGTCTAATATTTCACTTCTACTCAGCTTACACACATACAGTATATTCTCTTTGGACATTTACTTAAAAAAATAAAAATCTCACTTTCTGTCTCCAATGTATTGAATTGGGTTTAAAGTTTGTGTTGGCCAGTCTGAGAGCTAGCGCATGTGGGCGTATTTGTATGCAAGTGAGAAGGCCCCTGTGAGATGAGTGATAATACTAGAGAGATGAGGCCCTAACACATTTGGCTGCAGGCCTGGAGAAAAATCGGCCTCAGTGGTGTAATTGTGTAAGTGATTTGCATTAAAACAATTCTAGACTTTCTGGGTAAGCACCGATCAAAAATTATGTCAACAGGAAATGCAATTCCTGAACGACGGAAAATTATTCTGGCATGTATTTGTATGTCTTAACATGATTAGCATTTGACTGATAAACCATTATAGGACTGTCCTGGGTGCACATTTCCGAGGCAATTCTCTGGTGTTCAAAGTTAGCATGACTCTAATGTTTGTAGGCAACACTCACACACTGACCCAAAAACATTTTATATCTGCATGAAGCCACCGTAACGGTTTGCAGAAGAGTCTATGCAAAGTGAACCAATGTATTCACTACATGAGCAACACACCGGGGTTATCAATGAGTGTGTGTTTGTGGGGACATGTGTCTAGTTTATGGATATACAGTACAGCAGATAAAGGCTATGGAAGCCACGGAATAAATATTGGGTCTTAATAAAAGCTTTTCCTCACCTTGGCTAATCCCTTGTGAAGGCAGATTCTGCTGTGCTTGCTTATTAATGTTGTGTAGACAACATGAAGGTCTTCATTATCCATTTTTTAAAGGAATAGTTTACCCACAATAATACATATTTTTACATGATTACACAGGAAACCAACATGTTGCTTCTTAAATGTATTGTACCTTGAAATCAACCCTATATTTCAGAATTACTTATAAGCGGCATCCCTCATCAGACATTTTTGCATCATTTGCACTACTTACTTGAACATGCTATCACTAGCACAAGAGGGTAATGTGTTCACTCTTGAGTTGATGCAAAAATGTCTGATGGTGGATGGCGTTTGTCAGGAATTCATCTGAATTGGGATTTCTTGTGTGATCATCTTGCCCATAGAAGGTACTTTTTTCCATAAATGCTGTCTGTTAACTCATTTACTCACTGGGCAGTGAAGCATATAGGTAGCTGTTGTCAGGGTCTGCCTGCCAGACGAACACAATAACATCACTGCAGCTCATCCAATTACAGTGATCTTGCTAATAACATTCACATGCACTGTGAAGGTGCTTTTTTCTGACAAGCCAGGCCACATGAACAGAGTTTGTCCCTGGGTCACAGGAAAAGCCCCTCCCCCCACATATTATTAAAAGTCTGCCATGCAACCCCAGGAATCTTCATCATATTACTGTCAGAGTAGACCGCAGCTAGAGGGAAATAAGACCCCTGTACATAAACCAGCAAGCTTTGGCAAGAGAAGACTGGATGGATGGACAAAAGAAAGAGGAAGAGCAAAAAGCAGAGAGCATAAGAAAATTAGACTATATAGTTCTATTGGCCACTTGGGGGTCGGTGGTTGATTGTTGCTTGTGGGAAAACCAGAGGGGGTTTACCATGGGGTCAACCCTTTACTAGACTGTTACCAGAGACAGCTGTGGACTCACATAGTTCTTCTTAAAGGGATAGTTCATCTAAAAATGAAAATTATGTCATCATTTACTCACCTTTATCAAAACATGTCTTAGCTGCCCTTCTTTGCAATGAAAGCATATTGTGACCAGCACTGTCCAAGGACAAAAAGCTAGGGAACTCCCAATATTTTATAATCCCCATTGCTTAGTGAGTGAGTTCCGAAACCAGGTCCAATACCTATTTTGTTTTTCTGAACTCTATATCAAGTGTTTATTTAAATGTGATCATCAAAATGGTGTTTAATGGTTTAATTAATTAATTAAAACTTTAATCAAATGAAAATATAACAGTTAATTTTCAACATAATATATATTTTTTTATCAAATGAAGTCCTTTTTATATAAAACAGCATAATCCAAAATACAACATTAGAGTTATATTTTATCAAATAAAGTACTATGTAGATGTGAGATATTGCTTAAATATGTTACTATTGATTTATTGTTATTATTAGTAGTAGTGCAGTGAATATTACATAACTATACAGTAGTGATATACTGTATTTCTATCATAACTTTTTCATTTAAATTGAGCTTTTATTTTGACAGAGCTTTTATTTTGAAGTGTTTCTGTGTTATAAAGGCAGGTTTTCAGTCTGGAAAAGCCGGTCGCTACATGACCGCAAAGGCTGCTACTTTATTAAAAATGTATGTACTCTGTTTGTGCCTTGCGCTACAATGCGAATTTGCACTATGTTTACTGTCATCTGCTACAAACAGAGCCCACAATGTATTTTCCTTGTATGAGTCAAGGAGGATCAAGATGCACTGAGTTAGCTTTGATGTCATTAGTTTATGTGTCAAGTTTAAATATGCACATACTGTACGCAAAGGAAATTTGACAAGTTTATCATTTTGTTCCTCACAAAAAACTATTGTTTGGCTTTAGTAGACATATAATATAGTATACTTAAGAAAGTATTTTTGTCCTTTTTAGGTTGCATCTGGTTTGCTTTCGTTGTCTTGTTTTAAGAGAATTTGAACAAAAGTTTGTAACATTTATGCTTATACAGTAACAAGAATAAATATTTGCCAATAAGGTAAGAAAAAACTTGATTCAAAGGGAAAACAAGTTTGTTTTTCTTACGACATTGGCAAATATACTGTATACAGTATATACCGAATATACATACACTCACTGAGCACTTTATTAAGAACACCTGTACATCTACATATTCATGCAATTATCTCATCTGCCGGTCTTGTGACAGCAGTGTAATGCATACAATGTTTCACATACACCATCAGAATGGGGAAAAAAATTTGATCTCAGTGATTTGGAGCATTTCATGATTGTTGGTGCGAGATGGTTTGATTATTTCTGTAACTGTTGATCTCCTGGGATGTTCACGTACAACAGTCTCTAGTCTCTAACAGTTACTCAGAAAGCAGCAGTTCTGCGGACATAAACACCTTGTTGATGAGAGAGTTCAACGGAGAATGGCCAGACTGGTTCGAGCTGACAGAAAGTCTACAGTAACTCAGAAAACGACTCAATGTACAATTGTAGTGAGCAGAATAGCATCTCAGAATGCACAACACCTGTCAAACCTTGAGGCAGATGGGCTACAACAGCAGAAGACCACGTCGGGTGCTTTATAAGGTCCATAGTGTTCCTATTGAAGTGCTCAGTGAGTGTATATACAGTATATATACTGTATATCCACTTTATACTGCCAAGAAGTCAGCATTGTTCTGGTTTCAGACACAGCCCAGGTCAGGGTTATTATAGTTTCAAAGTTTGTATTTACATTTTTATTTTGCATCTAGTTTTATCCCTTTTTAGTGCCCTTTTCACGTTCAATGAATGGAAGGTGGAAAGGATTTAAATTTGATAACAGAATGTGTATAACAAATTCAGCATATAATTAATTAATGGTAATGTTTTTTATTTATTTTTTTAGTCATAAAAATGTATTTTAGTTTATGTAAATAAAATTAGTTTTAGGAAAAGATAAAAACACAGCCTATATCCAAATACTGCATTTTGTCCAGAGGAAGCTGAGAGTGTACAGTTTCACCACTCAACACACAGGCACATGTAAGAGTGTGACAGAATGAGAAAGAGAGAGAAAGAGAAAGAGAAAGAGTAGATATGAAAAGCCTGAGGCTAGAGGAAGAAAGATCACACCATTCCCAGTTCTCCACCACCCACACTGCAGACAGTCAACTGTCTAAAGAAACCTCCACTGACTGCAATGTCACATACATTAAGGGGACTCACTTCAACATATATAATGCGGGATGACATAGACAACAGTAAAATCCAGCATATCCCAGAGAACATTGTTATCTTTATGCCACTCTTCATTGTAATATATTATATATTTTAAATAATAGATTTTTACTTTTTTTGAAGACAACAGGATCTATTGTTGTTAGCACTCAAAGTGCAGTGCTATGCGCTAATTCCGTGTGCTACGTCTTATTAATTTTCGAGAGAGCACTAATTCTAATCGCAATTTTTGTGCCCGCTCAAAGCACAAGTCAGTGTAGTTGGGAGTGTTTGTGCTATCTCTGGGTGTATGCGCAAAAACCTTTGTATGTAAATTAAGTGCCTGTTGACTTTGCGCTTATGATTTAGCGCTCTTAAAATAGGACCAAATGTCTTGCTTGCAAAAGTCATTGCCACAATGCTAGGATGTAGTGGGTGGTTGCCAGGGTGTTGCAATGCAGATGTTAAAGCCAGTTGTTAAACACTAGCAGACTCTATACATCTTGATTTTGGCAGTTGTGAGGGAGTCACAATTGCAGACTGTTTAATAGAGGGATTTTTGGCTAAGAACTACACTACAAAAACTGTATCATAATATTTTGCAATATAAATTTTTTTTTTGTATACTTTAAATACAACTTTAAATAACTTGTTTTAAGTTTAATGTCATTAGCTATGCTTCATGGGACTGTAGTTCATTCCCATCATGAAACAAATTAAGTACACATTCTTGCACCTTTGTCTTTTTGTTTGATGTTCAAATCCTTTCTTTCCCCCCTTTATTTCTTCTCATTAATCAAAGTTTGTTATGTTATGATTCACCTCAGAGCTGGTTGGTTTGGTTCATGGCTTAGAACTCATTTATGAGGGATTTTATGAATTCCCTATGCAGCAGTTTGCATTGAGTAAAACAAGTCGACATGCTTTTTTAGCACTGAAACTACATTTTATAATTAAACGAAACATTAACTTTAAACATGTGTACATTGCACTCTTACAGATGGATGAATCCCAAAGGGAGAAATCCTTATCATATGGTGTTACTGTGTAAACTGAAAACCTTCTGTGTCAACTTCTCCCCCTGTAGAATTCTGATGGTACGGTTTTCCATTTTATGAGAGCCAACAATCTTAGACAATCCCCAACCATTTAAGTCTATTAAATAAAGCGTAGAAAAGGCTGGCTCAGTTTTGACCCTGTGTCAAACTGGTGCCTGAAATGTATTTCAACTCACCCCAAGGGAAACAAGTGCTAAAATATTATTCATGTCAAGTTGCTTGCCAGGCAAGAGAGTGAAAGGTGGGTGGAGGATTGTGTTCAATCAAGATCCATGGTCTGTTGTTGCATCACACACTTTAGGGGGGTTTAAACTCACTTGATGTCTCCGACAGCACACAGTGATATTACTGCGGCATCATATCTGGAGATTTATGTTTTATGAAAATCTTCCTTTGGCAGAAATTAGTTGTTCTATCTTTATTTCCTTCACTGAGACATTTCGATAAAATATCTCCCTGCCATCCAGAAACCTTGGAATGTTTTTCCAGTAAACATACTCAATGCACATTAATTTGAGAATGAATGGCTAAACAGGATTTGTACACAGCTCTAAATGATATATTAGTTGAAGAGAGATGACTTATAAATGTACTTACTTTTTTACATCTGATCTTTAAACAAGTTTTTTGATTTAATGAAAGCATATGCTTGTAAGGGAATACAGCCATGAGTTGAAGAAATGTGTTGTCATCATAATTCTTAAAGTCGTTTAGCTGAGTGAAGGTTGTATTTTTGTTTGTTTGTTTCTGCTTAATCGTGATGTCTTGGGCGCATAATGAGATGATGGGTTTATGTGGAAGTAAATGTGAAAAGTTCCATGGAAAGAACCGAAGTGTCATTTTCTACAAAAGTACAAACACATCGCTGCCATAAGAGAAGCAAGAATTGGGTAATCTTAAAAAAAGCACAGTGTACTAGCAATGTTATAGTAACTAAAAGTGTGTAACTAACTAAAAATAGCAATCCTACAGAGGGGGGCTCAGAAGCTCAGCGAGTAAAGATGCTTACTACCACACCTGGAGTCGTGAGTTTGAATCCAGGGCATGCTGATTGACTCCAGCCAGGTCTCCTAAGCAACCAAATTGGCCTGGTTACTAGGGAGGGTAGAGTCACATGGGGTAACCTCCTCGTTGTTGCTATAATGTGGTTCTCGCTCTCAGTGGGGCATGGTGAGCTGTGCGTGGATGCCGTAGCATAGCGTCAAGCCTCCACACACGCTATGTCTCAGCGGTAACACGCTCAACAAGCCAGGTGATAAGATGTGCATATTGATGGTCTCAGATACAGACGCAACTGAGATTCGTACTCTGCCACACGGATTGAGGCGAATCACTACGTCACCACAAGGCCCTAAAGCACATTGGGAATTGGGCATTCCATATTGGAGAGAAAAGGGGAGAACATTTGTTTTAATTAGCAATGCTACAGAAGTCACTGAATGTTCTTTTATAAACTGTAATATCTAGTTAAATGCTGCTGTTTGTTACTGTTTTCAGCACTGATTTAATAGCAACAATATGGGGGGTTTGGCAGTGGACAGAATTTCGGTAAGCACAGATCGATTTCAGCAGCAAAACTTTCAACCTGGGTGGGTCAGAGGTAGAAGATAGAAAAAGGTATATACTAATATGTATACACACACACACACACACACACATATACACACACACACACACACATATATATATATATATAATTTAAAAAAGCAATATCCATATTCAATCCCTAAAATAATCATTACTTAAATGGCTTAAATAAAAAGTTAACACAGTTTTCTTGGAGGTTTGTGTTCTCAATTAGCTCAGTTATGGTACACATGCGAGTGTGAGTTAGTATACATCTCTCTGGGCTCTACAATTTATTTGCATCGCGTAATATCCCCTCTGTGGATTCATTCATCATATTGAGCTATTGTGTAAAGAGGATCTTAGCTTTCCCCAGCATTGCTGCAGTTCTTAATTAGTGGCGAACCCCAAAGGCACATGTCAACTAATTGTCAAGCATTTGGTACTGGGATGAGCCATAGATCAATGCAAAGCCAGCTTCAGCCAAAATTACAGTTTTGTAGTAGTTCGCTGAGTTTCAGTGATCCAAGTATTGAGAATTATTTGCTAAGCAATAAAATCCCAATACCACCCAGAGACCGTGAGCTCTAAAGCTGTAAGAAACTTTATTAAACATAAAGAGCTATGCTTCAGTGTGTACTAACCAGCACACATCGGATTGTTTTCATGTTAGCCATAAAGCAAACAATGATTCGACTTGTCCTTCCCCAGTGGCTGGTGATGATTGTAAAAGACAATGTTTCCTTGCTACTGTGGACAGCTGTGTTTGGTCAGCACAGATTTACGCCTTAAGGTGCATTGCGTGGACAAAGGCTAAGAAAGAAAACAGGCCATGAACCATGTCTTGGTTGACCCCTGGCCAAAGCGCATGCTGCAGATTGTGGTCCGGCCCACTCAGTTCAGCGAGCTACCAAGTCATCCTCGAAAATATGCCCTTGTGCCACTGTCCCTGCTTAGAGATAAAGCAAATAATGGTCTGGAGGTTGTGACAACAAACTGTGTCCAGTCACAGATTCAGCAATCAGCAGATGACTGAAAGAGCACTGCAGTTGTGGCCGTTCTGGCAGGGCCATTTGTAGGCATAGGTGAACTAGACACGGTCCCTTACATTTATTGTGAAAAATACCCTTTGTGGACAATTTCATTAACAAAAATTCAAGGTTGCTGCTTCAAAACCCAACGTCAGGCTTTTTGTATTATTTAAAATGATTTTATAATAATCTGTGTTCTACTTCAAACAATAAAGTGATCAAAACCTCTCTTTTATTGAAAGAAATTATGAACTCACTGGAAATATATCTTCAAGAGTGTGTTACCTGGAGGTTTTATTTATTTATTATTTGTGGTTTTTAATCATTTAAAATGTATTTATAGTAATTTTTTATATTGTTACTTTTTTATGTGCCTTATTATTATTCATGTGTTCTGTTTATTTTGTTGCCTTATGCTAGCTCTGTGCTGTACATCCATTGCACTGTTATACAGATATTGTACAGTAGCAAGAAACATTTTTTTGTAGTTGTGTAAGTTACTCTAAGAAAGTATTTTTTTCACCATTATGTGTTCAGGCCAACCTGTCTCTATCACTAATTCAACTGCATTGAAAATAAAATTGTGTGTCAGTGACCCATTTGGGCTCTATGGTGCAAAAAGGGTGTTTTAGATAAAAATTTAGCAGAACAGACTGCAGCATAACCTCATTGGCAAGCAGTCTTATAGTTGTCAGGGTGGCAATGATAATACCACAGACGAGCATTGAGAGATTCTGCCACCATTTCAAACTGTAATTTTTTCGTATTCACTCGTGGTGTGATGATTAATAGGCAGAAGCTGGCAATCAAATGAAGAGAGAGCCAAGGAGATGTGGAATGTTTCCAACAGTTGGGAATACACCACAAGCATAATGGCCCTATGCAATAGTAGATGTCTGTATGAAAGTCAATGCCAGGTAAATATGGGTATGACAGTGGGGTTTTTCCAAGCATAAAGAGCAATCAGTATTCTTCAATAAATTACCTAGTAAATTACTGTTTCAGTGATAAGCAATACAATTAAATATATACTCAATAAAAGGTCTTGTTTGGCACATTGTAGTACATTTGACTCTTGGTTGTAGTTTGTGATACTGTTCTCTGATGAGGTGACTCAGAGGTTGCCAACACAAACAAAATGCCAAGTCTATTCAAACTGAGACATATTTGTACTTGAGGTTTTGTTTTGTTTTTCTATGAACATTCCCTTTCCAATTTCATATATTAAACTCAGTGAGCAAGTTGAAATGGTCAAGACACCCTTGACCATTTTTCACCAACCTTCACCAGTTAAAGGGATAGTTCAAGTTTCAAGTTTATTATTATCCCTTTCAGGAAATTTGGATTAAAGTAGTTTTGAGAAGACATCATAAATATGTAAAAAAAAAAAAAAAAACAACACATAAAACTTAATAATAAAATAAAACATACAAAAATCACAATACTGTTCTATATAATAAATCAATTAAAAACCTGAACTTCCACTATTTATTCTGGAAATTCAACAATCTAATCGCTATTGGAATAAAAGAGTTTCCCGCTCTCTTGGAATGTATCCAGAGAGCTCTAAAACTTCGGCCAGACGGCATCAATACAAACTGACCCTTAAGAGGGTGGTCAGGACAATTTAAATTGCCTCCTCCTTCCTTAAGACTTGCCTGTCATAGAACACTGACTGTTGAGTCTGGCTCACCCCAATGACCTTACTTGCAGCATTTACCAATTTATGCTGTCTGTTTCGATTATCAAGACTCAGTTGGCCAAGCCAAGCCACCATAGTGGCACCATAATTCATGTTAACACAGATTCAATATATTTATGATAAAACAGGGACATTATTTTTTCACACATATTAAAATGATTCATTTTCCTATGGAGGAACATACGTTGAAGAACCTTCTAGCAGATAACATCTGTATATGGTTCAAAATTTTGGTGGTTGTCAATAACAGTCTCCAGGTATTTATAGTTATCAGTCATTGGTATACAGTATGTACAGCAATGTAGAACCAATAGATGACATTGCAGTCTCTGAGAAAACACCATTCACATTTACACGCTGACTCCTATTTGTTAAAAACTCCACTATCCACCCCACAAAATTGGGTCCAACTTAAAAAAAGGACAACAGCTTTTTTGCTAATATATTTGGTTGAATTGTGTTAAAGGCTGAAGAAAAATCAATAAATAAAAGCCTAACATTGGAAGGTGTCCCCTCCAGGTGACCATACACAAGATGAAGTGAAGTAAGCAGAGCATCCTCCACTCCCTTACTAGGTCTATAGGATAACTGCAGGGAATCTAAAGCCCTTTCTACCTGACTTAAAACAGATTTTTTTATCAGCTTCTCAAAGGCCTTCATTATCAATGAAGTAAGGGCTACTGGCCTAAAGTCATTACATTCTCTAGGTGAATTCATCTTTGCAGCAGGTACAATATTTGCACTTTTCCACTGGAGTTGCAATGATTTTAGAAAAATACTGTAGACTAAAACAAATCCACTCCACTGATATGTGCATTCATTTAGAACCTTACCACTTATCTTATCCGGACCTGGAGCTTTCCAAACCTTTATGGTTTTTAATAACTTAGCAACATCCTGCATATTAAAATTTATGGACACATCTGCCACAGTCTCCTTATGAATGTCTTCAATATCAGCACTGTAATCATGAGAATCAAAATGACAATACAATCTATTTAAATAATTTGCCAACTGTATCTGAATTAAAACCACTTAGCACAATCCTCTTATTGCTCATAACATCATTAGTGCCTGACATGGTTTTCATTCCTTTCCATACAGCCCTTAGATTGTTAATGCTAGACTCTGCCTCCAACTATTCTTTATACTTTAATGTAGCCCTTTTGATCTCAACTCTAACTTATTTTTTTAATTCTTTATTAAGAGATGCATTGGCCGCAAGAAAAGCCCTCTTCTTCATACCCAGTAAAGACTTTAGTTTGTTTGAAACCCAATGAAATTCACCCAATAATGAAATAAATAGGTGAAATAAATTAGATAATCTGTGCCAATCTTGTCTGATCTCCTTAGGTGTGTGGTAAGGTGTGTTACAAGGTTGTAGGCAAGTTCAGCAAACTCCTTTCTTTATGCAAATATTAATTATTTACAAGCGGCTATGTTGTGAGTGCAATGAAAGTGAAAAATATTTATTTTAGGTTCCTTGTAGACCTTTCCTTATAAGCTGTTGTGCCTAATGGCATTGTGCAGACAAGCTTGTTATTAGTCACGTCATTTATAATGCAAGGCTGGAAATCAAATGATATTGGTAATATAGACACAGCTGAAGTCCATACAAACAGTGCTAATTCTTCACAACAGATTAAGCTCACTCACTGACAGTACTTACACACTAGTCAAGGACATCCATGCCTCAGCCTCCACAGAAAATGGTTTCCTTTCATCAAGGCCATTCAGCCTTATTCAGCAACAACTGCTGTAAGCAATTTTTGCAGAAGTACATGACTGGACCAAGGGCAGAATGTGGGGTTGTGTGTCAAATGAGCGATTTCTACGCAGGAACACTTGAGCACAGAAATATCCATTTGTGCCAGCATGTAGGAGATTGAAAAAAAATGGCTTTTAGGAAATTCTAAATGTCATTTTGAGCCCTTGAAGGGCACTCTGAGAAGGGGATGCTACTCATTCCAAACAAAAGTGAGCAATGTAATCCCTTCATGAGAAATCACTCAAAATAAAAATATACAAATTTAAAGTAATTCATATTTTACCAGGGATTTAGAAACTCACAATTGCTCTAGTCGCAAGCCTGGTGCCAGGGTCTAAAATGTACATTTGCCGAAAGGTGAGTACAAATTAAATTTTTTAAGTAAATAAAACATCTTGGTTACTACCGTACCCACTGTTCCCTGATGGAACTAGACGTTGTGTCAGTGTAGTGACACTAGGGGTCGCACTTGGTAGCCCCAAACACCACTGATCTTTGAGAAAAGGCCAATGGGAATTGGCGAATGGAATTTGCATGTCACTCCCCCGGACATACGGGTATAAAAGGAGCTGGCTCGCAACCACTAATTCATGTTTTGTGCTGACATTTCAGCGGGTAGTGCAGCGTTGTGGCAAGAGGGACACAATGTCTCATTACCTCCATCAGGGAACGAAGGTTACGTGAGGTTAACCAAGACAATCCCTATCTGACGTTGTGTTGATGTAGTGACACTAGGGGTCTCTCTACAAAATGCCACAAATAGCTGAACTGTGAGCTACGTGAGCTGCTGCGTGTGAAATAGCAGGTGCACTCTTTCTGCATGTAGCCTCCCCCAACACCCCAAAAAACATTGTATAGTTCCCCACATCCCTTTGAGGGGGGGTGGGGGGGTTGACGTATCTAGAATGGGAGCTTGCTGTGCCAGCCGCAGCCTTTTTTCTCTCCACAGAGTATTTATATTTTTGGCTGGAGTCTTTTAATGCTTTTTATTCACATCAGGGAAGGTGTTCTTTTCCTTTCCTATTCTTTCAGGAGGAAAAGACACCGCGGAGACCACATCTTGCCCGAAAGGGAGGTTAACATATGGCAATTATGTCACGTGGGCTAACCAGCCGCACATGGAAGAGGCACAGACTGGGTGGGCACACCCGAAGGTGGCAACCGAGTCTTCGGCATCTGACATCACCAACGTGCTCTCCGATGCTGCTATCGAAACCTCATCCTGCTCGCATGCTCCAAAAGAGACATTAAGCTGGCACTGAGGCGAACTGCCTGTCTCATCCCAGAACTTGACCATTGCAAACGAGTATGCTGGGGAATGGGTGGTCTGCGGGTGATTACCCGGCGGAGCCGAATGCATCCCCAAATTGCCTCCAGCGTCAACTGACTCAGCCTCACTCAGCTCCTTTTATACCCGTATGTCTGGGGGAGTGGCATGCAAATTCCACTCGCCAATTCCCATTGGCCTTTTCTCAAATATCAGAGGTGTTTGGGGCTCCCAAGAGCAACCCCTAGTGTCACTACATCGGCACAACGTCGAGTGAGTGACAGATAGGGAACAAATGGTTAGAAAGATGATCTGACCCTCACTGAAGAATGTGACATTAGCGATTCATATCAATCCACCACTGAAGACAACAGCAGCAATCATACAGCAAAACATTAAAAATGTCAGTGTTCACCATCAATATCGCCACTCATTGTAGCATACCCTAACAAAATAAAAACATATTTCTCTGTATTAGTTTAATCTCAGCCATGAAATATTTATTTTTCAACAGAAGAAAAGCTATCATAATTTGATAAATGATGCCTATGAATACCACTAACTCAAACTTATTCTTAAACTATGTGGAAAATGTGATATTTACATTTAGACATGTTTAGCACCATTTTGCTAATTATTTTACAGTAACTAGACTATGTGTGCAGCTTCTATGACCTGATTTGAGAGTATGGAATATTTGTAAAAGAATAGAAAAAGATGTATATGAAAATTATGAAACTTTTATAAAAAAAAATACTGACCAGTCACATAACCTAACATACAAACATTTATAATATTGGCAATTATAGTTTGATAAAAATAAAAACAAATGATAAGGTAAAGTTGACATGAAAATATTGTTCATATGAGAACATTAAAATGTTCTGTTTTGCAGAAACATCTCTACACTCTTTGCAAATTATCACACAATATTTACACAAAAGTGTTTTCTCGAGTGAGTTAGTATAGTGTTTCCCAAACGTTTTCCTGCCACGGCACACTTTTTATGATTAAAAAATCCCATGACACACCGCTATCCCACATAACCATCGTTGATATTTTTCCTTTTCAAGAACTTGTCCATGTTTTTGTACGTCTTAGTTCCGTGTTTACTCGTAATGTTTGAAATTCGTCTATGCAAAAAATGCACGTAGTATGCTATATAATGAGGTCACAGTTGAGAAGAGTGCTAATTGGGTAATGAAAAACCAACAATTTTGCGTCTTTTCCAATTTGTAGATGTGTTCTTGCAAATAAATTCTTGCAATGCCACAGCAAATACATTTTTTATTTATGTATTTATTTACTACTGTATTTATCAGAAAATTTGCACTGGGTCAAAATCACGATGTTGAGAAAAACACACACACACGCGCACACACACACACACACACACACACACACACACACACACACACACACACACACACACACACACACAGACACAAACACACACACACACACACATAGGTTGCATCTCTTTATAAGTCCCCCCCCAAAACAACATAAAGGGGCCCTCATCGAGCACATGGGCCCAGAGTTTGTTACAACAATAATGTTATGATGGACAAAATATTAAACTGGTAGCATAAAATACTTCGTAAAGGCAAAATATTCTGAATTGTCAATTTTAAAATGCTTCTACCATCTCTATGACTGATGTTTTCATCTGTTTTGGTGGGCATGTTTGACCAGCCAACATCAGTTATGTATAAATTATGTATATAAATCGCTTCGGACTTTAAGTCAGCTTGAACTTTTAGATGTTGAAAAATCTACGGCATATATATATATATATATATATATATATATATATATATATATATATATATATATACTCCATAAAATTCTAATCGATTTTGTGGAATTTGATCATTTTCCACGGCACACCTGACAATCCTTCACAGGACACTTGGGTTCTAGACCATTTTGAGTAGAGTTGGGGGGGTCACGTGACGCCATGCGAGGATCGGATGTGTGAACGGCGAGCTCTGCGCACTTTCTAGTTTTAACATTTTGAATGATATAAACTGGTATCTGCTAATCCACTAGCAACCAAGGTGGATTTGGAGCATATCTGAGAGAAGTTAGAGGACATGAAGAACCATAGCCAGTGGAATAACGTCCGTATTTTCGGAATTCCTGAGGCTGAAGAGGGTCGGGGTATGGTGAAATTCCTGGATGGGCTCCTTCCGAATCTGCTCGACATAACAGTCCATAAACTGGAAATCGAGCGAGCTCACAGGGTTCTGGCATGGAGATCTATGGAGAGAGACAGGCCCTGATCAATTCTGGCCAAATTTCTGAGATCATCCGATAAAGATCTTGTGTTATGCGAGGCGAGGAGTAAAGGAAGGCTTTCTTGGAAAAACCACAGCATTTTCTTGTTCCCAGACTTATGAATTTGACAAAAGAGACATGTGATCGATTCAAGGAATGCAAGAAACTTTTACGTCAACGGAAGGTCATTTTTGCACTGATATTACCAGCCAAATTGAGAATAGATGCTAAGGAGGGTCGTAAAACATTCACATGCCCAAAGCATAATATGTCCTTCATAAAGTCAATGGAGTAAGTCATTTTGTGATACATTGCAGCTAGCTCACTGATCATTCACTTGACTGTTTAAGGAAACTGTCTTTTATCTAACTGATTTTTAATTGTACTGGTTCTGCCTAGCGGCTGGAGTTTATTTTGGAAAGTGGCACACCTTGGAGACAGTTTTGTGGATGAATCTACATACTCTTTTGTGTTTGATCCGCCTATTGGCTAGAGTTTGTTTTATAGATTAGATTTTGCAGTGTAAGTCTCCAAAAATGTGTATAGTAACACTGGATTTGAGCAATCCGACAGAAAAGTTGTTGCGGGGGTCCTCATAGGCGTACATGGACTGTTTGAGTTTAGAGGAATGGATGTCAGTTGGCACTGACGTGCGCTCGTTTTGCTTTTTTCTGTTTGTTTTGTTCTGAGGGATGTGCAGGTTTTAATGTTCGCACCAATGTTGAAATGTGGTCTTTATATTCTTGTTTTTGACACACAATCTATTTGTTCTTATATAAACATTTGACATGAGTGGATTGTCTCTCTTCACGTGGAATGTGAATGGCATGGGGCACCCCATAAAAAGAAGGATGGTTATTTCTCTTCTTAAGCATAAGAAATATGATATAGTGTTTTTCAAGAAAAAGAAAATTTGGAAAGATATGGGGTGGGTATTTTTTTGTAGTGCTGGCTCGAGTAAGAGCAAGAGAATCATTACACTGATAAGTAAACATCTACAATTCAAATGTCTCAAACATAAGTCTAATATTTATGCACCTAACGTGGATGATCAGGGCTGTTTTATAGATATTGAAGGGATGTTTCAAGCCGCTGACACCCCTCATGTTATAATATTGGGAGGAGACTATAATCTTTTTATGGGCTCAGTCCTTGATCATAATGAAGCAAAAAAGAAAGTGTGCTAGCCCCCTAGAGCAACAATGACGCTTCACAGGATGTGTAAAAATCTTAGTCTTGCAGATATTTTGAGACTTTTGAACCCATCTGGTAGGGACTATATTTTTTTTTAATCAGCCCATAAGACTTTTATATCTAAGTCCCTCATTTCATCTGTCATTGATTGCTCAATTGGAAATGTTTTAGTCTCAGATCACACCCTGGTGTGTTTAGAAGTGTTGCCACATACGGAGAAAAAGAAATCATATAGTTGCCATTTTAATGTATCCCTTTTGCAAAATCCTGAATTTCAATAAATGCAAAAGACTGATAAAATTCTATTTTGCGGGGAAGGTGGAGTTTTAGCTATTCTGGGCAAGACAGTCATACTTTGAGACAGGGACAAGCAGGGAAGCTTTTGGCTAGATATATAAAACAGAGAGAGTCACCATTCCTTCAGTGAAATCTGCTGGCGGTGAAATATTACCTCAGCCATTGATATTAATAATGCTTTTAAAGAATTCTATCTTGATCTCTATAGTTTCACGTCTACTGATGAAGATTTTAGAAACTTTGTGGAAACTTACTAAACGTCCGAGTAAAACAATTCTCTTGATTCTGAGATAACCTTGGAGGAGCTTGGCGAGGTAATTAAGGCCTTGCCTACAGGCAAGGCTCCGGGGCCGGACCGCTTTGCCGCTGAAGTTTTTAGACCTTATGCTGCAGAACTGGCTCCACTTTTGCTTTTATATGGAATCATTAAAGAATGGAAAGCTTCCACCAGCCATAACACAAGCCTGAATCAGTCTGATTGTTAAAAAGGACAAAGATCCAAGCGATTGTAAGAGTTACCATCCAATTTCCCTGATCCATCTAGACGTTAAAATATTGTCAAATATGTAGTAAGTATGTTAGTAAAGTTATGACATCTCTTATACATATAGATCATGTGGGGTTTATTTGGGGCTGTAGCTCTTCTGATAATATTAGGCTTTTCATCTGTCATGTGGTCAGTGGCAAATGATCAGATTCTGGTCGCTGCCATCTCACTAAATACCAAAAAGGCATTTGATATGGTAGAATGGGATTATCTTTTTGAGATTTTGGAAATGTATGGTTTTGTTAATAAGTTTATTGGATGGATTAAGTTACTTATAGACACTCGGTAGTGGCATTACAAAAGAATGGATTAATTTCAGATTACTTCACTCTGGATAGGGGCACATAGCATGGTTGCCCTCTTTCCCCATTATTGTTCTGTTTTGCCCTGGAACCATTAGCAGCCACGATAAGTAAGGAGAATGATTTTCCAGGGGTGATGGCGGGAGGTGTGCTGCATAAGATTTTACTTTACACAGATGATATTTTATTATTCGTCTCTGACCCTACTAGATCTATATCTTGCATCCACAAATTTATTCATTCCTATTGTAAGTTCTCAGTATACAGAGTCATTTGGTCTAAATCCGAAGCCTTGGCACTGACAGCATACTGCCTGGTAACGGCTTTTCAGCCAGGTGCATTCCATTTGCCCAAACAGGGCATTAAGTATTTGGGTATTTTATTCACAGCAAATTTGTTTTATTTAAAAAGGTTTTTGCGATTGATGTGGGCAGGTGGGTTTCATTACATTTATCTATGACTGGGAAGGTTCGCCACTTCAAAGTCTTTCTATCAAACTAACCAGAGAAGTTAAGTTACCTCATATTTGCATGCGGTATGGACAAAAGTGTCTAGAATGTTTAATTCAAACATTTACGTATTTAAAAGTTGCCTCGAGCATATGGCTGAACCCAAAATTATGTATTAATAAGTCCCCTTTCTGCTGGACAGAGTGGATTGTGAGGGATGTTAATATGCTCAGTAACCTATATGAGTGTAGTATTGAGATCCTTTGAAAATAGGGTTCAGCATTTTGGGATTCCCAGGTCTCAATTCTTTCTACAATTTTGGGGAGTAGCATACACCCCACAGACATTCTGGGAGTGGTGATTACTGCCTTTGGAAAAACTCATGAGGCATCAGTTTATTACTCCCTGATAATTCAGAAACTGGGAGACGGAGTTTCAACTTCTCTCAAGAGATTATGGGAGAAAGTATTGGTATTGGAAGAGGGAGTGTGGGCTAAGATTAAAAAAAACTTCAAGTGTACATCTAGAAATACATGGGTACGTCTTATGCTATTTAAGATTTTACATTGATTCTATTGGACCCCCTCTAGATTGTATAGGCTTCTTCTTAAAGACAAACAACCCATGTTTTTTGGTGGTGTTAAGATCCAATAATTTTGGTTGAGGGTTGAGTTTTATCTGTGATGTATTGGGAACTCAAATTTAATTTTGTTCCAGACTCTGTATCTTGATGGCGATGGGACGGTCATTAATATAGGAGATAAATACATAAAAAATTAGGTGCCATCCAGTGTTATGGTTTACACAAAAATTATTCTTAGGGGATAAAAGAATTATAGAAGGTTAGGTAGCATGAATGTGTTTACTAAAGAATGGGGCAACTATATGGCCTTTGTGGAGTATTCTTGGGGAGGGGCATTGGAGGGAGATTTGTAGCTTATTTTTAATTTAGTTTTTTTTGTAATTCAATTTTTTTTATCTGTTCTTGAGTGTTTCCTCTTGTCTCTTCCCCTTCTGTCACTCACTCAACGTTGTGTCGAATGAAGTGACACAAGGGTCTTCCTTGGGAGCCTTGCGTACTTCTGAACTTGAGAAAAGACCAATGAGAAATTGGCAGACAGAGTTTGCATGTCCCGCCCCCGGACATAGGGGTATAAAGGGAAGCGGGCGTGTGTCTGTCAGTCAGTAATTTTTTCTTCGGAGCCGAGCAGTTGTGCAGCAGCGAGCTGAAGTTTCACCACTGTTCCACTCACCTCTGTTGGCAAGAAGCACTGCTGTTGGATTCTACGGCGCATATCCAGCAGCGTTCTCTCTCTTTGCACGTTGTGCAGTCCACGCCCCTGGGTGCTTCGACAGTGCTTTCTCCATCTAAAAGAGTGTTTTCCCCTCATAAAAGAGTTTTGATTTCTCTAAAAGAGTTTGTTTTCACTCATAAAAGAGCAATACACAAGCAGGCGTTGAAGATGCCTTTTTAAAGACGCCTTTTCCGCCTCTGTGTAGTTCCAGGATGCAGTCGATATCTCTACAAGACCAACGGTCACAGACGCTGCCTCGTGTGCCTGGGCAGCGAACACACTGAGGCGGCGTTTGTGGATGGCTCATGTACTCATTGTGAGAACATGACCATGGCAGCGTTGCGGTCACAGCTCTCCTTTCTTAAGGTGAATGCCACTTCAGCCGCCCAACGCGTTGCTCCTTCTTCCCTCGGGATTGAGGACAACCCGGCTGGAGATGAAGGAAACTTGGGGATGACAACATGATTGGTTTTGCCGGGTAAATCCCCACGAACCACCCGCCTCCTGCATGCTCGTTTGCTTCCGTCCGGGCTTGGGATGAGTGCGGCTCGCCTCGCGGCCAGCCGGCATTCTCCCTTGAGTGCCTGGAATTGTATGAGGACATCGCCGCTTCATCTGAGAGTGTCCTGGCATCTGATGCAGAGGACTCGACTGGGCTGCTGCCTTCGGGTCAGCCCGCCCAGTCTGAGGCCAACGTGCAGATGGCTGGAGTCCAGAGCACTGTGTGTTAGTCACCACAAACGCCTCTCAACTGGGTTGGGGTGCCGTGTGCAATGGGCACACTGCCACTGGCTCCTGGACTGTGTTGACACATCAACTGCCTAGAGTTGCTGGCTGTATTCCTTGCCCTGTGGATGTTTCTCCCACTGATTCAGGGCAAGCATGCTTGGATCTGTTCAGACAGCACTGTGATGGTAGTGTACATAAATTGCCAAGGCAGCGTGCGCTCTCGTCATATGTCACAACTCGACCGCCATCGCCTCGCCCAGACCTCTGGAACCTCCACATCTGGCCCCTGAACAGGACGCGGAAGATATGAGTGACTTATCATTTGCAGTTGTAGACACGATCAACCAAGCCAGAGCTCCCTCCACCAGGCAACATTACGCCCTGAAGTGGTGCTTGTTCGTGAATTGGTGTTCTTCCAGAGCCGAAGACCTGCAGAGATGCGCAGTTCGTTCAGTGCTCTCATTCCTGCAAGAGAGGCTGGAGGGGAGGCTGTCCCCCTCCACCTTGATGGGGTATGTAGCCGCAATCGCAGCCCACCATGACGCAGTGGATGGCAAGTCCTTGGGTAAGCACGACTTGATTATCAGGTTCCTTAGAGGTGCCCAGAGAATGAATCCTCCTCGGCCAAACCTTTTTGTTGCTGTGTCCGGTAATTGCTTTGCATATCTATTTGGACCACACGCAGAGCTTTAGATGTTCTGAGCAGCTCTTTGTCTGCTTTGGTGGACGGCGGAAAGGGAACGCAGTCTCCAAACAGAGGTAAGCTCACTGGGTCATTGACGCCATCTCTCTGGTTTACCAGACCCAGGCCGTGCCCGCCCCTTTCAGGTTCGAGCACACTCGACGAGAAGTGTGGCATCCTCATGGGCACTGGCCAATGGCACCTTCCTAGCAGACATCTGCAGAGCAGCGGGCTGAGCAACACCCAATACCATTGTGAGATTTTACAATCTCAGGGTTGAGTCGGTCTGGTCTAGTGTTTTGTCAGGTCTGAGCCAGTAGAACTCGGTAATGCAGAACAGCCGACCGGGTGTTTCCGCTTGCACCTACCGCCCTTCACCAAGTTGATCCAGTGCGCTTTCTCTCCAAAAAGTGGCTTTCTTAGCCACTAAGCGTCACTTCCTCGATGTTCTTCCTCATTAACCTTCTGGCCTGCGAATTCAGCGGAGCAATTTGCTACCAGACCCACTATGAGCCACAAGTGTTCTGTACTGGGTTAGGGCTCCACAGGCTTAATTCCCTCTTCAGGCTACTCACTGTGATGTATTTTCCGCGGTATGGTCCCCCTGACGGCGGACCCGCATCTCCCATGGGGAGTCCCACTGTATTTGTAGAGCTCCTCCCTCATCAGGTAGGACCTGCCAACGCGCCGCTCCCACGTGTGGCTTGACAACCCACGTGGTGTATTAGCCACATATCACCCCCCCCAACCCAGTCTGGGCAGGACATGGCCTTCACAGGGTCTTTTCCCCTTAAAAGAATAGGATCGGGAAAGACCACCTTCCCCAACGCATTTCATAGAGTTAAGATTGCCCCGCTTCACACTCTATGCGAGAGACATAGGCAGCGGCTGCCGGACTTGCTCCCATGCTGGTCATGTAGCACCTGTTCCCCCCTCAGGGGTGCTGAGAACCTAAGGTCTGTATAGACACCTTTTCTGGGGGCATTGGAGAGGGATACGTGTAGCCGATACAGTTGCTTTTAGCACACAGCAGCTTGCTTGCACCTGTCTCACTAGTTCACGTAACACAGGCTAGTGCATGGCGCTTTTGAATGGGACCCCTTGTTTCACTTCATGACACAACGTCGAGTGAGTGACAGAAGGGGAATGTCAAGGTTACTGTTATAACCTCTTTTCCCTGGCCTTTTCTCAAGTTCAGAGGTACGCGAGGCTCCCAAGGATGACCCCTTGTGTCACTTTATTCAACACAACGTCTCGTTCCCTCCCTCAGGGAAGATATATATACAAATATGTTTTTATCTGTATTTGTTTGTGTATTTTTTAATTTTTTTTATCTCAATTACGAGTTTAATAAGTTACATGCATCATAATGTTATTGACCAATTAGATGGCTTTAATGTGTTTTTTTTATATAATTATGTCTGTCAGTGTCTGCGCATTTCTTATTGAGCACACTTGGTGTGCGCCTCTTATTAAAGAATATGGTTGCTAATATTAAGCTTGATTCTCCATTATTGAACATATGTGTGCCTCTCCCTTGTGACTGGTGTTATGTATTTGATTAATAAATGGTGTTTATAATGAGGATATTGTGTTTGTTATCTTCCTAGTAAACTATTTAGTGCTTCTCTTGCATTTCGTTTGCAAGAGAAGAAGGATTAGTTCCACATTTCCTTTTTATTCTTGCACCTTAACCCGACAGTACCACAATTAATCTGTAAATATTATTAGGCTGAAGTTCAGTGATGTGGTGAGCTCAGTGTATAAGACCTTTTCTCACTGAAAGTAAGGCATTTATTTGGGATTTAGTAGGGTGATATATAAAGGTTTCCAATTATGTTTTTAAGTGTGTTTATTCATAATAAATTTGACATTGCAGGTATGGTGTGGCCCTGTATAATGCTAGCTGCTGTTTTTTCATACTGTTTCATCAGTCACTCAAACTTGTCAAACTTGTTGCACTAAATCTTTCTTGTTTCTGCATTGCAGTGTTTTAAATTAAAGGAGCCATATTTAACATTAACATCAAGCATTTAAAATGGATACTGCAGACCAAATTAAAATTATTTGAGAGAGTTGTCTCCCCCGCCCCTTCCTCTCCAGACTCAAAGCTCACATGGGTTGCCAGGTTGAGGACACGCAACAGGAATGAGCAAACTGTCAATTGCAAATGACCAGCCTTACACTGTAATTTGATCATCAAATGTATATGTTTGAAATGTTTTATTGTTTGCAAATTATAAATCAGCTCAAGTGGATTTTTTATAATTCTGTCAATGTTAGCTAGATGTATTGCTGGCTTCCATGGCTTCAGTGCGCTGTGTTTGCCTGCTAACTTGTTTCAAATCTGCCAATCCGGGGTGTCGAAATAGTATTGGGAAATGGCAGTGGGCGGGATGACACAGGCCAAAACACAAACAGAAATTCCTGTAGAAGTAGAATATACTGGATTTAGCATTGTTTTGGAGAAGCTAGTATTTCATATTAGCATTTTTTCTAAATCTCTGATACATATAATGATAATTTTATGCTTTAGTACAGTAAATTATTACATATTGCACCTTTAATGAAAGTGGAAAAAAATATCTCATAATAAATAACATAAGTGTTTACTGTATGTTGTTTCAGAAATGAAAACCTGACAGATATATTCAAAAAATATTTTAGAATGAATGCTTGCCAAATAAGAGCGATCTCTAATGAGTTGGGCTCAGGTGCATTCAGTAAGGCAGAAAATCAGATCCAGATTGGGTTTCATGATAATAACGTGGGAAATTTTACAATAAAAGTCTCGGTTACTGTTATAACCTCCATTCCCTAGTGTCGAAGTAGTGACACTAGGGGTCACTCTTGAGAGCCCCAAAAAACTTCAATCTTTGAGAAAAGGCCAATGAGAATTGGCGAGTGGAATTTGCATGCCACTCCCCCTGACATACAGGTATAAAAGGAGCTGAAATGCAGCCACTCATTCAAGTTCCAGCCATTTCAGCGGAGAGTTCAGCATTGTGGCAAGAGGGACACACATGTTCCCCCTCTGTCACTCACTCGATGTTGTGTTGATGTAGTGACACTTGGGGTCCCTATAGAAAAACAGTAACAGCTGAACTGTGTTACATGAACTGCCGATGCAGGTGCAAGCAAGCTGCTGCATTCATAATAGCAGGTGCATCAGTCTGCACGTAACCTCCCCCAACGCCCCACATGATGTCATATAGTTCCCCACACCCCTGATGGGGGCAAGTGACATAAATAGCAAGGGAGCAGGCCGTGCCCGCCGCAGACTTTTCTCTCTATGTTTTCTCTCCTCAGAGTAATATATTCGGCTGGGATCATCTAACGCTATTATACGCATCGGGGAAGGTGTTCTTTTCCTCTCCTATTCTTTCAGGGGGAAAAGACCACACGGAGACCACATCCTGCCCAAAGTGGAGGTAACATGTGGCAATACAACATATGAGCTCATCTGGCGCACATGGAAGAGGCAAGGTGGTAGGTCCTGCCTCGAAAGGGAGGAGCTCTACAAACACAGTGACCAGGGCAGATAAAGCTTTGCCCAAGGGAGACGCAGGTCTGCTGACAGGGAGACCACACCACGGAAAATACATCACAGGGGGTTACCGGAGTAGCCTCATGGAGGGGAAAGGCACTGTATGCAAGCGGTATACCCGGCCAGCTGTCACGTAACCTTACCTGTTCATACCTGAAAATGTATGGGACGAAACCGGCTCAATCCAGAGATCAAAAAGACTTGAAGGTATTGGGTGTTGCCCAGCCCACTGCCCTGCAGATGTCTGCTAGAAAATTTCCACTGGGCAGTGCCCATGAGGATGCCAGACTCCACATAGAATGTGCTCGTATTCCCAAAGGGGCAGGCACGGCCTGGTATGTCAGCACAATTGCGTTCATGATCCAGTAGGCAAGCCTCTGTTTGAAGACAGCGTTCCCTTTCTACTGCACGCCAAAGCAGACAAAGAGCTGCTCAGAGCATCTAGAGCTCTGCGTGCAATCTAAATAGGTGCGCAAGCTTCGCTTGCAGGCTCACCACCTGACTTCTAAAGAGGTTGTGGGAACCATGGGCACATAGTCCGGTCAGGGTCTCAGGATCACATGAGAATCTACAGGCCACATACACCTTCAAGGTGTACAGCCGCCCCTCCAACCTCTCCCGCAGGAGGGAAAACACTGACCGACTGCACATCCCCCTAGAAACCTTTCCTCATCTCGGCTGGAGGGACAGGCTCTATCGCGTCCTTGCGCAGAAGGATCGCGTTCTCCGTATGCAGGGTGGTGGTGTACTCGCTCTGCACCGAGGTCAAGCAGACACTGCCGAACCGGGGTGGGCGCCCGGCAAACTGAATCGTGTAGACGGATCGGATGGTCCTGGCCATCCACAGTGATGGGTTGGAAGCGTTAGCCACACGTCCAAGCTCCGGGCGAGGGGCACTAAGGGGACAAATGCATCTGAAGTACTTGGGGTGGGGCCTCGCAGTAGGGGAGCACGAAACACCATGTCGAGGAGCCTCGCTTCGTCCCGAGGTGGCTGCGCTGAGGGGAACCTCAAAGCACTTACCTTGATACATATACTCGGCCTTGTAGCTCGCTACAACCGCCGGGTCATGGGTGTGAGTGTTGTGCAGCCGGGCGCGTGAAGGCAGGGGGCCCGTGTTTGTGGCGTCCAGGCCACAGGTGCTCGGTGTCCGGATGCCATGATAACGGCAGTTGTAATCACTGGGTGTGTGACTCAAGGAGTGAGGAAACCGCTCTTTGAAAATGTGGGGGCGAACACAAAACAAAAGGGAACACAAGATTTACCTTCTGGCCCTCCAGCGGGGGGACAGAGTGGTCTGGATACCCGCTGCAGGGATGCTTAGGAACCTTCCTTGGCTAGTGTCAGGCCGAGTGGCGGGGCGTCCGCTACCTGCGGGGGGCTCTACACTGGGGCCGAGGACTGGGTTCGGGCTGTGGCGGAGCAGCCTGGGCTTTTGCCGCAGCAGGGGGACGCCATCAATGAGCACACGGGGTACGGAATCTTGAACCGTGCCATGACAAGATGTAGTGTATTGACTCAGTATGCTTTTTTGTCACCGAGAACTGCTGGGCAAAGTCCTCGACGGATCTGGGAGATTGCCATATTGAGAAAGCGAACCTTGTCAGTGTCCCTCATGTCGACCAGAACCAGCCATATGTGGCGATCCTTGATCACCAAGGTGGACATTGCCTACCGAGGCAGCCTGTCCTGCTGCCATCGAGGGTAGTGAGAGCAGACGAACTGGGAAGTCGGGTTTGGGCAGGAAATGGTGTCCTCCACTGCTATGACCGGTGCCCCAAACCCATGAAACAATCATCTACCCGCGAGGGCTCAGTGGAGGGTGGAGGTTTACGGCCCAACCCGACACTTGTGGCAGTCTGGGCAAGCATGGTGGTCAGCTCTGCGTCAGCCTCAGACTGGGCGGGCAGACCCGAAGGTGCTTTGCACTGATCGTGGAGAAGGAAAGAAAGCCACTGGAATACGCTGTATATCCAACATCATACACTTCTTTGTTTAGAGGTGAGTGGACTGGCAGTGGAATTCATCTCGCTGACACACAACCGCTCTGCTCCAATGAAAAAATGTGAATGAATGGCCACATTCCAGCTCCTTTTATACCGTAGAATTTTGAGGTTTTTGGGGCTCCCAAGAGCAAACTCTAGTGTCACTACATCAACACAACTTCAAGTGAGTGACAGAAGGGGAACTTATCTTACACTTCCATTTACACCAGCATGCAGGCCTATAATCCACATTAACCAGAACTGAAACTGGAGCTGGTAGGTCCAAAGATGCGAAACGCTGAAACTTCTACCTTATCTCCAGAAGTTAGTTATTGGTTCATTATCCATTTGACATTTGGTTTCTCCTACACGCTCTCTCTGGAGCCGACAATTTTACAATGATATCATTAGCACAATTAGGTTAAAGGACATATGACTATATCATAAAGGCATAAAACATTGAACTTAAATGGCCAATGTGGCCGGGCGGAGGGTGGGGCCGGGTCGTGATTCTACACACCCGGTCCCTAATCAGGCTAATCAAGCCTCCAAGAGGGATAAAGGCCAACTGCGGAGGATGGTGCGGGAGAGAGAGATCGTTTACGGACATGTCCGTCGTGTGTGTTGTTGTCTTTTGTTTAAGTTTATAATTTTTATGGTTTCCATTGAACTACGTTACAGTCAACGATTGTTGTAGCTGGAGAATTATGCCTAAAAATGCTCCGATGGGCTTTCATTGACTAGCGTTTGTAAGGGACCGTCTGAAAATTCCACCCATAGCACTAAAAAGTTGGAGGTGTCAAAGTATTAATTAATTAATTAATTCAATTAAAGTTTAAAAAACTATTAAAGTTAAATATTATTAAGCCCGTTCTCTCCTCCTCCTCCCCCTTACAACCACTCTTACCATTCTACTATTCCAGTTTAGGGGGCCACTGGGGACAGCTATTGTTGTTCTGCACATCTTAACATGCAGAACTGCTGAAAGACAAAAGCAGTTACAGACAACGCTCACGCAACTCAGCACTCATTCAAACAAGAGGGCACATTGGTTGGCTGAGGTAATGACAAAATACAACAGCTTCTGGAATGAATTCACGCTAAAAAATTAACAATCTATATGTGACGTGTATTTTAATGGGTTTGCCTATAAGTTTATTTAAATAAAAATGTTATCAAACATAGGTAATGTTAATTGTTGTTAATAAATATTTATAAGGAACTTTATAAGGAACACCTGTAAACCTACTTATTCATGTGATTATCTAATAAGCCAACTGTGTGGCAGCAGTGCAATGCATAAAAACATGCAGATATGGGTCAAGAGCTTCAGTTTATGTTCACACTAACCATATGATCTCAGTGATTTCGAGCATGTCATGATTTTTGGTGCCAGACAGGCTAGTTTGAGTATTTCTGTAACTGCTGATCTCCTAGGATCAAGCACAACAGTCTCTAGAGTTTAATCCAAATGGTGCCAAAAACAAAAATCATCCAGTGAGCTGAGGTTCTGCGGATGGAAACGCCTTGTTGATAAGAGAGGTCAATGGGGAATGGCCAGACTGGTTTGAGATAAAAGAATGGCTACAGTAAATCAGATAAGCACTCTGTATATTTGTAGTGAGCAGAATAGCATCTTAGAATGGACAACCTTAAGGTGGATGGGCTACAACAGCAGAAGACCACATCGGCACTGGTTTTACCCTAGTAGTAACCATGACTGTAGTGACCTACAAATATGGTTAATGGTTACTCTCACTGATCTATAATACAGATAAAAAGGTTAAACAAAACAAAAGTCTAGTCTTTAGCAAGTTTAGCCTGCTAGGTAAATATAGATTTTAAAAATAATATTAAATGCCGATTTTTACCCCAAGAACGAGAAAAAAAAAATGATAAAAAAAAGATTAATAGTGCTATTGATATTGGTATAGGCATTGGCGATATTGGCCTTGATAAAACTTGGTATTGGATTGAAAAGAAATTAAGTGGTATAGCCCATCCCCACTGCACTCCCTACTAGGGATGGGCAGATCGATAGTAAAGTATTGATACTACCGATACTGACGTGGTATCAAGAATATCGATCCTCACATTTAAATATTGTTTCTGAATTTATTTTTTTTAACTAGTGATCTTATTATTTATATAAAATGAATATTAATGCATCTCATAAGCTTCGAAGTGGAAAAGAATAATTATATGAGTAAATTGTTTCATGGCACCAGAACTATTTTTTTTTTTCCAGTCATGGTGACGTGCAGAAATGCTAAAATACACTATCAGTCAGACAGTGCTCACCGTTTCAGTCACAGCGCTCGTTAAAAGAGAGAGCAATGTTTTCCTGAGGTAATGACAGAAAAACAGAATCAAGAGTTATTCACACCAAGTAATGACAAACCTAGACATGATGTATTATAATGGGCTTGTTTTACCATTTTTAGAGGTTTTTTTAAATTCAGGTGGTAAAACATTGACAATGATCTTTAATCCTCGTTAATAAATTATACCCTTATGAAAACTACCCATTCTTTACTGTAGTAATATTGTATTAACCATGACTAGTAACCACGACTGTAGTAACCTGACTGTTTTTTTTTTGTTGTTTTTTTTGCATTAACCAATATTTTTATACAATTAACCATGGTTTCACAACAACATTACTGTAGTAATTATTTGGTTTTATATGTTGCTTATACTTACCAATTTAAAAGGTAAACAAAGCAGCCTAATAATGTTCTGCTTAGACCTATAAATATGTAAAAAAAAATGAAGTAACATTTTAAGTTAATAATTGTATCCAAAAATTCGTAAAAATGTAATTCATTAGAGGCATCGGTATTGGTATCGATATCGGCGATACTGGCCTAAAAGTACTTGGTATCGGATCGAAAATAAAATAAATGGTATCGCCCATCCCTACTCCCTACTGTTAATCGACGGTCACCTATCTACCTGGACAATGATCCTCTGTTAAGGTTTTTAAACCCTCCGACGAGCGGGAAATTTGCCGCCATCCAGCACCAATCTGCGCGTGATGAGAGGAGTGGGCGGGAAGGTTAGATTCAAGAGGGCAGGCTTTCCAACGTTGCCAGCGCTCCCCCACCACCCTCATTTCAGCTCCACAGGCAAATACTTTAAAATTCACTCATTGGACATAAAGAATTTCCTTGAAAACAAGTGGAAACACAGAGTGGAAAAGAAACTGCCAGAGCTAAGAAAGTGAAGTCCGTCGGAAAAACAAAAGGATTTATCTCTGGTGAGGTGCATTTAATATTCTAATCATTGAATGGTGTGTAAAATGCTTGCCATATGGATTTGTAGATAGGGTAACGGCGTTAAAGACACGTACTTGTAAAAACACGCAGTATTTTATTCAAGGATAAGTGTGTTTTTGTGAGAAGCACGTCATTTCTCTGAAGGTTTAACAGGTCTCCGTTCGACACAGCAGACTACAGATGCGCTGAGGTGAACCTGACCAGGCAGCAAGAGCTTTTCACGGGCAATACTGACGACTCTTAGAGGAGATATCACTCAAATCATTTAACAGAAATTCTTTGGAAAGGTTGTTTTCTTACCGTTTCCATTTAATAAGCTGAATTTGTATTTACTCTATCGATTCACATCGTTGTAATAACGAATAATGCGACAGAAACATTGCTTTATATGGTAAAAGTGAACGTTTTTTTAAGACTTGGCTTTATACACGCATTTGTAATGGAAACGGTGCAAGAAAATTAATTGCAATTGTTATAATGAATAACCTTAACCTTGGTTTCGATTATTTCGATGTGAAATAGGCTACGAATTTATCTGGATAGAAACGTATTACTTTTTGTCATGCGGGACTTTAGTATTGTATTATGAATATATATATCCTATATATATATATATGATGGAAAATAAAGCTGTGTGTCGGAAATATGATTTGTCATTACGTTATTGAATTGATAACAATCCATGCGTGTGTTTAGTGCAGTTTGCTTTGTCTGCTGATTTTCATATCGTGACAAATCGTTTGTCAATATATTTTTTTGAATATTTTTATGGTGTGCACGAAGTTTCTTTATAAATGCGCTCAACAGTAAAGCTCTAGTATGCAACCAGTTCCTAATGCAAGTGAGTTTGTTTCGTCTTTCAAAGCGGGAATGGGTAAGAGACATATGCCTGTTTATTGATGGAGAGAGAGAGAGAGAGAGAGAGAGAGAGAGAGAGAGAGAGAGAGAGAGAGAGAGAGAGAGAGAGAGAGGCTTTAGTTCGCAAACACATTGAGTTTGTATGAATACACTTTATCATGTAGATCCAATACAAGCTGCTTATTTAACCCTTCTGAGCCCTATCAAACCTTTTGTTGCAGCCTTTTCATCAAAATGTTAAAGAAACATTTCCTAAAAGGAAATCTCTGTCATCATTTACTCATCCTCTTCTTATTTAAAACCCAAATTAATTTTATTTTTCCTGCGAAACACAAAAGGAGATGTTTGGTAAAATGTTCATGCTGTTCCTTTCCATAAAATGAAAGTGAATGGCGATGGGATTTAAAATGTTCAATAGCTTTCTAATGTCTGGAGATGAAAAGGGGATTTAGACAAAATACCAGCCAAGTACAAATATGTCTCAGTTTGGACAGAGATGATGTTTCGTTTGTGTTGGCAACCTCTGAGTCACCTCAGAAGAGAACAATATTACAAGCTACAACCAAGGGTTTTAACACTAGTTTATGTTTTGAAAGCTTCTGTCCGTTTTAAAAGGATATTTAATATGAGTTGGCAGTGAGAGAAATTAACTCGTATAGCATTGTGTCTAGCACATCTGCGTTTTGTGTGTAGCCAGACCCCTGAGAGACAGGCGTGTAGAAAACAGCTGTGAAATGGACTGGAACATATTGAAAAACACATTAAAGATTGGAAGACAGTAGACCAGATCTCATGGCAATGCCATAGTGATGAGGGCAGTGATGAGAAACATGATCAGTTAAAGCCCAAAGTATACGTACTGGACGCGTGACGTGAATTTCTTCAATAGCAGAGTGCCTGAGCACTGAATGTGTGCGGCCTGATCTTTTTAATGCGGCTCAATCTGAACGTGCAGTACGGAACTATTTGCACTAAACAGTGGGTCCACAAGGTGGCAACACTCACAGTTGAGCCATTGCTGTCACAAAAAACTAGAAGAAGGTTTAATCACCACTAAGGAACAGGAGATGATTGTGGAAACAAAAACTGCATCAGAAACCAGGAAAATGCTGCCTCTGGAGGCTGTCTATGGAGGGAGGAAGGGATCAAGGCATGTCCGAATCCAATGTGTGTTCATATCCTGTTTACTGAGACATCTTCATCTGATTGATTTTTTTAAGGCAGCATAGATGTATCTTTCACTGCCTATTAAATCCCACAATCCTGTGCATGTGAATCCATAGCGGTTTAGTTGAAGAAAAAACAATGATGGTCGAAGAGGCAGTTGATAGCCAATTTGTGTATAAATGTACATTTGTTTCTAGCGAGAAAGTATTATAGTAGTTATTATATATACACTTGGTTATCACCAAAACTCTCTTGACTTTGTTCTAGATTATTTGACCATTGTGGTTCTGTTGGACTGAATAAAACAGACACGTTAACTTTAGTGGACACCTGATGGCAATAATCATTTGCTGATATCCTAGCAATGATGTGACGTTATGCTGCCTCAGTAGCCTGTCCAAAACCAGTTTCTTTAGGTACCTTTGTATGTAAATGCTGTTTGTTGAATCACTGACTGATAGAGCAGCGAGGCAACAAGACAGCTACCTTTGGTTTTGGACATCTACAGCATGTGTGTGAGGAGGTCAGGAGATACTTGCATTTGTATAACTCAGCTGAAGGAATATAAAGAAATCTATATGGGTCTAAACTCTTGAAGACAAATAGTCGTCTCTCATAGCAATAGTAGCGTGCAATCCACCAACAATCCATGCATGCATGCACGGTCAAATGACGTATACTTTGAAAGGCTAGCATTTGACTATATGCAGATGCTAAACGTTCACGTCAAAACTGAAGTATACTTTGGGCTTTTTGTGCTGAAAGCTGGAGGTCCATGAGAACCAGACTCCTCCCTTAAGGTAGCCATTTCAGCTAGCCTGTGAGCTCAGCTCAAGCCACACTTACGATTATAGCTCCAAATGCAATGCTCAGAGCGAGAAAACAAGACTTCTGCAAAACTGAGAGGAGTCGGTAGAGGTGATTAGGTGTACCGTATTCGTTCACATCCGCTCCCACTCTAGATTTGGGTCTGCTCACTTCCAGGAAAGATTAATGCTCTGCATTAGCCTTTTACTTTAGAGGAATGGTGCCGAAGTGATTAAAGTTACTAGGAAGCATTATTAGTTTGTGCTGTTGTTCGTCACAACCATCCATTATTCCTAACCTAAAACTAGTGCAAGTTCCCAAGACTTCAACTGCTTGTCCCTTATCAGGCAACTGACATTTGCATTCTTAAATTGAATTAATTTTCATTCACTCATTTATTCGTTTATTCATGAAGGCGGAGGGGGTCAATGCTATTCCAGAATTTTGGACCCTCTTCTGATGTCTCTGACATTTGACCACCAGTTTTAATTGAAATGAGCCATGACTCATCAACCATGGACTGCAGGTTGCTGTTATTAACCTTGCCCTTCCTTGTACACCTTTGTTTTTAATATCCCATAGAAAGAGCAAAGGATGAAGATTACCTCTTAACTGTGACTGTCTCTGACTTCAGCCTCTCCTGTGCATGGAGCTCAGAGCCTCTTTTACATTTAACAGTATGGTGAAGAACAGGAGAAGTGAAAAATCCAGATTTACACATCAGACTGTGATGACTGAAGAAAAGCGTTGCCTTTTTCTAGCAGGGAAAAATATGTCTGAGCTCTCTGATGCCTTAGTATTTGGTATTCCTTGATGACTCAGCAGTTTTGACACCTCAGAAATGGGATTATTTGACAATCCTCATTGAAATTTGCATGCAGTCAGCATGCAGGAGAAATACACAAAGTAGAGGGTGCTAGCTAGACAGTCATTTACTGTATGTATTCAGATGTCTCAGACGAGACCTGACCAGGTCACCCCTGCCGAAATAGACCATTATGTGTGTTTTTAAATCTGGTCCACAAAATGAGACACTGGTGTGCTTCTGTTTCAACCTGACTTTTTGACTAGCTTAAACAGTATTACCATAAAAAATATACTGGCAAACCAGCTTGGTGGAAATTTTGCATTGTCCACCAGCTAGACCAGCACCAAACTAGCACAAGCCAGCATAAACCAGCCTAGACCAGCAAATTGGAATTGCATGCTGGTTAAACTGAACTTTTCAGCAGGGACATCTGGTCCTGAAATGCTATTGTCGGCCTGTATGGCCTCAGTGCTTTTAGGAGTCGTGTCATAATGTTTTAAAATAATTTTGTGGTGACATATCATATGAAATCCCACAGCCAGGAACAGCATAAAGTTTGGTGAATCGTATAATTTATATCCTGTTAACCCTCCTATTCTGTTAAAGAAGGGGACTTTATTGTTTTGGTCATTTTTGACCTGAACCATACAGGTGTACTTTTTTTTTAAGGAAAGATAACATTTCAATTAAAATTCGTAACTTCATTTGGAATTGTTTAGATCTTATTTACATATACATTTCTTGATTTCACCATTTGCATTTGCAAATAAACAAATGTGTGTATCTTCAGAACAGTAAAAGCCTACACTGTAAGTTGAAACATGAAGAAAATATGTGTATTTGTCATGTTTTGGGGGCAGATAGCTGCCATCTGGTGAAAAAAAGATAAATAACATGACTTGAAAATGACAATTTTAACATAAATTTTATGACAATAATAGCCAGTAGATGGCTGCAGCGTTCTATGCAGCCACCTACTGTGTAGTAATTGAAAATTATATAACAAGTATACATTTGGATATATATATATATAGACATCAAACTATTATTTGTCAAAGTTTAGCATTTGTTTTTGTTGTTGTATTAAAGTGTCAGTTTTTACAATAATGTCACATTGTGCTTACAGTCAAATCTGACCCATGTTACAAACGAAGCATAGAATAATCATTTTGTTACAAATAATTTATTTAAAAAAATCTAAATTTTATAATTAAGTAAATTTAATAATAATATCAAGAAAATGGACAGTAATAAATAGTAATGGACTGTGAAAATTCAATTAGTGTATAAAACAGAAGACTCAGACTTTATTTGTTCTCTTTCTCTCATCTCTCTCTCTCTCTCTGTGTGTGTGTGTGTGTGTGTGTGTGTGTGTGTGTGTGTGTGTGTGTGTGTGTTCTGCATTGTGGCTAATTTATACAGGGCTCCAGACTGGGAGTAAATTGTTGCATTTTTCCTAACAGTGCGATTAAACTTTGCAAGAGGTCTCACTGCTGTGACTACAAAGTTGTCCGACTGTCTGATTATGCGCTGTGGTGTTTTGTTGCGTATGAGAAAGACCAAACGGCAAACGTTACAAAAGCTAAACAAAACAGCTCTTCCTGGATCAGTCACCACGACTCAATGGACAGATCAGCGCAGAGCATGTGTGATTACACGTGGACCAGTCTCAAGCTCTCAGCCACACAGATCATCAAAGACTGCGTTGCAAACTGCATAACCCACCCTCTAAAAGACACTTTTAAGGGAGAGCAATTATGATAGTCATGCTGATAGATTGCTTCAAACAGAATTTCCAATAAAAATTTTGAAAAAAGTTCCGAAATACCTTTATTTTTGAGCCCTACACCTTTTAGCCTTTCACAGCTCTCACAGTGGATGATAAAGGATGATCACTTCAGAATGGAACACACCCATAAACAGTGCCGCAAAAAGTGCAGGCTGAGTCGCAGCACCAGTGCTACTGCTCTAAAATATTAGTACAAACATTTTTACTATTAATTTACTTTGGTTGGTCAGTTTTGACCATGAACAGTATTTTTTAAGACAACTTAGATTAGCGAATCAAGTCTTTTTGTTTTGTGTGTTCAGATGGCAAACGGAGGAAAAGTCACCAAGTCTTGTATTGCTCAGATAAAGGAAACAATTTTTATTACATCAGAAAAAGGGATTTTGGAACAAAATGACCAAAAATATAGCAAGGTTAAGGATTAATAGTATCTTTCCTACTTCCCTTATTACTTCACTGTGACAACAATGTGGTCATTCATGTGTTCATTTGGTGTTCTGAATTCAGAAATCCAGTAATTTCAGAATGAGCTCTTTTTGCAGCTTATTTTCAACAGATGGTCTTTTTGGAAAGGGAACTTACATTGAGTGGGTCTTTATGCACTTTAAAAGTTTGAATTTATTGCCGAATAAAGCAATAATTAGTTTTTGTAAAATGTTATTAGTTCGATTTAAATTGTACCTTTTGAGTTTCTTGCTAAATCAAACTAACTGACCTAGAAAATGCTATTGTAGCTCAGCTTCGTCCGAAATTGAAACACTTTAATCAGACCACAATTGGCCTCTGTGTTATGCGGGTGCTCTGAAAAACAGAGGTGCTGCGCTATGTTAACCAGAAGTGGAATGCGCAAAACAAAGCAGATAAGGATAGCAACAACAACACAAAGGTATCATGGCAATGTTTATTTTTGGATGGATCAGCAGTCTGTAAGCCATTCACACCTGTGACACATTGACATGCCTCTAAATTTTATCCTTTTGTCTAAACTCTGCCCATTAACTAATCTTCTTCTATGTCTGCCATAGTAACAGATGTTTTCATGATCTTACATAACCTATTTTCACAAATTCTATCATAAAATGCAATAAAAGAGGGTAACAGGTGCATACTATGGTCAAGGTTAGCATGGTAGCCTTAGCATTAGCATCATGAATGCAGAATGTAAACATTACAAATTACACATTATCTATTTGCATATTTATTACTTTCAATTATCATTGAGTGGTTATAACAGCATATTTTAATGCTCTCATGTGGATTCCAGTCATGGATTGAGCCAGAATGCATGATTATTGAATATGCAGCCTGAAGAAAATAGATGCAGAACTGTTCCAAGTATTCAGACAACAAATACTAGTGATTGCTTGGAAAATATAGACAAACCATATCTTTTCTTAATCCTCTATTTATTCTCGACATCTCTGCTCAGTCTAAATGTTATTATTACACTTTACACAGAGTTTATAACTATAATGTCCTTATAAATTGAAGGTGCTAAGTGAAGAAAAGCAGAGCTTGTATAGTTAGAACAATCTAGGAGCAAATTGCGTCATCTTCTTTTGTCAATCGCTTATTACTTCCATAGGGATTTCATAAAATACTTTATAAAAGAGTTCTATTGCTGCGTTCCATTCATGTCGGAATGTGGGATATTGCTACCTGATATCTCTGATCTCCGATCATAAAGGCATTCCATTGTCAGATGCCCGGAAGATGACGTTTAAGAAACTAGAACTGCAACGCTCCCGTTAGCTTAGCAGGTGACTGTAGAGATGCACCGATCGACCGGCCAGTGACCGGAATTAGCCGATTTTCCGCATGCTCGGCCAGACCGGCCGGTCAGCCTCACGTCTTTCCGATTCCAAGCCGGTCCGTTTTGTTGCCAGCGGCGCAGGCAATAACATCACAGTCGCATGTATTGTAAACATGTCACTGGCGTGGAAGATCTTCACTGTGAGTGAAGAATACATAAAGTTCGAAATGTGTTATAATTGGAAGGCCAAAGTAGACCGTGGGGGAACCACCACAATAACTTTTAATCTCGTGTCATGTCACACACGCAGCCTGTTATCTGTCAACATTTGGGTACACAAATCCGGGAGAGGGGAAGTGGGGTGCTGGATGGCAGAGGCAGGCTAAATACATACAAATTGTGCCGTTGTGATTTAATGTGCTGAGTAACGTAATTTTCCCCACCGTGTCCGATATTAAAATCAGTGCGACACACATTGCAAAAGGCGTGGGCATTGTCGATATGGCTTCGGGATATGAAATAAAATTCTTCCATCCAGCTGTTGTTAAATGTACATGTATATTTTGTTTTTTTCACCGGCGCACCAGCTGAGTCTTCTCCTCCCCTCTACCAGTGATGCTTGATTTAACATCCTGCGTCTACTGCCTGCGCAGATATCAACAGCGCAACTGGGTTTTGGTTGCCAGGTTGAGGTCACGATTTGTAATTTGTATGATGTGTCGATTGTGTGAGTTGGATGCATTTCATTCAAGATCTGGCAACTGGACCACCTTGGAATAATATATTGATGTGATTATTCATATAACGTGGTTTGGGCCATACAAATTACGGGAGTTTTTTTGGGAGAAATAACAAAACGGGAGACTCCCGGGAAAAACGGTATTTACAACTGATATTTAGACATCTAACGTAAGTTGAGCGTATTGGACACTTCAGTTTTTCAAATCTTTGGAATTGTTTTGTTTAACGAGTAATAAAGAGAAAAAGGTCCATCCATCCATCCATCGTCAACCGCTTATCCTGTGTACAGGGTCGCGGGGGGCTGGAGCCTATCCCAGCTAACATCATGTTAGAAAAAAAAAAAAAAAAAAAAAAAGAAAAAGGTCCATTTATAAAAATAGTGGAAAATGACATCTGTTATATAAAGCAACTAATTTGCAGTTAATTGTTATTTCTACCTCTTTCCAGTCACAGAGCACTTTATTTTGAGAGTTGTTTAAGTGAGAGAAGATCCTGTAACTTAGTGCAGTTTGGGGGAAATTGTAATGTTTAATAATTTATTTGATTGTGTAAATAAAATGTTGCATTGAAGAAAGGTAGATTTTGTTTGTATATGCGCTCAATAATAATTCTTAGAAAGTCGGAATCGGAAAAAAATCGGATATCGGAATCGGCCAAGAAAATTGCAATCGGTGCATCTCTATTTGACTGTCAATGGAAATGTCTCCTAGCAACCCAATTGATAAACAATGCTGCAACGCTAGCATTTGTGCTACATGTGTGCGATTATCAAAAGAGAGTATGATTTGTTTTGAACACTTGTCTCTGCAAATGTTTGTGAAACAAGCTTTAATATCATTTAATTTAGGAACTTTGACTCACTTATCAAAATGATTTATATGTGAATGTTTATCACTTACTTTGTATATCTCTCTGGGTGTCAACATGTGTGACGTCAAGCACCTGCATCTCTGCGAAGTTGAATATTTTACAAATTTCTGCACAAGTTTCCAAGTTGCAATACTGACTTCAAGTGGCTTTCCAATGCACTTTTCCGACTTTCCGAGTTGAATAGAAAGCAGCATGAACCAAATCCACAACTGTGTACACAATTGGAATGAAGTACAATCTTGTGAAGCATTACAAATGGTGTAATCAATTATACATTATGAAAAACAAATACAAAACTAGTGATTTAGAGGTGTTGATTACATGCATAGAAACAATATATAAAGTTTTTATTGCAAAATATTCAGAAATATACAAATATATATGTAGTTTGATACTGAAGGGAGACCCCATAATTCACAATGTGTCATGGAAAGGACGGTTGCTGCTGGGCTCTTGCTGCGACAATTCTCCGATTTTTTATCTCTTTTCAGGATCATGCGTAGTGTAGTTCTTCACCAGGATTTTTAAGAAATTGAGTTGGAAAAAAAAAAGTGCAGACAGGGCTTCAACAGAATGTACTGTATTTATCAGGGGTACTCAATAAGCGGATCCAGACAGAAGTACAATTCAATCCAGACAGAGATCTAAATTTTTGTGCTAGTTATCTGACAGCAGGCCAAGTAATTGTGTAAGCAATAAAGAGGAATAAAGCATGATCAGCACTAGAGAGAAATATGTAATATCTAAAAACATATATTATATAATTTCAAAGCCATATGACACTGTGTAAGCTACATATTATTATCTGGACCTTTGCTTGGAAGGAAATGTTGAGACCGGATCTCTTGGAACTTTAATTGAGTACCCCTGGTATATATCATCGATTACCAATTTTAAAGATTTCAAGGTCTTTCTTTAAAGGTTTTTAGGTTATCATTACAAATAAATGTGCCTATAAAGAGAAACTGAATAGGATTTTTACTTCCAGAATCAGACCGTTCCACGCCATAGAAACAATTCATAACCCAATCTTTTATCATACCATATAGTAGACTGATTCACTTTGATACCATTGTGGAGTAAGAGTTGTTATCATGAGCTTAGATCACTGTCTCTTTTGCAGCATAACCAGAAAGGACAGTATAGCTGGGGGTTAATAGGTTTTGACAGGAGGTAAACTAGGTGAGCCTTTTTAATGGCAAGAAGCCTCTTAGGGGTTTGCTCAAGAGCTTGTCACTCACTAGTACAAGCAGTGAGCAGACAACTATTTGTGAAAGGAAGGAGGAACAGGTGAGGGTTAGCCTAAAGCGCCCATGATTGTAAACCAGACTGCACAATGTCTTACAATGATTCACCTCTTGCCCATAAGGAGCTGTTGTGCACAAGTGCTACTCAACTTTAGCCAGTTTGTTTAGAATCTCACATTTTTGGAAAATTAATATATGATATTTGATGTAGACAGCAGCCACCACAACTGTCACATTTTAAAGGTAGTTGTCAGGTTTTGCTATGCATATAATGTCCATTATAGTAGCTTTGAGAGGAGGATTTGTCTTCATTTCAGTGTTGAATCCACATCTAATAAATATTGATAAACTTCAGTTTAAAGGGACATGCCCTCATCAAGCAAGTCCTTCTTTTTCTTTGTTCAGTTTTTTATTGACAGCCAAACTTGAAGCTGAAGAGACTAAAGCAAAGACAGAACACTTGCAAGTCAAAGATAAGGACAGAATTAATTTTAGGTCAAGCAAATTGAGGTCATAGCCTCACCGTAGCTCAACTTTATCTTCTTCGCAGAATTTTCTGTGGCTGCTCACTCAAAGGCATTTAATGACCAGGACTGGATAAAAATTCAGCCCACTACCCATAGTAGGCTTTGGGCACAGCATGGGACCATTACTCTTCATATCTCTCGTCTGGCCCTACAGCTGCACTGTCTTCGTTAACTACGTGTTGACTGGACCACACTAATTTTCTCTGGCCTGCCAGAGCCAAGTCAACTTTTTACTTTCCATTTCAAACCTATTAATAATCTTCCCACTCATTGTTTCAATTAGAGTCGGCTGAGATTGGAGGCGAGCCAGATTGTGGCTGATAATGGTATTATGATTTCAATTGGCATAATCAGAATGAGGTAGGGAGTCAAAGATTGCGTCAGCTTTTGATCAAACATGAGGGATCAAATGTGGATGGTAGGTTATCAAATTGAAGCATCTGGAATTGGCATGAGATCACAAGACTGTTGGCTAACAGATAAGCTGTTTACGCAGTGTGTAGAGATGAGGGCAGAGAGCTTGAAACCTGTCACGTCTGACAGGCCAGAGTGCCTCAGCAGGAGAGATAATGCGTAGTGACGCACATGGCACTTGACTGATGGTATTGATAAGTCATGAGTCCCACCAGAGCACAGGAATCTTGCGTATTGTTTACCCTTTAGATGACAGTCATCTGTGAGGCACAATGTAAGAACACAGAGGACTCTCTCTCTTCCTCAGCGGCTGTTACACCTGACAGGTTCCACAAAATGTTCCTCTTCCAGAAGGATTAATGAGAGTGAACGCTCAAGTCTCTGAGAGCTTGGAGGAAACAGCCAAGCTCCAAAATTACATGAACCTTTCAGATAGCAGTTTTTCTGCATTTGTTGTGCTATATACATTTGTGGACATGAACAAAACCCTAACCTTGACCCTAATAACCTCGGAAATACCACAAATATGCTGCAATCGTGACATTTCTATAGTTGCTTAAAATTCCCTTATTTAGGGCCTGGGTAGCTCGGCAAGTATGGATGCTGAGATCGTGAGTTTGAATCCAGGTCATGCTGAGTGACTCCAGCCAGGTTTCCTAAGTATCCAAATTGGCCCGGTTTCTAGGGAGGATAGAGTCACTTGGGTTAACCTCCTCGTGGTGCTATAATGTGTGGTTCTCACTCTCAGTGGGGCGTGGTGAGTTGTGTGTGATGCCGCGGAGAATAGCGTGATGTAATGTTCTCAAAACCACAAGTCAAAAGAAGTTATGTTTCAAATTTGAAGATGATTTAACAAAAAACGAGGTTCCTGCAAGCTTTTATCTCTGTAAAATCGCTGGAAGCGTACTGAGTAAAATTAAGGCTCCGCCTTTCAAGACGACACAAAATCTGACGTACTGCTTGGATATTATGAATAAAACTATGCTGCATTTTTTAAAATAGACTTTGGAGCCAGGCTCATTTTATTTATGAGACTCTAATATATAAGATCATATACAGTTTTACAACATGAATGCTGCTCAGATTGCATAGTTTGTTGATGAAGGGTAATTCTTTCAGGCGAGATCTCATGTAAACAATGGAGAATATATCAATATTTCTCAGGTTGATCACTTTTATGGACAAAAAGCTCTATTGGATGTTTTCCAATGAACGCTTGTCATAGACAATTGACCCATGTGTGTTGAACTGGATTCATCTGGCGATCGTGTTTTCATAACAAATGTATGAAGGACCGTTTTGATATTGTATGTTTTCATTTGTACTCCTGGCACAAATTACTAAATTGCTGTTTCTGGAGCATTGCTATCGTGAAACAGAGATCAAATATCAATGTTGAACCCTTAGACCTTTGACAGGATAAATAATTTGTTAACATTAATTACATTTATAGATGGTAAATTATATATTAAATGTAAGCAGAGTGACGGTTTTACCTTGTGCGGGGGATTGCGTATCAACAGGTTAAAAACTGGACTATGAGATCGTCCTCCATAGTGCACTTGCTCCAACGTTTACCTCTAGTGGCATCGCAAACTGATACATGTATTACGTATATTCAAGCACCACAGTGGAAAAAGAAACCATAACCGTGCCAACTGGACTAGATCACCACAGAACGGCACAGTTTAACATTAAGAATGGTCAACCTGATGGTGGAAAAGGAGCTATTGTATCCACCACACTTAAATTAAGCACACTACTTCTTCATTCATATTAAGATATGAAGGTGAACTTGAGGTTATATTCGCCCAATACAATGGACAGCTCATGTGTCTTTGTTACCTAATTAGTTCCATTAAAATTTGTGCAGAGCTACTATTAAGCCATAATTTCATTCATAGATGTCATATGGAAAGAAGAGCTTTGCATTATCTATCCTTTCCTGAGCACTTATATATTTCTTGCCTGCGTTCCTCGGAGAGAGCTTTACTGGAGCAAGTGTATCATAAATGTACTTTTTGACATTTGAGGCGAGAAGCCTTAAAACCCCTTTCACCCTCAATCCATCCGCCTGTCATCCCTTGCATGCGATGCACACAGAGCGGTGCTGATGCGACAGGGTCGATAGGTCGTTTAATGCAGACACATTCAGGCAGGTAGATATATAGCTTGACACTGTACAAGTTTTAGTTCATTTTAAAATTAAAGCGCTGCCCTCTGGAGAACTCTGATGATTTTGTTCTTTATTCTTTATAATGGAATTGCTGTTTCCTTTTTTAGCCATCTCCATTTATTAGACAAAGTTTGGTTTGTATGTCAGTGCTTGTGTGAATGAGTTTTTAAGAGCATAGGGTTTTGATTTTCTGTCACTGAAACTATTAAATCGTATAAAATACAAGCAAACGAGCAGTGACGTTGTGATGTTCAGCTACTTGTGTTATGATTTAGCAGAGTACTTAACCTTCAAAACTTAGAAGAAGTTTTTTTGTGGTAATCAGTCAGTGCTCAATTTGGTTATTGTAGAGTAATTTTGTAAAATGATGGAAATAGTTTTTTCTGTTTTTCCTTAATTATGTACATTCTGTGTGGTCTGCTTGATGAATCCACGAGATTAAGACTAATGCTGCCTTCGAGTCATGTCAAAATGATTGTATTTACAAGATGTGTGCACAGTGGGAAACCTGGATTTTCTTTCCCAGTTGGGGGAATGCCAATTAAAGAATCATAGCAGAAGCTACTTGGAATTGGCCATTAAGTGTTAATTGTTGAATGCTGACTGTACAGTGTAGTTTGTATCCATTTTGTGTACTGTTAATGAAGAATAGCTAAAAGCTTGCCAAAAGGTACTACTTGTTTAGTTGGTTTAAGAGGCGACAGGCTTGCAGGTCAAAACCAAACACAAGAATGATAAAATAAACAAATAAAACATCAAATACACAAATTATGCGCTTCCTTACTATAGTGTGCAGCCAATATATCCCAAAGGCCTATAAAATATATATAGGCCTATAAGATATTTGGTGTTTGGCGTAAATTATCGGCATCATCCAATAAATGTTTTCTAAGTTTAGCCAATTCGTTTTGGAAGCCACGATGGTACCAAGCATTGTCAAAGTTTTTGTGTGATATTCTGAGTGAATATAAGCTACTGCTAAATTTAAGTCAATTTAAGTATTTCTTAGAAAATTACATGTACGTACGTAAAATCACATATTAAATTGTGTGATATAATTGTGTGATATAATATTAGTGTTATATCGGCCTGTCAGCCACCCTGCTCTCTAGATACTGGCATAGGCCATTTAAAAAACCCAGAACGGTCGATCACTAATCATTACTAATCCTTACTAAGCTTCATAAAAAAATCATACAAATATTTTCAAAATATAAGTTCGGGTTTGTTTAACCATAGCACAATCAGAAAGTGACAAAGTAACTTTGTTAACTAAAAGTACTTGCCATCTGGCCATGGAAAAGTAATTATGAGTTTGACCATCAATATTTGAGGTAGTTACGAATCACATGGTAGTTCATTGTATTTATTCCCCTCTATTCTTTAATTTTTATCTTTCTTCATCTTCAGTTTATTCTTCATCAGACAGTCTGGAATCATTAGTTTCCTTGACTAAGTTAAATGCCTTAATACCTTAAATAGTGTGCAATTAATCAGTTTTAATGAGCTTATTTGCAGTTGAAATTTCAATCTCGCCCTATGTAATGACTCCTTGCCAAAGCACTGCATGTCATCAGGAAGCACTGCTCAAGGCCACAACATGATGTATGAAGCAAAGGTTTTATTAAGTTTTGAGGTGTACCTAATGATATGCCTGGAGAAAAGATATTTCAGTGTTGAGAAACATTAATGTTGAATGAGTGTTGTGCTACATCACATCAGGTAAGACAGTTTCAGGTAAACCATAATTTCAGCGAAGATGTAGGTAGATGTTATTTCATTGTTTATAGTTCATCAAAAATGAAAATACTGTGTTATTGATGACTTGTAAATGGTTTCTTGTTTACTGTTTACCTGTTAGTAGCTACAGGTGAAGTGTGAAATACATAATATTTTGTGGCATTTAATCAGAGCAGTGAACAAGAAAGGCTGCTCTCCATGTTGTTGTTTTTTGGACTCACATTAATAGACTTCTTGAGTGATGATCGTTATTCCCAAGCAGTAGCAAAATGTACACAAAGAGGGTTTGGATTTCCCAGTATTATTCTTCATGACCCTGACGAAGTGAGTGCTCAGAGTAAACAGCATTAGTATAAGCTGGTAGTGCTACTTGAGTACAGCGATAGAGTGATGAAGTGTGACCCATTGTGAACTAATGCACAAAAAACACAACTCATAATGAGATTCCTTCCCTCCCCTTCTCAACTGTAGCGATCAGAGAAGATGCCATGTTTCCGTTCAGCTCTGGTAGGCACTTTTTATGTTTTTTAGTCTGGGGACTTTCAGTCAGTTCAATTCCCATACAAAACACATTGAATTGTTATTCTCCTCAAAGCAGAAAATATTGCAATGTGAACTCGAGGTGTGTTCATGTTAGTGCAAGCTCATTGTTTTCTTTTTGTTGCCAGCTTCTAATCCAAGGGCATCTGTCTTTCAGATGAGACGTTATACCAAGGTCCTGACTCTCCGTGGTTATTAAAAATCCCAGGGCGTTACTCGTAAAGAGTAGGTGTGTAACCCCGGTGTCCTGGCCAAATTCCCCCCATTGGCCCTCATCTATCATGTACCTTGAATTGGCTACATAACTCTACTCTCTCCTCTCCACCAATAGCTAGTGTGTGGTGGGTGTTCTGGCGCACTATGGCTGCCATTGCACCATCCAGGTGGATGCTGCACACGGGTGGTGGTTGAGGAGAGTCCCCCTATACTATGAAAATCACTTTGAGTGCCTAGAAAAGTGCTATATACATGTAAGGAATTATTATTATTATTATCCTTGGATTTAATAAATTTAATAAATTATCTACAATATGGAAAACATGTGGAAAAGACAATTTTTTAGAAATGTGTTTTGAAGGTGGGAGTTTTGAAATGTGTTTTGAAGTTGGGAGTGGGAGTGGGAGTGGGAGTGGTGGTGGCGTAGTGGGCTAATGCACACAACTGTTCAGAAGGTTGTTGGTTCGATCCCCACAGCCACCACCATTGTGTCCTTGAGCAAGGCACTTCACTCCAGGTTGCTCTGGGGGGATTGTCCCTGTAATAAGTGCACTGTAAGTCGCTTTGGATAAAAGCGTCTGCCAAATGCATAAATGTAAATGTAATGAAGGTGTAATTTAAATTCATAGTTCACACAAAAATGAAAATTCTATCATCCTTTATTCATTGATCATAAAAATTATTGATTGATAATGATCAGTAACACTAATATCAACTTGTCAAAATTCATTACATTTTGTGACTGATTATGTTGTGATTTGGGGGAAACCTTGTTTGAATCAACACTCTGGAGAGGTGCACACACACCAGACAAATTATTCCTTTTAAACAGCTAGACAGAGCTGTCAGAATCCAGGGTCTTTAGTATTTACTTTTCACATTTTTTTTATTATTTTTGGCCCATTATTCAAAATAACTATTTTCAACTTGACACGGTGTATTAAAAACACGACAGTTATTGTGACTGGTCTAGCCAACCACAATTTGAAAATCTATAGTCAAGTCAGTTGTGGCAAAAATAGTGGTGCATGTTTATTAAGATAATTACAGTAACCTGCCGTAAAATCAGAGACACTGTGCTTTTTTTATGTTATCCCCTTTTCTCCCAATTTGGAATGCCCAATTCCCACCACTTACTAGGACCTCATGGTGGCGTGGTTACTCACCATAATCCCGGTGGCGGTGGACGAGTCTCAGTTGCCTCCGCATCTTATAATGTGGCTTGTTGTGTATGACACCGCGGACACTCACAGCCTGTGGAGTCTCATTCTACTCTCGATCCACGCACAACTTACCATGCGCCCCATTGAGAGCGAGAACCAATAATCGTGACCACGAGGAGGTTACCCCATGTGACTCTACCCTCCCTAGCAAACGGGCCATTTTGGTTGCTGAGCAGACCTGGGTGGAGTCACTCAGAACGCCCTGGATTTGAACTCGCAACTCCAGGGGTGGTAGTCAGCATCAATACTGAGCTACCCAGGCCCTATGCACTATGCTTTTTGAGCATTCTTTCAATTAGTTGGTCTTCACATAATGATAACATATGAAGCCTTTTGTTTTAATTATGTTGTTTTTTGTACTTCTTGTATAATTATGAACATGCAATACATGGAAACATCAACAAGACACAATGCAAGGGCCAAAGTCGTCCGTCTGATATATATGTACTTACAGTTAAATGCCCATATATATTTGAAATCCAGTTGTTCTTAACAAGATATCTTGCATAATCTCCTAGTTTTTCTTTTTCATTCCAATGTGAATTCACACTATTTCAAAAAGAATTTAAAAAGTACAATAAAACTAGTCCACATGCAAAGCTCAACAGTAAGGACAAAAATAAAACATTTAAAAAATAAAGAAATATATATATTTTGGTGTTTTGGCAGAAAACTGGATGTTTTGACGGCTTCACTTCTCACATTCAGAAAAGTAGGGCTAATGTGCTTAATAAACCGCAAAAGGCTATGAGTTAATTATATAAATACTGTACATAGTCTTCGTGTTCTGCACTTTATGGTGAATAAAGTGCTCTACTCTTTGTCATTAATACACACACAGAGCACAAGTGATGTTAATGATATGGTTAGTGTATAAGTAGTGGCTTCTCACATTCACTTACAAACCATGCAGACCGTGTAGGCTATTTGTTTAATTAAATATCAGCCTTTTGTGGTTTAATCAGCACAGTAGGAAATATCACTAATTTTAATTGATTAATTGTGCATTTACTGTATACATTAATTTGATCCCAAATATGTGAAATTCCTTGATATTCTGCGTTTTATAGTTAATAAAAAATTTTTTGGACTGGATTCTGCGATTCCGTCTATTGGGACTGCCATAACTGATGGTCTGCATCCAGTTATCTCCATTCAAACAAGCATTCTTTATTGACAGAGAGTAATCACCTCCCTCCCAATGAGGATTTGCTACCAAGACAACCACGACTAGATATGCAGGCACCCATGACGGCCTATTGATAAGGCTCATAATTAGTACCTTCAGAGAGCTTCTAATGTGGATCTGAAACTAGCTGTATGCTTTCAGCAGACCACAGCCTATTCAGTAACACTCACGTAGGTGTGTTGTGTGCAGTGGATGACAAATGTGATGTTTTAGAGCATATCACTAGATAAGAGTGCTTAGCACTGAGCACAGGTGGCAGTGGTGTAGTGTAGCATTCTATCTTCAGAGCTGAGCAGTAATGCATTAAGACAGGTTTCGCCCACTGAGCACGCTGCCTCTGCACATGCAGCCTATCCCCATTGTAAAAATGAACATTTGCATTTCATTTAGTGCTGTTATCATCTATGTTTGACGAGTCAAAGCAGCATCCTGCAGGTCTCTTGCACTCCTAATTGCCACACTCTTTTGCATAATTGGTAGTGTTTCCTTATTATTACTATTGCTCATACCTACGGTTAGAGATCAGTATAATACCTAATCCTAAGTATTAAACTTCGGCATGTAACCCATCCTAATCTGTTTTTGGTACAGATATAAATAATACCTCAAATTATGTGGCTTGTTGAGGAAAAGTGTGCTAGTACTTTCAAAGTTCTGATTACGATTCTTCTTAACAATTCTGGTTCCTTAATATTTCCATTCATTCTATAATTGTACTACAAAGGTCACATTTTATGTTTCATGCTCTAGATCCAAAAGAACCATCTCATAAGAGTCATTGGCACGAAAGTCTGGCTACACTGATCACCCTGCATGCTTTGCGTTGTAGATTCAACAGACTCATAAGAGTAATTTGTTCAGGAATCAGACTACACTGGCCATGCTGTATGTTTCGCGCTATAGATTCAAAAGAACTGGCTCATAAGAGTCCTTTGGTCTGGAATCAGAGTACACTGGCCATGCTGCATATTTTGCTTTGTAGATTCAAAAGAACAGGCTTATAAGATTAGGGATGTCACGATGTGAATGTTTGATGGTACGATTATTGTCTGATAAAAAAAATCACGATTTCCCAATTTATACGATTATCTGTAAATGTACCGATTATGCAACAATAAAAACCTCCACAAACATATCACAACTTAAGTTTTATTGCAGAATTCGTTAGGAAATGCAGTTAACATATTTATTCCTACTTTTAACTGAAAACAAGTAGGTAAAGTACTTGTATTTAAGTAGCTGCAATTTTCTCTATCTGCCCTCTGACACCAAAACGTACTGTACCTTTTCAACAAAAAGTATTTCGATAAATACAAATGAAATATAAATAAAAAATAAATAACCATAATGTCAGGATATAAGCAAGGAGGCAGAGGTAAGTGAATCCAAACACAGCTTTATTTTCGGTGGCAAGAGTGTTAGGTGAGTATATAGTAAGTTCAGGTGCAGATACTGTGAAGATCACTCGGTGCAGGGCAGGCTGCAGGTAAGCTCAAACCCCCTCCAGAGTCCGCGCCAGCGGACCTTGGACCCCGACGTCGTGGAGGTCTACCTCGAGGTCGTGGTGCTGGTCTCCCAGGATGCTGAGCGTGAAACCCGGTGAGTAGACTGGGGTCGAGGATATCATTTCGAGGTTCCCAACATCTCTCTTCCTGTCCGTAACCCTCCCAATCCACCAGGTATTCGAGTCGTCCACCTCGACGTCGGGAGTCCAATATCTCCCTTACTGTGTAGATGGGCTCGGTTTCAATGGGCGGTATTGCGGGGTTGTCCTCAGGGACAGGATCTGCAGAAGGAGCAGGTACAGGTGAGTGATGGGGTTTTAGGAGGGAGACGTGAAATGTGGGGTGGATGCGGTACTGAACAGGTAGGCGAAGTTGGTAGGTGACTGGGTTGACTTGTCTTTCGACAGGGAATGGACCAATGTATTTTGGGCTTAACTGACGACAGGGTTGTTTTAGATGGATGTCCCGTGTGGAAAGCCATACTAGTTGTCCGGGTTGGTAATTGGGAACTTGACGGCGACGGGTATCTGCAAAGTGCTGCTGGCGATTTATAGCTTGCTGAAGATGATGGTGTGCCTGATTCCATACTCTCTCACTGTCTTGGAACCACGTGTTGACCGCGGGTACCTCTGAGGGCTCACCAGACCAGGGGAATAGAGGTGGCTGGTAACCCAGAACACACTGAAAAGGGGTTAGGTTCGTGGATGCCTGCCGAAGGGAGTTTTGGGCATACTCCGCCCAAATTAAATATCGCTTCCAGGTGTGCTGGTTGGAATGGCAGAGTGTACGGAGGAAACGGCTGACATCCTGGATCTTTCGTTCGGTCTGGCCATTCGACTGTGGGTGGTAGCCTGATGTTAGGCTTACCGTAACGTTTAACAGAGTAAAGAAAGCCCGCCATACCCTGGAGATGAACTGGGGCCCTCTGTCGGACACGATATCCTCTGGAATACCAAAATTGCGAAAGACATGCTCCATAAGTAATTCTGCAGTGTTAAATGCTGTGGGCAGTTTCTTTAGGGGGATTAATTTGCAGGCTTTAGAGAATCGATCAATGGCCACGAGGATGCAGGTATGGCCATCAGAGGCGGGAAGGTCTGTGACGTAATCTACCCCAATATGGGACCATGGCCGGTGTGGGATGGGCAGTTTACCTGTAGGTAGGTGACGAGGAACCTTAGTCATGGCGCAGAGAGTGCATCCCTGAATAAACGTCGTAATGTCCCTTTGCATGCTAGGCCACCAGTATTTGTGTTGGAGAGTTGAGTAAGTCTTACTGATGCCTGGGTGACCTGTCCCAACAGACGAGTGGGCGGAGGAGATGAGCGAAGTGCGGAAATCTTCTGGTACATAGACCTTTCCAGCAGGACATTCTGGGGGACTAGGGACGCGTTGTGACATTTCGAGGATTTGTTCGTCGAGATCCCACTGGATGGGTTTAACAAATAGTTCCTTAGGCAGGATGGCTTCGGGCTTCTCCTGGGGTGCTTCGGGGGCATGGAGACGTGACAAGGCATCCGCTCGAATGTTCTTTGAGCCTGGACGATACGATATGTGGAAGTGAAATCGAGTAAAGAACAGGGCCCGTCAGCTTGACGGGGGTTGAGTCTTTTGGCTTCTCTCAAATACTGAAGGTTCTTGTGGTCAGTAAGGACGATGAACGGGTGCTTGGCCCCCTCCAACCAGTGTCTCCATTCTTCTAGGGCGAGTTTAACGGCCAGGAGTTCTCGGTTGCCGATGTCATAATTGCTCTCCGCGGTGGATAACTTACGTGAAAAGAATGCACAGGGCATGGGTTTGGAAGCGTGTTCTGAGCACTGTGACAGGATTGCTCCTACCCCGGTATTAGAGGCATCAACCTCGACGAGGAAAACATTTTCGGGATCTGGGTGACGGAGCAGGGGCGCACTGGTGAATGCAATCTTGAGAGACTGGAAGGCGTGTTCGGCATCAGGGTTCCAAGAAAGGGTCTTTGGTTTTCCTTTCAGGAGGGAAGTTAGTGGAACTGTTAACATGCTGTAATTACTTATGAATCGACGATAGAAATTTGAAAACCCCAGGAATCTTTGCAGCTCCTTTATCGACTGAGGAGTGGGCCAGGAGGTGATGACTTTGGTCTTGTGGTCATCCATCTCAACCCCTCGTTCGCTAAGGTGATAACCCAGGAACTCGACAGTGGTCTGATGGAAACTGCACTTTTCAGCCTTCAAAAACAGAGAGAAGTCTCGGAGCCCTTGGAGCACTAGGGAGACGTGATGCTGGTGTTCTACAGGGTCTTTTGAGTAGATTAATATGTCGTCGATATAGACTACCACAGAGTGATTCAGGAAGTCTCGGAGAACTTCATCCATGAAACTTTGAAAAACGGAAGGGGCGTTTACCAGGCCATACGGCATCACGAGGTATTCATAGTGCCCTGCGGGGGTAATGAATGCTGTCTTCCACTCATCCCCCTCTCGTATTCTAATCAAGTTGTATGCACTTCTCAAGTCAAGTTTAGTGAATATTCTGGCCTCTCGAAGTTGTTCGAGGGCGGATGGGACAAGTGGGAGTGGGTAGCTGAATTTGACTGTGATCTGATTGAGCTTTCTGTAATCTATGCATGGCCTTAACCCTCCATCTTTCTTGGAGACAAAGAAGAAAGTGGCGGCAGCAGGCGAGGTAGATGGTCTGATATATCCCTGGTGTAGGGCTTCTTCGATATACTTTTGCATGGCAGTTTGTTCAGGAATGGACAAGGAGTACACCCGACCTCTGGGATATGGGTTCCCCTGGAATCAAGTCGATGGCACAGTCCCATTGTCGGTGTGGTGGCAACCTGGAAGCTGCGACAGGATTGAACACATCTGCAAACGAAGAGTACACTGGAGGAATAGTTACTGACAGGTTTTCTGTCGGGCTTTCGACGGAAGTTGAACTCACTGAAACCGATTCTGGGGGTTCAATGGATGACGGAACGGGAGATGCAACGTTAGTCGAAAGGCAGTTGCAACCCCAATTCAGAATCTTGCCAGATTTCCAATCTATGGTAGGTTGATGGCGGATGAGCCATGGACGACCAAGGATTATGTCAGTTTGGCTATTCTCGAGAATGAGCGGCTCAAATGATTCTTGGTGAGAATTTTCAACACATAATGTGATGGTTTTTATGTGAGATGTTACGTACCCCTTGTTGATCACTTCACCAGTCACTGCATGGATGGAGTATGGTTTGGCTGTGTTGGATCTCTGAAGCTTGAGTTTCTTGCAGAGACTTCCTGATATGAAGTCGCCTGCCGACCCAGAGTCCACGATGGCCGTGACTGAAGTGTGGAAATTTGGAGATTTCAGGATTACTGATATAGTTAACGGGGTTGATACGACAGGGTAGTGAAGGACTGAACTTACGAGTCGATGAGGGGGGCGTGATGGGCATGTACAGAGGAAATGACCCTCAATCCCACAATATTGGCATAACCTTAATTCCCGGCGGCAATTGCGCTCAGCTTGAGACAGTCGATGGGTTTCTACTTGCATCTTTTCTGAACTTGGTTCTGAGTATAATTCAGGTGGAACATGATGAAGTACGAGGGCTGGTTGCTGAATGTCTGGGTAGCAGCTCTGAGATCTTTGATGAACTCGGAGAGTCTGCTGCATACATTTTTCAAGTCCTAGAGAATCGTCGTAAATGGCAAGCTGGAGACGAAGCATGGGGTTCAGTCCTCTTCGAAAAACAGCAAGGAGGGCCTTTTCGTCCCACCCACTTGCTGATGCTAGAGTTCGGAATTCCAGAGAGTAATCAGAGACGGATCTTTTACCTTGACGTAACCGCAACAGCTGCTCGCTGACAGATGAATCTCCTGCCGGACGCCCAAACACTTCTTTGAAGTGAGTGATGAAGCTCTGCAATGAGGATGTGACCGAGGTCCCTTGAAACCACAAAGTCTCAGCCCACCTTAAAGCTGACCCGGATAACTGCTGGATAATGAAGGAGATTTTTGATCTTTCAGTAGGATACAATTGAGGTTGTTGTTCTAAGGCGAGCGAGCATTGCAGCAAAAAACCGTTGCAATCCTCCGCCCGACCTGAGAAGGGCGCTGGTCGGGAGACGGAGTTGGCGACGTACACCAGAGAAGAAGTGGGGTTTGCGGAAGCGTCGTCTTCGGGCTGTGCAGGATTCATGGCGGTGTTGGTCAAGCCTTCTGTCAGGATATAAGCAAGGAGGCAGAGGTAAGTGAATCCAAACACAGCTTTATTTTCGGTGGCAAGAGTGTTAGATGAGTATATAGTAAGTTCAGGTGCAGATACTGTGAAGATCACTCGGTGCAGGGCAGGCAACAGGTAAGCACAAACACTTCGGGAATATGGGCATCGGGTAGTAACAGCTTAGTGATACCAATCCTCTCTTTCAGAAGCAGTCTTAGCAACCAGGTTCGGAAGACTAACTGGCGAATCGGAGGGATACTGGAGAACAGACGGTAGGGGGTACGAGCAGGAGTCCTGGAGAACAACAGAATGAGGACACAGGGGTTAGAGGTTTTCAGGTGAGTAAACGTTACGTTTTTCAGCAATCGGGATGCTTCAGGGGCTCAGAAGACGAAGAAGAGAGGTCTGTTCCTGTTGGAGGCTTGACGCTGAACTGGGGTTATGGTGAGTGATTTATAGTGCGTGTTGATGAGTTTGCTAATGGTGAACAGGTGTGTGTGATTAATAGTCCGGGGAGAGTGATCGTTGAGTGGAGGGTGAAACCAAGCTTGGTTGATCTCTCACACATAAACAACTATAACATAAACCATATGCTTAAAATAAAACGGTGTCAGGCTAGGAGAACCTTCTTTCTTTATTTAGTAATCTAACGATCAGCCGGATAATCACAGCACTTTTACGCTCACTGAAATCTTATTCAAGTAGGAAAAACTATTTGGAGGCAATCGCATTCACAATACAAAGCTGAAACCATCCTCTTTTAAACTTAAAATATACAACTCTTTGGATTTACAGTTTACATTCAGTGTTTGACTTTACCAAAAGGTAAGTAGTACACTACATATAACATTTGCTGTGTTTGTAAAATTATTACCTTCATCTGGGCATGAATCTCTGTATGGTGATCCCTCAGGTGTTGAAACATATTAGGTATGTTCACCGCTTTTGCTGACATTTTTTGTCTGTACTTTTTGCATACTGGATACCCTTCTTCCACAACTAAAAACATTTTTTAGATAGCCCAAATTCTCCCAAATAGCAATTTAATTCACTCATTTGGCAGATACAACTCGGGGAGATTGCGTTGTTCTGCCATGTTTTCATTTTGAGAGTTTCAGGTGCGCTGAAAGTTCATGTTCTGCACGTGCTCCGCCTTACCTAGACAATCACCTCGTGAACTCCGTTACCATAGTAACAGCCTCACAGACCAGCCAGGCAGAGGGCAGGGCATACATGTGGCGCAAGTAGTTAGACCCACACTGACAGACTCATTTTCAGTACATTTTTTAAAATAGACAACATGGTTGTTTTTAACCGTAGCTTCCAAATTCTTATGGTTTAATAACCGTGACCATTTTAAACGTGGTTAATGTTAATTGTGAAATCAGGTAATCGTGACATCCCTACATAAGAGTAATTTGTTCAGGAATCGGATTACACTGGCCATTCTGTATGCTTCGCACTGTAGATTCAAATGGACCGGCTTATAAGAGTAATTTGTTCAGGAATCGGTCTACACTGGCCATGCTGCATGTTTGGCCCTGTAGATTCAATAGAACCAGCTCATAAGAGTCATTTGTTCAGGAATCGAACTACACTGACCATGCTGTATATTTCACACTGTAGATTCAAAAGAACCAGCTCATAAGAGTCATTTGTTTGTGAATCCAACACTGGTCATGCTGCAGTATGTTTCACATTTTAGATTTAAAATAACCACTTCATCAGAGTCATTTGTTCAGGAATTGGACTACACTGGTCATGCTGTATGTTTTGCACTGTAGATAGAAGATACAAAAAAAATGGCTCATAAGAGTGCAGTGATCGGGCTGTATGTTTCATGTTGCAGATACAAAAGTACTGACTCATTAGAGTAATTCGTTCAGCAGTCGAACTTCACTGGTTGGCTGTATGTTTCATACTGCAGATTCTAAAGAAGCGGCTCAAGAGAGTAATTACACTGGCTTTTCCAGTTTTATTCAACAAGGTTTTTCTTCTTCTGAAACATTGCTAGTGCATTGGTAATTAGCTAGTGCAGTGTTGTTTATTTCTCTTCATATTTTCATCAACAGTGTTTGAATTAAAATTGTTTAATTATCCTCATGTACAATGATCAAAAAACATCAACAACATTTTTGTCAGTAAGTTTGTTGACAAGATTTACGCCGTGTTCTGGATGTGTATTCAGTGCTGCTGGAAATACCATAACTCAAGTGAGATCCTATCAAAAACCAGATGTTGCATGGGGGGCGGGGTCATGTGTTGGTCTGCAGGAGAGGGAGAGCGGTAAGACTCATCACCTGGGCCATAATTACCTCTAACACCTGCCTCTCATTACATTGATGGCAGAGGGAGACCTGAAAAGGGATGCCAGAGTATCATAGTGGACAGAGAGATCAGAGCCACTACCTGACGTCTCCCTCCGCCATTACTATATGAGTGACAGGTGTTAGAGGTAATTATGGCCCACGTGACGAGCCTTACCGCTCTCGCCTCTCCCTCTCCCGCAGACCGACACATGACCATGCCCCCCATGCCACACTGGACAATGTTGCTTTATTCCTGTCGAAAAAAATTAAAAGCATTCAGCAAAGGAAGGAATGAACTATTAAATTGTCCAGCTGTTAAGTGATATTTAGTCATGTTGAATATTGGAGTTTAGCTATATTAAAGCATCTGACAATCAGAAATACTTTGAGCCACTGACGTGTACATATTATTGAAATATAAGATAAGTTGTATGGTTCGATAACAGACAGAAATTTTTAATTAATTAAAAAGTTTTGTCATTTTGGGTATTTTGTGATTTTTTTTTCAAAGGGTTTATTTTGTGGTCAATGACGCACTAAAGTTTTATCCAAAATAAACATTTTATTTGCGCATATTACCTCCCCTGCCCTACAACCAATGTACAACACCATTCAGCGTCAGTGATTGACCCACAACAGCCCTGATGACTTTGGATCCCGTTTGCGGTTATCGCATGTGCAATTTTCCGCTGATGTTGGCCAAACAGAGTGTTTCATCAAAATACACCATGACACATCCATTGTTGTCCAGTTCCTGAACAAATGACTCGAAAACATGAATCAAAAACACTAATACGTCAGTCAGAGCAGTTTCTAAATTTACCTTATTCTGATGCTCAAGTTATGAATGTCCAACTCGAAATTAAATAAGAACTGATGAACTGCTAGTCTCACTAGCATGAAGTACAACATTAGGCTACATAACACAGTCTAAAGTGTCTCTGGAACTGTTACTGTTTATTTAATGCGGTATTGCAGTGCTGTTTTGTGGTAGCTAAGGAAATAAGGAAAAAAAGTGTATTTTAGCATGGTGCTGCATCAGCGGAAGAATGCACTTTAAGAACAGTTATCAGAACCGAAAATAAAGAAAAATAATTCTCGGTTCCCAACTCTTTCGCCTGGTGGACTCTAAAACAGGTGCACCAATCCCATAGACCTACATTAAGAGAGGGACCTTGACCATATACCAGACACCAAAATATCACAGAGAGTGGGCTTTTTTGACTTAAGCAACCACCCAGAACACCCGTGCAATGCCCTGGCAACCACAATGAACACTGTATTATTAAGGCGAGTTTTGGATGGGGTAAGCACCACTCACAATTTCTTCAAAAATCTAGTTAGTTTTCAAAAATGCAATTATCTTGTCTCCTTTCTCACAGTCCAAACACTGCAGTACTATTTGAGAATATAAAATTGGTTAGTGTATTAGTATCCTACTGCAAAATGTAATGATGTGCACCAGTTCACATCTCAGTAGGGTTGACTGCTCTCTGTCAAAATACTGTAGATTGTTCAAATGTACGTTCCTTTGTTCCCTTCTGAGGGAACTCGCACTGCGTCCTTGAAAACGACTCTTTGGGGAACGCTCCTTAGCGTGCGCCTCTGAATTATGAATGAAACTATTCCAATCTTGATTGGTGTTGCGTCATGACGTAACATGTGACGCCAGTACACACACACATCAGCTTTCGCTCTTCAGCAAGGGCTTTATGTTGAAATTGTTTGTCTTATTTGGTGTTGTTTGTCTGATTTAAAAATATTATGGCCACCGAACAGTCCAAGAAGTGCGTGCACCCCTGCCCTCGTTTCATTACGGGTAGGGACACGCACGCTTTATGTGTGAACTGTTTGGGAGCGCAGCACGCACAGGCAGCTCTCGAGGGATCTGCCTGTGAAAGTTGTGAAGCACTACCCATGAGAGTGCTGCGCTCCCGGTTGGCGTGTTTGATGAGCACGGTCAGGCTCGCGTTCCCCACGGTTTTGGTCCAGCGTCTGTTGAGGCAGCGCGGCGATTGAGATCGCGGGGTTACGCAGCGGATTTTGCAGATGAGAATGAGACTGCTGCGGCACTTTCTCATTCTTCGTTTGAGGATCCGAGCCTACTGTGAGTGGTGCAGAAGCCAGCGTCGCGGCTTCTTCTGCCCATGATCAGGTCCCGATGCTTGAGCTCACTGCTTCGAGGAAGTGGATATGCTCAGCATCGATCGCGGACGACCGTGAGCCAAGCACGCCAGTTTTTGGCCAAGCTTATGAGGAGCTGATTGAGGTTGTGACGCGTGCCGTGGCCAGACTGAATATCAGCTGGCCACAAAATGAGCAGGGAACGCAAGTTGAAAGCAAGTTAGACGTGCGTTTCCTGCGGCACAGATCACAACCTCAGCGCCGGGGTTTGCCATTGTTCCCCGATCTCCACAAAGATATCTAAAACGAGATCGTGGGGTAAACCGCATTCGTCCCGTATCTCCAGCCCCAGTGTTTGATTACAGACGATGTTTTGGGGGCACGGGATATGGGCTAAAACCCCGGCGCTGCCTAGTAAGCCCTGCAGAGATACATCTGCTTTAATAAGTAGGGCTTACATGGCGGCACACAATCGGTGTTGGTTTCCCGCCGTCTCTGACGCTTCGGGCCACATCAATTTCCAGCGAACGCACTTCGTGTCAAAAAAAAAATATAAAAAAACAACAAGCATCAATTGTGGTCACAAAAACCGTATCGACTAAATCCTGCCGGTCTCTCGCTTCAGGAAGTCGGGAACAGTGCTTGAAAAACACCCAAGACCAGCCTCGAGAGGCTGGTTCCCTTAGTTGAAGCTTCGGGAAAGAGGTCCTACCGAGGTGGTAGAACCTCGGAGGGCTGTCCCCCCCCGCTGCAGAGCAACCGCGGTTGCTCTCGCAGCGGAGTCCTCAGGAAATCGGTGTTGGTTCCCGCCGTCTCTGACGCTTCGGGCCACATCAATTTCCAGCGAACGCACACCGTGCCGTTCGTGTCAAAAAATAAAAAACAAGCATCAATGGTGGTCACAAAAACCGTATCGACTAAATCCTGCCGGTCTTTCGCTTCAGGAAGTCGAGAACAGTGCTTGAAAAACACCCGAGACCAGCCTTGAGAGGCTGGTTCCCTTAGTAGAAGCTTCGGGAAAGAGGTCCTACCGAGGTGGTAGAACCTCGGAGGGCTGTCCCCCGCTGCAGAGCAACCGAGGTTGCTCTCGCAGCGGAGTCCTCAGGAAATCGGTGTCGGTTCCCGCCGTCTCTGACGCTTCGGGCCACATCAATTTCCAGCGAACGCACACCCTGCCGTTCGCGTCAAAAAATAAAAAACACACATAAATTGTGGTCACAAGTACTGTATCGACTAAATCCTGCCGGTATCTCGCTTCAGGAAGTCGAGAACAGTGCTCGAAAAACAGAGAGGCTGGTTCCCTTAGTAGATTTTGTAGAGGCATGGAATCATCTTCCCAACATATCTGCGTGGGTCCTGCATATAATAAAATCAGGGTACAGACTGCAGTTCGGGCACCGCCCCCCCAAATTCTCTGGGGTGGTGCAGACTACAGTGGTTCCGGAGCAGGCTCAGGTGATGGAACAAGAAGTGCAATCTCTGCTGCTGAAGGAGGCCGTAGAACGTGTTCCTCATTCAGACAGGGAGTCTGGTCTTTACAGCCGGTACTTTATAGTTCCAAAAAAGGATGGGGGTTTGAGGCCGATTTTAGATCTCAGAGTTTTGAACCGGCCTTTGAGGAGGTTCAGGTTCAAAATGCTTACCATTCCTGTCATCGTGAGTCAGATCAGATCCGAGGACTGGTTTGTCACGATAGATCTAAAAGACGCCTATTTTCATGTACCCATCCTTCCATGTCACAGGAGGTTCCTGAGGTTCAGCTTTGGGTGAAGCTTACCAATATCGGGTTCTTCCGTTCGGCCTAGCACTCTCTCCCGCACATTCACCAAATGTATGGATGCAGCTCCTGCTCCTCTGAGACTTCAGGGCATCCGCATACTGAATTATATCGATGACTGGCTCATTCTGGCCCAGTCTCGAGAAATGGCGGTTCGGCATCGAGATGTCGTTCCTTGGCCATATTCGAAGTTTGGGGTTGAGACTCAGCACAAAAAGAGTGTGTTACAACCATCCCAGTGCACAACGTTTCTGGGTGTTGTGTGGGACTCGGTTACGATGCAGGCACGCATGTCTCCTGCACGTATCGAGTCCGTTCTGGCGATGGTGTCTGGGTTAAAGCTAGGCCAGGCCATCACTGTAAAGCAGTTTCAAAGACTGCTGGGCCTCATGGCAGCGGCATCCAACATTATACCTTTGGGCCGTCTACACATGAGGCCCCTCCAGTGGTGGCTGAAAGCCAAGGGGTTTTCCCCAAGGGGAATCCATTTCGTATAATCAGAGTAACGCGCAGGTGCCTTCGTTCTCTGCTAATATGGAAGAAACCTTGGTTCCTGTCCCTAGGGCCAGTGTTGGGAGCGTCATGTCGCCGGAAAACCGTTTCGACAGATGCCTCCCTCACTGGCTGGGGCGCGGTCATGGACGGCCGCTTTGCCAGGGGTCTGTGGCAGGACCATCATCATTCTTGGCACATAAACTGTCTAGAGATGTTGGCTGTGTTTAGGGCTCTGAGGAGCTTCCTTCCAGACATCTAAGGTTACCATGTCCTAGTACGTTCAGACAATACATCAGTGGTAGCTTATCTGAACCAACAAGGGGGACTCAGATCGCGCCCTCTGTGCAGACTGGCGCATCAGATAATTCTTTGGTCCCAAGGGAAAATACTGTCTATCAGAGCAATGTATGTTCCGGGGGTTCAGAATCAGGGAGCAGACATCCTGTCGAGGCAGGGGCTGAGGCCCGGGGAATGGAGACTTCATCCAGAGGTCGATAGGGGACAAACTTGGACCATCGGAAGTGGATCTATCCACGTCTCGAGGGACGTCCCACTGTCCACTTTGGTTCTCCCTCTCACATCCAGCCCAACTGGGGTTGGATGCCATGGTACAGGCCTGGCCGAGGCCTCGCCTGTACGCATTTCCCCCGATCGCTCTGCTCCCGGGAGTCCTGGAAAGGGTCCGCCAAGAGGGCATCAGTCTACTTCTGGTTGCCCCGATGTGGCCGGCCCGAGTATGGTTCTCAGACATAATTTCACTCCTGATAGCTCCGCCACGGCAGATTCCTCTGAGGAGGGATCTGTTGTCTCAGGCAGGGGGCACAGTTTTCCACCCTCGTCCAGAGCTGTGGAAACTGTGGGTCTGGCCCCTGAGGGGGTTCAGTACCTAAATGCTGGTCTATCAGCAGGGGTGGTTGGAACCATACTTAGCTCTAGGGCTCCGCCTACTAGGAGATTATATGGCCTCAAGTGGAATGTGTTCTCCACTTGGTGTAGAGAACATGAATTAGATCCAGTTAACTGCCCGGTGGCTTCAGTTCTGGAGTTTCTTCAAAATCGTTTCTCTGTGGGTCTCTCCCTTCCACACTTAAGGTGTACGTGGCTGCCATTTCGGCTTTCCATGCACCACTGAGTGATGGGCCTCTGGGGAGGCACCAGCTGGTCATTCGTTTTCTCCGTGGTACATGGAGGATGAGACCGACAACCAGGTCCAGGGTTCCTGCCTGGGACCTGGCGGTGGTTCTCGAAGGGTTATCCCTGGCCCCCTTCGGACCCCTTCAGTCGGCTTCACCCAAGGACCTGACGTTCAAGATGGCTTTTCTCTTAGCTATTACCTCTCTAAAGAGGGTGGGAGATCTTCAAGCCCTGGCAGTAACACCAGCTTGCTTGGAGTTTGCCCCTGGCGGAGTTAAAGCCATTCTGCACCCGAGACCTGGCTATGTGCCTAAGGTGCCTTCTAACACGGCATGGTCTACGGTCCTGCAGGCTTTTCATCCTCCACCTCATGTGTCGGCAGAAGAAGAGAGGCTCCATTTGCTCTGCCCTGTCAGAGCTTTGGGCATTTACCTCGAGAGGTCCTCTTCTTGAAGGAGGTCGGACCAACTGTTAGTGTGTTTTGGGTCACCTAAGAAGGGGCTCCTGCCTCGAAACAAACCATTAGTAATTGGATTGTTCAGGCTATTATCTCGGCCTACAAGGTGCGTAATTTGCCTTCACCTTTGGCCATAAGGGCTCATTCAACTAGAGGCATGGCGTCCTCTAGGGCTCTCTTATCGGGAGTGCCCCTCCAGGAGATCTGTGAGGCAGCCGGTTGGGCTACCCCGCACACTTTCATCAGGTTTTATAGTCTGCACCTCCCTAGTACGCCTGGCGCACGTGTGCTCTCGTCCTAGTTGAGTGCCTGAGTTCAGTTTCACTCTAGGGCAGGCCTTTTTTCGGTGCGTGGCCTAGTGGGCATTCGTTCCCCAAAGAGTCGTTTTCAACGACGCAGTGCGAGTTCCCTCGGAAGGGAACGTCTCGGGTTATGACTATAACCCTTGTTCCCTGAGAAGGGAACGAGACACTGCGTCGTCCTGCCACGCCCCTCAATGCCTGAGAGCGGCTTGCTTCATGTGTGTGTGTACTGGCGTCACTTTTATGCATCCGGTTATGCCGTCACATGTTACGTCATGACGCAACACCAATCAAGATTGGAATAGTTTCATTCATAATTCAGAGGCGCACGCTAAGGAGCGTTCCCCAAAGAGTCGTTTTCAACGACGCAGTGTCTCGTTCCCTTCTCAGGGAACAAGGGTTATAGTCATAACCCGAGACGGTTTCCTTGTTGGTAAAATATTTGGATTAGTTTTCACGTTTACAGCCTCTATGCAGTGTAAAGAACATTTGGACGAATCGTGCACACATTTTTGTCTTTCTTCCTGAACTGCCACCATTGGTTCTGAAAATCTTATAAATGATTCAATATCTAGACTAGACTGTATAGGAATTTAACATATTTAGCACTGAATTCTATCTTCAGTGATGCTTAGTTTGCGTTGGGCTTTTCAGAAATAATGATTACTGGATCCCATATTTCAGTGAAATGGAAAAAGAGTCAATAGAAATTCTGCACTTGCAGGAATAGACTTATTTTTATTCTCTGAAGTATGCCTGCTTGTCCAAATTACACACAAACATACAGTTTTGCCTGACTTACAACTCCAAACCTGCAACAACATGTTAACTCCATTTCTTTGAGAGAGCTGACCACACGTTGCTTTCATGTCTGAATTCTGATATGCTTCAAACGACTGACGGCCAGTAGCGGTTGTAATTGATGTTCAACTATTAATCAGCATGCCAACAAAGCCTGTCCCTCGTTGGTGCGCCACTATCTACTTCACTTCACTACTTCATCCTCCACACTCCGTCTGGCCGCCTCTGTGTTTATACCACTGCTTTGAAGTTCTTCATATAGCCACAAGAAGAGAGGCTGTCCACCCTAGAACCTACTTCAGCTTCCAGCATGCAAATCAGTTATTAAGAAACCAAGGTCGCCTACAGGCTCATTATTTATTGTCAGCTGCCTGCACCTGGTTGGCCATAGAGTGTGTGTGGCTGCTTTCTCATTGTTATACAGTGATCTGTTATTTTCTGTGCAGGTCTGCTTGGGCAGAAATGCAATAAATGACAGTGCTGTGTGTGCAGTATGATCTCAGGACCTGCTGGTGTGAAAGGGAGCAGGGGGCATTAAAGAGGACACTGCCACAATGCTGCCGTTCTAACAGAGGTGTCGCTTGAGTCAAGATGGTGACTTAGCACCAATGCCAGATCAAGTTTCATTAGCAGATGCTTTCTTCTGTTTTTGCACTCATCCCTTCTGAGTGGACAGAGGGTGAAATGGAGCCCTCTATAGTCCTCTCAGTTTATATATGTATCTGTCTTCTGCCTTGAAAGTTTAATTTAATTGTACGAGTTGAGTTGGCCCAATAGGCCGTACTGAAAAGACCAGCATGACTGGTCACTAGCATGTGTTGTGGATGCCGGTTCCAATTATAGGATGCTGGTGGGCTGGTGACCCACCAACCTTCTTAAAGACCCCAATAAATGAAACTGTAGTTTTGGGTCTTATAGTCCATGTCTGTTTACTTTGAAGCCATCTTTGTGCTAGTGTAATCCTAAAAGTAAAAAAATATAAAATAAATCAGAATGTTCCTCCCTTTATGGTTCAATCATGTCAGATTGACTGTAATTACAAGATGAACTCCACCACTGAGTCTTAACTACAATTGGGAAAACTCAGGATTTTCTTTTAGCCCAGACTTTATGAGTTGGGGGCATGTCAATTAAAGACTCATGGTGAAAGCAAATTTATTTTTGGAGATCATTAATTTTCACTTGTGGATTTTGTCTCTTCAGTTTGGTTTGTAAAAATGTAATATTTTATGATGAATAGCTAAAAAAGGCTCATTAAGCTGGCTTATAAAGTGTATGTATGGATGGCCTCACGAGAATCATAAAATATTTAAAGCAAGTTAAAACTGTGTATGTTTAATGTTACTTTACTGTTATGGATGTTACCTACGGTGCTTGAACAAAATACAGCCTATTGCATAAATAACTTGTTTGTAGAAGAAATAGTAAAACAGAATGAGCGATTTCATGTTGGGGGTCAGGTTATTGCTTAATAATTGATGGTACTGGTCAGGTCATACAGTCTCAGGTACAGGTCGGGTTCGGACTACAACTTCATGCCTGTGCATGGACCTTTAATCCACGCTGGTTTATGCTGGCAATTGCTGGTTTGGTGTTGGCCAGCAAAACCTTGGAAAAAGATTAGCAATTAGCTGAGTTTCTGCATTAACTGCTTTGACATCTGGTTTGTTTACATGAGTCTTCAAGGGGCGGGGTTTAAATCTGACTAAAAACTTGGCAACTGCAGTGTGGCCTTGCATACGTCAGCAGGGAAGAATCAGTTATGTCACTGGAAGAGCAATTATGACATTTTGATTAAGGCTCCTATTGCGGTCAAAATCTGCATACCCCTTTTGCATTTGCAGGTCAATTTTGACCCTGTGAAATTCAAGCTATTAAATCATTCATAGCCTGATAGTTTTCATCTAAACCTATTTTGTAAGTCATAAATAAGTTATTAACAGTTCATACATGTAAAAACATTGATATTTTTGGCATGTTAACTGACAAATATAAAAGTTATTAATATGCCATTTGTTTTTAGACATAATAAAATGTAGAAATTCTTTGACATTTCAAACTATACATTACATACAGCAAAACAAGTGTGATACATGTTAAGTCTTCTTTTTATCAACATTACTGTGAAATTGTAAATCTAAATATAACATAATATACAATTTATATTTACATCTAATATAAAAATGATGTGTAATTTGAATTAATTTCCTTTAACTCATAACTGCTCAATACAACTTTGTGGTCAAATATTATGAATTCAACATATTATTTTTTAACTAGACTTCAACAAAAGTTTCAGGGTGCCTGCCTGATGCACGTTTCCAAATTGTGAGCAGAGGTAAACTTTCAACATGGTGGAGTGTCAAAATAAGAGTTCCACAAGAAATATACAAGAAAGAAACTGGTCTGCTCTTGAACGTGAGTGAAATACTCTGATAATTCCAATAGCACGTTTGGCAGCGTTACTTCACGATCAGAGTGGATTACTTGCACACTACAGCTGAGGCATAGAGTTAAACTGACAGCTGCAGCATTACTGTTCTCCTCTACAAAGTAATCACATGCTCAGTGGTGTGAGTTGGCGTGTGAGTGAGAGTGCTCTCTTTTTACATCCTTTATTAATTGTAATGTTAGTTAATAAAATAACAATTGTTCATTGTTAGTAAATGTTAGTTCATAGTGCATTAACTACTGTTAACTAATACAACTTTTGATTTAAAATATGTAATAGTATATGTTGTAACTAACATTAACTTCATTATTTCATGTTAACTACAGTAATGTTGTTAAATAATGTTAAAAAATGGAACCTTTCTGTAAAGTGTTACCATTGTTTAACTGTGTGTGGCATAAACATATAACTGCACAATATAACTTAGAAAAGTGTGGCAAACGGCACTTATTAAAAAAATCGGTATTGCCCGATCTTAGTGTTAACAAAAAATATTAACAAAGAGATTGTACCGGCCTCAAATTTCCTGATCGGTGCACCACTAGTTACGACAATATAATGTCTGCCTCTCGCATGAATAGTGGGATTGTGATTTTTCTAGACAGCATAGAAAAAGTGAATAGTGTGGTGCAAAGTAGTGTTGCCTTACAAGATACTTTCACTCCGGTGATGCCTCTAGTTCAACCGGCTAAAAGATCATGTTGTCTAATGTTCCGCCTTTCATTAATGATGAGCTTCTGACTACAGAATTGTCCAAGCATGGGAAAATTGTTTCACAAATTTAAAAAAATACTGTAAATTCCCTCTACTCAAACATGTCTGTTTTAGACAGCAAGTGCACTTGATTTTAAAGAGTGATATGGATGACTTAAGTGTAGCATTTATGTTCAGAATTGATGGCTTTGATTATATGGGGTTTACAAGCTCAGACCATATAATTAATGTATATGAAATGTTTCAAATGTGGAGAAGAAGAGCACATTAAACTCTCGTGTCCTGAACGGACTGATGATATAAATGTTGGCCATGTGGGTAGTGGAGAAGCCGGAGATAATGACAGTGATGTTGGGACAGATGCACAAGAAAACATTGGGGGTGTGAGCTTTACGGCTGAGGCTGAAGGTGGGGGTGGAGAATGCATGTAAATGATGAAACAATCTTCAAAATGCCCTCTATTAAGAAGAAATGGCTTAAAGGAAAGGTAGAGAAAGAAAAACCTAATCAACTGACTGAAACGCAAACTGACAAGCAAAATGAAAATGACACTGAGTGCAGTGCAGTGCAGTTGAAGACTCTTGACAGTGACATGGCTGACAACAGGAATAAACGGAATAGTCATAGTGCTTATGCATTCGAAACAGTAAGGTCTTTTCTGCAGAGAATGAAATATATGAAAAAAGTTCTTGTGAAGGACTTCTTACTTTTTCCTGACCATAGAATGTTTGTTGATTCTGTTGGGACGTTAATGAGAAGTGAGAGTGAGGAACAGTTTACAACACAAGAAATCTACAGATTAAAAAAAATTGCGCAAGGCTAAACTGAAATCAGAACTTCAATCTGAAAATTGTTTTGAAACTTTGACATTATTCTGTAATGTCACTTTTTGTTTTGTGTCTTCTTTTTACTTACTTTTCAATGAGTGTGGTAAGGATGGGCCCTCTTAATGTAAATGGGGCATAGGATATGTATGAAAGAACACTTCTGTTTGAATTAATCACGCAAAAGAACATTGATGTTACGTTCATTCAAGAAACACATTGTGATTGCCTTAATGAAACTGACTGGAGAAAAGATTGGGTGGACGAGGTGCTGCTCACTCGCATGAGCTCCACTAGAGGAGGGGCGGCTGTTCTATTTACTAAGAATTTTGTTCCTGTCTCTTATAAGTTAAAAAGGTGGCAGACTCATAGTTATTCAGGCACAGTTTGAAAAGTTCAATATTGCTTTTATCAATGTCTATGGCCCCACAAATCGCACTGAAAGAGATTGTTTTCAAACAATGTCAGATGACAAACAATATGTCATGACAGAACTGTAGATTTGAAGAAAATTTGTTTTTAGGAGGTGATATTAATTGCACAGAAAACATTGATTTAGACTGAAACCATGTACTCATGCTGCTTCAGGTCGTGCTGTATGTAAATTTATTGAGACTCAAATCGTGTGATATATGGAGAGATTTGAATGAGAATGTTAGACAGTACACATTGGCACATACCAGAGAATATGTTATTACTTTGGCCAGATTGGATAGGCTTTTCTGTTTTATGCATCATTTTAATATTGTGTAAAAATGTGCAATCAATCCTGTTGGCTTTTTTGACCATGGTCTTGTCACTTGTAATTTTTTGATTGAATTGGCATTTAAATTCTTCTCTGTTAAGTTATTTGAATTTTGCTCTAAACAAGATAACAAGGCAATGAACTAAAACCAATGACAAACTAGAACTGATAACAAAGTAATCAAACAATGAACCAATGAAAACAAGACACATGAACATGGAGGGAAAAACAGGACATCACATGACTAGGAAACAGGAACTTAACAAGAATTTCAACATAGAAGTACACAAACAAAAGACAACAGGGAATGTGACACATTCAAAAAATGAAAAAGCTTGTATACGGAGTTTACAAGAGTTGAAGAGTTGAAGAGTTGACTTATACAGAGTTATAAGAATTAATAGAGGCCCCCAGGGAGTAGAGCTGTATTAAAGCTCTTAAGTACAAAATAAAATTCTACTTGCAGGCATGGTTCGCATGTCTTGACAGGGAGCTGTGGTCAGGTTGCATTTTCAAAATCTTACATGAATGGGTGCCCCTTCTAAGTTCTAATTTAGTCTAGAAAGAATGAATGACCAGAATCTACATATTCACTCTCTATGCTCTGAAAATGGGCAAGAGCTAACAGAGCCATCTGAAATAAGACAGCATGCTGTACGGTTCTATACTGATCTGTAAAGAAGTGAATATAGGGAGGATGAAGAGTTAACTGCTAGCTTTTATGAAGGCTTACCCAGCGTCCTAAAGAAGTCAAAGGCATAGTTGGAGAAGCCTCAGTGTGAACGGGAGCTTCTTAATGCCTTGCAGGGCATGGAGGGTGGAAAAGCCACTGGTATTGATGGGCTCCCAGTTTACTTTTATAAAGCCTTTTGGGAGGTGCTGGGTGTACCGACATACGGGTATAAAGGGATGTGGACGTGCGTCTGTCAGTCAGGTTTTTGCACTGAGGAGACGAGAGTAAGGTTCGGACGTTTAAAGTGGTAGGTCTAGTGTCGTTGCAAGGGGGACACAACGTTTCGTTCCCTCCATCAGGGAACGGAGGTTACAACAGTAACCATGACGTTCCCCTTCTGTCATTCACTCGATGTTGTGTCGATTGTAGTGAAACAAAGGGTCCCATTTAAAGTGTCATGCACTAAACCGTGTTACGTGAGCTGTAACCCTTCCCAACGCCCCCAAAAAGTGTCATATACCGTTCTTAGGTTCCCAGCACCCCTGAGGGGGGAACAGGCGACATGACTATCATGGGAGCAAGACGGCCAGCAGTGGCCTTTTCTCTCTCTATGTTTCTCGTCATAGAGCATAAAGCGGCTGGGGCTATCTTAACGCTATAAAACACGTCGGGGAAGGCATTCTTTTCCGTTCCTATTCTTTCAGGGGGAAAAGACTCTGCGGAGACCACATCCTGCCCATGGATGTGTGGAGGTAACATGTGGCCAAAACGTCACATGGGTTGTCAAGCCACACGTGGAAGTGGCGTGGTGGTAGGTCCTACCTAGTAAGGGAGGAGTTCTACAAACACAGCGACCGGGGGAGAGAGATTGTCCAAGGGAGATGCGGGTCCACCAACAGGGGGACCGTACTGCGGAAAATACATCACAGGGAGTTGCCTGAAATGGGAATTAGGCCTGTGGAGCCCTACCCCAGTACAGAGCACTTGAAGCTCGTAGTGGGTCTGATCGCAAATTCCTCCGCTGAATTCACAGGCCAGAGGGCTAGGGAGGAGTCATCCAGGGAGCCGAGTTAGTGGGATCTACTGGGATAAGAGCGCACATGTTCACCTCAGTAGAGGGGAAAGACACTGAGTGCAAGCGACCTGGTCAGTTCAACCTGGTCAGTTGTTCCGCGTTACCTAGTTCTACTGACTCGGACCTGATAAAACAGGGGACATGACATCTCAACCCTGAGATTATAGAATCTCGCAAAGGTATTGGGTGTTGCCCAGACCGCTGCTCTGCAGATGTCTGCTAGGGAGGTGCCATTGGCCAGTGCCCACAAGGATGCCACACTTCTTGTCGAGTGTGCTCGTACCCACAAGGGGGCGGGCCCGGCCTGGGACTGTTAGGCCAGGGAGATGGAGTCGACGACCCAGTGGGCTAACCTTTGTTTGTAGACAGCATTCCTTTCCGCCGTCTGCAAAAGCAGACAAATTGCTGCTCAGAACATCTAAAGCTCTGCATGCTGTCCAGATGAATACGCAAAGCATGTACCGGACACAGCAATGAAAAGGAAGGTCTGCCTCCTCCCGGGGCAGTGCTTGCAGGTTCACGACCTGGTCCCTGAAGGGGGTCGTAGGAACCTTGGGCACGTAGCCTGGTCACGGTCTAAGGATGACACGAGTATCTGCCGGACCAAACTCCAGGCAAGTGTCGCTGACAGAGAATGCTTGCAGGTCCCCAACCCTCTTGATGTAATCTAGCACTATCAGGAGAGCCATCTTCAGGGAGAGGGCCTTGAGCTCTACTGAGTCAAGTAGCTCGAAGGGGGTTCTCTGAAGGCCCGAGATGACCACTGAGAGATCCCTGGAGGGGAACAGGCTTGGCCGGAGAGAAGTCAGTCTCCGGGTGCCTCTAAGTAACCTGATAATCAGGTTGTGCTTACCCAAGGGCTTACCATCCACTGCGTCGTGGTGGGCCAGCTACATACACCTTCAAGGTGGAGTGGGACAGCCTCCCCTCCAACCTCTCTTGCAGGAATGAAAGCCCTCACCACACTGTGCATCTCTGCGAGTCTTCAGACTGGGAAGAGCACCATTTTGTGAACAAGCACCACTTTAGGGCATAAAGCTGCCTGTTAGAGGGAGCTCTTGCTTGGTTGATCGTGTCTACAACCGCCGGTGATAGGTCACTAGGATTTTATGCACTGCACTGCTGCCACATGATTGGCTGATTAGATAATCGCATGGATGATTGATGGTGCCACACGGGCTCACACAGGGTGTGAGGAACCATGTGACGTTCTTGGGGCATTGGGGAGGCTACGTGTAGAAAGAGTGCACCTGCTATTAGGCACTCACTGGCTTTCTTGCACATGCACCGGCAGTCCACGTAACACAGTTCAACTAGTTGTAGCATTTCGTATAGGAACACTAGTGTCACTACATAGACACAACGTCGAGTGAGTGACAGATAGGGAATGTCTTGGTTACTGCTGTAACCTCCGTTCCCTGATGGAGGGAACAAGACATTGTGTCCCTCTTGCCACAATGCTGTACTACCCGCTGAAATATCCGGGACCCTATCATGGCTTCTCAGTGGAAAACCTGAATGAGTGGTTGCGAGCCAGCTCCTTTTATACCCATATGTCTGGTGGAGTGGCATGCGAATTTCACTCGCCAATTCCCATTGGCATTTTCTCTAAGAGCAGAGGTGTTTGGGGCTCCCAAGAGCAACCCCTAGTGTCACTACATCGACACAATGACTAGTTCCCTCCATCAGGGAACTGAGGTTACAACTGTAACCAAGACATTTCCTTACTTTATTTATGTATTTATTGTTCATTGAATTGTTGTATAAAAGCAATATTAGACTTGTACTGTAATTGTAATGTACTAGTGTCCATCTATCAGCACAGCAGTGGTTACCTGGGGCAATATAATGTCGCATCTATACTGTATATAAATGAGAACGGCAATGTTTTGGTCATGAGACTACCCTGTTCTGCAAAAAAAGAGAAAAGTTATTACATTATAAATGTCATATATCTCCTATAAATGTTTAACTTTTTGGTTATTAGACATAAATAGTAAATGATAATGATAATAATTAAAGTTCATAATAATACTATTTTAAGGATTATAGCCAGATTAAGCATTATGAGGGATGATTTTATAAGTTTTGGCACATATAGATTATGTGCCTTTTGGAGTGTGAAATGGAAGGGAGAAATGAGACCTGCGATTGGGTCGAAACAAGTTTTACATGTGGTCCACAGGATGTTGTAAGCTACGTCCACAAGTTCCCTTAGTTTTAGGACAGTTGAATTCAGGTTGATGTATTATTAGATGATATTAGGTCAGACATCTTGGTGCCGTATTTCTAGGATGGTAGTTTTATGACTAAATTAATGTTTTTAAATTGCTCTGCCTTTAATGTCCTACATTTGTCTTGGTCCTGTCAGGCTCAGGTCAGGTCGAGTACCAGACCTTTAGCTTGGACCAGCATGGAAATTCACGCTTGTCTAAACTGTTTTTTATTTCCAACATGGAGCTGACTGTTTATATTACTACCCTGAGGTGTGGTTTCCAAACCACTTAGAGTCCCATACTAGTACTATTCATACTAGTCCCATACTATGAAGCATAGTAAGTATTTGCATGCATGTAGCAGCACTACGGTGACCGGTTTGACCTTTGATGGTGGATTACCATTGGCTACCTGACCGCGTTCCTAATGCCTGCTTCAAATGTTATAATTTCCATAGTAGCCACATGATCCAACAGAAGTACACATAGAAAGCTTCTTTTTAATAACCACACAATCTCCTTCCACCTTGTAGATAGATATTTGTTCCAGAAATTCAAAACCTAAAAAAAACCCAACGGAAATCATCCTTAGATATGATAGCAAATGGTTACTGCAGCTCACAGTGTCATTAGGTAAATACACTCATATGTTTTGATTTCTGCTGCGTTAATGAGCAGACTCTTTGTAATTGTTGCACATTCATTAAGTCTGTAGAATTTCATCTATGTGACTTTTCATCTAGCATCATTGACATTTAGGGCTGTTAAGAGTAAAAGAGATAATGTGATGACCTCCGTGTGAGCTAGACTTCTCTAACTATGAATGTGGAGGGAGAGATGACATTAAAGATAGCAATCTAATCTGCCATTATGGACTGTGGAAGTGTTATTTCTGGCTCTTAAAAAATAACAGGCATCCCACAGCTTTTATTATACACATGACTTCTCTACTAATGATACAGAATTAGTTGTAATGTTGACTCATTAATAATAATGTAAGAAGCTATTTGATGCTTAGCTGGAGTGATCTGGCTGTTACATTCTGTTTATGTGAAGCAGTTTGATATCAAAGCACCCAGTTAAGATACTTTTTCACAAAACAGTTCAGACTGTGTACTACGGTTGTCACAATTTCAAAAACTCAGTAGCTGATACCAATACAAATCGAAAGTAATGATTGCCAGTGCCAATCAATGCTACATAAAAACATGGTACAGGTAACACTTTATTATTGGGCTGCAACTAACTGGGATTATTGCAATGATAAATCATTAGCCCATAACTGATTATTCAGCTTGTGCCCCAACTTAAAAGGTTGTATTAAACATGCTTACTAACAATAAAGAGGACAAAATCACCTTTTAAAAATACCTCTAAATTACATATTGGGACATTCACGCAACTCATAGAAGACGTGCTGACCGCACAGAGAAATGCCAGTTTCTGAGTTTGCAGTTATTTACATGACCTGCTTTTGTATTATTTGAACTTTAATAAAGATAAATGCATTAAATATAATTGATAAAAAGACGTAATACAGAGGTGTTTCCTTTAAAGGTGCTCAACACCATTTTTTCCACTTATTCCATAAGGAGAGTGCTTCTGTATTTACATATTTGGTATTTTTGTATAATTCCCTCATACTTTGCAATCTACATAACCTGATTCTGTTTGGAATGTTTAGAGTGCATCTGAACTGTGAGCGGTGTAATTCTTCCTCTCCTCAGTCAGGTGTGAGCTGCAGTGCTGCTCTGGCGTGCCATCTTTAGAGTTTAATGTGATCTCATGTTACGTTAAATGACATCAAACGACTGTTCGACAATGCAAATTTTTGACAATTTTTTATTATTGATATAATGTCAACTAATAATTTCATCCCTAATTTATAATAACTTTCAATAATAAATCATTATCAATCATTATATAATGCTTAACAGATAATTCCTTATTCAAACAGTTCGAAAAATGGGATAATGTGCTTTTTAATGTTAACTAATGAATTTAACTAACATTACATAATGCTTAACAGATCATTAGTTAATGTAAATTCAAATACTTACAGATGCTATTAAGCTTTCATTCATATATAGTACATATCTATAAATGATTTTAACAAATGTTACATAATGATTAACAGATCATTTGAATGCTTTATGTCATTGAACATTTCATAAATTATTTATAAATGAGCTCATGCATTTCTTTACATTTACAAATGTGTTCACAAATTATCAGTATTTTACACCATTTCTTTCATTATAAATCATTAATTAATTATTTGTTCAGATTTTTCCATTACCCAACCTAAAGTTGAAACTATTAACATTGTAAATTATTAAATTTACTAATGATTATTTGTATTGGACTTTGAGCTACAGTGACAAAGGTTGTGTAAGGGATGGTTTGTTAAATTTCATTGTACTTGTTACAGACATTTTTCTCTTGATACAGACATTAATAACGCATTAAAACAGTAATAACAAGACTTCCTTTGGGAGCAAAACTTTGTGTTTATTGCCTCAATAATACATTTATAGTGAACTGTATCCTTAAACAGAGAATATTAATTTCATCATAAATGAATAAGAGAAAACGTGTTCAAGAGAGATAGAAAAAATAATTCCTAATTTTTCAAAGCTATGTTAAACAAATAACTGTTCCCTTAGTAATCAAATGAAATATATAATAGTAAAAATATATATATAAAAAAACAAATATAAAAGTCTCTACCTTTTGTTAAAGCAAATAACACACATTTTACATATACATACATATATATATTTTTTTATTTGTGATGTGCACAATTGAGTCCTGATTTTTTCTTCTTTTTTAAATCACAAATATTTTACTAAGGCAATAAACAGTTTTCCTATCAATTAAATATATCAAACCACCCTTACACAAATTTTATCCAATGCCCAGGATTGTCCTGAATAATAATTACTAAACCTTTATAATCATTTACAATGTATAAATAGTTTGAACTTTAGATTGTGTAATGCAAATATATGAACAAATAATTAATAAATGATTTGTAAAGATGTGTAAATAGTAAAAGTATGCTTACATACATTAACATACAAACAGTAAATGTGTGGCTTTTACAGACGTTTGTTTCTAAATAGGTGGACATCATAATGAATCATTTGGAAACATGAAAATTGTGTGAAGTGGGGAAAAATACTAGTAATTTCTGAGCACATTTGAAAATGTAAAAAGTGCATGAGCTCATTTATAAATAATTTATGAAAAGTTGAATGAAATTTTTAAGAATTCAAATGTACGTTAACAAATGATCTGTTAATCATTATGTAGCATTTGTTAAAATAAGAGACAGGAGTGAGGGGATGAAGGGATGAGTTAGGAGGGGAGGGTTGGGTGGGGGTCGAAAATCTGAGACACGGAGTTGAGGAAGTTGGTTCAGTATAAGTGCGTTGATGGGAAGTAGCTGATTGGTTGTGTTCTCTGTGAGAAAGAGTGGTTCTTGAGGTGATGAATGGTTGGCATATCTGGAAAGTATGTATTCCGAAAGTGGCTTGTATGGACTGAGGAAGGAGTTGAGATGAAAAATGTAGATGGGAAATGATTCTCCAAGTTGGTCAGTTTTACTTGTGTGTATATGAGAGAATCCGAAGTATGAGGTGTGATGTCTGAAAGGCTGGGATGAATGGCGGGGTTGAAGGTGTAGGTTCCGAGCACCTCAGGAAGCCAAAGAATTAGGGCTGAGATAAACGATTATTTTTTAAACGATTAATCTAGCGATTATTTGTTCGATGCGTTGATTAATCTAACGATTCATTTTTCCAGTCCGATTCGATTTCGATTCGATTAATCGACTTGTGACAACACTGGTAATACCGGTTTCATCGGGGGTGGGGGTGTATAAAATGTAAAAAAAAAAACATTTGCCGGGAGTTTGATTGACTGGCGATCTGATCAATCAATCATAATACGCCATTTTTGTCCGACAAAGTAGTCAGGAGAGAGAAGATTAACGTCGGTGGATTTGAATTTGAATAATGGATTGTAGGCTACTGTACTGACACCTTCTGATGTAGGCTACATTCATGTTTAGCCTATTTGATGCTATAAATTAACCAAGGAAAAGATGATCGGTTCACGAGCAGCTTTAACTGAGGCAATCTGTCACGACACATTAAAGAGCCACAAAATAGTAGGCCTATTTATGGTTTAATTTTCTTTGAATGACCAAATTTGAAAGTTGAGACTTTATTAAATGTTACCTGCTTGGTCCTGTCTGTCAGCGCGTTGTCAGTGTCCTCTATGTATTTTTCACGACATTCATATCTATAAGCGCATTATTAATAGCTATAAGTGAAAACTTAGGTGTCGACAACGTATTATAGCCTACTCGAGTGCAAAGTGGGGAGTTGAAAAAAAACTTACGGTGCTCTGTCATCTGCAGCTGCAACCGGGTGGGGCCTCTTAAGGTGCTGGTGCATTGCCGTGGTGCTAGAATGGAAGGCCATCTCCATTTTGCAAAGACGACATATCACGGAATTGTTTCCTTTTAAATTAAAGAATTCCCATACTTTAGAGGAACGAGTGCATGCCGCCTTGCACTTCTGATAGTCTGAGGAGCCACTCGTGTTGCTACTCGTCGCCGGCGCCGCCATCTTTGTTTTGGGTCCGACGAATCGATGCGCATATTTTGCGTCGACGTATTTTTTGCGTCGACGTCATCAATGACGTCAGTGCGTTGTCCCAGCCCTACAAAGAATGCGAGGAAGAACATGAACTCCAGTGTTTTGTCGACCAAAGGACTCAAGTAACCTGAGCGTAACGTGAGGATGCATTGACTAAGATGGTCAGAAGTTAATGGCGTGTTTATGGATAAAGTTGATTCTGGATAGGTCGGTCTGAATGGAGGATGCACAGATTTTTTGGATGGAATGGGCATGAGTGACGAAGTTGCAAATGGACCAAACATCTGTTAGGGGAAAAGGGAGTCCAAAGAAGGAGTGGTATGCCTTGAAACAGTTCCAACCAGTCTGGTAAGCAGAGAGGGTACTCTGGGCAAGGCTGTCGAGGATTGCTTCTCATGAAGCATTTGAAAGATCTTCCAACTGTGGATTTAGTTTAAGATGGAGGCTGATGGAGGCTGGCGTGGGATAGATGTCTGATTCTGGAACCAAGGTTCTGAACTTCTGGTAGGAAAAATGAGACAAAGATTCAGCTATGATATTGTGGTAGCCAGGAACGTGAGCTGCTTGAATGAGAAACTGGTGTTGGGCGGATATTAGTGTTAGTCTGCGAAAGAATGGCATGATGGCTGGGGAACGAGATCAGCCTTTATGTATGATTTCTTTATGAGTTATCTGAGTGAATGTGTATGGAGTGTATGGACCATTCGTGCCCCCGAAGGATAGCTTCTATGATTCGTATAGTGCGGATGAGGAGGAAACCTCTTGATTGTTGAACGAAGCATCTAAACTTGGGCGGCCATTTGGAAGCAAACCAACGACCTCTGTAGTATCCCCCGAAGCCGGTGGAAGTGCTGCAACAGTGTACAGACAAATGTCTTTGGGTTGAGTGATGTAGTCGTTGTAAAAGAAGGATATGCCATTCCATGAAGACAGGAAGTTTTGCCTGAGGTGGATTTCCATTTTACAAGCTTCGTCCAGAGTAACTTTGTCGTGGAGGGAAGGGATTGTTGCTGCTTTTGTTAGGAGGTTGGAAAGGAAAGACTTTCCTTGGGGAGATTATGCTGATGGCATAGTTAAGGTGACCGAGGAGCACTTAGAGTTGTTGCTTTGTACACCTGACTGCTAGAAGATAATTTGTTAAGAGCAGTGATATGTGATGTATTTTTGTGGGAGGCAGAGATGCTTGGAAGGAGACAGAGAATAAAGTGATAACTAGAAACTCGATAGAGGTGCATGTCCCTAAGGGTTTCTCTTTTGAAAGGGGAACAAATAGTTCGGAAACGGTGGAAAGCCCTGAGTGAGGAGGTGCTGATGGAGGAGTGATGACGAGGAAGTAGTCGAGAAGGTGGAGGATGTAGGGAAGCTTGTAGTTATTGATGAGGATCCAGCATAAAGCCTCTGAGAGGGAGTTGAAGATCTTGGGGCTACTTCTACAGCCAAAGTTGAGGCGCACGGCGAAATAATAAGCTCCTTTCCAGAATATTCAGAAGTAATGCCAGAAATCTGTGCGAATGGGCATGACTTTGAAAGCATTGGTGATGTCTGCTTTAGAGAGCCATGCTCCATGGTCTGCCTTGCGAATGAGTATGATGGCGTGGTCGATGGTTGCAGATTGCATAGAGAAGTCGGGGGCTGGAATAATGCTATTGATGCTAGGAACATTAGTCCCATGGGGGAAGAGAGGTCGATGATTAATCTCTTTTTTCCTGAGTATTTCCTGTTGGCAATGCCAATGGGGCTAACGCAGAATGGAGAAAACGGAGGCTTTTTGAATGGGCCCATCATGAAACCTTGCTGGAATTCTTTTGCTATTAGTGTGTCAACGGTGTATGGATCAGAGAGGGCGGACTGGAGATTATGGGGTGAACAATTTTTTTTTATTTCTATACCTGGATGGAAACCGTTTTTGAACCCATTGATAAGGAAGTCGACGAATTCTCTGTCGGGGGTGGCTAGGGCTTTTACCTTAACTAATATGCTGAGATACTTAAGTAGTCAGTCGGTAGAGCGGTTGAGTTGTGGGAGCAAGAGTTCCTTGCATGGGCGCCACCACAGAAGGTGCAGGTGTGAATAAGTCTGCAGTTGGAAAGGGAGCAGCCGAGATGGTTGAAGTTGTTTCATACCATTCTACCTCCTTGGTAGAGGGTTGGTCATCCTCTTTTGTCAATGCTTTTGGGTATGGGAACATTAACTGTGGGGCGTATGTCAAGGGGTTTCGGAATTATAGGAGGTGGGGCTGCTGTAGATAGTCGGTTGAGTTCTGAGTTTTTGCGTGAGGATGTAAGTGCGTTTTAGCAATTAAATAAAGCAATTAAATAAAGAACAAAGACCCTTTTTTATTTTATTTAATAATTTATTTACCTATATGACCTTAAGCTTGAAAATGTACTTTTTAAAATTTTCTTATGAATATTTTCTCAAATACTGAACCGATCCTCATAAGTTATTTATCGTTTGAAAGCTAAAAGTCTCAAAAATCAAACTCAACTGTCCATTAAAAACAAATAAAAAATACAGATGTAATTACAAGTATATAAACTAGATGGCTGCAGAGAGCTACTTATTCATCCCTGGTTTCTATATTTTGTCACAAGTTCTGCATTTAGATACAGTATATATTTTGACATTATCAAAGACTACTTTTGTCTAAGTTTAGAATTTTGTTTGAGTTTATTTAATTTTTTTTCAGTTTTTGCATACCTGAAATGAGTAGAATAACAAGTAATAACCAAATGTATCCCTGGTTGTAACAAGATGTGTGTGTGTGTGTGTGTGTGTGTGTGTGTGTGTGTGTGTTCAGCATTGTAGATGTGTTCTGGTCTCACCAATTCATTTTGGTGTGTTCTGCATTGTGGCTGAATTATTTATTTTTTGACAAATTAAAAAAACAAAAAAAAAGGGTTCTGTTTTATAGTCTGACCAGTACAGTTTTTTGTGTGTGTGTGTGTTTTGCACATTTGAAGTTTGGTTGTCTCACCCCTTCGCGTCTGTGTGTTTTCTCTGCATTGTGGCTGTTTTTTACATTTTATATATTAAATTATGTGATTTTTAGTGTTTTGTGTTTTAGGGGTCTCTTTTGACCAGGAACAGTACAAGTGTAACACTTTTTTCTACCACTTAGACTGATCGAATCAAGTCCATTATCTTTGTGTGTGTTCAGATATCAAATGGATGAAAAATCACAAAGTCTTGTACCTGTTAGATAAAGGAAACCAATTTTACTGAAGAAACTAAATTGATTTTGGTAAAAAATTTCCAAACAGTGCATGAATGTTAAGCTTTTGTTTTCCTATATAGTTCAGACTGCGTACTTGGATTGAAACCAAAGGTTCAGTTATCGAGTCCAATACCAGTAGATCTGCATAATTCTCAATATAAATTTTGATACCACAGCAAAAACTGGATAATGTAATTGTCATACTGCTATGTTGCTTGGAACTGCACCCAAGACTTTCACCCTCTGTTGCACTTGTGTTTATGGTTGAGTGACAATAAAGGGATTTGATTTGATATTTAACATACTCATTTATTAAAAAGTTAAATATAAGCATTAATAAATTAAAACTTAATGTAGCCTTGAAGTGTTTCTTAATTAAATATTGTTTCAGGTTTTCAAGTAATTATTCAAACAGTAATTAAATAAAAACAAAGAAATTACAAGCCATATAACAAATAAAAACAACAGAACACAAATAAAAAAGTAAACAGTGTTTGATGTTTCTAACAGCAGCTTGAATGATTCTAGTAAACAAAAATAAAATGTAAAATAAAGCTAAATTATTGTATTATTGTAAGGTAATTATTGTAAGGTACAGAAAGGCAAACTCAAAACATAGGTTTGTGTATTTATGAGACTGTTATCTTCTACAGGTTTACAGTAACTGCCATTGAGAATCCTAGTGATGTAATTCATCCAAGACTCTCACTGTCAAACTCTATTTTTAACTTTTTAATATCAACTTGGTACTAGTACTGGGTGATAAGATGATGTAATCAGATATCTATGATATCTGTCAAATACACCGATGTTGATTGTGACAGTCATTGACAGATGATGAATGACAAACCATGAAACTGCGAAGTTGCCAAATATAAAATAAATAATAGCCTTATAGTTACTATAGTGGAGTTTAATTAACGTCACAATATGATATGGTTAATTTTAAACAAAATTCCTCCTGAGCATAATTTAGTATAACATTTGTTTATAGTAAATGGGTTAAGGGTTCGTTTTGGAATTTTGCACCAAAGCACATTATGTTTATAAATAGTAAATAAAGCTAAATAAATAATTATGTTACCAAAATGCAAATAAGGTCTATTGGCCATTTCTTCTGTCTGCTTTTAAATTGTAATGTGGTACTATTACTATAGTTTAAACTATTCTTGCTCAAAATCAAATCCTCCTGCGGAGAACACTTTAGGCTAATTGTGTTTTGGCACTGCTCTTCTGCTGGATGAATCTCATGATTTGAGGCTACCTGCTTAGCCTTGTTATCACCAAAGTACTATTTTCATGTTGATATTGTGTTATACGTTTAAACATTTATAACCAAGATTTTACTTGCTTTGAGGAAGATAAACACTCTTAATTGCACAATTGTTCTACACATATCAATTTAAGAGGTAAAACTCATGATATGGCTGATATGGGTTCAATTGATGACACTTTTTTACATTACAATCTACATTTTCAGTTGATAATGCAATTTAAACATTACATTACAATAATAAGTCTATGCACTACAAGGCTGTCATATAAAAACACTAAATGAGCATTCAGTAATTCAGTAACTTCGCCAAACAGTTGATTTAGTTAAACATCCATTAGGAGAACGATATCCTGCCGCTAATACTGTCATAGCTTTCCCACAGCCAACACACATGCGACACACAGCCAGACCTGTCCTTTCTGAGCTTATGACGTTAACATGCAAGGACGAACAACCAGCACCAAATCCGACCTGACAGCTCTAAGTACACATCATTATTGTAGACTTACTGTGGTGAATCAGGGTAAGTCAAGAAAAGGGTTTTAAACTTAGTTTTTAACTCGCATACACATATACTGGTCTGATAAGCTCCACATACTGCATTTTTTCCACCATAAAACAGATCCTCATCCATTGGTTTGCATGACTCCAAAAGAACTGATTTCCAATACAGTATAATTCAATAAGAATACAAAAATTACTAGTATTGCCACACTTGGCTTTGCTTAAAAACACACATGCCATTATATCTTCTCTCATCCAAAACCTCAACAACATGTGGATCTGCAGCACCCCCAGTGGACTCAATTGTAACTGCGAGATGTGGTAAAATATTCGGAAAGATGTAATTCAGCGCTGCGTCTGCAGACAAATGCAGAAATAAAAAATTGATTTGCTGTATTTGAGTACAAAAAAATGTTAATACCCAACTAGCTGGTGCAGAACGATTACTCAATTATTTGATTACTCATGCACATCCCTATTTCATACCCTGGTTGAGAGTAAAAGAAGCACGTAACACAGGCTTTATTTTGACAAATGTACTGATAGATGAAGGTACATCGTGTTACACAGTACTTTAGTTTTGCAGTATTTGTATATCACGTGAGTCTTGTCTTACTCCCAACTGTCAGGTTTAGTCAAAAAGCCAAAATCTATTTTAGATTTTAGTTTTGCTGGAGGTAGCAAGAGTCTCATTCAATTTAAATGTGGTGGTCTACTAATGCTCAGGTGATTGAAACAGCCAACATGCATCATGTGATAGGCTACACTGAAACTTTTGATGTACTGCAATATATCGATATGGATGTAGCTACATCGATACGCACGTCGGCGAGGAGAATATGAAGATATATCCTCTAGAGCAGGGGTCAGCAGCCTTTTTGACATGCAGATTTTCCTACAGATTTTTTGCACCTGCATTCCAATCTACATCTTGATGTATTCCTTCCTTATGATCACGCAGTGTGATTTCATCAGCTGAATGGGAGACTAAACATTATTAAATTGTGACGAGACTCGTGGTGCACATGCAAGCCATTCGCGTATTACAAGCCGATCAACTATTTAGCCCTTTCCGGTGAATCGCACCTGCAAAATCCTAAAACTTTATTTCCAGGTTTAATTTATATTTTAAATAGACATTTGAACCCCTCAATGTGGGTTTAATTGTTTAATGTAATTTTGAGTGTGACCATGTGTGACCATTGAGGGTGTACCTCTTGCTGGGTTGGAATTCTCAAGGATTAATAGTGGTGTTTTCCTTATTACATCACATGTTGATCTGAAAGCAATGAAACAAGTCTTCTGCACAGCCTGACTGGAGCAAAGTTGGTGTGTTTACTTGCGGGATTAACCGAAAGTGACGCGTGAATGGTTTGCATGCGCTGCTCGAGTCTGTTGGGTATACTGCACTCTCATCACAACTTTTTGTTTAGCCACCCATTCAGCTCATGAATACATGCTGCGTGATCATGAGGAAGGATTACATCAAGATGTATATTGGAATGCAGGTGTGGAATTTATATAAATAAAATATTTACTCCTCTCTCGCCATTGCTGGCATGCCAGTGATTACCCCTCCTCGGGCCATTGCTGGCACGTGTGCCATAGGTTGTTAACCCCTTGTCTAGAGGTTGACTAATATACACTGATCAGCCACAACATTAAAACCACTGACAGGTGAAGTGAATAACATTTGTTATCTCGTTATAATGGCATCTGTCAAGGAGTGGAATATATTAGGCAGCAAGTGAACAGTCAGTTCTTGAATTTCATGTGTTGGAAGCAGGACTGAGCGACTTTGACAAGGGCCAAATTGCGATGGCTAGATGACTGGGTCAGGGCATCTCCAAAACAGCAGGTCTTGTGAGGTGTTCCCGGTATGCAGTGGTTAGTACAAAGTGTTCCAAGGAAGGACAACCGGTGAACCGGCGACAGGGTCAAAAGGCACCCAAGGCTCATTGATGCGCATGGGGATCCCACAGAAGCTACTGTAGCACAAATTGCTGAAAAACGAAATGATGGCCTCATGGCAAGCAAGGTCTCAGAACACATAGTGCATCATGCACAGCGCATATGGATCAGAATGCCATTAGAATTACTGAACTTAAAGTATCTGCTGCTAACATCTTGGTGCCAGATATCACAGGACATCTTCAGAGGTCTTGTGGAGTCCATACCTCGATAGGTCAGATCTGTTTTGGCGGCGCAATTGGGACTACAGGATATTAGGCAGCTGGTTTTAATGTTGTGGCTGATTGGTTTATAGTTTTTTTTGTTTTCTTTTTTTTTTTTGCTTTTTGGAATTATCTGTTATCGGCAAAAATCTACGATGGTAGTTGCTGATATTTGTTTTTATTCTCTGTGGCCGGTGCCGGAGGATTTTGCAGTTAATTGAAATCCATACATGTCATGTGCATTTTTGCGTTGATGTGTTCCTCTCTTTATTTCCTACAACCCTGACACAGTGAACATTGCATTCTTTCATAAAGCTATTTGTTTATTTATACACACTTTTGGACTTTCAGGGACAAAAAACCCTGAAGATTTCAGATTATTCCACGCATCTCCTTGATATGCATTTATGAAATTAGTTTTAAGGTTTTAAATCACTGTGAATTTGAGATATTGTTGTTTATGCAGTTGTAACTCTCTTAGAGACAAGTTAGTAAGAGCACTAACACAAACATAGCATTGCTGATTATGTTATAAGAATAGCAGCCTTCAGAATTTGCCATTTAGATGAACTGCTTTTAAATTATTTAAATCCACCATGCTAGCAATGCTCCTGAGGCCATGTGTATTTAATGGGCTTCAATTAGCCAGGCACTTATCAAACTACCTCTAGTGTATGTGTGTGTGCGTGCGTGCATGTGTGTGTGTGTGTGTGTGTGTGTGTGTGTGTGTGAATGTTTGGAGGACAGTGATGGATGGGCAAGCTAACAGCACAGCATTACTGACACAGCTTGCTATGTACGAAGTTGGTCAAGGTCTTTGACCTTTCGCTGATGCTTTGACAGTTTTCAGCAGCTAGACATAACTCTCCATCGTCTACTTGTTTTTCCCAGATTTGTGAGTAGCTGCATCAGCCTCTCTTTGGCATATTAACTTTTTTATTTGCCCCTTGTAACTTTGGCAGTGGTGTCCAAAAACACTGTAGGCAACGCTACATAGCAAAACCTATTACACAAAGTAGGTCCACATTTTATCCTTTAAACATTAAATAAGGGATTTAGCTAAATTGTCCAGGCGTCTGTAAGTAACAGTTAGAATTTGTAATTCAGTGACAATTTTGCCTGCTCGCCTGGCACATTCACAATATGTGAGAACTTTGTTTGCATTAGAGTACACAGTATAAAGATAGAAATGCACTAAAATAAAATTCAAGAAACATAAAAAGTTTCCTAAAGTCTAAGTGGGAGTTTGACAAATTGAAAGAACAAAATCTCTCCAACATTAATCCTCCACAATATTAATCAGCCGGCAGACTGTGGCTATCCACTTTGTTACAGCAATCATGAAGCCACATTCATAATTCGCGTCAGGGTGTCAGCTGCAGCATCAAGCTCTGCTTTTAACTCCACATGAAAAGCGCTAGCAGACAAAAAACATCTAATTCTGCATTTTGGTGATAGTTAAGACTTTAGTTAATTAAGACTGTTCTTTTGTGGGAGGGTAATTAAAATGCACCTTAGTACTTCAGATGAAATAAAAGAGCGAACATGTGTGACGTAATTTAGAACAAAATCTGGCCAAAAGGAAGTTGTTTTTGCATTTGTTTCAGTGGTTCGTAACAGCTTGCCAGGCGAACTTTTAGCAAAATGTCTTACCGGCTGATAAACACCTTCTTACTGCCTGTAGAAAAGATGCCAGGGCAGTTGTGTTAAGATCCATGTGCAGCTTTAATAAAAGTATAAATAGTAAATCAAAGTAGCAAATAAAGGGAAAATAAAAGACATGCAAAGGTTCGGTACACAGGCAGACAGTCCAGAAAGGCAAACTAAGTAAATCCGAGAAGCAGAGGGGTAATCCGGTAAACAGGCATAAAATCCCAAAAACTCACAAGCAGGCTGGGAAATACGAGAAAACAGGCAGTAGTCAAAACACAGGGTAAACCGGAATGGTAATAAAAGCTCAGAAATGACAAGGCAAACAAGACTTCGCAATGAATGCGTGGAACTTAAATAGACAGAGTTGATGTGGAACAGGTGGGTGAGTAATCAGTCTGACTGGAGGATTTTGGGAGATGTAGTTAGTGAAAGTTAGTACTCAGGGGATAGCGACCTCTGGTGGCGTACAGGAGATATAGCATGCGCTGCAGGTGTAACACTGCCATTGGTCCACGCCATCGGTAGGTGTGACCAGGAGCTCCACCTACGTTGAAGCCATCTGTACGATCGCCTACGTAGGTGATTCACTGCTATGTGTTTGTGGCATCAGTGTTGTGACTGTGGGTAGACACATCGCAAAGGTTCTGTCCTTCCAACCAGTGTTTATGCTGGTTTATGTTGTATTAACAGTAAATGCATTAATCGTGATTAAGAAAAATGAAAGCGTTAAACTTTTTTAATTATCGTATGAGTTAACATGTTTATTTTGACAGATCTAATTATTATTAAAATATTAATAAACTAATGTTTTTATTGTTAAATAAAATAAAATAAAAATTGTTTATAAAAGCATAAATAAGACAATTGTAAAAACTGGTTATCGGGTGTAAACAAAATCTATATAAGTTGGAAGAGCAGCAGCGCTCAAAAACATACAGTATATGTAGAAAAGGAGGAACTGCCCATCTTCAATGTTTCTTGTGTTGCCTTCATTGTGAACTTGAAAATTGAGGATGGACATTCTGTTAAAAAACTCTGACAGTCTGACAAGTGACATGAGGGAATTTTAATTTTTTGGGGAACTTTCTCTTTAATAAATGGTCAACAGGCAACGACACAGCAAGAGAAACAAGTGGGGAAATTTTAGCCGCGCTGTGCTTATATAAAATGCACTTACCTCTTTGCCTCTACTGAGATCCATGTGTGTCGCTTTTTCCCCAATGTGCTCACTTGGTCTCATAGATGGAACATGATGTGTAAGGGTGCTATAGCCTTGAAGAAAGAAAGGCTGATCAATAGGGTAGTTGAAGGACTTATTTACCATGCTACACTTGTGCTTCTGCTGTTCATTTGTTCTGCTGCGCATGTCTGGCAGTAAACAATAAAATCTAGAAAGATAGTGCCGCAAAGCCCACAAGCACCTTGAAGCCTAATGTATTTTCACCTTTTCATTTAAGATAAGCCACAGAAGCGGGCCAACGTGGGATGCCAGTGTGGGCAATATCTAATTTGTTCCTCATTGGTGATCATAGAACGGTCAAAGGTGCTTTCTTGAAACAGTGTGTGCGAGTTTATGCACAAGTCTGTGTGTTCCAATAATCCTTTGAAATATATACAGTTTACAGAAAAGAAACTAGAAACACAGCAATAACGGCTCCTTAGAATACAATTGTTTACTGCAGATTATTTCTTAAAGAAATTACTTTGTTTGTGGAGTTCAAATGCGGCTTTGTTTTTTAATCTTCGCAAATAGATTGAGGTCTGCTTGTAATTTCTCTTTGCACTTAGTGAAATTCTAATGCAGCCTGCATTTAAATGTTTGTTTTAATTTTACTTTCATTATATTACAAGAGAAAAACACTTTAAATGCTTACCCCCAGCAGCTATAGACTAAAAGTTAACAGAAAATTTGACTGCAAGGCTTGACTCAAATTCTCTGCAGTACCGCTCTGCACAGTAGGTTCCAGCAAGCACATGTAACAAACAGGTTGCACTCTCAAACTCTGGCACATCGATGCATAAGACATATGACCTGTCATATCAGAGTTGCAGGACATCTTTCATTTTTGACCCTCAGGAGATGCATTGTTATCACAAGAGTGTATGGACTGGGCAATATGGCTACAAAAATTATATTTAGATATTTTTCAGACTACTGATAATGTTTAATACATATTCTCGACAATTATGTATTTGCTCTGAAATAGCATACTTTTTTTTTTTAATCTTAGGAACCATTATTTCATTCAAACAGCCATTGTAGTGAAGTAGATGAAGTAGATGTGAAGTAGTGAAGTCAAAATTTTGCTGGATGAATTATATTTAATACAAATTACATTATAAAAGTTATAAATTAATAATAAAAAACTATAGTAAAATAAAAATAAAATTAACTATAACATACTGACTATTCATCGGACTCTAACCAAAAACATGCAACAAAGCTTCTTGTGTTGCTCATGGTGCCGAGCTTGACCCGGTATCGCTGCTTGCAGCTATATTTATTATTATTATTATTAATATTAATATATATATATATATATATATATATATATATATATATATATATATATATATATATATATATATGTTTATTACTTCACCTTCCCTGGCATTTTTATTTTGACAGAAAATTGAAAATGCATTGAGTATTTGCGGTGTTGTGTTTTTAGATTTGTATGATAATTTGTAGCAGGTACAAATATTTAGAATTTTGAGAATTTGTGTATCTGCAGCACTTTGCTTTCACAATATACAGGAACCAGCGTATCATGAGCTCCGTTTGTGAACACAGAACAGCGCGTCAATTTCTATTGCTTAATTTCATATCTTCAGCAAGAATATTGCAGTAATATCATGAATATATCATATTTGGCCCAGCTCTACAAAAGCGTGCATGCCATATTTTCCAAGTAGGAGGGCAAGCAACTTGGAACCATGTGTTCAAGAAATGCAACTGTGTCACTCGCCGCATGAGGAAGGGTTTTGTCAACAAAACAGTCACCGATTAATCTTGAAATGGTGTCTAACACTTTGTTAATTTGCTTGTTCTCACCCTCCTTCCTCTCATCTCTCTGCAGGCTTCCGTGGCTCAGAGTGATATGGCTGGCACTCTACGCAAGTTTGCACCATGCATTCCCTGTGTTTGGATCTTTCTCATGCTTTTCGACCCAAGCTTGCAGAACGGGTAGGATGACTCATTAACCCTCCCCATCTTGTTGCACACTCTGCCTTCTCTCTTTCCCCATGTTGCAGGATCCAAGGATGCATTGCAGCTAATATGTTCATTAATACGGTTTTATTACTGTAGCAGGGGCTTTACGTTCTGTAATATGCCATGGAGCCCATCGTAGCTGGGTGTAAAACGCTTGCATCAACTGCCATGAATTGGATTTTCAGCAGCGGAGTAGGCTTGCTTTCAAGAGTGACTCAATAAACCTGGAGAGATACTGATGGCAGATGAACCTGAGGGACGCCGACACCGGTTTTGCCTAGATTGGGTTGCAGTGATGCCAGTTGGCTTTTACTGCTCATTATCTCACTTGTACATGTCATAATTGTGAGGCTACATCCAGACTGGGATTTAAGGTAAAAAGGGATTTTGAGCTTGTGATCGTTGTTAAGTGCCAGATTTGTTGGTCTTCTAAGGCCAGGAACATGCTTTATGCAAGGACGAGTACGCAGAAGTGAGTCCCTGGCCTACACATACCTAAAGCACAGTCCGCATGGACATACATAACATGCGTTCTTTTGTTGCTGTAGTGGTTATAAACCTCAGTACTCAAGGGTGCGATAGAGTTACCTTAAAACTTGATGTGTTATTATTCAGGTACTGTATTTTCCACAAATAAAATAAGTTGCACCTGGTCAAAATTGCGTTTTTAGGAGAAATAAAAAACACAGATAAATCACAGCCATATTTAAATTGCACTGATAGCCTGACAGAGGTTGCATGCGGCAAGCATTAAAACCCAGGAGTTTCCAACTTTTATTCAGCCGCCCAGCATGTCAAGTTGCTCCATGAAGACTACCTGAAGATTGACACATTGTATCACATTGTATTTGGGCTTGTTTTAATCTCCTTTAAGTAATTGTTATTCATATTTTGTTTGTTTCATGAAAAAAAGTGACACATATGCTAATCCAAATCTGTTTATAACATATTTATATCTCTATGTGCCTGTTCATACCAATAAACATCTTTAGGTCTGTGAGTGAAACAATACCTTTTTGTATTCTAATAATTTCAGTCATGCAAACTCTTGGAAAGATGTGAATGTGGGTATGATATACTGATAGGATATAGACGGACTGTTATGCTGCTGCTACTGCTGCTGTAGTGTAAGTACAAAGACTTGCTTCTGCTAGAAAAACACATACAGTACATATGGAATTAGCATGTGGACATGATACTGATGCTGCACAATGAGATAAAATGCAATACATACTGCAAGCATGTTTTACATGCTGCTGCACAACAAACCCGTAAGAAAGCAGGGACTTAGCACAAACGCATAATATATAAACACAAAACACAAACCCCCAATGAAGCAGATCTATCGCCAATATGTATGTACTGCTGCTGCTCTGAAGAGCCATGTGCACAGAATATATGCTAGCTAGGTATGTCTAGGGCACAGGCCAAATGGCCTAACATGAATTAACTAAATGTCTATTTGTGCATCGCCCTGCTTAAATGTTAGTGACCTACCACATAATGTGTACCTGAGCTAGGAAAGCCTTGAGATTATTTAACTAGTGACTTAAAATAGCTATATGTGGATTTATTTAATCCAATGTCCAAAAATAGCAATGTGTGCCAGCCAGATTTGGCTAAGGCCTACCCTATTAAGATGCGCTTCTATATGTCATGGCCAAAGCAGACCTTACTGTACAGTCTGATAGAAGGAACCCCCAGCAAACCAGCTGAGCAAATTGCATTTTCATAGTAAAAAACTCTCGAAGAATGCTGAAGAGAAACCAGCTTAACTGCAAAACTTACCCATTTAAATAAAAGACAAGGAGTGAGATGCAAGATGATTGGCTACCCGATAGCAAGCCAGAGAACCAATTAGCTTACGCCATGCAAGCCAATTGGGTTAACATGTCAAATGTGAGTGAGCCTATTTTCTAACAGATAACAAGTCAAACAGCTTGTGCCACAGAGTTGCATGGCTGAACTGCGATCAAGTTTTTTCTGAAATTTGCAACCTTATTTTCTAAGTACTAATTGTCCAGTTTACTAACTGTATTTTTTTTGCTATGTAAGCATATGAAACAGCTCAATTACATAATTCTATAAATAAATCATGTTTTTTTTTCTCCTGTTTTCTCCCTAATTTGGAATGCCCAATTCCCAATGCGCTCCAAGTCCTCGTGGTGACGTAGCGACTCGTCTCAATCCAGGTGGCGGAGGACGAATCTCAGTAGCCTCCGCGTCTGAGGCCGTCAATCCACGCATCTTATCACGTGGCTTGTTGAGCATGTTACCGCGGAGACATAGCGCATTGGAGGCTTCAAGCTTTTCTCAGCGGCATCTACACACAACTCACCATGCACCCCACCGAGAGCGAGAACCACATTATAGCGACCATGAGGAGGTTACCACATATGACTCTACCCTCCCTAGCAACCAGGCCACTATGGTTGCTTAGGAGACCTGGATGGAGTCACTCAGCATGCCCTTGATTCAAACTCGTGACACCAGGTGTAGCAGTCAGCATCAATAATCGCAGATTTACACAGGCCCCCAATAAATCACGTTTGACCATAAGTCGTAGGAACTTTTGTAAAACAAAAACAAAAAAAACCCACGACTGATATTCTGGAAAATACGGTACATTTTTATGCATACTTGTGTTATGAATTGTGGTCTGACACAATTTGAAATGTAACTATGCATGTAATTGAGCTTACACAGATAGAAGCTTCTGTGTTCACCTACTTTTATTGATTTAGGATTTTTTGATATAGTCAACAATAACAATAAGAGACATGACAATAATCAAATGGTTTTAATGAAATCATGCTGTTGATGAAAATATGACAAAAATATAATACTGTAAGATATTAACAATGCACTAGAACCTGAGGCCTGGGTAGCTCAGCGAGTATTGACGCTGACTACCACCCCTGGAGTCTCGAGTTCGAGTCCAGGGTAACCTCATCGTGGTCACGTATAGTGGTTCTCGCTCTCAATGGGATGCATGGTAAGTTGTGTGTGGATCGGGGAGGATAGCATGAGCCTCCACATGCTAGAAGTCTCTGCGGTGTCATGAACAGCGAGCCACGTGATAAGATGCGCGAATTGACTGTCTCAGAAGCAGAGGCAACTGAGACTTGTCCTCCACCACCCAGATTGAGGAGTGTAACCGCACCACCACGAGGACCTTGTAAGTAGTGGGAATTGGACATTCCAAATTGGGAGAAAAGGGGATTAAATAAACAAAAAAAACTAAATCTGTGCTGAACTGTACAATTGTATAATAAACATGCTAGTTTTGCAATAGTCAGAATGTATAACTTGCGTTGTGAATAAGCTGTTTCCTTAAAAACATGCTACATGCAATGCAATATCCTACACTGTCTAATAGTGAGGAATTCACAACAGAGTAGGCCTGACTTCTAAAAAAGTAGCTAATACATCAATTGTGAGTTAATCATTTAATGCGTATATATGCTAATATTTCACAGGTATTCAGGATAGTTTTATCATGTTGTATAATCTTCCATACTGTATTTTAATTTTAATTTTAAAATGAAGTACTATTGTACATACTGTATTTAAATAAACTTTGTATGTTTGATACATGTCTTAATTGTAAGTATTATAAAATGTAAGTATACATTTAAAAAATACAATACTGTGCAAAAGTTTTAGGCACATGTGAAAAATGTTTCATAGTGAGGATGTCTTCAAAAATAATGAAATAAATAGTTTTCATTTATCAATTAATGTCACACAAAGTCCAGTAAACATAACAAAAGATAAATCAATATTCGGTGTGACCACCTTTGTCTTCAAAAAAGCCCCAATTCTCCTAGATACACCAGGACACAGTTTTCTTGGAGAATTCGACACAATTCGTCTCAATTGCTTCTGTCTCTTTTTGTAATCTCAGATTGACTCAATGAGGGACTTTGTGGGGGCCATGACATCTGTTGCATGGCCTGCCCTGTTCTACTATTCTATTCTTTTCTATTTGTAATTTGTAATGTTTGGGAGTCTAACATTTATATTTCATATTGACACACTAAAGCTGAAGATATAAATAACCATCTTAAGACAAATGCTTTTGTTAAACATCTGAAGTGCCTAAAACGTTTGCACAGTAATGTACATTTGAATATTTGGTTAAAGTTTAGGTCTGTTACAGTTTGATGCATGATTTTGTCATTCTGCACATTATCATCAACTAAATAATTTTTTGTCACCTAAAATTATATCCCATTTTAGTCATAGTAAAATTGACTAAAACTAATAAATATGACATGATGATATATCAACTTACTTTAAAGGACATTTTCATCAAAAGACAAAAATTCTGACTAAACAAAAAAACTGAAAATGAACTGTGCACATAGTATGTTTGGGCCTCAACCTAAGGTAATAATACTGTATTTAGTCTAATCCTACAGTTCATCACAATCCGTGATCCCTTACAAAGTTCTTTCTGACCCATTGCAAGTGTGTTTTTGGTGTGCATTCATAACAGTTATCCTGAGCTGCAATCATATCAGATCATCTCTTGGTAAGTGCTTAAAAAGGGAATCATTATACTGGAGATTTCTAGCTGTTTATCTCTGCTTATGAAGATATATTTGTGCATTGCTTCAGTGTGTGTGTGTGTGGTGCCAGGCATGCTCAGCAGGCATCTATTCATCTGGATCCTCACCAGCTCTGTCAGAGTAATTAGTCAAAGCAGAACATTGATTGGAATCCACCAGTTCCATCTGCCAGTAACATAAGCAAAACAGAAACACAAAGCACAAGAGACAGAGAGAGAGAGAGGAGAAAAAAATAAGAGAAGAAAAAAGAACCCATTGTGTTAAGATGGGTAATTGAAAGTAGGTCCCTTACTTTGGGAACAGCAATTCATTTGTCCAGTGTGTCAGATGATAGATGATGCTCTGAATTGGATTCAGTGTGACATCACAGCATCAGTCTCCCCGAACAAGTATTTCACACCCTCCAAAAGTAACACCATGTTTTTTCCAGGCAATGATCTTTCACTGGAGATGGTGCTAAGAGAATCAGCACTTAACTATTTTCAAAAAACAGGGTTGGGGAGTAACGGGATACATGCAACAGTGTTACATAGTTAAAATACAAAATATTAGTAACTGTATTCCTCTACAGTTACAATTGAAATAGTTGGTGATCAGAATACAGTTACATTCAAAAAGTATTTTGATTACTGAAGAGATTACTTTGCATTTTATTGTCATTTGTTTCATTTGATATTTAGTCTATACAGTTGGAAAACCTTTATCCATGTAGAAAATGCACTCTTAGGAGTGTTTGAACAGCTGTACAAATGTGCCTTGAATTGTTCCTGGCAGGCAGCAAAGGCCCTAACCCCATCCCTAATCCTAACCATATAGGCCCTGTTTCCACCTGGTATTAAAATGTGTTTCGGGTGATGCGATCACATGTGGTCAGTGTTAAATACAGGTCTCAATGGGTCTAAAATATTTTGTGATCAGATCACAAAAACCACATTCAAATGTGGTCAAAAACGCATGTGTCCACATTGCATCTGAGGTGTAAATGCTTATCCATCCTGTATGCGTCCTGACAGCAGTGAAGCACTGCCCTTCACTTGTCAATCAACCGCTGTGCTAAAACAAGAGTTAACGAGCCGGTTACGAGCGGCTTTAAAAGGAAATAACTTCCGATCGGAAAATGAAAAAAAGCAGGTACGTTCACAATCACGAGAGCTTCACGAATCGTCTTCAGTGTGTCTAATATCACACATATGAGAAGCACGAACACCTGAAGCTCCTTTAATACTGGTAATCCACTAAAATAATAGATACTTTTGCTTGAAATGTTGCATTTGTGCTTAGATAAAATTTCAACTGCATCTGGGAGAAACAGATTATTTTTTTTTTTAACGTTTATTTTGCACTTTCTTTGTATTTTCTGACTTTGTTGCACTCCGTTTATTTTGCACTTTCTTTGTATTTTCTGACTTTGTTGCACTTTAATATCATGAAGTAACACACTGTCATAGTGATTGATGTATGTCGTCATAAATTAGAGGCCCTCTCCTCCAAATAATAACACTGTGTAACAAGTTTTTTATTTTTTTTGGTTCCTCGGTAGTAAGTGTTATTTCCTAATTTCTTATGCCTCAAAAGTATAGAAAATGGCTATTATTCCCCACAAACTATGATTTTGTTACCAGGACAGTGATATTTTGAAATGTACCTATTTTCCAGAACATTCCAGATAGATTAATTGATGAGTAAACATGGAGTAACTTCTAGAACTTTCTAGAACTTTCCAGTAATATAAATAGTAGTATAAATTCATGGGTCTTAAGCCCACCAGTTTAGTTTAGTTCCAGCTGCCTAAGTGGATACATATCTGCATTTTTCTGAGATGCATCAAGAGGCTGCAAGCATCCGGCAGGTGCATTTTGCTCTGTCTGTTGCCAATTTAACAAGATAAGAGTGAAAAACTACTCCGTGCAAGCATCTGCTAAAATGTGTGAGGCCTACAAGGCATATTTCGGCATGCCTGTCGGGGATCAAGACAAACCCTGGGCACCTCATTTCACCTACGAGCATTGCAAAAATAACTTAACTTTGTTACTTTTTAAAAATTTTAAATTTGTACATTTTTACATGTTTTAACAATTTTCAATGTCATTGAAAAAATATATAATATATGAAAAATGATACAAGAATCTCTCACACATTAGTCATGGGAGAAGTAAAATTATTTTTGTAGGATGGTACAGAGGGAAAACGAGAGCCATGAAGTTTGCTATCCCAAGAATGTTGCGGGAACCAACTGACCACTCAAGCAACTGCTACTTCTACATGGTGGACCCTTCCAAATGTCAGACTGGCAAGAATGCACCTGCTATCCTATAGCCAGACCTTCCTTCATCCATCGCCCGGTGCCACACTGCCATGAGCTCCCCGTACCCACTCCTCCAGAGAGAAAGCAGCCGTCTTTAGAAGAGAGCAGCAAGTCAGAGAGCGAGGAAGACTTTGTAGATCCAGATGATAATTTCAGAGGTGGAGCTGAGGAGAGAAACCCATACTACCCCAACCAAAAAGACCTCAACGATGTAATTAGAGATCTTGGTCCCACCAAGTCCAATGCTGAGCTTTTGACGTCTAGGCTCAAGCAGTGGAACTTGTTGGATGAAAGTGTGCAGATCAGAGGAACACTTCATACCAACCTTTTTACAGCTTCTTCACCCATCAAGATGGGCTCTGCTTCTGTCACAATGTGACCAGTCTGTTCGAGGCAATCGGAATCCATAATGTTAACAAGTACCCGTCTCTTCCTCTGGCTCACTCGGTGCACCTCAAAGAGGATTACAACAGCATCAAGATGATGAGTACATTTGATGAGTAAATCAATATGATGAGTACATTCCTGAAAAAGTACTCACTTCTAAATCTTTTGCAGGAATTTTTTTATTACTTTAGTATAAATACATGTTAATTTGGATTCATATGTTTTTTTCTGACTGTTTTCTCATTGGAAATTGGTACCTTTAAAAATATCATAGGTTGCAAATGTTGTGGGGAATAATAGCCATTTTCTATTCTTTTGAGGCATAAGCAATAAGGAAATAACACTTACTACCCAGGAACAAAAATTGTGTTACATAGTGTAATAATAATAATACATTTATTGTCCGATTCCTCGGAAATTAGCTTTTCATCAAGATTACAGTCACCATCATCCAAATATGCAATAACTAAAACAAATACACACATTGATATGACATATCATCAAACCTACATTAACTAAAGAAACATAAAGTACAGGATATTAGTACCATGTATCATCATTGTCTATTATACTGTACAGGTCACATAACATTATATCCAGTGCAACATCTCAGTTTCACAGAACAAAACCATTTTCATTGAGAAGTCAAATAGACAGCGAACAAATCTGAACACAAGTGATCACAGGAGATGCATTTAAGCGACCAGGTGTAAACAGCAATATGTCTCATCTGACCACATGGAATTGCATCACCCGAGACGCATATTAATACAAGGTGTAAACAGGGTCCTAAAGCTGGTAAGGCTGAGTAGTCTGCCAAAATCAACTCAGGGCTCAGGTCTCCAATTGCAGCTTAATAGAGGAACTACAACATGTTTTTACAGATTTACAAAAAGATAAAACATGAATCTGATAAATACACAATTATGACGATATATAGTTTTAAGAGGTTTGGCTATTTTTAAAAGAATAAAGGATGAGGATTTGTGACAAATGCTAAACAATGTAGCCTTTAGCATCATATAGAGAGCTACAAATAATATATTTTTTGCCTCGTTCTATGAGCAGAATCCACATTCGATCAGAAAAATACCCCATTGTATACACTCTGTGGGGTTTTGAAAGTTTGGAGCAACAGAAATAATTAACCTTGTGTAAATTGTCATATGCAAATGTAGCTTTATGCTAAGCTTAAATGATATTCCCCACCCATAAATGCACCTGCCATCAGGTGTGAGTATTATATTTTATAATAAATTCTATCAAGAAAATCGACATCATATCATAATCTTTTTCTCTAGTATGATCTCAAAATTAGAGCAAAAATGTACAGAAAAAATTATATCCTTAATGATAAGTTTTGTATTGTTGTCCTGTTAAAATATATTTAAAAAATCTTTAAAACAAGATACATTTATTTGAGAAGCAATACTGCATAAGATATTTTTTCAGAAAATACATTTTTAATATAAGTGTATTTTGTCTCACTGTTCTGGCAAATTTGTTTACATTCAATTTGTATAACAAACAATAAAATAAAAAAAAAATAATCTGCCAGTGCTGAAGATTAAATCCAAAGTATTTAGATCGTTACTGACCTTGAGTAATCTAACGGAATATGTTACAAATTACATTTTACAGCATTTATTCTGTAATTTGTAGTGGAATACATTTTAAAAGTAACCCTTCCAACCCTGACTATATTCCAAGTCATCTGGAGTCATACGATAGCTCTGTGTGAGGAATTGTTATTCATTGAAAAATCTTATCCTCTGCCATAGCTCTCAATACTATATGCTTTTGTTGTATGGAAAAGAAGTGTGAACACTCATCAGAATATGTCTTTTTTTTTTTTTTGTTCCATGGAAGAAAGAAGTCAAACAGGTTTAGAATGATATATAAATGACGAATGATGACAGAATTTTATTTTTTTGGGTAAACTATTTCTTTAATAGTTTTTGTCAAACATTAAGTTGAAAAGTCAAGTTCTTTTGCCTCAGACTTCAAGTTCTTTCATCAAGGACTTTATGTCTGCTTCTCGGTCTATTCCAGAAACATGTGCTCATTATTTACTGTTGTTATTAATAATTGATATAGATAAAAAAGCAGAATAAACAAGGCTATTAAATGGACAAACCAGTGCCTTGTTACAGCAAGCTTTACTTTGTTTTGCAGAATACATTTCCTTGTGACTAAAGAGAGAATTAAACAGTGCTGTTTATACAGCTGACCCATTTCTCTTCTTTGGATACTTTGGGTATGATAAGCTTTTATTGTGATCCATAGCCCTTTGTTGCTTAGTCTGTTCCCAAGCAGATTTAATTTCAGCCTTCCCAGTCATGTACAAATACAAACTTTTCTAAATGTTTTCCCCCAGTGCAGAAAAGTATCCCAAAAATGAGGTTGTGTGAGTACATGAAGCTACAAGGCAGACTGAATGCTAGCATTAGTCATATCTTAAAAAAACAAACAAAAAAAAACATGTTCAACCATGTCTTAGTGCAGATTAGATGTGCTTAACATCATTTAGGTGACTTTTTGAAAATTGGATCATGCAATTCCTGATATAAGTGCCAGTTCTCTTCATTTTAACCCCTCAAAATCCATAATTTCCATCCAACGCACTCCAAAATATCAGAGGCACTGCTAGAGACAACATGATAACAGCATAGGGCTCTTCATCTTGTGAGCCGTGTCCTTGCTGTACCTGGCTTCAAAGATCCTTGACTGTAAATCTTCAAGATTTTTGCCGAACTACAAGTATGTTGTTAAACAAGGCTAAATGACTACTGACACTTCTACATTGACTGCTAGGTCTTGATATTAATCTATTCTGGACAGCAGATCAAACCACTGCAAACCTCCTGCACATACTAACAAGGTGACCTCAATCACAAGAAAGGCAAGAGCATGGCTCTTTGACGTTGACCTCGTCACACTCTTCTAGCTTCAAGTAGCTGCTCTTTTCAGCCTAATCTTATGAAAATTACTTGACTGTGGTGACATTTTTGCTAAATTAAATGATGTGGCTACACTGTATTGCAGAACTTCTGAGGTGAAATGTCCACTGTGTGATGCCAAAAGAGAGAATGTACTTCCAAATAGATGAGGTTTTTAGGGTTGATGCTCTATTGAGTTTTAAATCAACAAAACCTACCTCCCTTTCGGTTCACATGTCGATTTGCATGCTCCTCAGAACTTGTACTCTTTTCTTTGAAGTTAATTTCATTGCAAGTGCAGGGCAACAATCTGAAAAAAAATGACAATGAAGCCAGTTCCCCTCTGGCTATATATACATGAAGTGTCTTTGAAGTCCATCCTGAATGCATATGTGCATGTAGATGCAGTGTCCTTTGTTAATTGACTGATAAAGGTTTTAGTTGTTAATTTATTGTGTATGTATTGCATTTTAAGAGGAGTGATGCAAGAAGTGGTCAGAGAAGTGTTACATACTCTTTGAGTGAAAGCAGTTTATTTGCTTTGTAGCCCATCTTAAAACTAAGATGATGCATGCGGTGGTGTGTGAGGTGTGCCTCTCTGTCCGGCTGGAAGCTTGTAGCAACCAGTGCTCCATACAACTCATTTGACACTTAGAAGGAAAGTATGGATATTCGGATGCAGTGATAGTCTTTCCTTACTGTGACAGGGCAGTCAAGACACAGAAACTAAGAGTTCAAATTGCGGATGCAGTGTATTGTGCTACCAAAAATAAAAAATAACCTGAAAAAATAACATAACCTGCATATGTACAAAAATATTTTGTACATATGCAGGACTTTTAATTTTGAAAAAGCCCTAAAAATACACTGGGGACTCTTATTTTGAAATGGCAGTAATTCACCAAAAGTAGATCATCAGCGATTGCATTTTATAAATATCTGGTATTCCAGTACTCCATTAGTCAGTTGTGAACTCACTGACGGCTGATTAACTGTACAATTCACTTAGAAAGTGACTGATTCAAACTGCTAACCTGAGCTTCTTAATTCAAACCCATTTTGTTAATCTTTTCCGCTGATTTATTCAAAAGACCAGGTTCAAAAGAGTCATTTGTCCTCAAATCGGACATCATGGCTCGCTCTGTGTTTGTTGTTGCGTGCAGCAAGCTCATCTCATGCCCACTCAAAAGATGCAATATAAATGCACACAAAGTGTTTCTGACTGTTGCCAATAGCGACTTGATTTTAAAATTATTGTTGTATTTATTTATTTTTGTCACATTTGCAACAATTTTACTCGCAGTCTGGAGCCCTGAATTGCAACACTGTATTAGTTGAGTTATAAAACAACTTGAAAATGTAGTTTCTTTATGTAATACATATTATGAAATGTATTGCCTTGTAAATATAATTTTGCAATAATATAGGTATAGTAACATAAGATCAGGTTGGCTCCTTTTCTCCCTCACACTGCAGACGAAACATTCTGCATGGATGCTGTGTATCCGAGGATATTTTATGTGGCCTCTCGTATATGTAGCAAGCCCACTAGAACCATGACAAAGTTTAGGAATAATCCCTTTAGACTTCAGAGCAGAAGAGTGCTTATACCTCACAAATATCTCTCCAAATCAACAGAGCTGTATTTCTCCGAGTCCCGGAGGCTTGCTGATGCCACACGATACCATCCCATGACTAAATCGGCTTTGCGACAGTGTGGGGCGGAGACTTTACTAATGGACAAAGTTGTCACAGACAAATATCCCAAATTAGCTAATGTCACTCATTCCATCACTGTCATCCCTCACTGCACACACGTGCGCCGATAGGCAGGGCTTGATTGAACTATTATTCGCAACAATCCATCTTTAACATATGAATGAGCCTCCTGTGTTTTGCCTTCCCGATGAAGTGCCGCTGAAACGCACACACACAAACACACAACACCCCGTTGTGGTTCAATCTTGTGCTAACGATCGCGGATAGCTTGAGCCTCTTTTGTTGTCTGTTTTGTTTGGAATCAGTATCAACGCAAGTGTCCAAAGTGACATAAAATCAATGAAAAGGAGGGGGAGAGTGCCACTCCTGCTCTACTTCCATATGGATTACAGCTCTTCAGACATGCATCATTCACATGCATCAGATTGGGTGGGTGGCACTCTGAGATTTGACCCAGGTAACACATAACATACTGTCTATGGATTGCGTGACATTGTCAAGGTTAATGTGTTACTTCGTTATGGGTAAAGGGAAGTTGATGGGCAACAGGCCACTTAGCAATTCTCAGCGTGCATCAGTCGAGAGCCTCCACGTTCGTCCATCTCCAACAGGTTAATTTATCAAGAAAGGGATGAATCAGTATAGTTAGCATTACATACACCGGGTATTCAGAATCACCATGCTCAAATTGACTCTAATGTCTTATTTGGGGTCCCTAACTTGACTTGAGGTATTGCTCACTTGGTGAGTTAATACTTGATGCATCCCTGCTCAGAGACAGAGAGCTACTTTGAAAAAGAAACCCACTAGGACACAATTCAATGTACACAATCAGTAATTGTATGGGCACTTTAACCTCCTGAGACCTGAGCCTGATTGCTTTGTGTAATTTTGATTTCCCTTTTTGATTTGTAACTAGAATAACCTAATCAACAACAAAAAATGTATAGAGCAAATAGTTAATTGATGTCCACATATGTGGACAGCGGAACTAAATTGTGAAATTTAAAATAATTCCAAGCTATATGTTTCTAGGAGTGTTGGGTATTCATGTGTTTGAGATTTTACAGACATTACATCATCCATCCATCCATCGTCAACCGCGTATCCTGTGTACAGGGTCGCGGGGGGCTGGAGCCTATCCCAGCTAACATTGGGCGAAAGGCGGGGGACACCCTGGACAGGTCGCCAGTCCATCACAGGACATTACATCATAAATTAGCATAATTAATTCTGACTCAAAGTATTGGCCAGCATCATCTAATAACTGCCAACCATGTTAAAATAAAATGATACATATAAACATTGTTGACTGGTCCAAACATCATCTACAGCCTGAAACTGAACTTTGGACAGGAAGTTTGGATCAAATGTACTTATTTTCATCCTAACTCCATATAAAGCCTCTGAAAGCAACATTTTCAGCTTTTGGATGAACTTATTGATTCTCAGTGTGATAATGCACAGTAAATATAGGAATGTATTTACTAGAACCATATTGTACAGGGGTAACAAAATGTTTTTTTTAAATGAAGTGAAATTACATGTTAACGGATGTGTTAATGTTGAAAGTTATTAAAAATAACATGTTTTTTTGTTTTTTAACTTTTGAGGCAATAATGTCCCAAAATCCACATATGTGGACATCATGTTTATCTGTGTGCTGACTCTCGAAAAATTAATGCTTTTTTAAAAGTGGAATATAAAACAAAAGTAGAGATGCCACTCTTTACACCTAAATGGATTTCAATGAAGAAACTTAAAGAGGTTTCTTACCAGAGGCAATTTTATTGGCTCTGCACCCATTGAAACGCTTCATGGAAATAAACGCCATGTTGTTGTGTCACATGACTCGTTGAGCAAGAAGTTTAACCCTTAAGTGACAGTCTATAGTCTTGTGAACAGTACTTAGTAGGTTAAATTAATTTAAATTATGCTTTGGGTATAGTGAAGCCAAAATACAACATCCACGCATATGGACATGGGCTGTAAAATAAGAGTAAAATATTATGTAAATGCTTCTGAAATTCAAGTCAGATAAAAAAACAAAACCTGACTAACAGACCTAGATAACGTGATTGTATGCCCAGTGCGATTCTGATCTTGCAGGTCGGTTCTGACCCCTAAACACCACTGACACCCATGAGTGGTGTGGAGTAGTGGGCTAAAGCACATAACTAGTAATCAGAAGGTCGCTGGTTTGATCCCCACAGCCACCACCATTGTGTCCTTGAGCAAGGCACTCAACTCCAGGTTGCTCTTGGGGGATTTTCCCTTTAATAAGTGCACTCTAAGTTTCTTTGGATAAAAATGCCAAATGCATAAATGTAAATGTAAATAGCGGACAACTGCAGACAACTACAGCAGACAACTGCATACAGCATCACTTCACTACTGTGATCCAGACACTATAATCTTCTGTTTAACATGCCAAAAGTGTGCATCAGGATAAATGGCAGGTTAACAGTCTAACGGGTCATTATTTGATGTATTACTACTACACGATTGATAAAAAAAAAAAAACATGTTTTCCAACGCAATGTTAATTGCTCCGGGTAAATGAGTTTCGGCTGGGTAGTGATTAAGAAGCAGGTGTTTGTGCTGAAATACCACATGCTAAAGTGGTTAACTGTTAATATTCTGCCTTTAACTTTTTTTGACACCGCAACGTTTCAGTCTGCATCAGGCATTTACAAAATGTAATGTAAAAAGTATGTGCATAACAAAGGTTGCTTTGTCAATAAATATTAAAGCTGAAGTGTGTAATATCTGCGCCACTTGCATAAACAAACGAAAGTGCAGAATCCAGAATCATTTTATCTTTGTCCATTAGTGTGGATTCACAGTAGCGCTAATTTCCAACATCATGCTAATGAGGAACAGTATGTTCCCAATGCTGCAATTCACATGCTTATTAGCCTGCATATTCTTCCACTTTTCCACACTCGTTGATAAACTGAGTAATAGCATTGTCAACATTACAAACATTAAGTGGCTGATAGTCTCAGCTGGCTTCGCTGAAATCTGATTACATTCCCCTTTGGCCTAGCAGAGGGTATTTCTGAAGGACTGCAGGCCAAAGGGAGGAAATCAATGTCAAAATCCCACTGCATGGGATGGACAGTATCTCATTCCAGCCACAGCAAGAGTCTTTTTGCTGAGTGAGTAGGGATGGGAATTGTAAAGAATTTAACGGTTGCTTTAACAATTATTTTGCTACTTTTGTGGAAGAAAAAAGTGTACAAAGGGAAACGTAATTCTTATTGCATTTACCACCCTCAGTATTCTATTGCAAAATTATGAGTTTCAGATTTCAACAGCACATATAACAAATCAGAAATAAACTTAACAGTAACTATACTGATTTACAACATTACAAAATAGCAGTTTCCTTTTCTTTGAGTCAGGGATTTTAACCAATTATTGACCTGTGGTTCGGTGAACTAGTCAGATTCAGTAACCGCTCCCACTGTCAAAAAGAGCATATTTCAAATCATCAGTAAAATCTGACAAAATTGGTATCATACTCAGATATTATGCTAAAAACCACAATTTTCCCAGTTTGTACAGCTAATGCGCATGCACGTTCTCGAGTTGATTGACAGGTGATCTAAAAGGTGATTGCCACTTTTACATGTAAGTTGGCACTTCCTTTCTACATCCATTGACTATTGGGTGCTAGAGCTCCTTGGTTGGGCATTCCAATTTCTCCCATTCATTTGAATAGAAGTGCCTCATCTCTGCTAGATAGTCTCTGGAGCAGTGATGTCTTAGGGTCAATATTTAGTGTGGGGCACAAACAGTCACTTAACAATCAATTATTTGACCTATCTTTAAAACACTGACAAAAAAATGTCATTCATTTCAGTCAATTATGCATGCATTTAAGTGCAAACATCACGTTTAGAGCAGAATTGTCCATTATTTAGTGGAGTTACTGTGCTAACTGAGCTTCACAGTTGTGCTTCTCATGTTACACTTTATGTTCACATCAGGGACTATGTAGTTCTGTGAACTTGTGCATGTGTGTATGCACTTTAACCGGCAAATTAAAAAACGTATTTTAGCACAGCGGCTGATTGACAGGTAGAAGTTTCACACTAGAACTCGTTGGTTTCACCGGACTCAAACAAGGGGGGGGGGGTCAAAAAATGTACCAGAAAAGCCTATCTACTGTCATGTATGTGCCATCATAATGGATTCTACGTCTCTCAGTACCCTAGTACTTATAAAACGAAAACAAGTATGACTGATTAAAATAGATCATGACAGAAATTTTACAGAGAGTGACGAATAAAGACTTTTTTCTAGCGCAACCTCTTAACATGATGCCATCCCTAATGATTTAATCTCAGAACAAAACACAACTAAGACGTGCTCATCCACGTCAAAAAGCTCAAGTAAATCGCAAATAGGCAAATCTTCAGAAGGTGTGCATATTATCTCACTAACTCAAATAAACAGCATAACAAAACTACTCAAAACGACAGACTCACTATATTTAGCAGTCATTGTAATCTAATACAAACCAATGCATCAACAACACAACACATTAACGCAATGGCATACAATTCAATGAAATGATGAACGGTGCACTTTAACTAATCCAACCAGCTGTACATTATAATAAAGTTTGCTTTTAAAACTTACCAATGAATTTAGTACGCAGGTCTACTCTGCACCCGGTAACTTCCGAGGCTCATGTCAAAATCTTGACATAAATATGATCAAAGCTTTTGATTGGCTCCAGGGCAAAGGCACACTAGTCCCTCAGGCCATCGCTGAACACTCATTGCACATGCCCATGACGTTCTACAGATCTCTGTTGATTAACATTGAGGATGAAGGGCTAGCCCTACGCATTGCAAATGAGAACAATTAAATGGGTTTTACACAATGTACTTTATTAATAATAGAATTGAATCAAAAGAAGAAAAAAATAGATGATGCCATATAATTTGCACAACAGCGCCACCTCTGGCGGATCTTAGCCCCACTTGCCCCTAATGCAGAGACACCGCTGCTCTGGAGTAACTTGTTCCTGAATTCGACTACACTGGTTGTGCTGTATGTTTTTAAATTCACTAAATAGAAACGGGGGTAATTCAATCGGGAATCAGACTATACTGGTTACGCTGTATACTTTGCACTCGGTAAAGCATGGGCTTACCACGGTTTTGGGGGGGGGGGGTCACGTCATCCACCACTCGATTGTCACCCATCAATGTCATGGGAGGACACTTATGTAAACACGTTCAGCGGGAAACACTAATGTTAACACAGAAACGGAGCGCAATGGCAAAAACCCGCCTGTGTAGCGCATCATGACGACTGCAGGTCCCAGCGAAACGGCAAGACCCAGAGTACCTTAATGCTGTTCTGTTTGCGCTGTCGATTTTGTAGCGGGTCACACAGTTGAATAGCACTGAAGCAAATAAGATAAGAGTGTTTTAGAAATGTATTTTATCTGTCTGCATCGGCAGAAGAATGTGTGTTCGAGAACTGTTAATAAAACCAAATATCATGGTCATCATTTGGTTCTGTCATTTTTTTTAAATGGAATCTGTTCTGAATAAGAACCCATACTCTGTGTTGGAGGATTTCACATGTCTTATCTCATGTTTGATTCATGCAAAAGGGAGAAGAATGGAAAGAAGTGATGCAGGTTTTTACATGAACCTAATTGACCTTAACCTTAATGGCTTAGTATGTATTTGGTTCAAGTGACACCTTTCGAGTGCCTAGGTTTGTTTTTAGTCGCATTATTGAAATTAGTTTGATTCATGTTGAGTTTTCTTCAGGGTGCTCTGCAGGACATTGTAAATGTGCAGCAGTGTTCAGGAAGGCCTGTCAGGATTGAAAGGATGTTTTAATCCTCCCGGCTGATTTGGTTCTTAATTGCAATGAGGGAAAATCAGGTTTTACACAGCTGCACAGTTTTGAGAACATTTCCATTTATTGTTACCTCAGTCTTCTTGTCATCTCGGACCAAAAAATGTCCTTTATATTTTGGGGATCAGAGTACTTAAGCTATGCTGTATGGGCTTGGTTTCTTTGCTTCAGTGTTTTTGTAGGCACCAGAATATAGATTAGACAAGGATGTCATTGTAGATGTCAGGTTAAGATATGTCTACAAATGCCATCAAGTGTGATTTCAGATAGTGACGCAGTTGACACTTAGCTTGAAAACTAATTTCCCATATATGTCAAGAATTTGCTAACTAAAATACACATTCTAGGATTTAATCAAGCAGTTACCCTTTTCTAACTGTCTTTTTGCTTATTCAACCTTCTTACCCAGCTCGTGTCTGCACTGCTCATCATGGTTTCTGACATAAATGTTCCTGAAGCTCAGGCTAGAGAAGGCTCATTGTTTTTGTTTGCTACACAGCTAGAAAGATTCTTTATCAGAAAGCTTTGACCCAGGACGGTCTGATGGTCATGCTATTTTCAGCAAAGTTGGACCAACATGTTTGAGAAGTTACATGTGGCTCAGCAATCTGCTCCTTAATCACAGTAATTGCATGTTTCTCTATAGCAGAATGGGCACACAGTCCCATCAATTGGATGGGCTTAAAAAGAGCTATCCCAACTGAGCTTTTGGGGTGAAATTGTAACACTCTGTGTGAATGATTGTAGCAGCTGGAGTCTGTAGTTTGAATTGCTGTGCTGTGCCCATCAAATGCATCTTTTCCACCTGGTATTAAGATGCATTTCAGGTGATTCAATCACATGTGGTCAGCACTAAATATAGTCCTAAACAGGGTCTAAACCATTTTGTGAACCATGATCAGATCACAAGAACCACAGGCGAATGTGGTCAAAAACGTATCAATCAGTAACACACTGTCATAGTGAGTGATGTATGTCATCATTTAACAGAAACCCCCCCTTCAAATCCGATCACAAGTGGTCACAGGAGATGCATTTAAGTGACCAGCTGTAAACAGCAATGTTTCTCACCTGACCACATGTGATCGGATCACCTGAGACACATCGTAATACCAGGCGGAAACAGGGCCTTAAAGTAAACATGAATCAGCATTCACAACAGGGTTGGGAACCAAGAAACTGTTATAGTTTGGTTCTGTTTGGTTCATATGCTGGCATATTTCTGGCGAAACAAAGAGGTTCGTCTAGCGCACGTATACATTGAAAAACAAAAGCGTTCTGTGTGAACAACCCCTTACAGTAGGTGGAGATCTTTGTACATTGCATCTTGCTCTTTACTTTTTAAGCATTTCTCAGATTAAGCAATTCGTTTTTTTAAACGCTCTGTCAGGAAAGGAGTTCAACTTCTAAATTTGTGTCTTGAGATCCTCGCGTTCGGTTCCAGTCTGTTGTGTTCCATCAGTTTGAACAGCCCCTGTCCTGGGCTCATAGTCTGTGCCACTTCACCACCAGTTCAGCCAAATACCACTGCTATCTGTGAATACTACTACCCTATATACAACTGTAATGAATAAAAAAACAAAAAACAATGTGGTATTTCGTTTTATTATAAAGGTTGAGTCTAGGTAGTGTACTGTGGCATCAGTACAAGTGTAACACCATGTGAACTGTCTATTGATGTGTTTTACCTCCTCATTTTATTATTGGCTTGACATTTGGGAATATGGAAAGACTAAAACTTTTTATGTATGAATTTTATGCAAATTAATTGAAAATGAAATGCTTTTTTTTTTTAACAGCCAGGAATGTTCTTTGCAATAATATAACATGGTTCTGTATTGTTTATGTGGTCAATGTGCCCTCTTGTGGACTAAGGAAACAATGTCAATTTAAAAATCAGCTGAATTTTGAAAATATATAAGATAAAAATTTGAATGTATTTTCGCTTCCCAACTGACAGCCCTATCCCAAACGATTTACTCTTATTAGTTTTTTTATCTACAGCGTAAAACAAATAGCGTGACCAGTGAAGTACGATTTCCGAACAAATTACCCTTATGAATATTGTTTTTAAAATGTACAGCACGAAACACAGCACGACCAGTGTAGACCGATTCCCAAACAAATGACTCTTATGAGCCGGTCCTTTGTAATCTACAGCTCAAAACATACAGCGCAACCAGTGAAGAACGATTTCCGAACAAATATCTATAATTAGCAGATTGTTTTGAATCTACAGAGTGAAATATAAACCGCGACAAGTGTAGTTAGATTCCTGAAGGAATGACACTTATGAACCAGTTCTATTGAGTCTACAGCACGAAACACACAGGTCATCCAGTTTCTTTTATTAAATCAAAATCACTTGTACATCAGTTGGAGCCATTACTAAATTAATCTTACTGATGTGCAATTAAACACCCCGTGCCTGTGTGTGGGCTAGTTCACAGTAGTTTAACATGCTTTTCATAGATATCTGGTGAATTTCTCCTTCGGTTCTGATCTCAATGCATGTTGTAAGCCAACCAAAATATCAAGCTTCTGCATCTGAGGTGTAGTTTGTGTGCAGCACTCACATATTGAGTGCTGTTCTGAAAGCTGAAAGGAGCAGTGCGTCACAGCATATGTTTGTGTGCGTGTGTGTGTGTGTGTGTGTGTGTGTGTGTGTGTGTGTGTGTGTGAGACACATCAGAGCACCGCTCAATTACTATTGACTATTTATTTATTAAAAGCAACCTTTTGAGATTCACAAAGCTATTGTATGTCTTCAAGAGACATTTAATGTAATGCACAAGTAATATGGACTACTTTAATTATTATTATTTTTTATGGCTTTTTTAGCTTGACGGTAACAACTAACACACAATATCGGGTTTGGTTCGGGCTTGTCGGGTTAAAAACATCAGTATCGGAGCCGAATCCGATCAAGGTATCGTACCGGTGCATCCCTAGCCTCTGATACACAAACTGCTGGAACATATGTATTATAACTGCAGTAATAAAACAACTCAGATCCAGTAGACCAATCCCTAGACCAAGAAAATAGGAAATGGAGTAGAATTTGAGACTCTAATAAAATATCACAGTGCAGTCGTGACCTGTCTGAGGCTGCTTGGAAAATCAATGTTTTCTCAGAGTACCTTGGGCTATCTAATGAAAGCTACAAACCGTGTGTGAAATGAAGAAAAATAATAACTGAAATAAATGGAGGCTGGGAGACACATCCAAATAGTGGATGTACAAAACAATCATTTAGACAACATTTTGTCTAGTTTAGATATTTGGTAGGATTGTAATTCGTTCTTGACCAATGCAGATGATCTTTATTAAAATTTTAATGAATGAAGAGGCAAAGGTAGCCTTAAAAACAAGTTACACAGTGCTAAGTGTCAGTTTATAACAACTACTTCAAAGCACTTCAGAGATTTCTACTCCTGGAGATTTGTCTAAATATAGACAGGACTGAATATATTAGGCTTCCTATATACTTGTGATTGCTTCATTAAACATTTTACATCTGTAGATATGGTGCAATGGATTAAAAAAAAAATCACTGAAGGAATGTATATCAGTAGATGTTAAATTGTAAGTGCAGAAATATTACATCATCACAGCTTAACAAGAATGAGACAATACATTTCTAGGCAGAACAATCTGTACCCCTGTACAACTAATGAGCAACCCTGATGACATCTGATGGGTGTAAATGATTAAAGAATTTTCATTGTTGGGTGAAATTATCCCTTTATATGCATGGTTGTTTTGCAAAACATTTATATTTATATATATATATATATATATATATATATATATATATATATATATATATATATATATATATACACTATGTTCCACTTCATAACAGAATGATTGAAGAATACTAAAGAGTTAAGGGCGTGTCTCTAAAAAAATATGAAGTAAAGGGGGTGGAATAAGGTCCCAGGTATGCAATTAATGGTTAAATGGGAGTGCAGCATGTGTGAGCTTTTCATAAAGGTTTTCTAAAAGTTTTCAATCTGTTGCTCTCTACTAAAAAATAATTTGCATGGATATGAAGATGATATTGAAAATGAAGGTCACTAAATCAGTGAGTAAGACATTGCCTGTTTCAATGTGCAGATATGAATCACTTGGATATATGTGGGCATTTTGCCTAAATAGGACAAAACACTGCAGATCAATAGGAAATGATTGGGAGCAAGGGGGATGAGATTGGGAAATGAAGTAGACCAACCTCAAATCCGTGTTTCCCATACAATAAAAGCATATAGTGACAGGTGCATTCAATCTCCAAAAAGGACAAAGAAGCACTATAGAAAGTGAAAATAAAGGTGGTCCACGTGACTTCATACCTCATCAAGACGCATCTCACCATGTTTGATGTCAGTGACACTAATCACCTTTGGTTCTCAAGGAAGAAACTCATACGGGTATGGAACAACATTGAGCATGAGTAAATGATGACATCATTTTCACTTTTTGATGAATTATCCCTTTAAGCAAACACCCTAAAACATCCAAACAACTTACTAAAGACAGAAGTAGGTTTTTAGCATCCAAAACAAAACACTGAAATTTCCCTGGCAATCCTGCCTTGTCATATTAGATTCTGTGTAATGAAATATTGATGAAAATGCTGTAAACAATTGTATTAATATCTGTTTTGCATCAGAGAGTGAGTGTATGTCAACAAAGTAATTTCATGCATTATAAAACACCCCCTGTGATGCTCTCAAGCCCGTAATCTTGAGTGTGCGTGCAAATACATTATACAATATTCAGGAGTCTTTTTTGACGCACTCCACTCTATTGAAACATTGTGTATGTATACATATGAAAAAGGGGGTGGCTCAGCGTAATGAATCTCATTTGCTTCTTTCAGTCCTTTCTGAATATTTTTCTTTGCTACTTGCTGGCAGATGGATGAAAAAAGAGGGATGAGAGTGAAGAGCGGAAAGGAATAAGAGAGAAGATTATACAAAAAGAAAAGACAGTATAGTTAGGGATGTGTGTGTATGTATGTGTATATATATATATATATATATATAAAGAGAGAGAGAGCGCGAGAGAGAGAATATAAAGAGTGTGATAGGAGAGGTTTTGGATGGGGGGTTGGGTTGGAGGATGGGTGTTATGGGGAAAAGTAATTTTTTTATTTGCAGGGATGATGATGTGGTAACGAAGAGGGATGAAGCAGCTGCCGCCAGGGCCCGTGATCCACCAGCACTCTGAGAGACATCCGATCAAATTTACTCACACAACTTATATGACACCAGATGGGGACACATATGCCTGACTGGTCTGACATGATCTGACTGACCATGTCACTTAAATCAAGCAGTATTTGCTGTTGATTGTGGTTTGTATTTATATTTTTGGAAATAATTTGCATTTCTGCACTAGAACTGAAGATCTGTTAGTGCTTACTAAGGCAAGCGTGACTGTTTCTTTTTCTCTAGGGATTTGAACAAACTCTTAAGTAGCTTAGCTGGTAACTCATCTTGAACGCATGAATTAATGGTCTCTTAAATCACAGGCTTTATTGAAGAGAGGTTTGCTTCAGTATATTTTTCTAAACAGTTCAAAAAAGTCCATTGACTTCCATTGAAGGATAAGAATATCACAAAGACTTCAGCGAGTAAGCACCTACAGGACTCCAGATTAACATATGAGAGCAGAGGCACCAGTGCCACCAATTTCTACTGATGGTGGAAACAACACCTAATTTGGTAGCCTATAAATGGAAAAATGCAAGCCCAGAAACCAATACAAATAATGATAGAATTGTAATGCACAAGTCCTGTCACTCTGTCAGTTTGGGTTTTTGTCTGACAGGACCATGGCATCATCATCCCATGTTCTGTCTTGTGTTTCATTTTCTGTCTTTGTGTAAGCACACGGTTTCGGTTGAATTCCCTGCCATGAGCTCTTCAGTCTGTCTTTGTCCGGAGAATTGTGACTGGATCCTGACTTCCTGTCTGGACATGGGTGCATTGCGCTTATGTCATCTTGGTGCATGCACTCATGTCAGTAGTTTATGTATGTCTCTCGTGAACATGGGTGCTCCTCATGTTGCGCTCACGTTCCACTGTGCGCCCAGGTCACGAGCTGTCTTGTGTTTCATGTCTGGAGCATGGTGTCTGGATCTTGACTTCCCTGTGTGGTTCAGTTTCGGTCTGTGTCGGGATCCCTTCACTCATGCTCCATGTTCTGTGTCTGTCTCTTGCGGGCACACTTTTGCGCTCCCTTTGTGCTGCAAGCATAGGTCGCGAGCTGTCTTCACATTGTGCCGAGTTTCAGTCACTTCGGTCTGAGATTGCAGTTGCCTTGCGATGTACACTCAGGTTTTGTTTAGTAGTTTGTTTATTTTTATTTCTTGTGGGAGTTTTGGTTTGTTATTTGCCTTTTTGTTGAATAAAATAAACCTTTTATTTTTTCACTTTGCATTTGAGTCCTGAGCCTCTCATTCCCTACACTCTGATCATGATATCGCAAATTGGCCAAGATGGACCCAGCAGAGTTTTTATTTTCTTCAATTGGTTCTCCTGCTTACCAGAATGCAGAGCACATCAAGAGGCTAGGCAAGGCAAGGCAGGAGGACAAGTACATGTGGGGATATGCCCTAGAGTTTTTGTCATTGTCCTCAGGTCTTGGATACAATCAGACCTGCCTAACTGATCTTTTTTGGGCAGGTCTGAATGAACCTATTAGATTTCTTGTCAAAGAACATGTTGAGGATGAGTACAATCTCAAGTCAGTAAGGCAGGCCTTTAAATGGGAGGAAGTAATCACAGCCGGTGCCTCGGGAGACTTCCCATCCTCATCCCACCCTGAGGACAAGAGCACTCCCCAAATGGAGGTGGATGCCTCGGCCATTGCCCCCGCACCTCAAAGGAGGAAGCCGAGAGGGAAGCCCAGCCCATCGTTCCCACTGCTGACCGCCTGGAGACGGCGGTCGTTCCTGCTGCTGACCACCAGGAGACGGAGGCTGTCACAGCATCAGAATTCCTCACCGCCAGGAAGAGAAGGAGGGCACCTACTCCTCAGTCACTGACAGTGTCCATGGAGGCCGTTCCCCTGCCACTGTCAGTGCCCATGGCCACAAAGGCCGTTCCCCTGTCACTGCCTGTGCTCACAGCCACAGTGGCCGTTCCCCTGCTGCTGCCAGTGCCCACGGCCATGGAGGTTTTTCCCCTGTCACGGATTGTGCTCACAGCCACAGAGGCCTGTTTCCCTGTCACCACCGGTGCTCACAACCACGGAGGTTGTTCCCGTCACTGCCTATGCTCACAGCCAAAGAGGCTGTTCCCCAGACTCTGCTATTGCTCACGGTCAACGAGCCAGCGCCCCTGAGCCTTCCAGGTCTCCTCAACTTGAGCCTTCCACGTCTCCTCCAGCTGAGCCGCTCTCTCCTAACCCCTGTCCAGCAGCTGCCACAAAGTCCTCTAGCCCCTGTCCAGTGGTCTTACGCCATACCCTGCCTCATTGTTTGCTTATTATTAGTTAATTTGCCTCACCTGTCCCCTGTTAACCCATTTGATGTTACGATGTTACTAAAAAAAAAGAAAGTCACTTTTGGATTTAAATAATACTTAAGAGTCTATGATTGGATCACTATTGCAGTAATTAATATGTTTCAGCTGGCAACAATTCTTTTAACCCTAACTAATGCAGTGTGTAGCTTCTCATTTCTTAAACAATCATGTCTGAAGATGGATCCTGTGATCGTGGAAAAGATGTTGTTGTGTTTCAGAAGGGGAAAATGATAGGCCTGCATCAAGCAAAGAAAACAACTAAGGACATTGCTGAAATCACTGGAATTGGATTAAGAACTGTCCAACACATTATTAAAACCTGGAAGGATAGTGTTGAACCATCAGCTTCATGGAAGAAATGTGGTCGAAAAGAAATCTTTAATGATCGTGATCGGAGATCACTAAAACGCTTGAAATCACATCGTAAAAATAATCGACAGTAGAACTAAGAAGTAAGAGCATTTCCAGATGCATAATGCAACGAGAACTTACAGGATTGGGACTAAACAGCTGTATGGCCACAAGAAAGCCACTTGTTAGTGAGGCTAATTGGAAAAAACGACTTCAATTTCTTGGGAGCATAAAGATTTGACTGGAGCAATGGAAAAAGTGTGGTCTGATGAGTCCAGATTTACCCTGTTCCAAAGTGACGGGCACGTCAGGGTAAGAAGGAAAGTGCATGAAGCGATGAAGAAATTATGTCTAAAGTTTGTCCAACATTTTTGTTGGATAGGCAGTTATTTGATACACACATTTCAATGTGATTTTTCTTTAAAATAGTGAATTAAATTTTAAGCAAACTCAAGTTGCTTTAATTTAGTAAATACTCATGTTGGTGTATCAGTAAGAATATCATTGATATAACAATATAAACAATGTTTTACTGTTTCTTTTACTTTATCATAATCAGCAAAGATTTCCCAGTAAAAAGACCCGTGAATCACAATACGAAGGTGACCATTGTGGAAATTATACAACAAGGTCTTCTACTTCCAGAGGTGCACAGAAACTTCCTCCAGGAGACAGTAGACATCTATTACATTGTATATAACAGGTTTGTCATCAAAGTGTTCATCATGCTGATAGTGTAGAGGCTTTAGAAAGTCATCTATCAAATGTGATATGCACAGCTTTATAGGGTTAAGAAAGTATTACTATTGTCAATCCATAGTATGTTTTTGAAAGAGTGGATTAAAAAAGCCTTCTAATTTGTGTATAAAATGTTTAGGCATTCCAATATGGTTTTAAACTAGTTAAATCACAGAGACATGTGGGTTTTTCATATGGGTTTGTAATTGAGAATGCACATTTCAAATGGTTTTAGTGACCCACACTGCCCTTCTTACTATAGTTCTCGCAGCGCTGTTTATAATGGTCTGCGCTGCATGTTGAGACTGGACTGTTTCGTGAATAAACACACCTGTTCTTTGTCAGTTGGGCCATACTGGAAATTAATCCGGGTAGTGGCTTACGCTTTTTCTCTCTGCTTTTACAATGTCTGCTGTTTGATGTTTCTATACAATAGAAAACGTCAGTGCATAATCAAAAAGAGAGTTGGCCAACTTTGAAGTCACACCAGTGCAACCTCTAAATACATTTTTCAAACAGGAAAAAATGGATGCAAAATGGGACTATTTAGTCACACAATGAAACCTTGACCTAGCAACATAAGAATCACATTAGGAGGTCTTCAGAAAACCCTATCAACCAGATAGCACCATTCTAAAAGCAACCCATGTTGGTTACACCACCTGACTTTGATTTGGTGGGCAAAGGTTTTTCAAATTGTAATAATATTTTATAACTCAGACATTGAAAACATGTTAATTATAGTAGAGGTGTATTCAAGTAATTGTTTTGTGTGAATTATATTTTTCATGTATTTTAAATAACTTGATAGATCTGGACCAAAAATAAATGTGCATCACGTCAGTGACCCATAGTTGAAAGTCACTTGAGTTCAACAGTGAAAGCAAGTGGCACATACTGTGCATCTCAGAATAAAAGCATCTAAAGGACTAAATTGCGAGTTGTGTCGGCAACGATGAAATCTGGTAACCGTGATTTTTTTTCACCATTCTCTTTTAACCCAGCAATTACTCCATACTTCACTTACACCCTCCCTACTTCACAGAGTCTTACCCTCCTCTGCTTGCTTTAATGGGATGTTAAATACCTTTAAAGATTCATCTTCACAGGGTTACATAAACCTGCTGGAGAGGCTGGGGAATGAATGCGAAGGAGGACTTGGAAAGCAGCCTCAAGAATCCTGCTAATAAACCTCTGGTTTGAGTTCACTGAACGGCCCTCTTCACATGATGAAGTGCTTCGTCAAGTACTAAGCATTCATTTACTTCACGTCAATACAGAAACATGTAATGTGGAGAATGGCACTCAACCTGTCGCCCCAGTCAATCAAATCAGCGTCAGCTTTATTGTTTTACCTGTTTGGTTTCTTTCAGTAGCCTATATGTTATCTACTCTAGACACAGGCAATGGCAAACATGCTCATAGGAAAGCAAACAATGGAAAATGTCTATATGGCAATGTTTAGCTGAATACAGCAGACATGTTTCTGTTAAAGGGAATGGGCTGCATCATCCACTGTGTATTAATATCAATGAGTTAATATTCAAAGGGGCATCAGAAAGTGACGCTTAGGTATGAGGAGGAAATGGCAAGAGGCAGAATAGAAGCAAGTGCATTTTTTGTATGCATGTGGTGCTCTAGAGTGTTACGAAAAAAGCAAATCGTCAACTTGCTTGAAGTGTTGTATCAATCAGGGTGGCTTGTGTTTCTTGAATAAGTAATCAGAACCCCTTAACCATGAGACACTTGGAAGATCATCAGCTTTCAAAATGTCACATCGCTGATGGGCCTGGTTAATCCCCCCACCGGCCAAATGACATGCATAGTTCTTCAGTGTTATGGCTGGCGGTTACTGGAGCAGAGGGTAAGATACAAAGGGCCCTTATCAGTCAATCAGTTGCTGTGCTTTCTGCAAAGCCTCCAACGCACCTAGGTGAGACAAGTTTTTTTACCTGCTAAGTTATAGATGTAGGAAAAGTAGATGCGTAAACCCCCCAAAAATAATGAATATTGGACACAGCCTGGCCTGCTGTTGCTATGGTCTGTCGGTAGTTATGCCATCATGTTCCACCAAGTTGATGATGATGAGAAGGGTCTCTCTGCGTCCTGCAAGACCACTACAAGACAAGCCCACTACATGTTGAGCCCCCTCCAAATAACCAGTGAAATCCTGAAGTCTTGGAACAGTTGGATGATTCATACACTGTGTTTGTTGTCTTTATTTTGATTCCCGCAGCAACCCTGCACCTTCACTTATCCATAACTCTAAACCTAACCATAACCACAAAAATATATATACCGCAAATATAATAAATATACCGCAAATTAAAAGTTATTTTGAATACAATCATATTGCCATTTCACTAGGTGGCGACAGTGAGGGGAAATATGATTAAAATGAACAGGAGAAGAAGCTTGCAGTATATTAAGCTAATAGGCTAACCGATTAGCTTATGAGCAAACTTGAGAAAACAGAACAGAGACATGTTTATTTTACCTTTTATATCTTTTTTTATCATTAATACTGTACAAACAGAAATTGTACTGAAACTTTTAGGAATACATTAAAGAGCACTTCCACAAAATTTCACATTAAACAAATACGTTCAGTTAAGTATTTATATCTTCGGTTTAATAATATGATATGTGACATATTTTAAAAGTTATTTTTTGTCATATTTAAAGAGTTAGGAGAATATGAATCATACAGCAATTTCATAGTATTTTAAAAGTTCTTGTAGCCAATAGAATCGCTTTATGATCCAAGGCAGGTGTTACATGTAGTGGGTGTGTCTTGAAGTTGGTGTTCGTTGTAGTCTTGGGGACACAGACAGATAACACATGGAACGATGGCCTCTTGTAATAATTCAGTACAAAATATGCTAAAGTAGTTTGATGAAGACATACGGCGCACAAACTCGGTTCTTAAATACACTCGGCCACTCCAGAAAAGCTGCAGTGTAGTGGCATTATTTGCAGTAATTTTAAAAGGCATTTTGGTCATGTTTCGTTCTGATGATCTCTTTTAATGGGCTCTTCTGGATGTTTTTCAAAAGAGCAGAAAACTAATTATATATTTCAATCTCTTTAAAGATTCATTTGTTGAGTAAAACTGCTTTGCAATGTAAAAAAAAAAATATCCACCACCACAAACAAAATCTTATCAAATCCTTGCTGATAAAAAAAAAAGATTAGCTGGTTACCAGCATATAATGTGTTTGTGATATTGGTCCACTTGATGCTGGTGTGCTGTTTTTTGACTAGCTTAACTAGCAAGACTTCTTTAGAAAAGCAGCATTACCAGAAAAAAAAAACTTGCAAGGGTGTGTTTTGCAAAAGCATTGTAAGCTATGGTCCCAAGGTCCATCGTTTCCACCATGGTTTAATGATTTGGTGTTTTCCAAAACCAATATTACAACGAACATTCGCAAACAGCCTCGCAAAGTTGTATGATTGCAACTACAGCTCTCCAACTGTGGTTGGAATCATAGTTTCTTGTTAAGCACTGTTCAGATAGGATTGGTTTTTGTGGACATACACTGGTGGTCAAAAGTTTGGAATAATGTACAGATTTTGTTGTTTTGGAAGGAAATTAGTACTTTAATTCAGCAAAGTGGCATTCAACTGATCACAAAGTATAGTCAGGACATTACTAATGTAAAAAACAGCACCATCACTATAAAAAGTAATTTTTGTATCAAATCTAGACAGGCCCTATTTCCAGCAGCCATCACTCCAACACCTTATCCTTGAGTAATCATGCTAAATTGATCATTTGGTACTAGAAAATCACTTGCCATTATATTAAACACAGTTGAAATCTATTTGGTTCATTAAATGAAACTTAACATTGTCTTAGTGATTGTTTTTGAGTTACCACAGTATGCAATATACCGGCATGTCTTAAGGTCTATATTAGATTAAAAAAATGGCAAAATAAGTTATGTTAAAAGACAAACTGACAGCTAGAATGCCAAGGATCTGCAAAGCTGTCATTGCTTCACGTGGAGGACTTTTGGATTATGAGAAGTAGTTTAAGAAAAATAAAATCTAATTGGAATTGTAATTTTTCACGTTATTAATGTCCTGACTATACATTGTGATCAGCTGAATGCCACTTTGGTGAATAAAAGTACCAATTTGTTCCATAAGAGCAAAATCTGTACATTATTCCAAACTTTTGGCCACCAGTGTATGTCTATAAAGTAATTGTTACTGCAGACATCTGTAATGTTTGCTGTCAATTCACTTGGGATTTGCAATTTCTGTGGAAAATGCAGAGATGGATGTGTCTTCATCATTTGCGGTTTGTTGTCAAGACTTAACTGATTACTTTCGCAGTGATTTAGGTTATTTAATATTAGCATTATGTGTTGTTTACAGCATGTATTGGGAGTAGCTAGGCAAGGCTAGCTCCTGCTGCATAATTGTCCTGCTGCCTTAATCCTCTAATAAGTATTTTGCGTTTTCTTGACGTTTTCATATTGCATCTTTGGGCTCTGCATCTCCACATGATACTACCACATGAGGAACTTTGGGTACAAGGTAGCTAAAAATAGCATCCAGGAGTGACTCTAAACTTGTAACAGTGGGAAAACACCAGGAAAACTCCTTTCTCACAGTAGATTGTGTAATATTTTAACTTGCATCAATTTGCATAGGATTAGTAACTTTGGGTTATTTTTATCAGGTGTTCCCTTTACAAAAGGCTTCACTATGATGTTGCGCTGCTAAGCGCTACGGGGGGAACAGCTTTAGCTGTGAGCCGAGCTGAATAATGTGTGGAACACGTCAATGAACATTGACCGGAATTTATAGCCTCGGCTGATGTAATCATTAGATGCACCTGAGGCCAGGCTATAAATGGATACGTCACCAGGTGTCGTCAGAAACTCTTTTTTCAGAGCGATTCTGTTTCTGTGTGTTTCACACACCCTGTCAAAACTTTCTTTCCTCTGTTAGGAGATAGAATCAGTTAGGCAGTGTGCAGTGAATGTTGTTCTATTTTTCTCTTCTGTTTAGAAAATATTATATATATATATTTCTAAAGAAAAAAAAAAGAGAGATAATGACTGAAAGCAAACGGTGCGTGTTCCCCTCTTCTCGCTCTATAGCTGAATACGGCACACATCAGTTTTTGCTGTTTGTTTGGGGGTAGAGCACGCTGCTCTCGCGTTGCAGCAGGGCGGGTGCGAGCACTGCGATTTGCTTTAACAGGCAGAGTAGGTCGTGCTGCGCCTCGCTTGCTTCCGGAGTCAGCACTCACGAAAAGATCGTTCGTGGGGCTGCGTGCATGGATTTGGCTGAGGAGCAAGAGGCGGGTTGTTCCCTTTCTCTCACTCTCTCCCAAACCCAGCTGGTCCTTCACATGATCTCGGCGGCGTTCCGGCGCTTCTTCGGATCATGAGGTGGATCGCTATTCTCTTCCGCCTCCGAGCTTTCCGTCCGCGATAAAAAATCTACGGAGGAATTGCTCGATGTTGTTACTCGTGCGGTTGCCAGATTGGACTGGCCACGTGAAAAAGAGACCCCCAAGCGCACCAATTAGGGGATAGATTTTATCTTCCAGTCTAAGAAAGGAACGCCTCATGGGTCCCTTCCCTTTCTTTGATAACCTCCATGAAGAGCTTTTTAGTTCATGGAGAACCCGTAAAAAAAAAATAAATAAATATATATATATATATATATATATATATATATATATATATATATATATATATATATATATATATATATAAAATATATATATATATATTTTCTTCCGTGTTCACATACCCTCGACTACATTATATTCGACTATCGCGGGTGCTGAGGCACGGGGGTATTCAGTGATGCCGCCGGTCAAAGAGGCGCTTGCGGGCTATCTCTCGCCGGGCTCGGCATGCGTCACTTAAAGCCCTCTCTCCCCTCAAAGCCTTGTAGGACAACCTCCACTTTAGTGGGAAGGGCTTATCAAGCAGCAGGTCAGGCTGGTGCTGCTCTGCACACTATGCTGTTTTTCAGGCGTACCAGGCTGACCTCCTGGACGACCTGAGTGTGGGTTCTGCGCTTGACGAGCAAGCCTCAGACCCACCTCGGTCCTGACTGAAGGGAGGCTCAAAAGCAAAGCGTGGCGAGTCGTGCTCCTCCTCCCAGGGATTGGGGACAGTCTCGCCACCCTCACCAGCCCTCAGGACTATAAATTCTAGTAAGAGAAAACCCTGACGGTCTTGCACCTAGATTAGGGGGTAGCTCCCTCGGGGCCGAGGCGTGCTTCACTTCACCCCTCCGGTACCCCCTCGAAGCCCCTCAATTCCGCCACCTCTTGGTGTTTCGGGTTGCAGAGGCTTCCGTCAAAATTGGGTGTTTTCGCTGTTCCTGCATTTTATTCAGGACTGCGAAACACCCGACAACCCTCAACAGGAAGTGTTAAAATATAATACCCATCTCAGAGATCCTGGCAGCGTGGAAACTTCTGCCGGATATATTCTTTTCTGTGGGTCTTATAAGGGCGTCAGGATTTAATTCTCTCGCCGCTTTTCCGTGTTTCAACGGCGTGTTCTCACTACCGTAAGCGGATTTCTTTTTTTGTAAAAAAAACAAACAAAAAACTCAATCTCCTGGTTAAAGGGGCCATGGTATGTGTTCCCCTTCCAGAGAGAGAGTTAGGTTATTACACAAAATACTTCCCGTTTCCCATGGAGGGTGAGGGGTGGCGTCTGGCTTAGATCTTAAAGCTTGAACTACCCGTGGGTGTTCAAGTCCAAGATGATGCCTGTCAAGGCGGTCGGTGTCTCAAGCCCTACAACTCGTTTGGCTGGTCACCATCGATCTTATGACGCACTTCTATACTTCATTTAGAAGTTCTGCCACAACATGGAAAGTTCCTGAGGTTCACTTCGGGGCTGAAGTCTTCCAGGGTCAGGTTCTTTCACTCAGCCTAGCCCTTTTTACCCGCACATTCACAATGCATAATGTAGCGCTGGCTCCTTGCGACTCCGGGGCATCTGCATTCTGAATTATGTAGGCGACTGGCTGATCCTAGCGCAGTTCCAGGAACTGGCAGTTCAGCACAGGGACATCGTCTTAGCTCATCTGTTTCTCTGGGGTTGAGGCTCAACGCCAAGAAAAGCGTCCTCTCTCCCACTCAGAACACTGTCTATCGGGGCATCGTATGGAGTTCAATCACAATCGCGGGCACAACTGTCTCCCGCTAGGATTGAGTCCATTCAGATCACCCTGAGCAAGGTCAGGCTAGGTTGCACTGTTATCAGTATCAGCGATTTCCAGGTCTCAGGGCTGAACGCGTCCACGGTGATCCCTCTGGACCTTCTGCTCATGAGACCGTTTTTGTTGTGGCCAAAAGCCAGGGGATTTCTTCCAAGGGCCAAAACCCTGGGCTAAATAGGGTTACGTGCCTCAGGCTTCGTTCCCTTTCTATGTGGTTCAGACCCCGGTTTTCTGCCTTGGGTCCCACTCTAGGTGCGTCTTGTTGTCGCAGACTGCTAACGACAGACGCCTCCCTGACGGGCAGGGTAGCGGCCTTAAGTGGTCGATCCAGCTTAAGGGGATAGGAGGGTCGTCAGCTCGGTTGTCACAGTCACTGTCTCGGGTTGATGGCTGTATTTCTGGCCCTGAAATACCTCCTCCTGAGGCTGCCATGTCTTGGTCGTGGTGGACAATACAGCGGTAGCCTCTTACATAAATCTTCAAGGAGACCCACGTTCTTGTCAGCTGTATTTCTGACACGTCGGATTCTCCTTAGGGCCCAGGGTAAGCTCCTGTCACTCAGGTCAGTTATATCCCTGGATGCCCGTATACGGGAGCAGATTTACGGTCCAGACAGGAAATACCAACGGGGGAGTTAAGAACTCCACCCTAAGGTAGTAGATGCCCAGAGTTCGCCAGCAAGGGTAGCTGATAGCACCGCGCTGGCCGAACAGGGCTTGGTTCTCGGAGCTAATCTCTTCCCTCGACGACTCGCCTTGGGCGATTCCGAACAGGAAGGATCTTCTATCTAAGGCACAGGCCAATATTTCATCCCTGCCCCGAATTGTGGAATCTTTCATGTTTGGCCCCTAAGGGTACAAACTGAGGGACACAGGGCTTTCTCCTGAGGTTATCGAGTCCTTTTTTAAATGCCAGGCTTTTTCCCACTTGGAACAAGTTTGGGTGAGATCTTAGGGCAGAAGAGGACCTCTTCGCCTCTATGGATAGCACAATGTCTCCTCTACTTCTCCCTGAAATCACCCAGCCCCCTTGGGTCTGGACGTTAAGACACATACATGACCCGGAATGTGTCTGTATGTATTTCTTTCCCTGGTTTCTCTGCTCCCGGGAGTCTTGGCGATGTTCACCAGCAAGGGTCTTGCCTCCTATTAATGGCGCTGCGCTGCGCTGGCCGGACAGGATATGTTTCTCGGAGCTAATTCCTCTCCTCGACGGCTCGCCTTGGGCGATTCCGGACAGGGAGGACCTTCTCGTCCTTGGCCCGAATTGTGAAACCTTTCATGTCTGGCCCCTAATGGAACCAAATGAGGTTCACAGGGTTTTCTCTTGAGATTATCGAGACCATTTCAAGTGCTAGGGCTCCCTCCACTTGGAACTGATCTGGGTAGATTTTACAGGGCAGAAGAGGACCTCTTCGCCTCTGTTGATAGCGCAATGTCTCCTCTACTTCTCCCCGAGTCGCCCAGTCCCCCCTCCTCCCCCTTGGGAGGGGCTGAACGTAGTAATGCAAATGCGCCTGCATGCGTTTCCTTCTACTAAAGTTCTTATTACAGAACCAGCTAACTGCCAGTTTGTTTCAGTTCTGGATTTTCTGTAGAAAGAACTGTCAGCGGGCACTTGCCTCGCCACTGCCAGGTTCTATGTGGCCACTGCGGTTTGCCACGGCTTGGTGGGCGGGGTGCCCTCAAAGAGGCATCCTCATTATTGCCCGGGCCTACGAGGCGCGCGGTCAAGCTTCGCCAGTAGGTTTCAGGCGCACTCTGCCAGAGGGCTCTCCTCCTCTAAAACCTTGGCTAGAAGTCTCCCTCTGCAGCAAGTTTGTGATGCGGCAGGTTGTCCTCTCTGCACACATTCATTGGATTTTTATAGTTTGGATGTTCTGCACTCTGGGCTCTTATGCCCTTGAGTCGACATCTCAGCTCATGCCTGAACAAGTTTGTGATGCGGCAGGCTTGTCCTCTCCGCTCACATTCAGCAGTTTTTATGACAAGTTTGTGTTGCGATAGGGTTCTCTTCGCACACATTGATCGAACTTTATGGGCTAGATGCTTTGCTACTCCGGGCTCTTATGCCCTTGAGTCGGCATCTCAGCCCATACCTAAACAAGTGTGTAATGCGGCAGGTTGTCCTCTCCGCACACATTCATTGGACTTTTTTAGTTTGGATGTTCTGCACTCCGGGCTCTTATGCCCTTGAGTCGACATCTCAGCTCATACCTGAACAATTTTGTGATGCGGCAGGCTGATCCTCTCCGCTCACATTCATCAGTTTTTATGACAAGTTTGTGGTGCGATAGGGTTCTCTTCGCACACATTCATCGAACTTTATGGGTTAGATGCTTTGCTACTCCGGGCTCTTATGCCCTTGAATCGACATCTCAGCTCATGCCTGAACAAGTTTGTGATGCGGCAGGCTGGTCCTCCCTGCGCACATTCATCAAAATTGAATGGTTTAGATGTTTATGCTAGTCCGGGCTCTTATGCCCTTGAGTCGACATCTGAAGCTCATGTCTGAGACCTCTCGCGTTTTTGTGAGTACACTGCACAACCGTAGGGGTCCGGACAGCCCCAAGTGCGGCGGCGTGGGTATTGCGTTCCCCGTAGCGTCTAGCAGCGCATCATCGTAGTGAAGCCTTTTGTAAAGGGAACGTCTCGGGTTACATGTGTAACCCTTGTTTCCTGAAAAAGGCGGAACGAGATGTTGCGCTGCTTTGCCGCACTGGGACGTCCCAGGACTGCTCTTCAAAAAGAAGTATCTGACGACACCTGGTGACATATCCATTTATAGCCTGGCCTCAGGTGCATCTAATGATTACATCAGCCGAGGCTATAAAGTCCGGTCAATTGTTCATTGACGTGTTCCACACATTATTCAGCTCGGCTCACAGCTAAAGCTGTTCCCCCGTAGCGCTTAGCAGCGCAACATCTCGTTCCGCCTTTTTCAGGGAACAAGGGTTACACATGTAACCCGAGACGTTTTATATAAATTAAAAGATGCTGTAATCTTTACCTGATCAGTAAAATGCAGTCTGTAAAAAGTATGGGAAAATTACTGATTTGCACAGGATTTAAATCTTGAAGCTCTGGTAATTATTGCATTACCTCACGACCCCAGATAAAACAAATCCTCTCTGAATAGGGCTTTAGTTTCCATTTTTGACATCTGCCCAGACCTTTTTTTCTTAACAATATTTGTGACAGTATTTTTAAACTTTGATAATTTAGCTGAATTTTATGATTTTCTACATTCACCAAAAGCACTTGATGTTCAGTCCTTTTTACTTAAGGGGTACCTTTAGTCCTATTATACCCTTCCATGGAGTGCATTCTATATCTTTCATACCATTACAATGTCAAGACTTTGATCACTGCAGAATGTATAACTCCACCCCCTGCATAACAACATTAATGACATTGTTGAACCAACATGGTTTGTGTGGCTGATGTGCTGATTTACGACATAGTTACTATGGTTTCGGGAAACATTCATGACTATCTAGTTTCTCCAAGATGCATCGTACTTTGGTTAAGCAGTGAGCTACATCGTTGAATGGGATATGCACCCCTAATTCAAGCAGTTTTGTTTGCTAGACCAGTTTCGAATCAGCACCAAGCCCAGCATGGGTATTGCATACATGCTGGTTTAACTGGTTGTATCAGCAGGGATGTAGTAACCTGCAATGTGGATGTTTGCAAGCATAATTTTTGAAAGACTTCTTGTTTTGCCTGCTATTTTAAGGCCTTCAAAGGCCAGCATGTATTCAGTGGAAGGTTACTTCTAACACAGCTTGATTTGTTTGAGGACAGCACTCATTATCTCATCAGCTTCACATCACGCCCTCCATCATGCAACTGCATTGTTCCTCAGGAAATCATGGTCCCAGCCAGACACAAGTATTCTGCATATTTCAGGTACAGATCCAGGGATTTTCAGCATATTCAAGATTCCATTTACAACTCATGGGATATTATTCAGTCAAATCCAATGGCAGGGATTTCTGTAAAGCTATATTCTACTGTATGACAGGTTTCACTAATCTGATTGGACATTTGTTAGTTCTATCACTCCTCAACTCTCTCTTTGTTTTTCTGTCTTCCTTTCTGTTTCTCACTTCTGCTATTTCTCCTACTTATTTTTTCTTTGCTCAGACTCAGACAGCATGCCCATGGACACAGTAAGTTCACTGACAATCTAAAGTACATAGCACACAAAAAAGCACTTCAGATCTGTTGGCTTGCTTTACACAACTTCAAGGAGTCTGAGTGCGCCAGTCTGCTTAGACACAAAGCAAGGAAATGGGTTGATACAATGAGCATCTATGAGGAGGAAGTTTGCAAGGATATTGGTATCACATCTTTGAAAAGATATTTCGAGTTTGCTTGAGGCACTTTCCATGAACAGAACTGTATTCTGATTTGATGTATGAATTATGTCCATACCCAGACAATATCTGTAGACTTTATTTGCAATCTCTCTGTCCCCAGTGGCCAAAGCTGGAAGTGTTTTTGAAAATATGGGCATGTGTGAGGTTCAGTTTTTGGGAGAAATTTCCCCAGTGTGGTGTCAAAAGCTAGTTGTATTTGTTGTTGTAAATGATGTAGTTCAGTCAACAGGAATGCATATTTTCTCAACTCTACCCCATAACCCTGTTCTGTAGGTCTGGGGTCAGGTAAGGTGCAGGACTTTACATGGAATGGCTCTAATTAGCTAGTCTTGCTGCTCATAGAAAGCCTCAGTTAGCAGTAGGGAATCAAACTCATGTACATGTATATGTGGAGCCAGTGTTGTACTGATGCCGGTTGCTCTTACAAGCTCCTTGCTCACACTCGTGCACTCTGTAGCGGATGACCGCGAGCGCTAGTTCACTTCATAGGGACTACATATTCATTTAATTAAATAGCAGCCATTTGCAGTTTTATAATCACTGTGAGTCACTTTTCGTGAGGTAAAAACTTCACGAAAAGTGAAAAGTAAAACAAAGGAAAGGAAAGACTTCAAAATAAAAGCTCGATTTAAATGGAATAAAAGTACCACAGAAATATATCTACTGTATAGTATAAGTGAATATTCTGAAAAATAGTTCTAAATGGACTATCCGGCAATTAAATATTTCATAAATAATAAAACAATACAATTCTTTAAAAAAGTAGTTCACGTTTAAACAAATTGTAAAATGCAATAAATAATTATAAATAAAAATGGCTGGTAAATATTTACATCTACCAGGCCAACTTGGCCTGTGGGCTAAAAAGTTGATTTCAGACCCTGCTCTGAATAACGCTCACTAGTGTTGTAGTCAAGTCACTAGAAGTCCGAGTCGAGTCCGAGTCCTCACTGCTCAAGTCTGAGTCCAAGACCAAGTCACCAATATTGTGTCTGAGTCGAGTCACAAATAACTGTATACAAGTCAGAGTTACAAGTCCTTGTCTATGTCATAAAATAAGCAAAAAAAATCACAATTCTGTTGCCATTTTAAGTTTATTGGCGCACACACACACACACACACACATGCATCCATCCATCATCACAATGTTGTATATAGGCCTATAAAATAATCAAGGATATAAATAAATTAGTTGTCTGAAAAATCCCTTTCCACTGTACACATCTAACAGTGCCTTCTTGCCATTTATATGAAGTTTATTTATTTATTTTTTTTTTCCTCAGGTATTGTCCTCTGGTGTTTTATTATCAAAATTCATTATAAGTCAAGCGTTGGAGCATTTCACATGATTTTTCATGGATGATGGATGTTTGTCCTTTTAACATTGGGAATACTTAACTGTTTTAGACTATATTTGTGATGAATAGCCAGTGTCCATCATTTGTCATAATCACATGAACACACATCAACATGATCTTATTTTCCCGTTATAATTATATATAGTTATAATGATTTACGATTTTGTTCCACATATTTTCAAATTTTCTACATATGTGCCACCACATAGATTCTGAAAAATCCTTTATGCATTGTAGACAAACTTGAGCTGGTAAGTTTTTATTGAGATTAATTTTGTTAGTGGACTTGAGTCACAACTTGTTCTTTGTTAGCTGATATTCTCATGTCTCTTACATCGTCAGTGAGCATCAGAATATGATTCTTACAGTACGACTTTAACCATGTATTATGCACCATTGACCAAATGGTGAGTTGATTCCTTAAACTCCGGTATTCTCCCTCGCTATACAACATCCACAGAGACAGAATATATGGATGAATAAAACAGAGGCAGAGTTATTTTGTGTTACAATAGATTTATGAGTACACTTGACCAGGGGTGGACTGGAAGAGAAATCGGGCTGGGATTTTACATAGAAACTGGCCCAAAAGATGTTGAGTGGGGGGGGTGGGGGTGTCGTTGTCCTTTTCTGCATATCGTTGCCCCATTCGGCATGTTTCGCGGCCGGCCCGGTTGACATGTTTTGAGTGGCGCACACACTCTCTGAACGAGAGGAGATTTGAGAGTGCATGTCCAGTTTTGAGTGAAAGCACTCGCGCAACCGGTACATGGCATGATTTGCATGTGATCTCAAGCCATAAAGGGGCAGAACACAAAAGTTAATGGTTGCAACGAGTACTCTACTCCAAGTCAGAATGCACCCAATGCTCGAGTCCAAGTCCAAGATGAGTCCGAGTCTTGGACTCTAGTACTACAACACTGGCCCTCACATTTGTTTTTGTGAACGTAATTACTTCCTGGTTCCTGTTGGACCAGAACCCGTGTCTCAGAGGCTGCTCCCTAAACATGCTTTCAGTAGCGCTAGAGGTAAAGGTAATCATGGTTGAAATGATAGCATAAATGTCTGATGGGGGATGGTGCTTGTCAGCAAATCGGCTGAATGGGGTTGACCTCAGGGTACATTCTTTCAGGCTACAACTTTCGCACCAGCATGTCGATTTTCTGTGTTAGCATGTTGAATCGGATGTATTGGAGGTCACGATCAGGCTTTGGTGTATGGATTGTTGCCATCAGGTTGTTATTTCTTCCTAAGACTGGTCAGAGTGCTTCATAATGACTGCATTTCCCACCTGAGGCTGCAACTGCAACACATTTTCAAAGAAGGAAAGATCAAAGATGCCGACCAAGTTCAAACTCTCTCTTTCTCCCTCTCTATCCACCCCTCTCTTGGTGACTTACAGACTCTTCTTGTTCATCAGTCTTTTCTTTTTGTGTTCTTTTGCCCTAACTGTTTGTTTCTTTCCCTTTTTTAATTCCTCATTTGTAGGCATGTATTTCCTAACTTCCTTATGACTCCTGAATCTCTGAACCTTGCTGTTTTCTCCACAGGGCTGTAGCCGGGCACAAAGAACCTATTCCTGATGACAGCAAAGACAACATCACCATCTTTACCCGGATCTTGGACCGCCTACTGGATGGTTATGACAACCGACTGCGTCCCGGACTAGGAGGTAGGCTAAACATGTGTAAACATTCCCTTCCACATTATCCTCAGTGTCCACATCCTGGCCTTACTTTTTAACATTGATGGATTGGCGTGACCTTCCACAGGCATCAGTCTCTCTCTCACTTCTTGTCACACATAGCTCTCAAAGTGTTGCACCTCTCAGGTCATTAATAAAATGTTTTTGGAAGAATAAAATCACTCTTCTTCTCTTGGCAATGTAATGCTTATCAATAGCAAAAATCTGTTTCAGAATAGTCTCCTGAGATCATTTATAAATCCTAAGCCAAAGGAGCCTCAGGAGGCTCATGCGCTACAGATCTCTGATTAAAATAAAGAGGAAGTCTTGCCCACTGCTGTGATGTTACACCAACTGAGTGTTTGCCTAATCATCCTGAAGGAGCTGATCGGGTCCCCTGAATGCTTTAGATTTAGGCCTCATTTTGACTTATCTGCTATCTGAGGATCAGAGTTGTGGTGCCTATTGTGGCACTGCCCGACAACTGCAACCATGCGGCCAATGTTTATGCCCTGAAAATTGCCAGCAACTGTGCCGTTGACGTCACATCAGTTTTGATCTCTGACTATCAAAGTACGCAACCTGGTATCATAGAAACATATTACTAAACCACATTTCTTTTTTGCTTAATGGTTTTTACATGCCTTGTACATATTGCAGAAGATTTTGGGTGAAATGAACACTAGAGCACTACACCGATTTTCATTCCCTTTCACACAAATCATGGGTTAAACAGCAGATTATCATCACACAACGCTATCTTATGACATCTAAACACTTTTACTACAGTGCATGATATGAAAGATACATTTTAACATTTGCATTACAAGTGTGAGCTCAACTGATCTAGCGGAGCATTGCATTTGAGATACAATAGACTGGGGTACAAGTCGCATCGAGCATGTGATTTGGCTGAAAGTATCATATAAGCACCACAAAATGCCGTGGTCACTTCAGCAATTGCGTTTTTCATGTCACATATGCTTTTCATGACACTATAAGTTAGGTGTAGCTTAAAGGTATAGGGTATAGGCAGAGCATTAATCTTAAAAACCTCATCTGTTTGGGAGAAAATGTTCTTCTCTTTCAGTGCCACACAGTGGACATTTCACCTTAGAACTTCCTTACTATGCGAAAAGAACCATGCAATATAATTTACGTCAACATTTTCATGGGTTCAGGCAATAATACATTTGCAAAGAAGTAAGTGAAAGAACTCTGTTTGGTCCCCCTCCACCAAATGTTCAAGCCAAATCTACACCCTTGACTGTTACGGTTAGGTTTATTATGTTATTTAGTGTATTAACATAATTACTTCTCACATATTGCTGAAAATCAGATGTGCTGTGCCGCATACCCATTCAAATATGTAAGGGAAAGAACTCAGTTTTGGTCTCAGTACTGTTGGGGATGCACACGACTGTAGTTCCAGCTTTAACCACTAGGGAAGTCATTCGAAAAGCATAGATCGATTTTAGTAGACAAAAAAATTTGACCTTCTGTTGCCCATTTTACCATGAGATCAGTCTAGTAATTTCTGCGCCACTTGCTTCACCAAACAAAATTGCTAAAATAATGTTTTGAACAGATTCCAGAAAAACGTATCGGTTACCTAACGTAACCTCGGTTCTCTCTAGATGAGGGAACGAGTATTGCGTAAGCTAGCTTACGCTACGGGAAAGATTCATCTTTTCTGAGATATTGAAGCCAAAAAATTATCCTTAATTTTTGTATCCATTGTCAACGCAGTGCGGCAGCTGCAGACCTTGAGCGGGCTAGCTAGCGAGCTCATAGGTTGCTCTGTGGCAACTGCTGCAACCTATAGACGAGCTTGGGTGAACTCGCATCCAATGAGAGGCGTCCGCGCTCACTGCATCAAAGCCCGCCAAAATGGGCGTGACTAGAGTGCATATAAGCGTAGTTCGTAGGCTGGAACCCTGGTTTTCATTGACTGAAGCGAAAAGTCGCCGTGGGCGCTGAAGCACGGCCGGCTACGCAATACTCGTTCCCTCATCTAGAGAGAACCGAGGTTACGTTAGGTAACCGATACGTTCTCTTACGAGAGGTTCTCTCAGATATGCGTAAGCTAGCTTACGCTCACGGAACCCATTGTCAACGCCGCGGCGCCAAGCATCCACTGTATGAGCCCCAGGGAATTAAGGGGGACCCGGGAGCCCTTATGAGTGGGGAAATAATATTTGGCCGGCAAGAATGCGGGTCATTGATTGTGTAATACATAAGCACATAGTGGGAAGGGAACGACAGAGCGGCGGTGCCGGTCTGTGTGGAATGTGTCCCATCAGTGCAGCTCACCAGGGAGCTGTAGAGTATTAAACCGCTAGTAGTTTTGCCTGCAGAGCGGGAACTTCCATATTGTAAAATCTGACAAAGGTGGAGGGGAAGTCCATCCCGCTGCCACACATATGTCGTGAATGGAAATCCCGCTGGACCATGCCCACGAGGATGCCATGCCTCTAGTGGAGTGAGCCCTAATGCCCAACGGGCATGGCAGGTCTTTTGACGCCAGTATGCAGCAGCAATAGCGTCCACTATCCATCTAGATAGTGTCTGTTTCGAGGCGGCGAGACCTTCGGTGCGCCCTCGAACTAAACGGAAAGCTGCTCGAGCGCCTGAAAGCAGCGGAGCGCGCAGTATACAATCTCAGTGCTCTGACCGGGCAAAGGAGATTGGCGTCGCGTCGCTATCGGATGCTGGCAGCGCCGATAGGGAAATGACCTGTGCTCTGAAAGGAGTACCGATCACCTTGGGAACATAGCCGTGTCTAGGCTTTAAAATGACCTTGGAGTCACTTGGTCCAAACTCAAGACACGCAGCGCTGACAGCTGACAGCCGTGAAGGTCTCCCACATGTTTGACTGATGACAGGGCAGTCAGAAAAACGGTTTTGAGTGAAAGGTATTTCAAATCCATGGATTGAAGTGGTTCGAAAGGGGGCTTTCATAGTTTCGAGAACTATAGAAAGATCCCAGATAGGAACCGATGGGAGCGCTGGGGTTCATCCTTCTAGCTCCCTGAGGAAGCGGATGACCAGCTCGCTTTTACCCCATGACTGGCCGTGCAGGGGTTCAGCTGAACGCCGCAACGGCCGCCACATACACTTTGAGCGTGGATGGGGATCTGCCCTTATCCAGCAGCTCTTGTAGAAATACGAGCAGCGACGACACCCCACATGTCCGCGGGTCCAGGTCTCTGTCGGTGCACCATTTTGAGAACACAGACCATTTTGACGCATAGAGTCTTCTCGTGGAAGGGCTCTAGCGTGTATGATGGTGTTTATTACTCCTTCTGGCAGAGCGACGGGTAGGTGTTGATCACCCACGCATGCAGCCCAGCTCTGGGTGGGGATGCCAGATTGTGCCGCGAGCTTGAGAGAGGAGATCTGCTCTCACTGGGATGGGCCACGGCGCTGTCAGTGACAGCTGCGTAAGCTCCGGAACCATGTCTGATTCTCCCAACGCGGGCTATGAGGAGCACCGAGTGACGCTGCTTCCTGATCCTCTGCATTACCTGTGGCAATAGCGAGACGGGAGGGAAGGCGTAAAGCGGGCGCCTGGGCCAGTCCTGGGCCAGCTGCCCTCGCTGAGAAAAATATTGGGCAGTGAGAGTTCTCTTTGGACGCAAAGAGGTCTATCTCTGCTCTGCCGAATAGGTGCCATAACGCCTGGACTGTTTGAGCGTGCAGGACCATTCCCCTGGGGAATATTGTCTCTGGACAGTCTGTCCGGCCGCCGCTCAGGTGGCCTGGCACGCGCGTCGCCCTCAGCGAGCGCAGGTGGCACTGGGACCAACTCAGTATGCGTTTTGTCAGATGGAAGAGGTTCCTGGATCTGACACCGCCCTGACGGTTTAGGTAGGATACCACAGATCTGTTGTCCGAACGGACCAGGACGTGGTGACCCTGAATGACCGGAGAAAGCGCACGAGCGCGCATCGACCGCTATCATTTCCAGACAATTTATGTGAAGGAGCTTTTCCTGAACTGACCATAGGCCGAAAATCGGAGAGCTCCTCGCAGACCGCGCTCCAACCCGTGTTGGACGCCGCCTGTCGAGATGACTTTTCGGCGAGATACAGCTCCCATTGTCACTCCCCGCTGATACCATTCGGCCACTGTCCAGGGCTGCAGAGCTGATATGCAGGTCTGAGTCACCTTGATGGGCTGGCGGCCTGTGGCCCAAGCCCGGCGAGACGCCGGGTGTTTAGCCAATGCTGAAGCGGGCGATGTGCAGTAAACCCAGCTGAAGTACTGCTGCGGCTGAGGCCATGTAACCTAGCACTCTCTGGAATTTCTTCAGAGGCGTGAGGTTGTTCATCTGAAAAGATGCGCTAGTCGCTGAACACGGCGTACGCACTGTGTAGATAAGCGAGCCGTCATTGCCAAGGAGTCTAGTTCTATTCCCAGGAAGGAAATGGTCTGACTGGGCTGTAGTGAGCTCTTGGTCCAATTGACTGCAAGACCCAAACTGTTCAGATGGCTGAGGAGAACTGACTCTGTGAGACAGAAGCTCCATATGTGACTGAGCCATAATCAGCCAGTCGTCCAAATAGTTCAGAATTCGCGAAACCCTGACTCACGAGGGGTGCGAAGCCGCATCCATGCACTTCGTGAAAGTACGGGTGCTAAGGACAGGCCGAACGGAAGGACGGTGTATTGATAAACCTGGCCGCCGGCGTAATCTCAAGAATGGCCTGTGACGGGATTTATCTGAATCTGAAAGTATGCATCTTTCAGATCGAGAGAAATAAACCAGTCCCCTGGCGCATCATGCGCGAGGAGTTTCCTGATTGTAAGCATTTTGAACGGTCTTTTGCAAGCACCTTGTTCAAAACCCTGAGATCTAATATGGGTCTGAGGCCGCCGTCTTTCTTGGGAACAACAAAATAACGGCTGTAAAGCCCCGACTCGCTCAGAGAGGGTGGCACTTTTTCTATGGCCCTTTGCACAGAAGGCTTGTTATTTCTGAACGAAGCATGCACGCTAGCCTCCGTGTTCACAGTGGTTTCGAGCACGCTCTGAAGCGAGGGGCGGCGATCGAACTGTAGCAAATAGCCCTGTTGTATTGTGCTTAACACCCACTTGGATATCCCTGGAATAGCTTCCCACGCTTTGAAGCGTAACGCTAGAGGGTGAATGGCCAATTCGCTCTGATTGTCGCACACAGAGCTGAACAAAATGTGTGAGCTGCTTAGTGTGTTCATGCATGATTGCTCGCAGACAGCATGAACAGGCTGTTTTGTGAGTGACTTCCGATTGGAATGAATGGGGAAAGAGTCACATCTGTTACGTGATGCGCAAGCATAGTCATGGGCACGGGACTTACACACAGAGGAATGGTTGCTGGCCGTGTAACAGAGCCGGCAGAGAATGGGCGCACGACGCATTTGTGGGCACATTTATTGACTCTAGCGCCGAGCGGTTCGTGAATCGCTTTATGTGAGCGTGCTCTGGTGGGGACACGAGACATGCAGTGCTTGTGTGCAGAAGTGAACACTGGATTGTGGGCACATTTTCTACACATAGGGCTGGTCGTGGTGACAGAGCCGGCAGAGAATGGGCGCACGACGCATTTGTGGGCTCTTCATTGACTCTGACGCCGAGCGGTTCAGTAATCGCTTTATGAGAGCGTGCTCTGATAGGGGCACGGGATGTGTTATGCTTGTGTGTAGGGGCTAACACTGGGTTGTGGGCACTTTTTCTACACATAAGACATGTTTGCTCTTTACAAGATTTATTTGGGTCGCCGTGAAAACGGCGCTTGAGTGCAGGCAAGCGGGCAGTGTCACCGGCTTGTTGGCTGCTAAATTCACCACTGTAGTAGCCTGAGAGAAGGGGACTGACAGGGGCAAAGCTTTGACGGTGGTCCGGCCGCGCGGACTGAGCCGTCGCTTGTTCAACAAAGTTAGGAAGACTTCGGTTGCTCTGGTTTCAGCGCTACCTTAAATCGAGGCCCGCTGGGGCGGCGGTCTGCGGTGGCTGTCTGAGCGCTGATCGAGGGCGCCGCCCTGTCGACGCTGAGAAGTTTGAGTTTGTTGAACTGGGTGCTGTGAAGAGGCTCGTGCAGGAGGCTGATCACGTGAGCGGCCTGCAGAGGAGCTTAGCGCGACGCCGCAGGAAGAGGTTCATGGCTTGGGTGGCTTTCTGGACTTCTGAGAAGCGGTCAACAATGCCACTCACCGCGGAGCCGAAGAGACCGGTCGGAGAGAGCAGTGCGTTGAGGAACGTGGAGAGCTCTGCTTCTCCCATGTCGGCTAGTGTTAGCCATAAGTGTCTCTCGGTCACAGTCAGCGAGGCCATGCACTTCCCTAGAGCTTGGGCTGCAGCTTTGGTAGCGCGAAGGGCGAGGTCTGTCGCGCTTCATAGATCAGTAACAGCCTCTGGGTCGCTCTGCAGGTCTTAGACGGGAGCACAGGCTTGGAACGCCATCTCGCGGAGGGCGGACAAAGGTGTGCTGCTACCGAGTCCTCGACCGGGGGGATGGAGGATTAGCCTCTCTCAGTGGCGCCGTCCACCGACGCGAGAGAGGTGGAGACGTGGGAACGGGTCCTGGCTGAAAAAGGAGCGTTCCACGACTTTGCAAGCTCCGTATGTAATTCCGGCAGGAAGGGAGCGGCCCGGGCTGCGGGTGTAGAGCAGCGATGGCTTTGAAGAAAGCAGCCGTCGAGTCTGTTGGGTGCCTGCTCAGGGGGTGGTGACCACTCGAGCCCGAGGCGGTCGACGGCCTGTGTGAGGAGGCGTGTTAACTCCCCTTCGACTCGGCGGGTCCTGCTGGATTCCTGGGCTGAGGAGGAGGCTTGGGAGCCTGTCCACTCCTGCTGTCCGAAGCCATGATGGAACAGCGGCCCTTATCCTCCGCCTCGTCATCCGAGATGGCAGCAGTGCGGCCACTCTGCGGCAACTGCGCGTCCCGGGGCGGGGAGGGTGAAAGCGATGCTCGAGGGAGAGGCTCGGCGAGGCAGTCGCTTCAACCACAGTTTCCGGCAGCCTTTGTGAGCGGCGCTTCTTCCTCGCGCGGCTGAGGGTAAGGCGGCACGGCGGTTTCTGCTTTGATCGGCTCGAGTCGAGCCCGCAGGGTCGACATCGGTAGCTCCTCGCAGAAATCGCATCCGCCCTCAGTGAGGGCGAGCTCTGCGTACCCCAGTCCCAGGCAGAGAGCGCAGATGATGTGGCGGTCTCCTGTGCTGAGAAGGGCTGACATGAGGCGCAAGTGGAGTGAGGCATCTTGAAAAAGACGCTCGTACTCTTTTGTGAATAGTTCAGTGAGAACTAGCTTGCTGAATAAAAGGATACGTCGTCGGATGGCGTAGCTTCGCAGGATGGCTGAAGGTGGCTGAGACGGCCGGCTTCTTCTAGCACTGTCCACACTTGCTAGATGCCCCGAACGGCGACGCGGCTTCCAGGTCAGCGATCGCGGAGAGCTCGCTGAAGAGATGAAAATCAGGGTTCCAGCCTACTGAACTACGCTTATATGCATTCTAGTCACGCCCATTTTGGCGGGCTTTGATGCAGTGAGCTGCGGACGCCTCTCATTGGATGCGAGTTCGCCCAAGCTCGTCTATAGGCTGCAGCAGTTGCCACAGAGCAACCTATGAGCTCGCTAGCTAGCCCGCTCAAGGTCTGCAGCTGCCGCACTGCGTTGACAATGGATACAAAAATTAAGGATAATTTTTTGGCTTCAATATCTCAGAAAAGATGAATCTTTCCCGTAGCGTAAGCTAGCTTACGCAATACGAGAGAACCTCTCGTAAGAGAACTGCCATTGGCTGTACAAACAGATATTTCCACACCAAACTCAGGCCATTGGTCGAGCCAATAGGAGTGTATCCACCATTAGTCCAAATGAGGGCGTGCTAGTGCATGCCAGTGACAGTTGCGTTCCCACTGTCACCTCTGGGGCTTCATTGTGCCTCCTCTGGGCTTCCTCAGGACCAATGGCCAATGGCCTTTGGCCCTCCAATTACCCTTGGGCTAAAGAAGTCCAACCAGGGATTGAAGCGGGGTCAATGTCAAAGGCAGATTTTCTGAGTAGGTCAGAGTTTTCAGCTAATATTTCATATATAGCTACCATCTTACCTCCATAGATCAACAGAGAATGGAGAATCGTCGATGAAAATGTGCAACGTCAAATTGACAGCATCTGCCAAAACGAAGACTTAAGTATTTTGTCGACGAACTTGCCAAGTTGTGTATCTAGCACAAAACAGAACAGGTTTGGGAAAGATTTAAATAATTGTGGGCATGGTACAAATCTGTGTTCATTTCGAGGGCTAGCTTGTCTCGGTTTAGGGGCAACACTGTGGGGCTGTTGACACGAGGGTGGGAATGCAGATCGATTTTGGTCTCGTGGCTCGAGGTCCGAGGCTATTGGACCTGGTTTACCAGTTAATAGTCCTGGCTAATACTGGCTCGATAGTGGAAAAGCAGCTAATGTTGTGTGTTGGGCTGGACAAGACTTTTAGGTGAAATCAGTCTACTTATAGTAGACTCTGCAAATTAAGCTGTGATAAGAGAAATTATTTTAACAGAAAAAATTCTGTTTACTGTAAATGCTGATTTCCGGGAAACTATGGACAATATTCAGTCTCCTACTGACATTTGCAGAAATGGCCCTTAGAAATCCATTAGGCCATCTCCCTCTGTGTATGTTTTTTCTACTCCACAGAGGTCTCACAGTGTGAATCCCTGGTGACCTCTAAAAGTACAGAGCCTAATCTGTCAGCCCAGCAGTGGGCAGTCAAAATCGAGATCTGCATTTATGATGAATAGGCTATGTCACATCGGCGCACCGGGAGCTGTAGTCTTTTGCCACGGTGGAGCTGGACTTCTATCAGCTCCACTGGCTGTGCACATCCCGGCTTCTTTTCTCCTGCTGGCTGCTAGCCAGTCACCTCACACAAGCTGCGTCAAATCCTTCTATTTCTAGTTTTACAAAGATGCTGATGTCCATTACACCTCTCATCACATCAAAGCAGACTTTACCATGAGTTGCTAAGTGGAACGCTGGAACATGATGACTTTGTTCAGATGACTAAGTCGTGGCTAAAGAGTTAGGGGGTGTACACAAATTATGCATTCTTTGTCATCATTTCATATTTCCAAGTACGAGAACATTAACATAATAATTTGGTTGCACATGCCGTACATGCAGCTTCTAAAATCATTTTAACCTCCCAAGCGACCCGAGCGTGACTGCTGTGTGCATTTTCCATTTCCCTTTTTGATTTGTAGCACCTTATGAACAAGCAAAAAAATAGAAAATAAATAAATAATTCTAGAGCAAATAATTTTCCTAAAAATAGATGCCCACATATGTGGACTGCGAGACTACATTGTGAAATTTTAAATAACACTTAACTATAGAAAGTCAGATTTTTTTCATCAAATAGTTTATCATGTTTCCAGGATTGTTGGTTATTCATGTTTTTGAGATGTTACAGACATTACATCAGAAATTAGCACAAGTAATTCTGATTCAAATAATGGCCAGCATCATCCAATCACTGTCAACCATTTTAAATTAAAATATAGCATTATAAAATTCTGAATCTATGAACCGATTATCATTGCACCATGTCTGCCAAACATGTTGAGTGGTCCAAACATCATCTGCAGCCTGAAACTGAACTTTTGGTTGGATCTCAGTATTGAATGAACTTTTAGCTGCATAGAAAACTGCAGGATGCTCCCTTGATTCCTTGCTCACTATTTAATGAATGACTTAACCTCCAGTGTGCTGTCTGTCTTTACTGGTCTCAGAACAGTTCAAAATGCATCTTTTCATATAAATCTCCATATAAATCCTCTGAAAGCAAAGTTTTTCAGCTTTTGGATGAACCCATTTATTCTCAATGTGAAAATATATAGGAATGCATTTACTAATGTTAATGAATATAATCATATTGCACAGAGATAACAAAATTAAACAAAACAAAATGTATAATAAAATGAAGCTAAATGACCCACAGATGTGTTAGAGTTGAACATTATTCAGAATGACTAACATGTTTTTCTACTTTTGAGGAAATGTGGTGCCAGTGTCCACATATGTAGGTATCATGTTTATCATCAAAAAAGTGGCATATGAAATGAAACTAGAGATGCTACTCTTTACAAACGTAATGAAAAAACGTAAATATATTTCTTACCAGAGGCACTTTTGTTGGTGCTACGTCCGTAGGAGCGCTTCAAGGAAATCAACGGCATGCTATTGTGTCACGTGACTCAGTACGGTAGAATAAATCTAGAATTTCAGTTTTGATTTTATCGATCTTTACCTGATATTTATTTGGCTTATCTCATGTGCCCACACACTCACTCTCTCTCTCTCTCTCTCTCTCTCTCTCTCTCTCTCTCTCTCTCTCTCTCTCGTATGATTAAGAGATCACTTTCCAAAGAGCTTGTCAGTCATCCCTGATCCAATCAAACGAACATCGAACTCTGTCAGCCTCATCGCAACAAACCCAGATCAGTCAATCAATACTAAAGACCAGATTGACCACAGCGTGAATGCCCAGTGAATGGACATAGTTAAAGCAAGAATAATGTATGATACAAGTAGCTAGGTTACTTTTAAAGGTAAGCTACACCCTGGTCAATTTTAAATACTTAAAAAAACACTAATATTTAAATATATCAAATACAAATAGAATTGCAAACTGTGGAACTCTCACGGGAAGCAGGACAGGAAACGAAGGTTTCAACAAAAAAGGTAAGGCTTTAATTGCCGTATGTCTCACAATAATTTACACAGTAGTTTACACAAAGACACAAGCGCACTGGGTTGGCTTGCACGGTCGTCTTCCCTCTGCTCTGAGGCTGCTGGCTTTTTAACCGCTCTCCTCGCTCTACTGCAATTAGAGACAGGTGTTAGTCATAATTTTGCCCAGGTGTGAGCGCCTTACCGCTTCTCTCTCCGGACGGGCGCTTGACCACGCCCCGCTGCCACATACCCCCACCGCCCGACTCAGGCCGGGCGTCATCCGCCTGCCTACCACTCCCCCATTTCTGGAGAGGAAGTCGGCGGCAGCCATCTGCACCCCGGTCTGTGGACCACCTTGAACTTAAAAGGCTGGAGAGCCAGATACCAACGGGTGATCCGGGCGCTAGTATCCTTCATGCGGTGGAGCCACTGGAGTGGGGCATGATCCGAACAGAGGGTGAAGGCCCGCCCCAGCAGGTAGTATCGGAGGGTGAGGACCGCCCACTTGATGGCCAGACATTCCTTTTCCACGGTGCTGTACTTAGTCTCCCTTAAGGAGAGCTTCCGGCTAATGTACAGCACCGGCGCCTCCCCTCCACCACCTGCAGAGTACGGCCCCCAGCCCTCTGTCTGAAGCGTCCGTCTGCAATAGAAAAGGGAGAGAAAAGTCAGGTGCATGCAAAAGCGGCCCCCACAAAGTGCAGCTTTAATCTGCGTGAACGCCTGTTGGCACTGCTCCGACCATTGGACCGGATCTGGAGCCCCCTTTTAGTGAGGTCAGTCAGCGGGCTGGTGACGTCCAAATAATTAGGCACAAATCTTCTGTAATAGCCAGCCAGCCCCAGGAACTGCCTCACCCCCTTTTGGTCTTAGGTCTAGGGCAAGTCGCAATCGCCGCAGTCTTTTCAATTTGGGGACGCACCTGGCCATGACCCAAGTGGAACCCCAGATACCGTACCTCCACACGCTCAACCGCAAGACTTCTTAGGGTTTGCTGTGAGCCCCGCCGCCGCAGCGATCTCAGGACGGCCCTCAGATGTTGCATGTGCCGCTGCCAATCATTGCTATAGATGATAATGTCATCTAAATAGGCAGTGGCGTACGCTGTATCGCGGTCTGAGGATCCGATCCATGAGTCGCTGGAACGTGGCTGGTGCCCCAAACAAACCGAAAGGAAGCGCCACAAATTGGTGTAATCCAAACGGCGTGGTGAAGGCTGTTTTCTCGCGGGACATTGGTGTCAAGGGGATCTGCCAATAACCCTTTGTTAAATCCAGGGTCGAGTAAAATCGAGCAGTACCTAACCGATCGAGCAGTTCATCAACACGGGGCATTGGGTACGCGTCAAATTTAGACACCGCGTTGACTTTTCTGTAATCCACACAGAACCGAACCGACCCATCACTCTTGGGAACAAGAACAACCGGGCTGGACCAATCACTGTGGGATTCCTCTATTACGCCCATATCAAGCATTGCATCTAATTCTTCCCGAACGATTTTCTTTCTATGTTCGGGTAAGCGTATAAGGCGGCAACGCACCACCGCGCCCGGCTCGGTCTCGATGTGGTGCTGTATGAGGTTTGTACGGCCCGGAGAGGGAAAACACGTCCGCAAACTCTTTTTGTAACTCAGAAACCTCTGCGAGCTGCCGCGGTGAGAGTTGGTCTCCACAAGTGACCGGAGTGTTGAGATTGTAGTCTTTGTTTATCTCCGGTCCGAGCTCCGCCCTGTCCGGAACTACCGTGGCCAACGCCACAGAGGCCGCCTCCTCCCTCCATAATTTCAGGAGGTTGAGGTGATAAATTTGACGCGCCCCTCTATCGGTACGTGATAACCTCATAATCGAGATCCCCACTCGCCGTGGTGACCTCAAAGGGTCCTTGCCACTTAGCTGAGTAATTTAGAGCTCGATGTTGGGAGTAATACTGAGTACTTTGTCTCCCGGTGCAAATTCCGTGAGCCGAGCACCCCTGTCATACAGCCGGCGTTGGCGTTCTTGAGCTTGGAGCAAATTCTCCTGTGTTAGTCAGCCCCAGTGTGTGGAGTTTTGCTCTAAGATCAAGAACGAATTGAATTTCATTTTTACTGTTAGAAGGTCCCTCCTCCCATGCTTCATGGATCGACATCGAGGACACCGCTGGGCGTCGCCCGTACAGCAGCTCAAACGGGAGAACCCGGTGGAGGCTTGCGGACCTCTCGCATCGCGAAACAACAGGGGTCTAGCCACTTATCCCAATTTCTAGCGTCATCGCGCACGCAATTTACTTAATCATGTTCTTGAGCTGCTTTTATTAAACCGCTCCACTAGGCCATCTGTCTGAGGATGGTAAACGCTAGTGCTGAATCGATTTAATGCCCAAGAGCTCGTAAAGTTCGCGAGCGTCCGTGACATAAAAGTTGTGCCTTGATCGGTGAGGATTTCTTTCGGAATCCCCACCCGGAGATTATCTTGAAGAGTGCCCCTGCAACACTACGCGCGGAGATGTTGCTCAGAGGCACTGCTTCCGGATATCGCGTCGCGTAATCCACTAGGACTAACACGGCGTATGTCCGCGTGCTGACCGCTCTAATGGCCCGACGAGGTCCATCCCAATTCTTTCGAAGGGGACCTCGATTAATGGTAGAGGGCGCAAAGGCGCTTTTGGGGTGGCCGGTGGGTTTACCAGCTGACATTCGCGGCACGCCGCACACCACCTGCGGACGCCACCGCCAATGCCCGCCAATAGAAACGGGCTATTAGACGGAGAAGTGTTTTTCGCTCCCCTAGGTGACCGGCCATAGGATTATAGTGAGCCGCCTGGAAAACCATTTCCCGACGGCTCCGTGGAATCAATAATTGTGTTACTTCCTCTTTTGTTTGGGCGCCCTGCGTCACCCTGTATAGCTGATCCTTGATCAGCTAAAAATACGGATATGAGACGGCGACACCCGGCCGGAGTTGTTGACCATCGATTACTCTCACTTGGTCAAAGGCGTGCTTAAGGGTATCATCCCGCGACTGCTCCAAGGGAAGTCCCCTCCGGGAATTCCCGGAGAGGAGGGGCGCCCACCTCGCCCTTCCCACGCCACTGAGCAGTCGAGGACGGCCCTGGCTCCGCCTCCCGCCAAAGCATCGCGACATCACACACCCCTTCACTTTCAAGCAGGACCCATCCGCACAAACTCCCTCCAATAACTTTCTAAAATTCGCCAATCCGCACCCAAAATTAGCGGATGGGTGAGGCGGGACTAACCGCTGCCTCTACACTATGTTTTTCTCCCTGAATTTGATCGCCAGAGTCACCACGGGATATTTGTGAATATCCCGTGTACACACCTTACCCTCACCAGTTTAGCTGAGCCCAAAGCCTCGGGTTGAACCAAGCGTTGGTGGATGGTGGTCTGGTTACAGCCGGTATCCAACAAAGCTTGGTATGTACCCCCTGATTCTTACCGAACCGACACGCTCCAGCTCGATCGGGGCAGTCTGTGGAACATCGGAGACCCGCACCACCGCCCCTATTTCCATCAGCGGACACTGATCCCGGAAGTGGTCCGGGTCCCCGCACCTCCAGCAGACCGCCCAGACGCTGCGGCCGCACCTGTAGCTGGCGGGCTCCCACCTGAGGAGGAGAGCGGCTGAAGGATGGAGAAGGGCTTGGTGGGTGTTCCCAAGACCGGGAGCTGGGCGCTGAACGCTCCACGCCTGCGGGGGGCAGGAACGGACCCTGGGGAGAGAGCAGAGCGAGAGGGAAGAGGGGAGGGAAAAAAACAGGGGAAGACACAGGGAAGGGGAGACAGACAGAGAGGGCGCATCCGCCCTAGGAATCGCCGCCATGTGGTCCTCCTCATGAGCCGGACGGCTTCCTCCAGCGATGCCGGGCGGTGGCACTGGACCCACTCGGCCGTCTTCCGGGCAACGCTGGACAAACTGCTCCAGTACCACCTGGTCGACGAGCTCCTCGACGCCGCTGTCCCGCACAAGCAGCCACCTCCGACACGCATCACGGAGCCGTTGGGCGTAACGCAAACGGGCAGTCGGATTCCTCAAGTTTTAAGGCCCGGAAGAGTTGGCGACTTTCTTCTGGGGACCGACCAACCCGTTGCAGGATGGCTTTTCGCGAGGTCGTCGTAAGCCAGGAGGCTGGTTGCCGGCAGTTGTTGGGCCGCGAGTTGTGCTTCCCCGACAGGAGAGGGACTAACCGGGCTGCCCACTGGTCTTGGGGCCACCCCCAAATCTCCGCCGTCCTCTCGAAGAGGTCGATGAAGGCCTCTGGGTCGTCCGCCGCCCCATCTTCTGTAACGCTGGTGGGGGCAATGTGGCGCTGGTGTCCGGGGTCGCGGCTGCGGCTGGAGCGGCCTCCTGGCTGAGGAGGCTCCGGATGGCGTGCCGGTCCTCTGCTTGAGCCCGCATGATTTCAAAAAACGGCGATCCTGGTCTTGCCGGAGCTCAAGCAGGGATTGTTGGTGGCTCTGGTGGAGTGTCGCGAGGGACTGGAGGACTTCAGCCAGCTGGGAGGACTCTATGGGGCTGACTCTGTTCCATTATTAATTCTCCCGGTTTCGGCACCAGTGTGGAACTCTCACGGGAAGCAGGACAGGAAACGAAGGTTTCAACAAAAAGGTAAGGCTTTAATTGCCGTATGTCTCACAATAATTTACACAGTAGTTTACACAAAGACACAAGCGCACTGGGTTGGCTTGCACGGTCGTCTTCCCTCTGCTCTGAGGCTGCTGGCTTTTTAACCGCTCTCCTCGCTCTACTGCAATTAGAGACAGGTGTTAGTCATAATTTTGCCCAGGTGTGAGCGCCCTTACCGCTTCTCTCTCCCGGACGGGCGCTTGACCACGCCCCCGCTGCCACACAAACATATACAAAAACAAAACTTCCCCTAATAGCACATGTACATCACCCAAACAACTATTTGATGTGTGTGTTTACGTCTTGAAGACATATTTTTTATGTTGTTTGCTCATCTGCAATACGTCTATAATATGTATGACAATAAGTATGTCTCAGATGTCAATAAGGCATTCAGCAGATGTCTTTCAGATGTTTATGATTTAGAATATTTGTAAACCTGATCTTTTTGATGTTTAGCAGATGTTATTTAGATTGTGATGCTTTCCAGATTAAAAGGTCTAAAACAGACATCTCAGTGATGTACGTGTGCTATCTGGGACTTGTGTCAGTACTCTGTATTGGCCTAGAACTTCAACATGGTAATTGGTTCATGTTTTGGTCTTCAAAAATTGGTATCGGTGCATCTCTACCAAATACGCAGGTTAATCTGAGCCTGATCTCATGAAAATTATGTCACTGTTGCAGCATTTTTGCGAAGTAATATTACATTTTTCATTCCAAAAACAAGGCAGTTCCTAAAGCTGTGCGATATGATGATATATATCATGGTGACGATATTGTAACATCTGAACATCAACCCGTCCATCAGAGGGAGCCCTCACCTTAATACTGAACTCTGATTCTTCCTGTTTCCTGCCACATCAGTTCCCGCCATGTCACTTCCTGTTTGCTCTGTATGTAAGCCTTCCATTCACACTCCCATATTGTGAAGAATTGCCAGTTATCTGCCTTACCAAGCTTTTATTTCTCTGCCATTGTTTCTGACTACTGCTATGAACATTGCTTACGTTTATTGGATTAACGTCTCTGGATTTGTTTGCCTGTGGACCGACTTACTTGTGTTTTGACCCAAGCCTGTGACCTGACTAGGTTTAAGGAAAACTGCCTGTATTATTTGTTGAAGCCTTCCAAGAAATATCCGCAAATGGAATCCACTCTGCCAACCTTTTCATTACAGAATACTTTGCCATATGGGAGTGTAAATGCAAGGCTTATATACAGAGCAAACAAGAAGTGACATGGCAGGAACTGACGTGGCAGGAAATAGGAAGAGATTATAATTTATTTTTACTTTCACTATATTTAAGTTTGAAGTTTCCAAATATAGTCATTGCAATATGGTTATTTAATATATAAATAATTTATTAGAAATGTTTCAAGACCACTTGTGATATATGTTGTTATCGTGGTATAAATGGACTCAAATCGTGATAGATTTTGGTCATATCGCACACCGCTAGCAGTTCTGAGGTGAAATGTGCTCTGAGTGACGCTAAAAGCGAGTTAAACGTTCTCCCAAACAGATGGGATTTTTAAGGTTAATTTAAACAAAACTGACCTTCCTACCCTAAACCTGACAACTAAACCTAACCGATAGTGTCATAAAAACCAAAAGTGACATGAAAAAACGTAATTGCTGAAGCAGCCACATAATTTTTTGGTGCTTCTATGACACTTTTTTTCAAAAATGTCTTGATGTCATAAGAAAGCATTGTGTAAGGAAAAGGTTGAGAATTAAGTTTTTGTGAAATGACAATTTGCCATTTACTCGTGATTTGTGTGAAGAAGCATAAAAGTCATAGTTGTTGCAGTACCTCTAGTTCTACTTCATTTCACCAGGAAAATGCAGCAATACATACAATGAGCCAAATCATTTTTTTTTATAAAAATGTAGATATAGTAACACGTTTCTATGAGACCAGGTATGTAAATGCAAGTTGGACAGGTGTGGGCCTAATGATGAGTCAAATTCAAAGTAGTTGTTTTTCCCTTGAAAATGAGTTAATCTGCCCCCTTACATTTTGGGGTAATGATCCAACTTTAGACTTGAAAAAGGCACAGAAACAGTGCTTTATAGTTTTGTTTTGTTTTTATTTTTCACTTTTAGCTGTTAGTGGTAGATTGTTGCACTGCTATAATAGAACGCCAGTGATCCAAGTTTAGACAGAGTTCCACAGATTTATTTTAGATGAAACAATAGCCTCAAAAGTTCAAATAATGATAATGGGTCATCTCATCTGTGTCAACTCAATCAGAGGTTCCTGTATCATTATTTTACTGGTGAAAGAAACACATAAATGATGATAAAACCCAGATATCAAACAATGTATTTTTAAACTCTCGAAAATAAAGATTTTGACACTCTTGCATTTATGTGAATAAATAAAGGTACAGTTCTATTTTCAACAGAATTTGTATTTCAGACCTTTTGTTTTGTTGGACAAGAACAAATTGCTTTATACCATCAATGGTAAATGGGTAAAATTTTGCAATTTACAGATTAACCCTTTAAGTTAATCGGATGGGCTGATAAAATCGTCAAAATATTAATAACTACAGTCTTGAACAACACAACATAGGAATCTTTTGAATGCTTAGAAGCTCAAATTTCCAATGCATGCTGGCATTATGACCAAAACTAAACAAGTCCTTTGAAATTTGCTGACAAATCAGAAGTGTTACATTTTGATTATTTATATAGAAAATGGCACTGTACATATTATTGCAATCAGTAAAAATATCAAACTGGTCAAATAGCTATGTGTGATATGTTGTTGCAAAGCTCTCAAAGAGTAGCAAACAACCTATTTGTTTTACTTACTTACAGACAAAAATATAGAGAGTAATAATTAAGTAAATGTACTTCACAATTATGTTGGGGTTGTTTATTTGCTGCTTTTTCAATTAGAACTAAAGAAAAATAAATGTAACATAAATTGTCTCATGTAATTACTTATAGAGGAGGTAATTATCTTTCAAGTGATCCCAAACACAAGTTAATCGGTAGCATTAGATCATCAGATAATCCACATGAAGCACAATGTTACATACGACCACCAGAAGATGGCGCCATTAAATGACGCAGACTCAATGAGTCAAAAGTCACTCATTCTGTGAAATCTCATTACTATGCTATGCAAACCTTTAGTCATTGTGTTTGCATGTGTAATTAGTTCTTATGTCTTATGAGTTATAGGCACTCAGACTCACACGAATTTGCATATAATGAAACAAGGGATGTTGACGTCAACTAATATTAGTTATAGACCTACCCATCCCTGTGTAAAAATAAATAATGACACTACTGCCTTAGAACAATTAGGAAACATGCTAAGTTAAAATATTGGTTTACACTGCTACAGCCAGTATATTCTACTTTGAAGTTTCCATTCCAGGCCGGAATTTCTGTTTATGTTTTGGCCTGTGCGATCCGACCCGCTGCCCACTCACCAATAGTATTTGCACACCGCCGGGTTGCCAGATATGAACATGTTTGCAGTCAAACTACACTGCGTGCTGGAGTCATGGAAACCAGCAAACGAACTGGATCAGAAATAACAGATTCCACCCGACCTAAAAAGCCGTCGTAGTAAATAAGGATAAATACTGGAAATGCCTTTGGAAGATGGAGACAGCTTAAAGCCCAGAAATCCTTTAAAATGGATGATGAGGTGGTTAATTTGCATGTCAACATTCTGGCAACCCGTACGAGCTTCGAGTCTGGGGCGGGGCAAACAACTCTCCAATATTTTCAATTTGGACTGCAGTAGCCATTACAAACACTTGTTGTCAATCTTACATATAGCACCTTTAACATTTGACATTCATTACCATTTGTTTATTTGACTTCAGAAAATGTATTTACAAAATGAACAATATCAATTGGGAAAATTTCTGAAATTTGGTGATTTGACATGGATTAACCCTCTTTTTTTTGTCCATTCAGAGAGTGTGACTGAAGTGAGGACAAACATCTATGTGACCAGCTTCGGACCAGTATCTGACACTGACATGGTATGTGTTCTTTCACTGCTTTTCAGTTATCATATTTTTTGCATCATATTCGCTTGTGTCAATATATGTCTGCCCCTAAGGTTTATTGCATTTTAAAATGTATTCCGTTTCATGCCATTTTTAGCAGATAACTGTATGGGAGAAAATGTAGATGTTTTCATGACTTTTGAGTTGAACTGAATTCAGAAATATTCATTTTTTAAATATGCCACAATGGAAGGCATAGTACACTCTTCCTTTTCCCCTTCTGTCCCAGTGAATATGTGAGTGCTATGTTCCTTTATGGGCTCATTTAAGAGGAAAGGTAATTGGTTGCGAGACTGCATGGAGAAATTAATGCATCTCAATCATACACACAATTGGTTATGGTATGCAAGATGAATCACCACAGCCTTGCTGCAACACTTTGTATTTTGTATGAGACATGAGTATGAGATTTTCTAATAGTAAGCAAAAACATCACAATCTGTCAAATTATACACAGCATGAAACGATACTCAAATCATACAAAAATAATTATCATGGTTAGCTTTATCATAATCAACCAATAAAGTTATAAAAAACTGAACATTTCCAAATTTGATTTATGAATTGCCACTTCTTCGCGTCAAAAAGTGGAACAGCTGAGTGGAAAATCTAATTAGTATAAAAATACATAATAGGCCTATCTGTTGCATTGAGTCTAAGAGGAAAGTCCTCACATAATCTAAATTACATATGTAATCTCTGTACTAACATATGCAAGTTGAAGAGATGGAGACTTGGAGTAAAGCAGTGCTACATACTAAGATGTTGGCTGTGGAGCGGAGGGGGCGGGGCCGGGTCGGAATATCGCGCGCCCGGTCCCCACTCGCCCCGCGGACGGCGGCCGTTCAACGCATCCGGGCGGTCGGGCTACTCCGTCACCCGGCAGATGGCAGCGGCGCTCCCCAGGGTGGACGGCAGTGTCGAGGACTCTGCAACGGGCATCCCTCCTCCTTCCCGGGCTTCGGCACCAATGTAACACAGTTAAAGGATGGGCGAGGAGGAGGCGAGAACCGGCTTGTCAATATAAATGATAATTTAATTAAACTCAAACCAAAAGCACAAACATAAACACACATGACGGACATGCCCGTAATTCTCTCTCTCTCGAACCATCGCCACCGCCGCCTTTATCCCTCGCGCGCCTCATCAGGCCGATTGGGGACCGGGCGCGCGATATTCCGACCCGGCCCCGCCCCCCTCCGCTCCACATTGGCGAATACAGAAAAATATTTACATGTCATATACAATATATTTGTACTGTTGCGTAGTGGCTAAAGCACAGGGCTGTTAATCAGAAGGTTGTTGGTTCGAACCCCATGGCCAACACCATTGTGTCCTTGAGCAAGGCACTTAACTCCAGTTGGACAGTGAAGTTCTCAAACCAATAGTGCAGAATTTTTTTTTTCTGAACTTGGTTTTGTGAGTTGTTTGGATCCAGCATATGTTGTGAATGAAGATTTCAAGCTGGAGAAATGCTGTTGGATGATGTTGTACTTCGGCCATCTCACTACCTTTGTGACTGATAAAGAAGTCCATGACTTCTGCGCACCAGCCCATGAGATCAACGTGCTATCATAATTTTCCTCTCTTATGGAACCTCTCAAGGTTATTATCGTTTTGCATTTTCAGATTAGTTTTTATTTTAACTCTATCTTCGTTTCAGGATTGGTTTTGATAGTTACAGTTGAGTATTTATTTTATGCAAATATTTCTGTTTTGTATGTTATATTTTAGGTTTAGTTATTATATATAAGGAATCAGTTGAGGAAGCAGATGATGAACCAACAGAACATTGTCTGAGTTATATTTACTTTTTTAAGCAAGACCTTGCTGCATTTTAAATTGGGTCAGTGATGCTCATTTTCTGTCTGGGTCTGAACGGGCCAAGCCTGGCCGGGCCTCTTTTCTCTCTATGTTTCTCGCATAGAGCAACTTAGGCCGGGGCCCTTACACACATTGAGGGAAGGGGGTCTTAGCCCTTATTCAGGGCGGAGAAGACCCTGCGGAGGCCACGCCTACCCGAGAGGGGAGGCAAGTTTAAGTGGCAAAACCATCAGAGGCCTGACTTAGGGCCTATGTGGAAATTTCGGTGCGGTGGTGGATCCAGCCTATAGAGGGGGAACATACAGCACGGCAACCGAGGCAGCCGTGACTGCCTAAGGGAAGCACGGAAGTCCACTCGCCAGAGGCGACAGAACCATGGCGTTACACACAGGGGGAGTCCGAAGGAGGCCTTACCTGTGGAGCACCTATACCAGTGCAGGGTAGCTTGCGGTACCGCGAGTGGCTTGGGTCGGCGAGTTCCTCCGCTGAACTGCGACCCACGAGGGCTAGGGAGGAATCAACCAGTGTCCCAAACCTGAGATCTCCTGGGAATGAAGGCGCACTGTTTCCCCTGGTTAGGGGGAAGGGCGCTAGGTGCAAGTGATTCACCCGGTCAGATCGTGGGCGTGCCACCGAGTTCTACGGGCTCGGTACCTGAGAGAACACGGGACGATACTGACTCAACTTGGAGATTGTAGAATCTCGCGAAAGTGTTCGGTGTTGCCCAGCCCGCTGCTCTACAAATGTCTGCTAGGGCAGTGCCCCTAGCCAGTGCCCATGAGGACGCAACACTCCTGGTGGAGTGGGCTCGGACCTGCAAAGGGGGGGGCACGGCCTGGGTGTGATAAGCCGGGGAAATGGCGTCGACAACCCAGTGGGCGAGTCTCTGCTTGGAGACAGCATTCCCTTTCTGCTGTCCCCCAAAAGCAGACGAAGAGTTGCTCAGAGCATCTAGTGCTCTGTGTGCGGTCCAGGTAGATACGTAAGGCACGTGCTGGACACAGCAGTGAAAGGGCTGGATCTGCCTCCTCCCGGGGCAGCGCTTGCAGGTTCACTACCTGATCCCAGAAGGGTGTGGTAGGAACCTTGGGCACATAGCCCGGTCGCGGTCTTAGGATCACGAACGTGTCTGCCGGACCGAACTCCAGGCAAGTGTCGCTAACAGAGAACGCATGCAGGTCCCCTGAAGGTCCTTCCTCAGGGGAATTCGCCAGGGAGGGGCTGTCGTGAGGAGTGTGAGGTCCGAAAACCAAGTCAGGGTAGGCCAGTAGGGGGCTACCAGAGTGACTTGCTCCTCGTCTTCCCTGACCTTGCATAGCACCTGTGCTAGAAGGCTCACTGGGGGAAATGCGTACTTCCGCAGCCCCGTGGGCCAGCTGTGTGCCAACGCATCTGCCCTGAGGGGAGCCTCTGTCCGGGCATACCAGAGCGGGCAGTGGGAGGTTTCTTGGGAGGCAAACAGGTCTACCTGGGCCTTGCCGAACCGGTCCCAAATCAGCTGGACCGACTGGGGGTGGAGTCTCCACTCTCCACCGGGCAAGCTTTGTCTTGACAGCGCGTCCGCTATCACATTGAGGTTGCCGGGGATGTGAGTGGCGCGCAGTGACTCCAGTCGCTGCTGACTCCATAGGAGGAGACGACGGGCGAGCTGTGACATGTGGAGGGAGCGTACTCCGCCTTGGCGGTTTATGTAGGCTACGACCGTGGTGCTGTCTGTCCTGACTAAGACGTGTTTGTGCCGAATTAACGGAAGAAACTTCTGCAGGGCCAGAAAAACAGCCAGCAGCTCTAGGCAGTTGATGTGCCAGCGCAGCGGCCTCGGTTCCACCGGCCTGCGGCTGCTGCGCCCGTTGCACACGGTGCCCCAACCCAGTTTGAGGCGTCGGTCGTGACCAGAACGCGTCGGGACACCTGCTGCAAGGGTACTCCAGCCCTTAGAAAGCAAAGGTCTGTCCAGGGTTTGAAGGTCTGGCGACAGGCAGAGGTAACTTTACGTTGATGCGTGCGCGGCGCCATGCTCATCTCGGGACTCGAGTCCGGAGCCAGTGCTGAAGTGGTCTCATATGCATCAACCCTAGCGCGACGCCGTGGAGGATGCCATATGCCTCAGGAGCTGTTGGAAACGCTTTAGCGGACCACGGCACCTGGATTGAAGGAAGCGAGGCATTTCAGCACTGACTGAGCACGCTCGTTGGAGAGACGTGCTGTCATTGAGACTGAGTCTAACTCCAGACCGAGAAAAGAGATGCTCTGGACCGGGGAGAGCTTGCTCTTTTCCCAGTTGACCTGAAGCCCCAAATGGCTGAGGTGCCTGAGCACCTGGTCTCTGTGTGCGCATAGTAACTCTCGAGAGTGAGCCAGTATGAGCCAGTCGTTGAGGTAATTGAGTATGCGTATGCCGGCTACTCGGAGCGGGGCAAGAGCTGCCTCTGCGACTTTCGTGAAGACGCGAGGGGACAGAGACAGGCCGAAGGGGAGGACTTTGTACTGATACGCCTGACCGTTGAACGCGAACCGTAGGAAGGGTCGATGTCGAGGGCAAATTGAGACATGGAAGTATGCGTCCTTCAGGTCTACCGCTGCAAACCAATCTAGATGCCGGACGCCAGATAGAATTTGTTTCTGGGTGAGCATTTTGAACGGGAGTTTGGACAAGGTCCGATTGAAAACTCGCAGGTCCAAGATCAGTCGTAAGCTGCCGCCTTTCTTGGGTACAACAAAGTAAGGGCTGTAGAAACCCTTCTTCGTTTCGGTTGGAGGGACAGGCTCTATCGCGTCCTTTAATAGAAGGGAGGCGATTTCTTCGTGCAGGAAATGGGCATGTTGGCCATGTACTGCGGAAAAATGTACGTCCACGAAGGGGGGCGAACACCTAGCAAACTGAATTGCGTAACCGAGTCGAATGGTCCGGTGCAGCCAGCGTGATGGGTTGGGCAGTGAAAGCCACGCCTCTAAACTCCGTGCTAGGGGCACCAAAGGGACGGGTTTTTTGGACGTAGCCGGCGGGGCTTCGCAGAGGTGTGGAACAGGTAACGTGGCGTCGGGAGGCAACGTGGCATCCCGAGGTTCTGGTGCTGAGAATAAACTCAAAGCACTTACCTTGCTCCGCACACCCTGCAGGGGGCGGGTTCGTGACTGAGGAGAAGGTCTGATGCTGGCGTCCTCTGGACTCGTCTGAACCGGCCGGCCGGGGAACAGACGTGGGGCTGAAGGCGGGGACACCGCATCCATGGAGCCGGGACTGTTAAGGCCTGAAAGCAGAGTGCCGTAAGAAGTGCCATATGCCCCAGAGACAAAGGAAATAGCTCTTTTTTTGAGAATTTGGGTACCGCGGCCCCCGTTAAGGGGTGCGGCAAATGAAAAAACAAAGGATTCTCCTCCCGGCCCTCCACCAGGGGATGGAGCGGTCTTACCACCTCCCGGAGCTAACTTCTTGGACTCTGGGTGCGTTGTCTCAGGAGCGCCTGGGAGCCTTCCGGGTCCTCGAGGGGGTCCGTGAGACAGGGGGCGTGCGCTTCCCACGGTTTGCTCAACGCTGGGGCTGAAAGCTGGGCCCGGGTTGAGGCGGAGCAGGAGCTTGTCTTCTGGCCGCGGGAGGATGCCCTCGGCGAGCAGATGGGGCATGGGCCGTGGCGGCAGGCTTGCGGCGAGGCATGATGTGAGAGATGGCCTCCGTCTGCTTCTTTGCCGTGGAGAACTGCTGGGCAAAGTCCTCGACGGTGTCGCCGAAGAGGCCGAACTGGGAGACAGGGGCATTGAGGAAGCGAGTCTTGTCGGCTTCACGCATCTCGACCATGTTCAGCCACAGTTGACGTTCCTGGACCACTAGCGTGGCCATCGCCTGCCCGAAGGCTATGCGCTGTGACCTTCGTCGCTCTCAGGGCGAGGTCGGTCGCTGAGCGCAGTTCCTGCAGCGTGTCGGGATCAGGGCCACCCCCATGCATGTTGCGAAGTGCCTTGGCTTGGTGGACCTGCAGGAGAGCCATGGCATGCAGGGCGGAAGCGGCGCGTCCGGTGGCGCTGTAGGCCTTTGCTGTCAGCGAGGAGGTTGCTCTACAGGTCCGGGAAGGGAGTACGGGGCGACCTCGCCAGGTGGTAGGGGTACCGGGGCATAGATGGATCACAACCGCCCTATCCACCTGGGGAATCGCCGCGTACCCGTGGCGCGCTCCTCTGTCGAGGGTGGCGAGGGCGGACGAGCTGTGGCAGTGTGACGAGTGGAGAGGGGTGCTCTCCACGAAGACGTCAGCTCGTCATGCACTTCCGGGAAAAACGGAACCGGGGGGGCGAGGCTGTGAGCGGCGCGCAGACCCCAGGAACCAGTCATCCAGCCATGATGGCTGTGGGGAGTATGGAGGGTTCCAATCCAAGCCCACGCTGTTGGCTGCCCGGGAAAGCATGTCGGACATCTGTGCGTCAGCCTCAGCCTGGGCGTGCAAGCCCGAAGGGGAGCTCATCGGCTTCCATCGCAAGAGGGTCGGCTGACTGGCTGTGAGGCGAATCGCCGCCCCCTTGAGCACGGACGGGAATCAACGAGCGTGCTGGGGCGCGGGTGGTCCGAGGGGGTGTACCCGGCGGAGCTGCACCCGCAGCCATCCCCAAATCGCCTCCATCGCCAGCCGCATCGTCCTCAATCCCGTGGGAAGAAGGAGCAATACGGGGGGCGGCTGGAGTGGCTTGCTCACGGTTGTAAGCAAGCCGCGACCGCAACGTTGTCATGGTCAAGTTCTCGCAGTGAGAACATGAACCATCCACAAACGCAGCCTCGGTGTGATCGCTACCCAGACACACGAGACAGCGCCTGTGGCCGTCGGAAGCGGAGAGCACTCTACCGCGATCCAGAAACAACACAGGGGCGGAAGGGCATCTTTATAAAGACGCGTCCTTAAAAGGACGTTCAACGCCGCTGTGTTTTGATCTTTTAGAGGAAATTACTCTTTTAAATAAAATCACTCTTTTAGGGAAAAACTCGTGAGAGTTTTTAAATCTGCACTGTCGATCGCCCAGGGGCAGGAATGCACAGCCGTGCAAACAGGAGAAAGCCGCTGTTGTGCACCGTGGAATCCAACAGTTATGCAGCAGAGGGATGACAGGAACTCGGTGTGTAGTATGCAGCAGTTGCAGACACGACCATCGGCTCCGAAGAAATTTTCTGAATGAACTCCCGTATTTGCGCCGCTTAAATACCCGTATGTCCGGGGCGGACATGCAAATACTGGTTGCCAACTCTCATTGGCCTTTTTTCATAGTTCAGAGGTGAATATCGGCGCTCAAGAGAGACCCCTAGTGTCGCTTCTCTGACACAACGTGGAGAGAGCGACAGAAGGGGAAAGACACATTTCAGGTAAAATGGAATAACCTTAAGAAAACAGTGATATTCGTGTCTTAAAAAATATATTTGTATAAAAATAAAACAAATGTAATATATGAAAAATATGAAACCTTTTTACAATTAATGATGAAGCTGTGTACACTTGCATGTATTTAAGGTGCAAGGAAAGTATTTTAATATCTTTAACTTGAAGTTTTATTTATTTATTTATTTTTATGAAAATGCTATTTAAAAAATGTGTGAGGCGGCATTTTATTTACAAAGAACCAAAGATGCATCAGAGTCAGATCTTTTAAATACACAAGAGCAAAAGGACTCAATTTAATGTACACAAAATGTACTTAGACGCAGCATGCATGTGTACTCATAGTAACATATGAAATAGGCTGATGGGAATCCTAAAATGGATGAAATAATTTAGCAAATGTTACTTCATATCAGAATGAAGAGTGCTCTGCAGTTTTCTACCAGCAATTGTGACTTTATTTCTGTTCATCTTTGTTATAAGTATCAGTAACCTTACTGGCAATCTCAAGACATATTGCATATTTTCTCCCACATAGACACACAGGTCAGGTTATTCTTCCATGTGATAAATGCTTCATGGCTTCTATAAAACGATCATATATTTTTGTTGATATAATTTTTTTCTTAGTTTTAGTTTTAATTTATGATATTAACCCTGGGAGCCACCACCAACACTGACCACCACATCACACAGGTGTCAACAGTGTTTAGAGCTGGACATTTGATAATGTCAGGAAGTATGGGCCTCTTTGGGCACATTTGGAAATGTAACTAATAGTGTTGTGTTGTAAAAAGTTGTGTTGTACCCATTTTTGTGTCGAGTGGAATCCCAGGTTTGGTGTAAATGAAGGTTTGGTCTGACTCATCAGACGCATCAAGAGAGGAATAGTAAATGTTCCTTTTTTGGCATCTGTTATGCCATCACACGAGTCATTTCCATTGTGCTGTTTCTTGAAATGAGAATAAATGTTCCATAATAAGTGATCTGCTTTCTTCTTGTGGCCTCTCATCAACCCCCTATGATACCAAGTCATTGGGTTTGCATCGAAAAATATCACAAATGTCTAAAATGGAGGCTTAACAGAATTTTTGAGAAAAATGACATGGCTTTATGACAAGATTGTAGACTTCCAGTAATGGACAACCAATTGAACATCAGACAAGTTGCACTGGTAGCAGCAGTGGTGATAAATGCCTATAAAAGTCAAAGCCATGGCTGATCTACTGGTGATAGGAGCTTACGGGATGGGTCGCCCAAGCTGGAAAAATGGGTTCAGATGTTTGGGTCCTGAGGGACTTTGTGTAATGAACAATAGTGAGACAAACAGACCCAAGAGCAGAGGAACAGTTCAAAGGATTTATTAACAGTAATAATGAACAGTCACTGGGTTGAGGAAATCCCAACACCGTCTGCAGCAGCGGGAAGCGATCTCCAATGGTGTGCACATTGTAGTTGCGTGTTATGGGGTAAAAAGGAAAGAAGGAGGTGAGAACCGGATGAAGCATCAAAGTAATGTTTAATTAAACATAAACAAATATAGGGCAGCTGCCTGTAGCTCTCTCTCTCTCTCTCCTGGACTCTCTCTCTCATTTATTATTATAAAAAATTTTACGCAATCTCTTCACAATCTCATAAACCCCCGTCAGTTCCCTCGCGAACCCCCAGAGGTCATGAACCCCCATTTGAGGAACACCTGATCTACCTAGACTAGCACTGACAAGGTACAACAAGCATGGGGTGCACCTCACCACGTACTACAAGTATGATTTATGCTCCTGGTCTTGGCCCTAATAATGCTGCATGAACTTTACTGGAAGTCATTTTCTAAGGATAATGTTAAAATTTATGAAAGAACCTTTCTTCCATCTCCCCCTCCAGGTTTTCTTTGGGTTTCTAATTCCCCCTAAGGACTAAGACTGGTAAACATCTGTGAGCATAACAGATATATGAGTGTTCTATGTCTTCCATCAATTTATCAGGTCATTACTTTTATTGCAAAGGCATCCTCTTAAAGTGGTGTGACTGGACAGATCCTCTTGGTTAAGTGTTCCACCAGGTATCATGATCTCGACTGTTTAATATGTCATGTACGTGATCGTGTCTGAAAGTATGATTTTAGTATCTATATCCAATGTTGAAGGACACTAGTTCAGTTTCAAGTGGAGAAGTCTGTCTAAGATTAACCCATGTTGTGTGCACATCTGGTTAACACCGTGTCGTACCAAGACGCAACCCAATAAAGCGACTAGTGTTGGGGAGTAGTTAACTATAATAGAGATGCTGCTATTTTTTCTGTATCTAGTCGGTACCTCCGCTATTATTACAATAGTGTAACATTTCCAGTATCTAACTACATTTCCAATGTGTATTGCTGTAGAGTCACAAAAACAGTACAATTGTCACAGTGTATGCGAATGCAGCAATGGAGTCGAGTAATAAAAAAATTAAACATGCACACCTAAACCATGCTCCACGATCAGAACTGATTGCAGAATTAAATAATACTGTCCAATTGATATATCTAAAAATATATTCTTCTTTAAATAGGTTCCTAGTAGTTAATTACATTTTGTTAGTAGCTTGTACTGTAGCTAACTACTTTTTGCAAAGTGTAACTTGACTGTAGTTTCACTACTTTATGCTACTAGTAGCTTGCAGCTTGGGAGGATAGATTGGTAAAATAGCTTCCCCAACTCTGAAAGTGATAAAAGTTGTATCTCTTCAATGTTAAGCCAGGTGCACAATGTACGATTTTTACGGTCCCTATATGACTGCATGATATTATGCCTTTGAGATCTTGGGGAAAAGCAATAGCACACTGTGCGACATTATGTCAGACTGTACGATACACATCGTAGCCAAGATTTTGGTACCAAGGGTCTCAACTGACAGTGTTGTCTGGGAGATACAAATCTCATCTGGCCGTCATAGGAGCAGTCACACTACATGACTGCGACATGAAATTTTCGACACTGCCAGAAATTTGTCTGAGGCTAATATTCATTGCAAAGGCAATTAAATCACAATTAATTTGTCAGTCAGAGACAAGAGAAATCTCTTATGGCAAAATCATGGCAAAAATCGTACCGTATGATTTTTTTTATCAGAGTTCCCTAAGCAGTCGTGACCACAATAGGCGAATGACTTGAACATTTGGTTTATATTTCTTCAGCGTTGTGCCGGGTAGTCCCACCCACTGTGAACTCTCATTGGTCCAAAATCACGCTCCTCTTAACTTTACATTAAACATCAAATATTTTCTGATTAGCTGTGATTGTGCTGAGCCACATTATAGCGTTCAGTTTTGACCGACCGATACTACTGGAATCTTATCCAGTAGTATCACGTCTGGTCATTCAGCTCATCATCTTTTCAAATTCCAACACTAGTTCGGCCCCAATTGTGTATTGTGTACTAATATGTCTGAAGAGATTTCCATTCATCCAGGTCATCGTTCAATGACAGATATAGTTCATTTGTATGCAACAGAACTTTCTCATGATTTGAAGATCTCCATACAAAGCCCTTTTCTGTGATATTTCAAAGCTGCACAGCATCAGCAGCATCCGCTTCGCTTAATGCACAGCATGTACTGTAGTTCCTTCAATTTCACTTTATTACCAAAATCCCATTAGGACTTTTTTTTTTACACTGAGCCTGCATTCTTGGAGATGCTTCAGCGATTTTTGAAGATTCACATATTTTGTTTTTTGTTTGTCAATGATTTATATCATTGAGATTCTTAAAACATTCTTCATAATTCATAATGGACAGAATCCATATATCAGATGGCCATAGATGAAAAGCCCTGAAGATGAATAGTCATGCATCTCTCTGGAACCATGCATCATCTATTATAGGCCTGCGGTTGGTTTAGTTTTGCCATATTTATTGTCCCGGCTGTATTATAGGCTCCCTAATATTTTAACTGGTTGCAGCCGGCTCACTATCACTGGAATCAACTTCTCGCTTACAACATGTAGCTTACTATAGCCAAGATTTGTTGATTTGTTGAATTTACAATAATAATGCATTCAAGGAATATTCCGGGTTCCATATAAGTTATGCTCTATAGACAGCATTTGTGGCAAAGTATTGATTACCACAAAAATGTATTTTGACTTTCCCCTTCTTTTCTTTAAAAAAGCAACAATCTGGGTTACAGTGAGTCACTTACAATGGAAGTGAATGGGGCCAAATGTAAACAATATGTGTGTTAACAGGATTTTAGTGTGATAAAATCACTTACTAACAATTTCTGTGTAGAGTTATAGCCAATTTTTCAACTTCATTGTCATGACGATGTAATGTCAACAAACCCTAAAATGAAATGACAAATAAAAATGATAATTTAAACAACTTTTCAGCAAAAAATAAATAAATAATAATATATGAGTTTTAATAGAAGAATACATTTTATAAATATATAAGCTTCAAATTTCTGCCTTTAAACCCTCCAAAAATCATTCATCATTCATAAATGCCCCACTGTAACTTCAATTTTTGCTGCTTCTTCTTTGTTTTTTTTTAAGAAAAAGGAGTCTAAATGATTTTGTGGTGATCAAAATTATAATGCAAATGCAATCGATTGAGCTTAACTTGTACTGAACCCAAAATATTCCTTTAACTAACATTGAACAATGCAGTTGCAGCATTTTTTTATCTTGGCTAATTTTTACATATACATTTTTTATATTAAAGTTTGTGTATGTTAACAATGTGTTGTTAATGCAGTTTAAACCAAAATGAATTAACAATGAACAGTGATATAAATGAACTTAAACCAAAGCCAGAATTATCGGGGTCCAAGCATATTTTCCCCCAAATTTGAAAGAAAAGATGCCATGGATATAGTTGTTTTGGTGTAAACTTTAACTTTGATCAAATTTGAACAATTAGGATTTTCATAAGTTAAAGCGTCCTCTATCATCAGAAATTGATGGAGGTTGGCATGTGCCCTCAAAATGTCTTGTTGTCTTTGTATTCAAAGTGTTGTTAAGTTTGGATATTGCACACATGAGATACAGGGCAATTAGTCGTTATGGCCCACATCAAAAAACGTATTGGCACATATCTTCGAAATAATCAGGAACATCGTCAGTAATTTATCTAGATAATACATACCAAATTTCATGTGAATCAGACAAACAAACTAAAAAGACTTTGAACAACTGTTATATGTTAACGAAAACAACCTTATTGTAAAGTGTTAACACTGATTTGTACACATTTTTGTTAGCATATATGATCCTCTATTTTCGTCAAGTTGCTTTATTTTATGTTAAATAGTTCAATCCCTGGTCCCCAGTTTGCATACTTACAACCGTTTCAACAGCTTGTGCTTATGTCAGGTTGGCTTCAGATAACATTATCTGTTGTCAAGCTTTGTAGTAAATCTCTCCCATGATCCTGCTCATGTTTATTCAGATTTAACTCAGACTCATTGTTCACAACTCTTTGTATGGATTTGGCACCAAAGTGCATCACTGTCACAGAATTTGCACTGTTAAGACAAAACTCAGCTTGGCAACTTCTTCAGCTTGGCTATGCTTCTTGTATAAACATGGGCCTGTATCACTGCACTCAGCTGTGTATCCAGCAGTTTATCTTAAAGGCATTCATCATTGATAAAATTAGAAATTGACTCAATTTACTTCCCGTATGCATGTTCCTGGTCTTATTGTGCAGGTTAGTCCTGAAAAAATATGTTTGTCTTCATAATCTTTAATGAAAATGTCATAATTTGCCCCGCCTCTGAAATTACTTTCCTTTTTGGCTGACGCTTAACATAGTTTATGTTAACCTAAAGCCAAATAGCTATTTAATCACTATTTTAGGCTACTTTTGTAGTACTAGAGAAAATGCTGACTTCTAAAATCTATTTAATGCTGTAATTTAATGCTGGTTACGGCAAGAGCGTCTCAACAATTATGACAATAATAACACAATGACAGATTTGATAAAGAAGTGTTACTATTGGGATAAAGAGTGAGCTAGACCTTCATGCCCCAATCAAAGGAACTTTTCATAAGTTAGTGCTGGCAGTATTTAAGAAGAAGAGTAGTCCTCCAACAATTGACTAGTTGATTAGTTCGGTCGATTACTAACATTAATATTTCTAGCGGTGGTGGTATTAATTATTTGGGAGACACAAAGAGCGTTTTTGCATGATTATAGCTTGCTGTGTTTAACAGTGAATAACAGTCAGCACAGTAAAACGTTTCGAGACGAACGTTAAAGTTTCGTCTCTTTAATGCTTTAGGTTTAGTTCATCTATGCACCGCTGCTGTTACAGCAGCCAAAGTTCCGCATCAACAATACATTTCAAGACGATCACTGTCGGACGTTAAATCCTCTGCTGTGAGTTATGTTCTTGGTTCCACTCCTTATTTAGGTCTGGCTCCATTCTTGTATGGAACTGTTATGGTATAGAATTTCTAGGTTGATAATATACTACATATATAGGCTACACTATTTTGGAATATTCTGTTTTACTCAAAAATATGTCAAATTACAGATATATATATATATATATATATAGGGTTGTGAATACTGTTCCATGTTGACTGATTAAGTTCTGTTCTTACAATCAAATAACCTTTTGATTCACTCATTATATGCTGTCTACAGCTCTGCGTCAATGGGCAGTTTATTTTGCTGGGCAGAGCCATCTTTGTTCCCCATTTTACTATGGTGTAATGACCACATGAAAGCAACTGAACCATGCTCTCACATTCATTATTGTTCTTGTAATTATACTCATCATATGGAGGAACAAAAAAAACAGCACAGCATCAAACATCTTTCTAAATATACAATGCCGTTGAACAGTGTTTTGTTCATAAATATTCCTGGGGCAAAACAACATCTATGTGTCCTCTGGGCCTCAAATTAGTACCATTATATAACAGAGAATGAGTATGCAGCTTTGACCGGATGCCTGGGCTGTCACTCAAGACATTACACTATTATGGAATAAATGAGGAAAATATGTTAGTCTAAGTGAAACAGCCATTAACGATGGGTTTCTGCAGTTTTTAGTATAGCAGATGAGCTCTTATCGGCAATCTCTTTTGATTTAACTAGTTGTTCTTTCACCTCTGTCCTCGATCACCTTTAACATCATCCTCCTTCAAATTATTCACACAAATCTCTCTTCTATCTTCATCTAATATCTGATCCCTTCCTCCCTATTTTTGTTTCTGCCTCCACTACTAATGGCTCTTTTTCCACCTGTCATGGAAAAGATTGTGCTGTTCTGTCCCATTTGTTCACTCGTTCCCACTGTCATTGCCCATTTCTCTCTTTCTCTGTCTTGGGCTTCATCTGACAAGTTGTCTGTTTTGAAATTTAGGCCAGTCTAATCTGCCCCAGGTGATCTGTCGAGCCTTGTGCGCACTGAGGATGACATGATGATTTAGGGGATCTTCCTGTAGCATGGAAAGTCCTTGTCTCATTTCAGACAGTCTTTAAACAGTGTAGCTCAAGAGGCCGCTGATATTTGTGATGCTAACGCCTACGGTCTCAGAATTTTGCTTTTGAAAGTGCAAAAAAATGGGCTGATTGATATATGTTTACCAACTTTTTAGCTTTTTATACACTTTATTTTTTTTAAACAGTGAAGGGAGGACAGGAAATGACTGGCAGAAAAGTGATTGGGAAATGTTGTGAGCCATGTGTAGATGGAGAGGTTGTAATGTTTCATTACAACACATTGCACAGTGCATGATAACAGTTCAAATTAATGCACAGATAAATAGAGAATTATATTCATGGCATAATCTTAAATATTTCTACACATACACTGTGTATCATATCAAAAATTCTGAAACAATTTTGTAGGGTTAATGTTTCAGAAAAGGCATGAAACATTTCAGAAAATTACAATTCCTACCTGCTTTCTGTGGAAATCTGCTTTCCACAACCTGAGGAAAAAGAAAGAAAATAAAACCTGATCATATCTATTGATGCCTTTAACATCTTCACTGACTCCACATGTGACTCATGTGATATACTTAATTTTCTAAATTCAAACGAAAGTTCCCCTTCTGTCACTGGCTTGATGTTGTGTCGATGTAGTGACACTAGGCGTCTCTCTTGAGAGCCTCGGTTACCTCTTATCTCTGAGAAAAGGCCAATGAGAATTGTGGATACACGGAACTCCCTCAAGTGGATATGGCCATTGCACTGCACCTGTGCCCGCAAAACGCAGCCACCTGGCGGGATCGAACGTCACTCCCCTCAAAGGCCTGTAGGTTGACGTCATCTCTGGTGAACAAGGCCTACAGCGCCGCTCAACAGGCCTCCTCCACCCTGCACACCATTGCACTCCTGCAAGTTCACCAGGCCAAGGTGCTAAGAGATCTGCAGCAGTAAAACCCCAGGCAGGTTTGCCTCAGCCCGGGCCCAGCTCTCAGCCCCAGCGTAGAGCTCCCATCAGGAGGCGGACACCCCCCATCTCATGGACCTCCTGACAGACCCAGAAGGCTTCCAAACATGACGTTGCCTGCAAAACTCTGCCCCACGGTCGCTGTGTTTGTAGAGCTCCTCCCTGTCGAGGTAGGACCTACCACCGCGCCACATCCATGTGTGGCTGGTAAACCCATGTGATGTATTTGCCACATGTTAACCTCCCCTGTTGGGCAGGATGTGGTCTCCGCGGGGTCTTTTCCCCCTGAAAGAATAGGAATTGGAAAAGAACGAATCCCTGATGCGTGTGATAGCGTTAGATGGCCCCAGCCGCATCTAATGCTCTATGGAGAGAAAACATAGAGAGAGAAAAGGCCGCGGCTGGCACTCCCAGGCTAGTTACGTCGCTTCCCTCCATCAGGGATATGGGGAACTATATAACGTCTCTTGGGGCATTAGGGAAGGTTATGTGCACTCTGATGCACCTGCTAATTTCGCACACAACAGCTTGCTTGCACCTGCATCAGCAGTCCACATAACACATTCAGTGTTGTGGCATTTTTAAATAGGGACCCCTAATGCCATTACATCGACACAACGTTGAGTGAGTGACAAAGGGGGAATGTCTCGGTTACTGTCGTAACCTCCGTTCCCTGATGGAGGGAACGAGACGTTGTGTCCATCTTGTCACAACACCGTACTAAGCCGCTGAAAGGGCTGTGACCTTAACGAACTCTGGTTCAGTCCAAGCAATTGAACTAAGTGTGAAAGCACCCTAAATTATGTTCAGCATTGATAAAATATATACACAAGGACAGATGCATGATTGGGGTGGACAAATGATCCTTCACAGCATTGGGGGTGACCCCCGTTAACACCGCCACCCTGCCCCCCAATTCCACGGCAATGCGCATACAGTAAATCTAAAATACTTTTTATGGAGAATACACTCAAAATATGAATTCATATTTATATCTGAAGTGTAATTTATGAGTCATTGTAAGAGAGAAAACTGGTGCTGAGTGTATGACTTGCATACGACAATAAACAATGTGGAAATATAGACATTATTTTACATTGATTACATGACTACGCATGCCCGGCCTGCTTTTTTGTTTAAATTAAGTTTTTTGACAGTTCAGCCAGTTTCCGCCTCCTCCTTTCCCATGTCAACCTTGTTATATTGGTGCCAAAACCCGGGAAGGAGGAGGGATGCGCTGTCGTGGAGTCCTCGCCATTACCAGCCATCTGAGGAGCAGCCTCGGCCATCCGGCCAGGATCTGAGGCATGCTGCCGTTTCCCCCCATAGAAAAAAGTAATAGAGGGAAAGAGAAAAGCGGGGGAGAAGCGTGTCCATCTGCCCGGGGCTGGAGGACCCAATACCGTTCACTGGGGGAGGAGTGAGCTGTCGTCTGCTAGAGATTAGGGAGTGGCTGAGGGCAAGGCGACATTGTAACTGGATGTTGGCGAACCAGGTTATTCTTCTCTCCTCACTCTCTCGCTCTCTCTCTCTCGCTGTTGCTCCGCTTTGCCCTTTCTCTCTCCTCTTTTTTTTGTTTTTTTGTTTTCCTCCTCCCCAGCCCTAGGGAGCCCTGTACCAAGCATGCGACCACTCTTTTATGCATATCAGTGTAAAACTTGTAAATAGTAGATTATGCATCTAAACAATAAACATGTAACTAAATGTGTAATAAATATGTATAATATTTGAAGAGCAATTACATTATACAATATTTCAAACATCACATTTTACTAAACAGGCTCTTACAGCATCTCTTGTTTTTTTGCTCAACTCTAGCTTTATTCTTTCGAAAGTGTGTTGCCTGTTTGATTAAAAATAGCTCTTCGTTCAGTTCAGGATGTGCAACATGACACTTCTGGTGGCTGATATCACAGAACAGATGAATTTTCACTTGTCTGTCTGTAGCTTCAACTGCACTGTAAGCCACCATAGAGGTCTTTTACAATACGTGAGAGTGCAAAACATGCTCTAAACTTACAGATACTGAGGTTTGAACGATGTGTCACACTCAAGTTTAAATGGAGAACTACACAAAGTCTGTTCATATTCTATGATGCTGTGTGCTGTGTGTGGGCTGTCCATATCAGTCACGGTATGTCCTCGCTCAAGGGGATGCAATAACCAAATTAGTTTTCAGAGAAGGATTGGAAGTTAAGAGAGGATTACAGCCATTGTTGGAACCATTTGTGCAAAAATTGTGTTCTTTAGGGAAATTTCTTTTTATAACAATATCTCATCTTTGTCCTAGCTTGTTTATGTTTTTGTCTTATAATTTTCTGCAGTGTTAAAAGCTTCTCGGGCAGTACCAACATGAGGACAATTTGCATCCTTAATGGGTGGCACCCATGAGCGCTGGTATTGTGTTTCCATAGCTACAAGTCGTTGCGCCGGTTTGCACACATCCGTGCTGTGTAATTGCAAGGCAATGTAAGAATCTGATTTCCCAAGTCTCAGTCTAGGGATACTTATTTTCAAACTGATTTGTTTATTGCTATTACTCAATCTTGGATCTTTAATGAGTTTTCATTTGGATGTGTGTAATAAAACAACTTTGTTTGATAGCAATCAGCTGTTTGAATAATTAATGCTTTATGATTTAATAACATGGCCTGACTTCTCAAGGTCAAATGTATTGTAGTTGTAATGATGAAGCACTGCTTTGTCATTTACCCTTGTGTAATTGCACTGGGACATAGGAGACACAATCAAGAGCAGAGCAGATAACCTTTTGACCTTTAAACAAAATATTCTACTGCTCAACATAGGCAGTGCAATAGACTCAAAGGATTTAATCTGATGTGTCACATAATCAATAAGAATTATTTGTGAGGATAAGCTGACCCTATTTAAATCACAGTGTAAATATGAATGCCATCTGATTATTTTAAAATTATTAGTGGGATTAGTAATCAGATGAAAAAATCTCACCTTTTTGCCACCTTTTACCTTTACTAACCCATGCCCTCTTTCCCTTGTCTAGTAGCCATCATGAGTTCACAAATAAATGGGTGAATGTCAAATAAAAATGTTTTTGAATTCTGGTTAATGTAAGACATTTATATACAATAAATAAAATATAATTACTATGTGCTATTAATAAAATAAAATTACTGTAATAAAATTGATTATGTTATTTTTTTGTATAATTTCAGTATCTTCATTGACAAAAAGAAAAAATCTAATACTGAAAAAATAAAAAAAAATAAAAAGCAGAGTAAAATATTTATGGGCATAAAATGGTCCTGTTAAATGGTTCGTTATGCAAAATATACACTCACCTAAAGGATTATTAGGAACACCATACTAATACTGTGTTTGACCCCCTTTCGCCTTCAGAACTGCCTTAATTCTACGTGGCATTGATTCAACAAGGTGCTGAAAGCATTCTTTAGAAATGTTGGCCCATATTGATAGGATAGCATCTTGCAGTTGATGGAGATTTGTGGGATGCACATCCAGGGCACGAAGCTCCCGTTCCACCACATCCCAAAGATGCTCTATTGGGTTGAGATCTGGTGACTGTGGGGGCCATTTTAGTACAGTGAACTCATTGTCATGTTCAAGAAACAAATTTGAAATGATTCAAGCTTTGTGATATGGTGCATTATCCTGCTGGAAGTAGCCATCAGAGGATGGGTACATGGTGGCCATAAAGGGATGGACATGGTCAGAAACAATGCTCAGGTAGGCCGTGGCATTTAAACGATGCCCAATTGGCACTAAGGGGCCTAAAGTGTGCCAAGAAAACATCCCCCACACCATTACACCACCACCACCAGCCTGCACAGTGGTAACAAGGCATGATGGATCAATGTTCTCATTCTGTTTACGCCAAATTCTGACTCTACCATCTGAATGTCTCAACAGAAATCGAGACTCATCAGACCAGGCAACATTTTTCCAGTCTTCAACTGTCCAATTTTGGTGAGCTCTTGCAAATTGTAGCCTCTTTTTCCTATTTGTAGTGCAGATGAGTGGTACCTGGTGGGGTCTTCTGCTGTTGTAGCCCATCCGCCTCAAGGTTGTGCGTGTTGTGGCTTCACAAATGCTTTGCTGCATACCTCGGTTGTAACGAGTGGTTATTTCAGGCAAAGTTGCTCTTCTATCAGCTTGAATCAGTTGGCCCATTCTCCTCTGACCTCTAGCATCAACAAGGCATTTTCGCCCACAGGACTGCCGCATACTGGATGTTTTTCCCTTTTCACACCATTCTTTGTTAACCCTAGAAATGGTTGTGCGTGAAAATCCCAGTAACTGAGCAGATTGTGAAATACTCAGACCGGCCTGTCTGGCACCAACAACCATGCCACGCTCAAAATTGCTTAAATCACCTTTCTTTCCCATTCTGACATTCAGTTTGGAGTTCAGGAGATTGTCTTGACCAGGACCACACCCCTAAATGCATTGAAGCAACTGCCATGTGATTGGTTGATTAGATAATTGCATTAATGAGAAATTGAACAGGTGTTCCTAATAATCTTTTAGGTGAGTGTATATAATGTACTTTTTTTTTTCAGTGAGGATACAAAAGAAGTGAATCATCTCCCCAATCATTTTTTGTTTGTTTGTTTTTTTATATACCTGAAAATTAAGCCAGTTTTTATTGTTAACAACTATGTGTGTACATGGAGGAATGAAAAAATATTGTTTCTACTTAATTTAATTGGCTCAAAATATAATAGTGACTAATTGTAGGTCAGTCATTAAATAAATGTGATTCCCAAAAGTAGTGCATATAGTATTACACTTTTCACATGTGCAAGAAGAAATTGCATGACTTTAACATGGTCCAACTTTACCAAAGTGAACACTAATCACCCTAACGGTGACTTCCTCTTTTTACAGAAAAATAACTAGAAGACTAAACAGCGTTAAAACCTACAGGTATATGAATTCTTAATAGCAAATTATTAAATGCTCTTTTGAATAAACAAACATGTTTAAATTATTCAAGCGCAATGTATTACACACAACTTCAGTTCTTCAGAAGTTAAAGGAACACAGTTATTTGAGTTGACTTTATATCACTTTTAAGTTCACATTATAATTTATATTTTGAGTTGTACACAGTAATTCAAATCCAGAAAAGCTTAAAATGTTATAAATATGCACGTTTCTAAGTAAATACTATTCATTTTCTTACATTATGGTTATTGAGCCAACAAAAACTTTTTGTTTTTTCAGTGTGAGAAACAAATTATGCTAAAATATAAAAAGTATATTATATATTAAATAAATGTTGCCTATATTAAATACATATTATATTATCAAAATAGTTCTAATATTAAAAAATAATTAAATTTTTCATTATTTACTAACCTAGTTGACTTAGCAGCAGACCTCTAACAAGAACAAGGTTTCTGAAATTAGCAAACAGAATATAAATGACAACAACAAGCGAGTCACTCAAATACCTGCGCTGTATCACAAAATATAAATAAACATCGGACTGAATATTGTGCAGCAAGGGATATTGCATACCATTCCATAATTGTCCTGCTCTTGAAGAATTCATAAATACCTGGAATTCAAGGTTGACTAAAATATACCCACTTTATTAAATAGGGAATACTATGTCCAACTGAAACCTACACCACTGATTCATTATATCTTATATTTTTACATATCTTATATTTTCTTTTTAATTTTGCAATGAAACGTGACCTAACCTGGAGTTGTTTTTGAGAGGCTTTGTGAGATCCACCAAAAGACGCTGCAGAAATGATGACAGCATTACTGAGAGCCAATTGCTTTGTTTCAAACAGTTTGGTAGCCATTATGTGTCTTAAATAACATCCAGTACCTGCATTTTTGGGTCAGTAAAGCGTAATAATACCTTTGTCACTCCACTAATCATTTGCTTTCGAAGTGGATTTAAAAAAAATAAAAGTCTACTAATGATTCACCTGTCAGGAAAATAACTCAATTGCAAATGTTATCATTGTTCAGTTGAATGCACATCACCATTTTCTTTGCATTAGCATGAGTGACTGCATTGCCCACTGTCATTATGAAGGCTTTCTGCACAAATGCTTTCTCAGGGTTTTGGCCTGGAACTCGGTGTTGCCAAATGTGTTTTGCCCAGCAGTCAAATGCTAAAAACCCACAATGGCAATAGCAGTAATGGATGAGTGACAGACAATCATGTACTGACAGGTCAGATTGCCAGCAGAGAGAAGAGAGCTTTCAAAAGACTTTTTTTTGAAGGTTAGGTAGAGAAAAACACAGGAAGGGAGATAATCGGAAGGGAGGAGGAGAAAAACAGGATAAAAAAGGAAGTGATAAAGAGAGATGAGGCTTTGTAGGGACGAGACAAAGGATAATAACAAACAACCTTATTTGTTCCCATTACTAGCTGGCCCATTATTCTCTCTCTCAGCTCTGAATAGAGAGATTTCAGATACCCCGCTTCTTTCTTATGTTTTGCTAATTCTCTTTATTATGGAGGGTGTTTATAACCAGTAGACTTGCCAAGTTGTTAAATCATCCAGATAATTTCTATAATAATCAGCAATCCGATTGATTATACGGCCTGTTTGAATACCCCTTTTCTATGTGTAACTGCCTTCATTAACATATCTATTCAAAAATCTGACTTTTTACACCTTTTAATCGATGGCATAGTGAAGAAAAGACAGGAAAAAAAGGAGAGAGAGGTGGTGTGATCGGGATACTACACAGGCTGGACTTCAACCTGTTTAATGAGGATGACCCCATGCTGCCCTACATAAGCAAAACACAGTAACTACGGCAAGACTAAAAATTATGATTTTGTAGTCACTGCAGTTTTCAAGCTCCATTTGCTCTGAATCTTAAGTATAGCTGAGCCAACCCCATCTGTCACAGGACAGATCATAATCGAAAACACCTGATTTAACTCATAACTCAATTTTGATACAAATGTGTAGTTACTGCATGTTACCTTTGCAGGGCTGTATTTGTCTAAATCCAGAAGCTGAAAGTGTTGTTGAAAAGCTTCAGCTTCTGGGTGAAATGTATTTTTAGTTGTAAATCATGTTATACAGTCAACAAAAATTCATATTTTATAGGTTCTAACCCCTACCCAAAACTATCCATCGGTGGAGTAAAGATTTTAATTTTTAATGTCTCATCTATGCACAAATGCAATACCTCAGCATGCTTGCCATTATGTTATTGAAACTTTTTGTATTCATATTTTAGTAATTGAAAATGCACTGTTGAAGTATATGACAAGTATGGTTTAAATAAACCGCAAAGGTGAATCTTGAATTAAACCTATTACGCATGCGTCATGTGCTTCGACCAAAAAGTCTTCCGCATAGGATGCTGTGCTTCCTCACTCAAACGTCCTTGGGATGCTTCCTATGTCTTCCGTCCTTGCCTCCTCATGGTGCATTTACAGAATTTAAATGTCCTTAATGATAGGCGACTTTTATCGGTTTACGGGTTACGATAATGCACAATTTAAGATATGAGAACACCCCGTGTCTTGGTGTAAAGGCAATTACTTTCTGGTTTTCATGCTGAATAGAACCTGTGTCTCGGAGTAAACACAATTACTTCCTGGTTTCCATGGGACCAGAATCTGTGTCTCGGAGTAAACACAATTACTTCCTGGTTTCCATGGGACCAGAACCCGTGTCTCAGAGTAAACTCAAATATTTTTTGCTTTCCAAGGGACCAGAACCCGTGTCTCAGAGTAAACTCAAATATTTTTTGCTTTCCAAGGGACCAGAACCCGTGTCTCGGAGTAAACTCAAATATTTTTTGCTTTCCAAGGGACCAGAACCCGTGTCTCGGAGTAAACTCAAATATTTTTTGCTTTCCAAGGGACCAGAACCCGTGTCTCGGAGTAAACTCAAATAATTCCTGCTTTCCAAGGGACCAGAAACCGTGTCTTGAAGAAAACTCAAATTAGTTCCTGGTTTCTATGGACAAGAACTCGTGTCTGAGAGTGAACAACAATTACTTCTAACCTACGTTTTGTAATATAAGTAGCTTTAGAGGAAAAGATGAACATGTTTGATTGATGCAAAGCTGACTGATGGGAGATGAATCTTGTCAGTTATTCAGAAGAATATGATTTATTTGAGGCTACATGAACTTCCGAAATCATGTCTAAGCAACAATTTCCTGTTTGATCATGTTGGGCAAAAAATCTAAACAAGATAGATAAGATATTGATTCTGTACGTTTAAAGATGTATCGAGTTTTACAACCATACATTAAAGGCTTAACATGACATTCACATTTTATGCATGGCAGGAAGTTTATGTCTGCAACGCTTTTCAGATCAGTGCATGATGCTTGTGTTGAAGCCCTGACACTAGTCATGTAGGAAGTTAAGCGTGCATAATGCTGTCCTTGATCATTTAGTGTGCAGCAGCTTAAGATAAAGGAAGACATAACAATCTCATCATTGACACAGAATTAGTCCTTTTTACTATCTGCCAGTGGTGGGTGATAATCTGATAGTAGAATTGGAGCATTATGTCTGCTTGGGAATCACATGTGGCCATGTTGCAGGCACTTTGATGAAGTACTTTCTACCAGAGCTGCTGGCATAAGGGCCTATCCAATCTTATGTTGCAGCAGGAAATTAGAAGGCACAGATTGTATTGCAGGCCACTCCTTTGTGACATGGACATCATGGACAAAGTAATCCACATTCCAAGAGTCCCAATCCACTAAACCAGCCTTTAAATAATAAAGAAAAATGTTAAATATATTCATATTGATAAAGCAATGAATATAAATAAATGTCAAATGAAAGCCTTTAAATTACTTTTACATTTTTAAAGGGCAAAATGCTTTAAAAAAAAAAAAAATATATATATTTTAGCATATTATACTCGTTAAAGGGTTAGTTCATCTAAATATGAAAATTCTGTCATCATTTACTCACCCTCATGTTTTTCCAAAACCTGTATCACTTTCTGTCTTCTGTGGAACACAAAAGTAGATGTTAGCCATGAAGTCAAATTTCTGTTTTTCATACAATAAAAGTAGATGTTGATTAATACTGTTGCTCTCAAATCTCATTCCTGTAGCTCAACTGGTTGAGCACGGTGCTAGCAATGCCAAGATCATGAGTTTGTTCCCAAACACACAAACTGATAAAATGTATGTACTGTAAGTAGCTTTAGATCAAAACATCTGGCAAATGCATAAATGTAAATGTAATTCACACATGCACAAATTCAAATCATTACGCAAGATGTTTAACATGAACGGTGTCATAACGAGATTGTTTCTCATGTGTCTTATGACCGATTGAGACTCAATGGATTTGAAAGTTTTGAAAAGATTGCAAGCGCAAACACAATGGGGCACTACATTTGGTCTGTTCATCAACTAAAACTTTAGAAGACTTGAATATAGATGTTAGTTATAATCATGATTAGATAAGTATTATATTGTAAAAGTAAGTGTTTATGCACTGGTTTAAATGGTGTGAAAATGAATTAAAATCATTGTTGTTTTAGCACCTCTAGTGTCCATTTCACCACAAAACTGATGCAATATGTACCACGAGCCATGTAAAAATTATTTAGCAAAAATTTTGGTACAGGAATGTTATCCTACGAGACCAGGTTGGTACTGTAACATAACTCTTCAAAACTAAGTAAGCATAAACAAATTCCAGATTTCACACATTTTGAGTTCTCCCACTTTTTAGCCCACAAAAATAATCTCTATTTGATTGCTTAAGTGGATTAAAGAGGCTCGGCAAATTGAAGTGAATTAAACAGATCATTAGACTGATCGCTTCGTTGGATGTCGTTCCACTCTGAAAACAGAACAAAACTCTGAGCTGTCTGCCTGTTGTCTCTGGGCGGTCTCCGAGCAACAGCATGCATGTCTGCTCAACTTTATAGCATCTATTCACACTTTAGGAGAGCAAATTCTTTCCAGCACAATTTGTGCAGTAGCTTGCATCTCGTTAGTTGGCACAGCGTCTGCTCATGTCAGACAATCTTGTAGAGCCTGTGCCCTGCAGATAAGCACTGTGACGTGGATGACTTCACAGCTTGCAAAAACTGGCTAGCAGCTCAGCAACTGGGTTTATCCTCTTTGGCTGCACAGACGAAGATATTCAAAGTACCTTCAATTAGGAACAAAACTTAGGTTGCCTTCCCACATGCTCTTGGTCTCAAATACAGGTGCCTGAAATCATATTTGGACACTTAAGCCACACTTAAAAAGGTATAAATGTCTTTTAAGTGATGTACTTAAGGGGATATATTTAATCACATCTTCATTTGGCAGATGCACTCGGTCTGATGTTACACATTTTCATCTGCCCAGATATTCAGAAGAGCCCTCATTTTGTCTACTGACCAGTACTGACGGTTCTCCATTCTCCACTGATCTGTTGAGTTAAGCTGGAAGATAGATATGAAAAATTGGGAAATTAGATTCTTTGTGCTAAAAAAACCTCTGACCTGAATCCGCATTTGACATTGACCCTTCCTCAATCCTCAGTTGGCATTCTTTGGACCAAAGTAATTGGCAGGCCATGGCCCTTGGCCCAGAGGAGGCATGATGAAGCCCGGAAGTGATGGTGGAAATGAAACTGGTCCTGGCATGCTCTAGCATGTCCACATTTGGCCTGATAGTGGAAACGCGCTATTGTCCTCTCTGCCCCTGAATGCTACATTAGGGATAAAACTAAAACACCCGTTTCCTTTTCTTTTGAAGTTGCTCTGCATTATCAAAACCTTTCATTTGGGGTTGACAAATTCTTGCACGCCATCTTACAGCTCATTAGTAGAGGTCTGCATGGGCCTTAAAATGAAACCTGAGAAAGACCTTTACCCGAGACCACGTGGCCCTACCCGGCCCGAGCGATACTGTCAGATTATAAGCCTGAACCCGACCTGAACATGAAAACTAGGGATGCACCGAATGTTCGGCAACCGAAATTATTCGGCCGAAAATAACAAAATAAGCACTTTCGGTGTTCGGCCGAATAAGTAAAAAGACCGAATAAATTTTTCCGAACAATGACGTTTTTGATGACGCGATCAAATAGTAACGTGAGTGAGAGGCGCGCGCTTTATAAATGCAGCAAAAATGTCGGCGGTGTGGAAGCACTTTAAAGTGTCCGAGAAAGAGGCAAAAACGGCCGTTTGCAGACACTGTTCTGCTGACTTGTCCAGAGGGGGTGCATCTGCAAAAACTTACAGCACTACAAGTTTAATTTATCACTTAAAATCAAGACACCCCGAGCAGCATGCAGAGTACGAGAAAGACACTGCGGCAGCAACAGCAGCGAAAAGGAAAGTAGCTCCTCCCAGTCCCAGGACACCCACTCCATCTGTGGCTGACTTCTTAGAAAAGGCCAAAAAGTTTGCCAGTGACAGTGCCAAAGCTAAAGGCATTACGAAAAGGATAATGGAATTCATCGCATTGGATGATCAACCATTCTCGGTTGTAGAGGATGTTGGATTTCGCGAGGCTTATAGACCATATTGAGCCCGTTACACCATACCTAGTAGGCGGCATTTCTCAGGCGTGTGCTTACCTGAGATGTATAACGTCGTTTCAACTCACGTCCATGAGCTCTTGGCTACAGATATTGCAGCCCTCAGCTTCACGACTGATATATGGAGCTCGGATGTAAGCCCCACCAGTATGCTGAGTTTAACTGCGCAGTGGATCGACACAGATTTCAAGCTACAAAAGATTGTGCTGCACTCACAAGAGTTTAGAGGGTCCCATACAGCTGCAGCCATTTCAGAGGCGTTCGCCAACATGTTTGACACTTGGCGTATCGACCGATCTAAAGTGCATGCGGTAGTCAGTGACAACGCAAGAAATATGTCTAAAGCCTTGGAAGATAGCAATCTGAAAGGCATACGGTGTATGGCACACACAATTCAACTGGCAGTCAACGAGGGATTGTTGAGTCAGCGCAGTATAGCGGATGTGATAACGTTAGGCAGGAAAATTGTTGGCCACTTCAAACATTCCCCGCTTGCCTATGCGCATCTACAATCTATCCAAGAACAGCTCAGAACGCCACAAAAACGTTTCCAACAAGATGTGAGCACAAGGTGGAACAGTACATATTATATGCTGGAAAGCCTTTTTGCGCAAAAGCGAGTCCTGGCTACATACATAGCAGATCATGATCTGCCCGCGACATTCACCGCATACCAGTGGGTGTTAATCGAGAACGTTCTCTCTCTTCTCGCCCCCTTTGAGCAGATAACAAAAGAAATAAGCTCATCTGATGCATCTGTGGCAGACGTTATACCATTACTTGCAGCACTAAAGCGACTTTTAAACAAAGAGGCTGAAACAGACCACGGAGTGAAAACAACTAAAAGTGCGCTCTTAGAGGCTGTCAGCACACGATTTAGTCAGGCAGACTCAGAACCCCTGTACTGTATCGCGACTGTACTTGATCCACGATATAAAGATAATTACTTGGATGTGGGGAAAAAGTTGCGCACACGAGAAATGATCCAGGCCGAGTTGGATTTGGGAAAGCCGCTAGGTGATGGAGACGGTCAGGTGATGCACAGCGCAGGAGATGAAAACAGCGCAGAGAGAAAACGGGCTCGTACTACAGATGAGCCGTGCACCGTCTCGCTGTCTGACATGTTCGATGAGATCCTCCAAGAGAATAACCCATTTGCAAGACAGAGGACAAGCTCAACCGCTCAACAGTTAGATGCTTATCTCTCAGAAGTCCCCACTCCCAGGGGCAATAACCCTCTCGAGTTTTGGAGGACCAATCAAGGTCGCTTTCCCGACCTGGCACAGATGGCACGCAGGTAGGCTACTTGTATGGGAAATTAATTTAAGATTTTATTTATATTTTGGTAAAACTTAAGTAGTTTCTATTGTTAACATTAATAGGCTATTAGTTAACATTTACTAAATACAATGTGAAAATCAAAAGTGGTATTTGTTAGCATTAGTTAATGCACTTATACTAACATGAACTAACAATGAACAATTGAATTTTTATTAACTTACATTAACAAAGATTAATAAATACTGTAACAAATGTATTGCTCATTGTTAGTTAATGCTTGTTAATGCAATAATGTTAACAAATGGAACCTTATTGTAAAGTGTTACTGTATTTTATATGATGTATTTGGTACTATTTTCAGTGTAGTAAAATAGTAGGCCTACACCGGTTTTCAACCATTTCATTATCTCTGTGACATTGTTTGTTTTGAAATGAGCAACTTTTAGAAAACTGCAATATTTAAAATTGTAACTATTCTGATCCCAGGTATTTGTCTGCTCCATGCACAAGCACAGACAGCGAGAAACTGTTTAGTGCTGCATCTCATGTTATCGATGAGAAGAGGAACCGACTTTCATGTGAGAAAGCAGAGAAGCTACTTTTCATAAAGAAGAACCTGCCACTTTTTCTGAAGAAGTAGGCTTATGTCTAGGACAGTTATTCATTTGTTGTGGGTTCATCCACATTTTTTGCACATTTCAATGCACTTTTTGTTGAGTTACAACTACTTTCAGCAGTTAGTTATAGGCCTAACATAGGCTATTCAAGAAGGGGGGCTTCAAAGATGGCCAAATACATTTTTATTTAATTTTTTTTTACTAATTTATTTAGTAAATTTATAGAAGTTATATTGTGCTTTGTTTGTATAATATCTGCTGGAATCTTTAAAAATTGTTCAGTGTTAAATAAATATTTTTAAATTTGATTTTTGTAATTTGTTTTTTGTCTCTGAAAAGCAAGACAAAATAGTAAAAAAAAAAAATGTTTTACTACTTAATTAATGCAATGGTGAAAAAATTGTCAAAAATGGAATAAAATGTGAAACACCATGTTCGGTATTCGGCCTTCAGCCCTCGGCCAAGCGTTTCATTATTATTCGGCTTTGGCTTCGGCCAAGAATTTTAATTTCGGTACATCCCTAATGAAAACACTCACTATATTTATAATTTCTTCTTCTAGCAAGTTCTGTTGCAATAGGCTGTATTTATGTAAGCATTTATGCAACATTCGTAATGGTATAGAAACTGTTAACATACAGTTTTAACAAGGCACGGCAGCCCCTCAGTACACTAGAGCATTGACTTACCTTTTATGCACTGAAGCTTTGCTTGGTGCAGAAGTATCTGGCATAATATGAAACAATGTAACAGTCCCCTCTTTACAGCCTGAACTTGTTCAGAACGTTGAAGCTTTGTGACAACTGCGCTTTAAAAATGTAGACACAGTGCGAAGAATGAAACAGTGCGCAGGTGTCTCGACACTGAAGAAACAGCGAGACACGGGGCAACAGTCAAAGACATTCGTCCAGCATGTTTACTTAGGAAAACAATTGGAAAACAGAACAGACACGCCCAAAAACACGTTTGCTGTGAACGCCCCTAACACGTTCGTTCACACGTGTCCGTGAGTGAGAGCGCGTGAACGAAACAAGTTCGGAAAGCCAGTTTATTTTTTCATTAATTACAAACCCAAACCAGACCCTAACCCAAACTCCTACTTGAAAAACTGACCCGAACCCAGCCTGAAACCTGCCGGGTTCTTGGGTCCCATCGGGCCTGGGTCAGGTTGCAGAACTCTACTCATTTGCTCAACATGTTATGCCCGAACCCACCACCCATCACCATTGAGTCCATAAAACGCTTGTTTCTGGAGAGTCTTCAGGAGTGATATGCTCAAATAGAAGCCACTTTTCCAGGGCTCTTCCTTCTTTTCCTTACTCCACCACTCCCTCAAAAGTAGGTCAAGTCCCAGTGCCCCAGTAGGGCAAGTGAGTGGAAATCCCCGAACAATCCCTGTCCTGTTCCTGTGTGGTTTCCTATAGATCAAGTCAGAGTTCTCTAACTATGAATACTAATATGTCATTTTTAGACGTACAGTTTTGTATGTTTGCATGGACACTGAAATGTACAATATGAACATACTGACAGTCTCAAAAACATAAATGCTTCAACATACTGTATGTAGTTTTAGGCCATGTCCACACTAATCTGTGTTTGTTATAAAACTCTTTTTTTCAGTTTCCTAACATCATCGTTTTTCAAAGTATGCAGGAATGAAGAGCGTTCTCGATTCAAAGCATTTTCTAGTGTGGGTGAGAGGCGTAAATGTAGCAAAATCAGTGCGTTTGAACCTAGGCTACATACATCTCAAAAGTTGTTTAAACATAAAAGGGTTTATGTTTTAGATGCTGTCAATATAGTGTACGAAACCTTTTTGAACCACATTTTGCATTCAGATACCTGCGAATACTAATGAGATAAACCCGACCTCATCATGATAGTTTTGATCATTTTATTAATTTCGTTTTGACAATCAATTCTGCCTTTCCTTTGAAGCATGGCTCATGTTATTTAATTTTCAAAGAGAAGAAAATGTAGCTTAGCCATGTCCCAGACAATGCGCCCATATTGTATTTTATGAAATTAGACTTTTGAAGATATCAATATGAAAAAAAGGTGTTCTGAGGAATATAACCTAATGGAAATATCTTTGTGGACAATAATAATATCACATTTTACTTGTCAAAAACTCACACAAGGACACTGAAGTGTTTATAATTCTTTATTAGACGGCCAGCAATGTGTTCTCGCATACTTTTTGTCTCCATTGGGCTTCTTCTGCCATAATTAACATGTTCCATGTGCTTTAATTAATAGAGATGACTTAAAAGGGATGAAGAAAATTCTTAAGAGTGTGGAGAGGGCTGTGGGAAAAGAAGGAACAGAACTAGGAGAACTGTAATTAAATGGCTGAATAAAGCCCACTAAAACAGGGTTTAACATATCTAAATTAGTGGAGTGACTGAAACATTCATTGGAAGTCATACATTTGGTAAGTTACATTTTCTCCCTTGTTTATGTTCTCAATATTTTAGTTTTGTCTGTGTTTTAAAGGCTGGAATACTGGGATGACATTGGCAATGCGAGAGAGTAAAAATGGAAAAAGGGAATGTACCAATACAATTTAAGCACTTTGGACAGAATGTTGTCCATTGATTACAGCAAAAGATACATTTCTATTTGTCCCTCCATTTGTAAAAACAAACAAAAATCATGTTTACAGTAATGCAGTTACAGTGGAAGTCTATGGTGTTCTCAGCATCAAAAACATCAGTTTTTGTATGAACAAATATAGAGGTGTACAAATTGGTTGATTTTATTGTATTTATGATCAGTGAGATTAATTAAATGTTCAATGCCAACACATTCATTAAACACAGTTGATGTGTGTGATTTTGGCATGATTTCTGGTGCCATATTCAACTTGATATTGTCAATGACAATGTTTAGGGGTAGATAAAATATCTATAAAATACCCCAAAAAATGACTATACAAATATATATATAATATAAATATATTGATAATATTAAAATAGGTTTTCATTAAGGATATCTCTGTATTTTGCTACGTTCAGCTTTCCTTCATCCCTGACCAGTCCCCAAGTCCCTACCGCTGAAAAACACACCCACAGCATAATGCTACCACCACCATGCTTCACCAGTTCAATTTACATTTGATCAGACCAGAGAATCTTGTTTCTCAAAGTCTGAGAGCCATTTAGGTTATTTTTTATGTGTCTTGCACTGAAGAGAGGCTTCCATCTTGCCACTCTGCCATAAAGCCCAGATCAGTGGAGAGTTGCAGTGATGGTTGTCCTTCTGAAAGTTTCTCCCGTCTCCACACATGATCTCTGGAGCTCAACCAGAGTGACCATCAGAGTGACCACTTCTTCCATTTAAGAATTATGGAGGCCACTGTGCTCTTTAGAACCTTCAATGCAGCCAAAACATTTTTTTAGCCTTCACCAGATCTGTGCCTTGACAAAATACTGTCTCTTTGGCTCTACAAGCAGTTCCTTTGACCTCATGGCTTGGCTTTTGCTCTGATATGCATTTTCAGCTGTGAAACCTTACATAGACAAGTGTGTGCCTTTCCAAATCATGTCCTATCAAATCACATCCAATCAATTGAATTGTCCAAAGGTGGACTCCAATCAAAGTGTAAAAAACATTTAAAAGATGAGGTAAATTTCAAGTTTCATAGCAAAGGGTCTGAATACTTATGTCAATGTGATATCAGTTTGTTTGCTTTGTCATTATGAGGTTTGGATTGCAGATTTATGTGATTTTTTTAAAAGCATTTTAGCATTAGGCTGCAACATAACAAAATGTGAAAAAAATAAATAAATGGGTCTGAATAATTTCGCACTGAATTTATGCGTTAAATCGACAGCTCAACTGTCAATACATCCATATTGTACATTTCAGTGTCCATCCAAATAGTCATGGATCATGCAAAAATGTATGTTTACATTTTATGTGCAAATACCTATGAATAATAATAAAGATCAGGTATTTTTACTTCTATCCCGATGCAATGAATTACTCCATATACTTCCATTGTAAAAGCTTTACAAGTTAAAATTATTATTTTATGATATTTAACAGCATGTCACAGATACTTTGCATTGAATCTGGAACATGCCTTTAATCATTATGTAATTAGACTCTAGGTATCCATAATCTTGCATTCACTACCATGTGAAGATGCACTGTATAGTACAACAATGTTTAAACTGGCTTTCTTTGCACAGCTAAGCTCTGTGTAAAGCAAGCATTTGCATGACAGTTTACACAGAAAGAAAAATGTTAGAAGAAAAACAGACATCCATATTATTTATGAGCTTATGAATGTGCACGCAGCACTTTTACTTCAAATTATTGAACTCTAACTGACTGGTTCCAAATAAGGTAGCAAAATTTTATATTTATTTGCATCAACAAAGTCATTGTAATCCTATTTGACATGCCCGTGAGAAGCGCTAAAGCTATGAAACTCTGCAGCTCTGAAATACTCGGCCTTTAAAGCCGTGAACTTCAGCTGCACAATTACATTTCTGCTAACAGAATCAGCCACATGTGCCATCTCCAGTTATCTAGAATAGTAGTGCATTACAAACAGGTAATGAAAGCTGAGTGCTGTCATGAACTTGCAGGGAGTTCATTTCTCATTAGAGATCTTTGCACAGCGCCAGACAGTTAGCCTGACAATGTTTGCACTGTGGCTTTAGTCTTGATATCGGTACTGATTCCCAGTAGTGACATTCTACCATCCTAATGGGCCTTGCAATTTCCCATGTATAGCAATACTTAGTTAACTAGGTAACCTAAGTAGAACATTTTGCTGAAATTACACTTAGCGTCTGACGTAACTAAATTGATGTGCTTTGTACAGTCCATTTTGTGCTTTAATATTAATTGTATTTCTACATCCTTAACTGTAGCATATGTGGATTGGTGTTTTTCTTTAGCAACAATGATAAGGATCTCTTTGGTCAGATTTCTGCACTAAAAAGGGTGGCCCAAAAAAATGGAGCCACTAAGTTTGGTTGCTCATATCTTTAAAATGCATAAAGGTCTTTGTGTGATTTTTGGCGTACTTCTACAACTTTTTGTATATGACAAAATGGCGTCACTGTGATGTCATCTGGAGCAACAATTTCCTACAAATCGTTTGACCCCCCACCCCCCCCTCCTCAAAAACAAAATAGAAAACAGGGCCACATGGCAAAAGTTTGCTGCCATTGAAATCTTTTTTTTGCATGTTGTTGCTGACGATAAGGTACTTTTTGTATTTTTGGGCCACCCTGTAGACTATTTCATGGCATATTTATTCCTCGAACATTTCCGGTTAGTTGTCACACACATTCAAAACAACAGTGCGAGACGTTTCATTTATAGTGACTCGTAATGGTAACGTTAATATAACTGTCATACATTGTCAACATGAACATTTTGAATTAATGTCCCGATACCGATATTGGCATCAGTATCGGGTCCAATACCATGCTCATGTACTGGTATTCATACCAAAAACCGATACCGTCTGACATACGAATGTCATTACGTAAACATTCAGCGCACAAATGAAAGACATTTCATGTCCTAGTGAGATTATATTACAGCAAAAGCTGATGTAATGATAGAAATATATAGTTTGCATGAGCGGCGTGGTGATAATGTTCTGGTTTCTGGTTTCTGGTTTAATTCCACATGCAGGTCAAGTCAAGTCAAGTGGTTTTTATTGTCGTTTCAACCATATACAGTTAGTACAGTACACAGCAAAACGAGACAACGTTCCTCCAGGACCATGGTGCTACATAAAAACAACAAAGGACCAACACAGGACCACATGAGACTACACAACGAAATAAAATACCTATATAAACTACCTATATATACACCTATATAAAGTGCACGTGCAAACATGTGCAAAAAGTACAGGACAGTACAACAAATTACTGACAATGAACAGGACAATAGACAGTGCAGCGCCGACCAGTACTCAGTAGTGCAAAAAGATGACAGTTTCTAAAAATGTAAACATAACATACTATGAGATAATGTTCTAAGCACATAGCAGTTATTGAGGTAGCAGACAGTTATAAAGTGACAGTAATTAAAGTGCAACTCAGGACACGTGTGTGTCAAACCAGTCTCTGAGTATTGAGGAGTCTGATGGCTTGGGGAAGAAGCTGTTACACAGTCTGGCCGTGAGGGCCCGAATGCTTCGGTACCTCTTGCCAGACGGGAGGAGGGTAAAGAGTTTGTGTGAGGGGTGTCTGGGGTCAGTCCACAATGCTGGTTGCTTTATGGATACAGTGTTTTTTGTAAATGTCTTTGATGGAGGGAAGAGAGACCCCAATGATCTTCTCAGCTGTCCTCACTATCCTCTGCAGGGCTTTGCGGTCCGAAACGGTGCAAGTCCCAAACCAGGCAGTGATGCAGCTGCTCAGGATGCTTTCAATAGTCCCTCTATAGAATGTAGTGAGGATGGGGGTTGGGAGATGTGTTTTCCTCAGCCTTCGAAGAAAGTAGAGACGCTGCTGGGCTTTCTTGGTGATAGAGCCGGTGTTGAGGGACCAGGTGAGGTTCTCCGCCAAGTGAACACCAAGGAATTTGGTGCTCTTGACGATCTCCACAGAGGAGCCGTCGATGTTCAGCGGAGTGTGTTCACCTTGTGCTCTCCTAAAGTCAACAACCATCTCTTTTGTTTTGTCGACATTCAGGGACAGGTTGTTGGCTCTACACCAGTTCGTCAGCCGCTGCACCTCCTCTCTGTATGCTGACTCGTTGTTCTTGCTGATGAGACCCACCACGGTCGTGTCATCGGCGAACTTGATGATGTGATTCGAGCTGTGCATTGCTGCACAGTCGTGAGTCAGCAGAGTGAACAGCAGTGGACTGAGCACACAGCCCTGGGGGCCCCAGTGCTCAGTGTGGTGGTGGTGGAGATGCTGTTCCCGATCCGGACTGACTGAGGTCTCCCAGTCAGGAAGTCCAGGATCCAGTTGCAGAGGGAGGTGTCCAGGCCCAGCAGGTTCAGCTTTCCAATCAGGTGCTGGGGAATGATTGTGTTGAATGCTGAGCTGAAATCTATGAACAGCATTCGAACGTATGACTCCTTATTGTCTAGGTGGGTGAGGGCCAGATGGAGGGTTGTGGTGATGGCATCGTCTGTTGAACGGTTTGAACGATACGCAAACTGCAGTGGGTCTAGTGAGGGGGCAGCTGGGTCTTAATCTGCCTCATGACGAGTCTCTCGAAGCACTTCATGATGATGGGTGTAAGTGCGACGGGACGGTAGTCGTTGAGGCAGGACACTGAAGACTTCTTTGGCATGGGGATGATGGTGGTGGCCTTGAAGCACGTTGGAACAACGGCGCTGCTCAGAGAGATGTTGAAGATGTCGGTAAGAACATCTGCTAGCTGGTCTGCACATCCTCTGAGCACTCTGCCAGGAATGTTGTCTGGTCCAGCAGCCTTCCGTGGGTTGACTCTACGTAGAGTTTTCCTCACATCTGCCGTGGTAAGACAGAGCACCTGGTCGTTGGGAGGAGGGGTGGACTTCCTCGCCATCACGTCGTTCTGCACTTCAAACCGAGCGTAGAAGTCGTTCAGCGCATCTGGAAGGGAGGCATCTTTGTCACAGGCAACTGATGTTGTCCTGTAGTTGGTGATGGCCTGGATGCCCTGCCACATGCGCCGCGTGTCACCGCTGTCCTGGAAGTGACTGTGGATTCTCTGGGCGTGTCGCGCTTTGCCTCTCTGATTGCCCGTGACAGTTTGGCCCTAGCTGTTCTTAGGGCTGCCTTATCGCCTGCTCTGAAGGCGGAGTCTCGGGACCTCAGCAGCGTGCGCACCTCCGCAGTCATCCACGGCTTCTGGTTGGAGCGTGTGGTGATGGTCTTGGAGAAAGTGACATCATCAATGCACTTGCTGATGTAGCTGGTCACTGATGCTGTGTATTCCTCCAAGTTGGTAGAATCGCCATATGTTGCAGCCTCCCTGAACATGTGCCAGTCAGTACACTCAAAACAGTCCTGAAGAGCAGAGATGGCTCCTGCTGGCCAGGTTTTCACCTGCTTCTGAAGCGGTTTTGTGCGTCTGACGAGCGGTCTGTATGCTGGAATTAACATAACAGAGATGTGGTCTGAGTAGCCGAGGTGGGGGCGGGGCTCCGCCGGCACGCGCCTGGGATGTTTGTGTAAACAAGATCAAGCGCTTAGCCCCTCTCGTTGCAAAGTCCACATACTGATGGAATTTAGGGAGCACTGTCTTGAGATTTGCATGGTTGAAATCTCCGGCGACAATAAACAGTCCGTCGGGGTGAGCGTTCTGCAGTTCAGCTCATAGCCCCATACAGTTCACAGTGCGCTTCCTTAGCGTTAGCGCTGGGGAATGTAAACTCGGTTATGCAAACAGTGGTGAATTCCGCAGTAGATAAAAAGGTCTGCATCTAACAGTCACAAGCTCCAACAGCGATGAACAGTAACTAGAGACTAGCATAGAGTTCTTGCACCATTCCGTGTTGATGTAAACACACAAGCCACCACCGCGAGTCTTACCGCAGAGAGCTGTATTTCTGTCGGCACGAAACGAGGTGAGCCCGTCTAGCTGAATGGCGGCATCCGGAACTCTGTCGCTGAGCCACGTCTCCGTGAAAACAAAGACGCAGCAGTCTCTAAACTCACGCTGCGTAGCCTGCTGGAGTCGGATATAGTCCAGTTTATTGTCCAGGGAGCAAACATTTGAGAGCAGGATAGACGGGAGAGCCGGCCGGCTAGGGTTTGTTTTAGCCTAGCATGGACCCCGCCCTCTTTCGCGCTTCGCTTTCGCACACCGCTTACGACGTCCTCTCCCCCGGCCACCGGCATCAGGCGATGCCGAGGGCTGGAGGCCTGGTCTCCGCAGCAAGCCGTGTACGCGTAGCACCTCCTGCAGGTCATCATGCAGCTTGGTTTTTGCATGAGTCTTATATTTCAGTAGTGTCTGGCGATGGTAGACACGAACACCGGTTGCTCCGATGTCCATGTGTTGCAAAAGTCGGGCTTTTTTAACAAAAATAGCACCATTGTGGATCCGGAGTGGCCGCTGTGTGCTACCACGCCGCCATCTTGGATCGTCAAAAATAATCGTCCCCTTAGTTCCCCTAGCACGGAGCTCGATGTGAGTGCATCGAGTACACTGTTTGAAGCAGATGGCAGCGAACAGAGTGCAAATTCACTTTGTTGCGTGAGGCACAAACAGAGTACATATTTATTTATTTATTTATATAAATAGCAGCCTTGTCATGTAGCAACCTGGTTTCCCGGAGAACGGTTATGAATTGCATAACCGAGTCGAATGGTCCTGGCCAGGCAGCATGACGGATTGGGAAGCAAGAGCCACGTGTCCAAGCTCCGTGCTAGGGGCACTAAGGGGACGATTATTTTTGACGTAAGCAGCGGGGCTTCGCAGCGGGGCGGAGTGGATAATGCAGCGTCGGGAGGCAAAAACGCGTCCCGGGGCTCTGGTGCTGAGAGAAGACTCGAAGCACTTACCTTGCTCAGCACACCCGGCGGGGGGCGGGTTAGTGACTGAGGAGGAGGTCCCGCGGAGGCGTCCTCTAGACTAGTCAGAACCGCCCGGCTGGAGGCGAGAGGTCTGCGTCCAATGTCCCGGGACTGTTGAGGTGTTGTGGCAGAGTGCCGTGAGAACGGCATTGCGGGCCAGGTTCAGAGACATAGAGAATTGCTTTTTTATTGAGAATGTGGGTACCGCTGCCCGAAGGGGGTGCGGCAAAGTAAATTAACTTAACTGAAAATTCTCCTCCCGGCCCTCCACTGGGGGACGGAGTGGTCTGCTTACCAGCTCCGGAGCAAACATCTTGGTCCCTGGGTCGTCCGTCTCAGGAACGCTTGGGAGCCTTCCGGGTCCTCAAAGGGGTTCGTGAGATGGGGGCGTGCGCCGCCTGCGGGGTGCTCGACGCTGGGGCTGAGAGCTGGGCCCGGGTTGAGGCGGTGTTGTGTTTCTTAGGTGCCGCAGGAGGACGCCCTCGGTGGGCAGATGGGGCACGGCCCGTACTGGAGATGCGGCGAGGCATGATGTGAGATATGGCCTCCGTCTGCTTTTTCACCGCTGAAAACTGCTGGCGAAGTCCTCGACGGTGTCGCCGAAAAGGCCGAACTGGGAGACAGGTGTGTGGAAGAAGCGTGTCTTGTCTACTTCGCGCATCTCGACCATGTTCAGCCACAGATGACGTTCCTGAAGAGTGGCCATCGCCTGCCCGAGTGACCGCGCTGTGACCGAGTGATCGTGAACCTGAGGGCGAGGTCGGTCGCTGAGTGCAGTTCCTGCAGCATGTCGGGATCAGGACTACTCAAGTGCAGATTTTTAAGAGCCTTGGCCTGGTGGACTTGCAGGAGGTTCATGGCATGCAGGGCGGAAGCAGCTTTGGAAGTCCTACAGGCCTTGGACGTCATCCTACAGGCCTACAGGCTCCCCGCACAGGGCAACCCCACCAGATGGTGGCGTTCTCGGGGCACAGGTGAATCGCAACCGCTCTGTCCACCTGGGGGACCGCCGTGTACCCGTGGGCCGCTCCGCCGTAATGTTCATTAGCTGTACACGCTGGGAAAATTGCAGTTTTTTTGGGTGTAATCTGAGGTAAAGAAGCACAATTTATGACTCCAGTGCTATCAGATTTTACTGATGATTTGAAATATGTTCTTTGATAGTAATCTTGACCAACCGTTTTTGAGATATCTGTGTTCCCCCATTCAAGTAGATAGGAACTGCACTTTCATGATGGAACGTAACTTTCCGAGAGCGTTCCAAAGATGGCCGACGGTGGACTGACTTGCTAGAAAGAAGACATTGACGGGGGTACTCATAGATTGTAATGCTTTCTCACTGAAGCACTTTTGGACCTAGTAGCTTATATATGTGTCTTGTTTTTGAGGGTATCTCTTGTGTATGTGTTTGTGTGATAGCACGAGCGTGTGTCGCGGAACACGCGCATATGACCAATTCTCACTATTTTCTGTAATTCTCACTACTTCGCTGTCATCTCGGAACAATTTGCAAGAATAGTGCCATCTATGAACATTGTAAATTATATCAGATCATCTCAGGATACAAACGCCATGCAACAACATTGGGACTACAGGTGAATTGTCATATGTTCACGTCATAATTCAGTACAGCCTGAGAAATGGTTGCCTGAGGATGCTGTTGAGTTTTTTAGAGTTTCTGTGCTGAACTTAAACAAAGGCTAGCACAGTTTCCAGGCTGAGAAAAGTGTAGGTAATCTTAAGTACTTTCTGACAATAAAATATATCCATTTAGGGCCATCACCATGGAATTTCAACTTTTGTGTGTTATTTTTAATGTGCATGGCCTAAAGAGACTTAAAAGCTTGTCATTCAAAACAGAATGCATTCTATCCTCTCCATCAAACCTGTGAAAGAAAAAAAAAACCTACCTATTTCTTAAAATGCTTGTGCTACTCAAACACTATTCCTGCATTGCTTTTACATTCATACAATAGCTGTAATGCATTTGTACACATTAAAAATTGTTTCTTTTAGAGCATTGCAGAGAATATATAGCTCATTTTTAGGCTACAAACACCTCTTGAACTTATTTCTATGCTCTCTGATGTAAATTTCATCTGATTTCAGCTTTCACTTTGTTTATTACTTCACATGGAGTCCAGATTGCATCTTGGCAACATAAGTGCCCGCATAATTTTAATCTGAAACCAACTTCAGATTGAAGTCTGAAACTTACTAAATAAATAATATACAGAAACCGCATGGGTAGAATATACATGCTTTAAATCCAAACACAAACTGACATTCAACGAGAAACAGTCAGTATATTTTGCCTGTGGTTTCCTGAAATTGTGCTAAAGCCTAGAAGGCATTTGTAATGAATGGTTTTATCTGACTTGTTTCATGCCTTCATTTGAGAGCGCCTTGACATTTCTGATTGACTGGGCAACATAGATTTCCATCTGTTGCTTCCCAAGTATCTTTCCAGAAAATTGAACCTTTTGAAGCATGACAAAAACCTCATAGCACTCAGTTGGTTTTGCACAACAACAACAAAAAAATGGCATATCCTGTAATTGTTTGCCAAGGCAAACTCAGCTACAAGCTTCAGACCTTTCTTAGTGATTAATGCAATAACGCTCTAAAGATTTAAACGGATTCAGCTTCAGCTCACAGAGAACTTAGATACCCATTATTTTTATTCATGACATTAAATGACTTGGAAATAAAAAGCAATATTAAGTAAATAAGAATGCTTTTGATGTTTGTTCCTGTGGAGAATTGTGTCAATGATGGTACCGTCTGAGGTCTTTAAACGTGAGCGATACTCATCACTGGAGAGGAAACATGTGGTTTTGAGATGGTTCCTCCTACCAACTAAGCGGAGGTTTATTGAGGACAGTGTCCCTTGTTCCATGTTTGCAATATGGCCAGAGAGATAACTCTTGGAAAAGACTTGTTTTATCCCTCCAGCGACAGCTGTGAAAACGCAGTCATTTGAATTTTGAAGGAGCCTTAAGGATCAACCAACAAGGCTGCTTCTCTCCTTAAAGTGCAATGAATTATTGAAGTGTATACGACTGAGAAAAGCATCTCAACCAATCAAGGACAGCCAAACAGGAAAATCTGTTGACTGTTAGGACTGAGCAAAACTCTGAGTCTTTTACCCACTCTTGAGTAATTTCCAGAGATTGGTGGTGAGCTTCACACACCACCGCAGGCTTGCTCACTAAGAGGGCATTAGATCAGACGAGCAGGGAGGGAAGTTTTAAAGAGCTGTCAGCGAGTCTTGACTCATTGTGTTTTTTCTCCTTTAGGAGTACACGATTGATGTGTTCTTCCGGCAGAGTTGGCGGGATGAAAGGCTGAAGTTTGATGGACCTATGCAGGTTCTTCCTCTTAACAACCTGCTCGCCAGCAAGATCTGGACACCAGATACTTTCTTCCACAATGGGAAGAAGTCGGTAGCGCACAATATGACGACACCCAATAAACTTCTGCGACTGGTTGACAATGGAACACTTCTTTATACAATGAGGTACAGTCTACTGCCAACTTTGTTCTGCAAAGACAAAACACAGTAACTAAGCATTTTGTGAAAATTGAGTTATGACCGAAATTGGGACCCTTAAGACTCTGATCTGTCCTTTGACAGATGGGTTTGACTCAACTTTGCTCAGAAAACAGAGGCCCTATCTGCACTATAGGCTATGGTATACTTTGTTTAATACACAATCGAATGCACTTTCAAAGTATACTCTTTAAACCGCTTGCCCATACGGATGCGTTCGACGCAGTTGCACAACGACTGCTTTGTGACACACTTTTAGTACAGTCAGTACCAAGCATTTGCGTAGACAACACAAACAAGCAGGAATTAAAGACATGATTACTGTGGGCCAGACATAGCAACAAGTGGAAACCCACAGTATGCTTTGGCCTTAATACGTTTTCATTTTAAACCTATTTATGCCTTTCATCCACAGTGGAACGCCATTTTCCATTTTTCAAGTGCTTGATGCATGTCGAACAACTTAATGTCTAATATAGACAATTTCATAATGGTATGGGAAGTGACATCTTTTTTCCATGAACATTTTTGGTTAGTTGTCAAACTCATTCAAAACAACAGCAGGAGGCCCTTCATTCATAGTGATTCATAGCGGTAACATTTACATGATTGTCAAATAATTTTGACATGTTGTTCGGTGGCTGGATACTCCATAAATCCTTTGATGCATGAAACTAACGAAACATAAAGAGTTTACATTTCCAACATCAAAACGCAAATGGACACACGGACTGCAGCACTGAAGCGAGACTGCTTAATACGTATTGACAACTGTAGGATATACTGTACACCAATTCAGCACTTAATTACTGTAACTATGGACCTAATAAAGTGCCCAATTTTGTCTTCTGCTCTTCTAGCACATCCGCTTCATGTTTTGACATGTTGTGCAATCTGAGATGCTATTCTGCTCACTACAACCACCATAGCCTTTCTGTCAGCTTAAACCTTTCTGGCCATTCTCCGTTGACATCTCTCATCAACAAGGCATTTCAGTCCGCAGAACTGCCACTCACTGGATGTTTTTTTGGTTTTGGTATCATTCTAGAGACTGTTGTGTGTGCAAATCCCAGGAGATCAGCAGTTACAAAAATACTCAAACCAGCCCATCTGGTACCAACTATCATGCCATGGCTGAAATCACTGAGATCAATTTTTTTTTCCCCATTCTGATGGTTGATGTGAACATTAACTGAAGCTCCTGACCCGTATCCGCATTGTTTATTGCCTTGCACTTCCATCACATGATTGGCTGATAATTGCATGAATAAGTAGGTGTACAGGTGTTCCTAATAAAGTGCATAGCACACATTTTATCTCTGATAGGTGAAAAGATTTTTTTGCCAACTAATTCTAAGTTTGATAGATATAGTCTCATTGATTATTTGTAGTGTTTGCATATATCTTATTCCTTCTGTTTAGCTAGATTCAAAAAGTATGTGGTAGTCATTTTGTTTTGACAGTTCTCAGTTGCTACTGGAAATGCTTCAGGACCAGACATGTGCAGTAGCATTGTAATTTGTTTGTTATTGATGATTACATATTTGAAATGGTCTATAATGTCCGCATCCAATCTACAATGGATGCAAGTGACCTGTTAAAACATGTTCCTACACCATGTGTTTACAAACGTGCAATATATTTTTTTCATGTCGCAATGTGTCACATGCTTTCAGTATAGTTTGGGTGTTACATGCAACCAAACATTGAACCAATGTATTATAAAAAAATTATTATGCAAGCTGCTTAAAGTTGCATTGTTTTTCTGCAATAACCTCCAGCACAGACTGAGATGCACATGAAGCATGTATTCTCTCAATCCTCTCTTCTTCTCCCCCCAACTTTTATAAAGTGCTTTATGTAGGTATTCTTGGTATTCAGGTGGACAACAGATTGTCAAACTGCAAACAAATACTTCCCCATGTCTCCAGTACTTTGTCTCCAGAAGAGCTGGAAAAGGTACATGGAGTCATAAGCCACAACAAACCTGTTAAACTGTAGAAAAATTGCGGGATTACATTTATCTGTAAACGTACCTCATCTGTTATTCACACATGCAACAGCTCTCTGTTTTGTCTCCATAAGTAAGACAATCTCTAACTATTGCCAACAATTTTTTTCATCCTCTGAGATGAAGAGAAGCTCTTTCAGGTGGCAGATTCACTAAGAATGAATTTATCAGGTGCAATTCATTCACTAAGAATGAATTGCACCTGATAAAAGATTAGTTTTTTTTTTTTTTGCACTTGCTAACTGCGCTTGTTTAGCGGCCAATTCACTAATGGAATTATGCAGATCAGGCAACGGAGTTTAGTGAATTAAGCGCAATCATCAATAAACCTAATTTACATTAAGGCGTATTTGTGTGGAAAGGAATGGCAATGACTTCATTTAAAGTTTCAGTGCTGATTTGCTAATCGTTATTGCAGGGCATATTCACCGAGAATTAATTGCGCTCATTAAAACCTACATTTTTCCGCGTTCTCCATTCTGCGCTCGTTTTGCACCAGATTCACTAAAGGAATTATGCAGATAAAGCAACTGTGCAAACGCGCCCACAAAATCACTGCTGAACACAATTTGCACTCGCAATTCTGATCTTGCGGTCCAATTTTAAGCGCAACATCGCTGAGAATGATGAAGACCACTGTATTTGACCTGCCATGCTGGGACTGAAAAGCATAATTTTTATTTAGTAATTCCGTCAGATCCCTCAGAACTTTGTAATTTCTCTTAAACTCTTCAACAGCAGACTTATTACGTCCAAGTGTGCTAAACTTTTATATGTTCAAACCGTTAATCTTACGGCTTTGTTCACACATAGCAACAGTCATGTCTAGAAGGGAACTTTCTGGCCGGAAAAGTCTCGCGAGAGTCACATTTGCAGTAGCAAAATTTAGGGTTAGGGTCAGGTTTAGGGTCACAACAAACAAAGTGTATGAATGTTGCATGCGAAGGTCTCGCAAGACTTTTCCCATCCAGAGAGTTTCCTGCTAGACAAGACACAAAGCATCAAAACAAAACTTTTCCTGCTATATTACAATTTCTTATTACGGCAAATTGCTGGAGCTGGTTTCATTTCAACAATGGTCCCAGTCCAGGCATGACTTCTAAATGAAAAAATGGCACTAAATTTACAGAAAAGACTGTATGTGTGAACAAATCTATAGACCAGAGGCCCACTAATATATCGGTTTTACTGATTCATCTGTGCCAATAGTTGCTTTTTGGAAATATCAGTTATCGGAAAAACTAAGATATTGGCCTACAGTTCTTTTGTTGTCGTTCTGATTGAAAATGTCACTTATAATTTCTGCATATCTAATAAGTTATTATTTACGGAGGATGGGGGCTTCAAAGAGGTTTAAATAGTGCTTTGGGGGGCCTGGGTAGCTCAGTGAGTAAAGACACTGACTAACACACCTGGAGTCGCAAGTTCGAATCCAGGGTGTGCTGAGTGAATCCAGCCAGGTCTCCTAAGCAACCAAATTGGTGTGGTTGCTAGGGAGGGTAGAGTCACATGGGGTAACCTCCTCATGATTGCTATAATATGATTCTCACTCGCGGTGAGGCATGTGGTGAGCTGTGTGTGGAGGCCGCAGAGAATAGGGTGAAGCCTCCACGTGCGCTATGTCTCCGCGGTAACGCGCTCAACAAGCCACGTGATAAGATGCGCAGATTGATGGTCTCAGACGCTGTATTGTATTATTCCTCAATTGCCTGATGAATGAGTCTGGGAATTAAATTGTTACTGGCTTGGCCAGGAGCTGTCTGGAGCAATGTGGCCAACTGTCAGAACCAGAGTAAAGTAATTCAGCTGGCCATTTTAACACAGAACCTGGGCTGCCCATGCACAGCCACTGTGAGAGATGGCTAACATTTATCTCCAAGCCAGGATGGGAATTTATCTGTCCAAACCTTTAACCTCATCATAAAATGTATAAATATCTATCAACTTACAGAAAAAGGGCAGTATATCATTATATTACTACAAATGTATTGACTGTGTGAGGAATGGCAATTCTAGAAGTGCTGCAAAAACGATTGTGAGAAGGCACTTTATATAAGAACATTCACAGATCAATGCTAAAATGTTATCCAAGCCCTAAGGAACTCAATGCAATTGATTAAAGTAGTAAAGTCAAGTCTATGCTGACTCTGCCGCCCTCCGTGTTTAACGGTAATGTGGTATTTCCTGTTGCATTAAACATACAGGAATTTCACATACTGTATGAAGTACATACTGTACATAACCCACCAATATTCATGAGATCCTTTTACCTTAAGGGAAAGACTTTGCTTACCAGAGAGAGCGGTAACATTTGCTCATTTATAATGCACAGTAGCTCCCGTCGGGATTCATTGCATTTTAACTATGATTTTTCATGCAAGATACAGTGTCAAAAAATGTCCATTTCCATTGATTTAATGAGTGATTACTTTCTTGCTGCAAGTTAATACACTTTTTCTATCACTTACTTTAGGTGCTAAACCTCCACGAGAAATAATTGAATCACTTATTCACCCTTTCTCTGGCCTGTCGTCTCAAGCACTGCATTTGAATTACGTGACACATAAGCCTTAATCAGAACCTGCAAATCTAAGCGGAGCGTTCCAATTCATAATAAGGCTTGTCCACAGGGATTGTGCTGATAATGAAGGTTGTGCATGAAATAGTCCCTTTGTGAAGGCATTTACGGGCACACTAGATATAGTATTAGAAGGACAATAGAGCTCTGTTCTCTTCCAGCCTGGGACTCTTATGAATTCATTTGATATGGCTGCAGCACTCCCCCGGCTAAGAGTAACATTTGAATTTGGATGAAATTTAATGAAGTCTTGTCACTCTCATTGTTTTCGCCAATGGGGATAGCATGTTGTGGAGAAGTTGTTAGCCAGAGCTCGTGGGGACAAGAAAGTTGATGTTTCAGGACCATTATGGGCTAGGACATAATTGCATCAGATAAGTAGGTGGTACATTTGGGGATATTTCTCACACTGTATGCAAATGTTACAGAGGCTAATTCACAAACAAACAATAAAGCTTTTGGTGGAACCATAATTGGCTTTGGTTATCATTTACAACCCTATATAGCTTGCAACCCTCAAATTATTGGGCCATTTTGGAGTCATCACCAAATTCATTGGTGCTTATCTTTTTTTTTAGGCATTCAAAAACCTTATGAGCCATACTTAAAGATATTAAGGGTTTAATACACTGTCAAAAATCATGTTCAATATACAATAAAAATCTGGCAGCTGTGGTTGCCAGAAGTTCACAGTTAAAATACTGTGACCACGTTTCAGGCATTACGAGATGTCATTTTGGTGCCTGTATATTTTAATGTTCACTAACCTGTAATGTTAATGTACTACTGGGACTATACAAATCTTTCAAATATACTGTTAACCACCAAAGGAACAGGGGTGGTAAAATAAAAGGCCACATGATGACTTAAATTTAAGATTGGCCCTTTCAGGAGCAATGGCCAATAAATATGTATAGACATTGCACAATATCACTCATAAACATCACAGAAAATCCCAATGTACATGATATAAAAAATATGAGGAAATATAACTGTTTTAGTAGAATATAATCAAATGTAATTGGTTACACAGGGACTTATTGGAATGTCCAATTATGTCTTGTTAAACATAATATATACAGTATTTTTGGCAGTTAATTATAAGGTAAATCGTACTTTTTACTCAGTCAACAAAAAGGTTTTTATTTAAATTTAGTTTTTGTTTTTGTTTGCATCGTTAAATATAGCAATGCACCGATATATAAAGTCACTGATATCGGACAATAAAAGCAATTATCTGCACTTATATAATAAGTATGTATAAACAACCAACCAATCGGACATTGTCTGGTTGTTTCCAGTTGATCAAAAGTTGACAGTATCAGTGATGCACAATTGCAATATGTAAGCCTTGCACTACTAGAATTTCACAAGGTGGAACTATTGTTAAAGCTTTTAACACAACATTTTTCTTGATATTTTACAGATAAAAGAGGTCATTCTAATATAAAATCATACTGTAAATTTCATAACTCAAAACTTTATCCCCAATGTAATAGAAGCATCTATTGAAACCAAGCTGCAAAAACGCCTTGTTCTCTACTTCCGTGACTTCTTGGGGTATATTAATTCATGAGTGCCTCTACAGCTTAAACTCTTCACAACCTTGGCCCCGTCCACTAGTGCTTCAGTTCTTAAATTGAGAGTGAATGACAAACAAGGCCTAGTGTGGCCTCACTATTCCTGAACATCAAAGGGGTCCCATCTGGACTACTTTTAATTATTTCCGTATTTAAACATGCACAGACAGACGTCTGTGACCAATTGATACATATTTCAGGCCAATTTTAAAAGACACAGTGTCAAGTTACAACTCTCAACAGGAGAAGCTATTCTCTCTCATTCAGCTGCTGTTTTGAGCACAAACGCATCATGCATGTGTTCTTTTGCCCATCTGCGTTATTTTAATTGTTGGTGTATGAAAACATGCGCTGGATTGATTTAGATGCTTGGATTGCTTGTGAACCAGTCATAATATGATTTAATCTTTGCAAATGAACTGTTATTGAAGGATGGGGCAGTTAAAAACACTTGGACCCGATTAAAACCGTGAGTAAACGTTTCATGAATATTTCAAATATCATGACTGTTTAATAGTTTATAGTGCTGACATCCTTGATGCAACGCAACGGCTTGAGGCTGTCTACACCGGGCGTGCCGATACAAACTTTCTACAGCATTTATATGTGTTGTTGGCAGTAGTAGCGTGAGCTTGTGCAGAGCAAAATGGATCGGGACATCTGTTTACTGTCAGTGCAATGCACTGAAACGAATGCTTCCATGTCAGACAGCATCATTGATTTGAATGGGTTCAATTGCTTTTGACTCGATGCGACTCTCCTATCTGGTGTACACAGGGCGTTAACAGTTGTGTTTGAGATGAACAGTTTAATATATTAGTTTGCAATGTGTTGGATGTGCATTATGTGTAAACACTAAAACTTAGTTTTATAATGTTGTGGAGCATGTTCATTCTCTTCATATAAAGAATATAATAACAAATAAATAAATAAATTTTTGGGGCTTCACACTGTTAGCCAATCAGAACATGCTTTAGATTTATGGTGGCTGTTATGCCAAAACTGAGCATTTCAGAAGGAGGGCCAGAGACAGGGTGGGAAGTTATCACATATAAACAAATTCTGAATGTTTTACAAAAAAAAAAAAAAAAAAAAACATCTAACATTGTTAGTGAACCTCAGGGAAGATAATAAAACTATAAAAAAAATAAAAAAAGAGCATTTCATGACCCCTTTAAACTGGGCATATCTAAGAATATGATGAGTTTGTTAAAGCTAAAGTGGAGTCAGCTTCAGCTAAAAAGCGATAAGCTTCATCGAGAATTCAGTTAATGTGAGTCGTGGCCAGATGTAGGCTTGGGCAGGGGTGGGTGAGCCTACCCAAACGTGAGTCTCGCCCACCCAATCAAACATATGGGAAACATGGTTTTAAATAAAATATACAGTATATATTTTTCCAGTTTAGGCATTGCTTAAAAGTAATATGGGGCAACCTGTGTGTTGCAAACATTGAGGGTGGGCTGTAGACTGCTCAACCAATCACAAAACAGCACCAGAAATGTGTAGTGTTTTTCTATTTTTGTCATTTGCCGTAAACAACGACACGCTCAAGAAGCGGCTGCTGCAAACCAGAGAGTCCGAGACGTTATGCGAGCGAGAACGGTAATAAGAGATATTTTGGTGTAATGTATACGTTTTTAATGCCCATAAAGAAACCTGGTGCTGTCTCAGTGTGCAGTGACAATGTGGCTACTGTTAATGTATCACAGGCTCCCTCTTATCAAATATCTCCCTCCACATCAGCTACCCAAAATCGTGCTGCAGGTGTGAAATACTGGACATGAATTATAAAGTAGAGGTCTATGTGGGATGGATTTTTCAGACCCGCTCCAGAGAGATTCTGTCCCTCTCCCGCAAATTTAAAAAACAAAATATTTTGTCCCGCTCCCGCCTGCAACTTTCACGTGTTGTCCTGCTCCCACCCACAAAAGCCTGCAGGTAGTGTTACATTTTTTAGTCCCACTCCTGTAAGGTAGACATAGACTATTTTTATTCCAATTCCCAATCTGAGGAAAAAAACATTAACAGGTAGAGTGAGAAAAACAACTCCAACATTGCAAAAATCTGGCTGACCTTTGGCTGTTTTCAAAGTTTTGTTTGTACCTTTCTTTAATAAAGCGTTAGCATCCATAGCACAAGGCATTAATCCGGATACATTTGATAACTGTGTTTTCATTTGAAACGCTCTCTGTCCACACTAGCATTTTCCAAAAGTTGTTTGTACACACAGAAACGTATGAAAACGCTTAAATCATGTTACTGCGTATGCGGAAAATCCCCGTTGCATGTTCGGTCTGAAATGCAATTGTCCTTGTGTTCCGTCATTGGACACCAATTCCGAGTAAACTTCCCTTCGCCTTTAAAGGAACGCAATGTGATGGTTGTACAAAGTAACATTTCTTTTTTAACAACGTTATCAAAATGAGTATCAAGTACAACAGCGCAGCTATAACACGGGCCGCCACCTTGATTGTTTTGTTCAGATAGATCACATGACTCTATCACATTTTCAGATATATCAGTTTTCACAGTCCACACTAAAATGCGAAAACGGTGTTTTCAAATGTATCCACTGTGGAGTGCGTTTTCAAAAAGCTCAGTTTTTGCTGAGAAAAACGCCGTCTCAGTGTGGACGGAAGGCCAAAACGGAGAGAAAAAGATGCGTTTTCAAACTAAAACATATTAGTTTGGACAAGGCCTAAGGGACTTCCTGCTGCATGGAGCACAATTAACACTCTGTACCTTAAATACATGAAATAAATCTGTTTTATTTTTAAATAGATTTATATTTTGCGGGAATCACACGGGTCATTTCTTTCTCCCGTTTCCGTGCTCTCATCATCCCTGCAATCAGCAATCAAAACTTGTCCCGCGCCGTACTGCTGTGTGTTTCTGTTTTCCCTGTTGTCGATGAGAGAATTTGTCTCCACGTGTCTTACATGTCTTATACATCTTTTTACAGTGTTTGTTATTTATTGTTTGTCATTGCTTTTTAAACTACTCTATTTTTAACATGAAAACAACCTTTGGTGCTTACATGGCATTACTTTCCATCCATTCATTCTTGGTAAAAAAAAAATATCAATACCCTTTGTTACCCTACAAAGGCCATACTCATTAACTAACACTCCATCCTTATTGTCCTCCTTGATATTATTTCTCTCCATTCCATCCTTGCATTCGTGGGGACTCTAATTTGTCTTTGTAATTTGCATTAAGGCTGTGATTCTATTTGATCTTAAAGTGTATTGCTTTTTTTTGTTTCTTCAATCTTATGAGTCAAGTCAAATTTATTTGTATAGCACTTTTCACAACAGCCATTGTTTCAAAGCAGCTGTACATGAAATTATGCTATAAGAGAAAATTAATTAATATAATGCTAATAATAGTTGTTTAGAACTATTAGTGGTTAAAATTAGTAAACAAATTAAGTGCGTACTGTATATACAATGTTTATCAGTTTATTCATTTCAATATATTTTTGATATGGGGAAAAAGTGTAAAATATAGTTATATTGGGTCTTATGATCTTGACAAATACGCCACGTTACGCCAATTAAAGACATTAAATTAGTAGTCTGTGTAACCCCTCCCCCATCCCAAATGCCCACCAATGATATCCCCCAGCCCACCCTTGCAAAGCTGTCAGAAGCCGGGCCTGATGTGAGTTAAGAACGTGATTTTTGTTTCAGTGGTTTATTTATAACTGAGACTATTACCTAGAGAATAAAGTTACTGTTTAAACTTCTTCCAAAGTTGTGTAAATGTTTGGTATTATTCACAGGCATTTATTTTACAGTATCATATTAACATTCCCTGTTTTGTCTTTGTTTTTTTTTTTTTTGTTTTTTTTATTTGTATATTTACTTTTCATTGCTGTAAACTGTGTTTCTTTGGGTGCTGTAATGGAAAAGAATACTGCCCTTACAACACATTGTTTCATATTGTGCAATTTCTCAATAAAAACATAAAGTTGCGTAATTAAGGTAGCATATAAAATCTTAGAATGGTCAAACTATCTGTATCTGTATCAGCAGATGTTGTAAATGATCAGATAATGTTATCAGCACACAACTCTCTCAGTGCATCCCGTGTTAACAATAATAAAACTGAAACTAATGGGGCTTCCAGCCTTCCCACAGTATAACTGCGTTGTGACAGGAAACATGGAGCCCTTGCAGCCTCTAAAATACATGTTGTCACAACATCTCATTGGATATGCTTTGTTAATGTGACCAAAGTGACCAAAAACTGTAAAGAACTTGCCAATGTCACACTTTGGAAAAAAGTTTATTTTAAAGTGTGATGTTCTGTCTGGTTCTGGTTACTGTAGCGGATTGTAAAGCCTCATTTGTGTCTTTGTGTTGAGTTATGAGAAAAAGAGAGAAACTCAATTATTGCACGGAATCTTGCCTCCTTACAGTGTCAAGTCTTTTTCAGGCACTTTGCCGAGATAGTGGGTGGGTGTCATTGCATTGCGAGTCAGATCAGTTCCAACCCCTTTTTACCGAGACTACAATGTGTTTTCATCCATTAAAGAAGAGTGTGTGTTGGGTCAGGCAGTTGCAAATGTGACTAATAGCAAAAACTGCTGCTCTGAGAAACTCCGTGGCTCAAGGACTCTCATTCAAGTGAGATTTTTGGCATGGTAAAAATAAGTTGACATTACAAAAGCGTTAATAAAACCTAGATTTTAATATATCCTGTAGAAAATAAAAATAAAGGTATCCATTTCAGGTGGCACCATTGCGTTTTGTCTGAAATAGATATCATCAATTTTATTCGCTTGCACAGAGCATGTCACAATAAATGCTAACACAACAGCTTTTCTAAATGAAGCTGAAGTACAGTAAAGGTGCCCTGGCTGTTATTATAATCTGTTATGACATACTGGGTCTTGGGCAAACCTGGATGAATGATTTTCATCAACATTTGATGTTGATGTGTATAAGTCAAATAGGCAGTGAGTGTTTTACTCCCTGTGCTGATATAAATGATGATAACCTAACTGATATCATTTAATTTACTGAAAACCGAATCACCCCACCCGAATCAAAAAAATTGGTTACAGTGAGGCACTTACAATGGAAGTGAATGGGAGCCAGTCCATAAACGTTAAAATACTCAGTTTCAAAAGTGTAGCCAGAGGATGTAAATAATATGCATGTAAACATGATTTCAGAGTGATAAAATCACTTATTAACCTTTTCAGTGCAAAGTTATTAAATTGTATAACTTCATCGCCATGACGACATAATGCCATAAACCCTAAAACAACCGTAAAAAAGCATTTAAACAGCTTTACAGCTCAAATAATCTCAAATTAATAACTCAAATAAATATATTTGTAACAGAATAATTTATGTAAGTGCTTTTATAAAATTATAAGCTTCACATTCCTTCCTTTTAAACCTTCCAAAAATTGGCCCCATTCACTTTTATTTAAGGGGGCTTTCACACTGGGCACATTTAACCCCCCCAAACCGCATCGTTGGTCTGGTTTCACACTCACTTGATTCTATCAAACCCCGGTCCATTTGCGTTCATATTACGTCATCACAAACGCATGGTGAACACAACGCAACTTTTTGTTTTTGTGTTATTTTGATGCCATTATTCACAGCAGAGTGAACGACAACTGCATATATGTGTGCTTCATGGCGTTACTTATCAGATGTCCAGGGGAAGGTGGCTTGCTGCTGCTCACAAACACCGTTTTTCTGATTATCGACGCTGTTATCGTCACTATCATCTCCTATTTTACCCTATATTTATAACCTATAATAGTATTTATATATAGTATTTATAAGGTGTATAGACAGACAGACAGTATTTATAGAGTTGATTGTACTTGTATGTCTTTGTGGTGTCATTACATTTATGGGACTTTCAGGAATGTGTGGATCCTCATGTGTTGTCGAAACTAATGATGTCGTCATTGGCTAAAATGCATGCGCAGGTTATTTTACTTCCTGAATGAGTGTGCCCGAGTCCGAGTTGCTTTCACATTCATGTAAATCACGCTATAGTTCCATTGCAACTGAACTCAGACCGCCTCACACAGGTAGTCTCGGGTTCGGTTTGGTAATTTTTCATGCGAACCGTGCTCTGCGTCTTTTATGAGGGAACTAAAATCCCATGAAGCATTGCGGATGACGTAATCAACTTTAAATAATCAACTTCAAATATAAAAAGTATTGGTTTAAAGTTGTTTATTATAGGTATAGAATCAAAATAATTAAAGTATATTGCAAAATATTCAGATATATGCTAATGTAAAAGTATTTTGAGAGAGTAAACAACTCGATTGCATCATTCACAGTGCGTCATGGAAGTGGCCGGTCGCTGCAGAGCTCTTTTGGTGCACATTTTTTGCTGTGATTCTCTGATTGGTGGATCACTCTTCAGGATTTTTAAATAAGGACTGTTTTGGGCCAAGAAACCTTGACTAAAATTATAAATGAAAACTGAAAAATGAAACACTTCACTCATGTAAAATATGGCCTTTAAACTTCAATTCATACTATCTTTCATATTTAGTGCATAAAATCAACTTTACCTCCTGCTTTCCACCGCTCTGAACCAAATACTTGTTCCTCTGCATTAGGAAAACACCACTTACTACTGAGACTATTCCAGTGTCCTGGAGGATAATGGAATGTTGCTTGTCTGTTTGCTTTATAGTTAGTAACACGGAACGCCAGCAGTGCCCTTTAATCATTTAATTCCATAAATGAGTTGTTAATTGAAACATGGGTGTTTTGCAGCTGTTTTGGCCCACAGCATTCTGTTTCATTGATTATAAACTACTGCAGTGCATGGTGAATGAGAATCAAATAGACTTTAAGCTGTTAAATGTGTCGTCATTTTCGTCTTAGTAGAGATGTTTGGCCTCAAATCATCTAGAGTTGCATTAATGCATGTGCCGTGCCATTTTAAGGGACTATTTCACCCCAAAATGTACATTCTGTCATAATTTACTCACCGTCATATTGTTTCAGACCATTATTACCTTTTCTTCCATGGAATACAAACAAAATTAATATGAATAATCTCTGATCTGCACACCATTAAAGCAACGAGTGACTGTCGAGCTCCAAAAAAGACAAATACGGATCATAAAAGAACAGTGAAAGTAATCCCTGCAACTTTTGCACTTTATTTCCAAGTCTTATATTTCATTATTCACTAAAAATCTTGCCCTCCATTATAGCTTTCAAATCTCATTCATGCTCGGGTATTTTGAACTTTCCATGTTGCGCTCAGTTACAACACATGCAAGAACCAATTGTGTTTGTCATCACCGAAATCAAACCTGCCGTGACATCTTCACACGCAAAATTAGCATTTTTGCATGGGCGAGATTTTTGCAGCTTAGTTTTCATAAATGGTCTGTGTGGAGTCAAACGAGCAAGAAAAATGCTGTTTTTTATTGACACTTAAAGAAGGTTATTTTTGTCAGGAATGCCTCTGCAAGGCTAAACATTGGCTTGGAGACAAAGTGAGCTTGAGCGTTCATTGTTTATCCTGTCTGTTTGAAACCTGGGGCAGCATTATTGAATAACAACAGAAGGCAAATGAACCATCCTCCTCACATCTTTCAGAGAGCACTGCTTATAACAACATGCAGACTACATTCGCAGTGCACATGTAGGAAGCGTGAAAAAATGCTAAAATTGCTCTGTATTAATTCTTGGGTGAAATTTGAAATGAAAGGCAACTTTCAAATTCAAATCTAATGAAAGCTGTCAAGGAATGGATGGGGCTTTGTACAACCTGAAAACACACACACACACACACACACACACACACACACACACACACACACACTATAATTTCTATCATTTGCATAACTGTAATAATAAAAAAAAAAAATTGTGCACTTTCAAAATCTGTCTATATCTAGATATCTATATATACAGTATATATCTATTCAGAATATTGTACTATGTAGATGCCAACTTATACAATCATGTTACTATACCTACATTTTACTTGTCTCATATGAAATGTTGAAACAACGTGACAGTTTCTTAGTGAAATGAACACTAGAGGCATTACAACAACAATTCATTTCACACAAATAACGAGTAAAACGACAAATTTAACTTTTTACTTTCACTTTTCCTCACATAATACTACCTCATGACATCCAAACACTTTTACTACCTTGCATGACGTGTAAGACTATACATTTTAACTAGGGCTGTCAATCAATTAACATTTTTAATCAAATTAATTCCATGGTACGCCGATTAATTAATCGCAATTAATCACATACATAAATATTTGCTGAGAAAGCCCCTCAAATAACAATAACTCAATATATAATAATGAATAAAGACAAAAGACAATACAAAAGTGGCTTTAAAATACAAGGTATTGTTTATTTCCATATTATTGATCATAAGCCAATCATTGGCCTAAACCGAATTCGTGTTTGTCTAAGGAGCCGTCAATGTACACCTGCGTCAGACATGCTTTTGGAAGGTCTGTGTTGGGTTGCGTCATAAACATATTGAAATTGATAATTATTAAAAAAAAATATATATATTTTATAAATCATGTGGTCGTATCAGTGACCTAATAAAAGCTGGTTTGTTTTACATGTAGCTGTGGGCGCCACCATTTTGAGATCTCATGACCAGCCGAATATTACTCACTTGATTACTCTTGTTCACTTTTGCTCACAGGATAAATAAATCAAGGCTGACTGTGAGGAGCTTCATTTATATAATGGCATCTGTAAATGAAATCTACACTGCCTGGACAGAAAAAAGTCTCTTTAAGTATCTGCTTATTTAAACCCAATGGCGATTTTTTTTTTGGCCAGACAGTGTATTTCATGATATAGAGTATATTGGTAAAAGTATTTCTTCTTTTACATGATGCAGCATCCACACCACTAGGTGTCAGTATAGGTGAAAGATGCTGCCTTAAACAGCTTTCATTTATCGGAGTTAGGTCATAAACATTTAGCGGATTAGGCAAAAACTGATCAGCACATATAAATTCTTGGCCTTTATTCCAATTATGCATCGCATGTAAATACCTTAACCGTCATTCTTACTGGCTTATCCAATGTGTGCAAGTGTTGTGCGAATGAATGTTTATGTTTTGATGTGAAAAGCAGATTTTTTCTGCTTTTATAGATTAAATGTTTTCTTTTATAGATAGAATATTACCCAAACATTTCTGCATGAGATTCACATACTTATTATCTACTCAATTGCAGTTTATTTCTGTTATATAATCAACATGCAAACATAAAGAAATAATAGCAACTCTGAAGAGAACGATATCCAGACAGCAAACCTGTCCAATGTATCAGCGCCATTGGTATTTAGCAGATGTGTTAGCCTGTAAGATCTGTATGAGAGAGCTCTATCCATGACAGGTGCATGTTAAACTGACAAGGTGGAGAAACACAGGTGGAGTCACTCCAACCCCCTTTCTCCTGGTTGGCAACACATATGTTATATACTGTGCCGAGCAACATGGTCCCCCTCATCGAATGAGTGACGATTAATTTAGGCTCCCATATGAACAGTTTAAGGGGTGAAGAGAGACAGAGACACGTCTGTTTGATGAAGCGTGGCACTCATGTCTGCAAGCCCATGCTGAAAATTTATGAAAAGAGGTATTCGGCGCCGAGTTGGAGGGAAGTCAATTGACTTTTTTATTTGGCAAGTAGTAATATGTAATATGCTGAATAATGTACAGTCAGCCGATTATTATCGCAAAATAAGAAATACAAAATATCGAACTCATTTGCATAACTGTACCACAGACATGAATGATAACTGTAATGATATGTCTTTTTGAGGAGAGCCGTGCCAACTTGGTCTCCTGATAACTTGTAATAATTAGTATGAGATAGTGAAAACATAAGAAATTGTACAAATTGGCTTTTAAAAAATCGTACGACTTTTACTCCCATAGAGAAATGGGAATCTATGAACAATGTTATAAATGTAAGCGCAGAGTAGTTCTAGCGGGAAGATTAGCAGCTGTACATCATCGCACCATTAGCTGGGTAATTCCCAGCCAATCACATGTAAGGCATTTCTTTACAAGTCTGCATCACATCGCTGTTTCAGTGTGCTAATGCGGCAACCTCCACCACCCCACCACCACCAGTTGTGTCCCGTCCTGCATGGGGGTAGGCTCCTCGCCCCTGCCTCCTATCTCCGGCAGGATATGACGGTTCTGAGTATATTATTATTTTCATCATATAAATGTCATCTTCAATTTCACTCAAATCTGTGAGTCTTCCTGATATAATTTTTTTACTATTAATTCTCCTCCCTACTCAGTCAATCTCCACTTTAACTTTCACTTTCTTCTTCTTTTTTTTGGTGATTCACGTTCTTTGTGCATATCGCCACTTACTGGGCAGAGAGAAAATTTCAGCAAAAAGGGACTTAAATATTGAACTTTTTCTCACACACACACACACACACACACACACACACACACACACACACACACACACACACACACACACCTGTCATATCACCTCCTAAGACATGGATTAAACCACTGGAGTTTTATGTATTACTTTTATGCTGCTTTTATGTGCTTTTTGGAGTGTCAAAATGTTGGTACCCCTTCACTTGAATTGAATGGCCTAAATAGCTGAAATATTCTTCTGAAAATTTTAATTTGTGTTCTGAAGAAAGAAAGTCATAGACAGATGGTATGAAGGTGAGTGAATGATAAGAGAATTTTTGCGCAAATCATTTCTTTAAGTAGCACATGGGGGGGCCACATTATCCTCCGTTTGAGATACAGTGTTCCACATTGATTTATTTCTTGTATCTTTTAAGCCCAGAAATAGTTTTGCTCTCATTCTGATGCATGATGCACAATTTTCTGAAGTTTGTGACTGGTGGAATATTCTGCTGAAATATTGCTGTACAAATGTTGATAGATAAAGGCTAAGCATGATTATAAATTATTTTATCATTTATACTTTCCTGGTCATTTATTTTACCAATTAACACACTCACTACATCAGGGGGCAGTATTATTAAAAAACTAACAATATTTTCAAAAGTTATTCGTCCAAAAGTAGTGAGTGGTTTTCTCGTTTCCTTGTTATTGTTGTTTGATTAATATCCTTTATATGATATACCCTTCCAGACAGTGCTCACTTCAGTTCCATGTACACTTCAAGTCCAACATTTTGATGCAAATACGCTTTTTGTCCCACTGTTTAATTTGACTTTATACATAAATTACTGCGTTTCCATTAAATCCTCACCAAGACGGGCATTGGTGGAATTATGAAGTGTATTTGATCATTTTGGCATCTTTTGTTGCAATAGCGCTCAAACATTAGCCGCCTCTCAATCAAACAGTGCGCAGCTACAAACCTCAGGAAATAAAAATGTAATCTTTTATATTTAATCTAGATCAACCAACCAGTGGTGATCTTGCTATCGCAATTGATGTAATGAACACCCCTGTTCTAGATGTAGAACATAGGCTAAATATAGAAAACTACTCAAATGTTTGATCGAGGACATCTCACTTTTTTCAGATAAACATTGAGATAATTTTATCGACCAGCCCTATTAATAACATTGCCTTAATCTTTCACATCAACCCAATAATCTCAGTGATAGATAGTTCAATTACAGGCTACATTATAGACACACAGAATCTAGTAAGCAGAAATATGAAATTTACCTCAATACATTTCTTCAAATTAGAGGTAGGATTAATGCTGATATCTGGCTTGAGCAAGTTAAACTCACATGACACAGTCAAGCAATTGCAAAAAGCCCTTCCAGGTGCTGCTGTGATGTTCAGGTGTTGAACTGGGCTTGAGGCATTCTCCACAGTTTGCGCCAGACCTGCAGCTGCCATTCAAGTTTTTTTGTGTGATTTGATTTGACGGGAGTCACGAGACTCTCCCTAGCCAATCATGTTGATAGATAAAAATAAAATCAGGACAGGGATGTACCAAACACAGATGGTGGAAAAATATCGCAGTAAAAGTACAGTAAAGCACTTAAAATGTACTCATGTAAAAGTAAAGGTTTGCCATTTTTAAACTACATAAAAAGTACAATTCTTGGGAAAAAGTAGTTCATTACAGTAACGTGAGTATTTGTATTTTGCTACTTTACATCCCTGGCAGTCAGACTTATGACTTTCTCCTGACGGACAATAAAATGGCACTCGCGCTGCATTGAAGGCGCAACTTGAGACATATCTAGGAACTAGAATATTATAGAGATTTGAAAGTGGGCAGTTTTGAGTTCAAGCATCAAACATCACTTTTTTATTATTATATTTATTTGTGGCCTTTCTACCACTTCTATTGTGCAGAAATGGAGAGAGAGGACAGAAAAGGATGTGGTGAACAGATCTGGCACACAATCCCGCAAGTTTCTTCCTGAAACAAATACAGAAAAAAATAGCAGATTGATTTCATCTGTACTTGGAACATATCTGCAATTGTACATAAGTGGCAAAATGTTGGTGTGTTTTTTTTTATGTATTTAGATTGATTTGGGGAACTCATCATCAGATAATTTTGACAGCAGTGAGACGGTCAAGGTACACTCTGCCATATGACTCTGCCCCGAATTAAATACAAGATGCTTCTCTTCTGTCTGTGTTTAATGCTCCCAGACCTCGTTCTGACATTCACATCTTGCTTGGGAATCCAGTCACTGTAGTTTGTTAGCCTGGGATTTGCCAGCGGATGAGTTCACAGAAAGAGTCTGCCTCTCCTTCATAGCTTCGGTCACAACGCTGGCACAATACCAGAACTCAACACCAAGCTACTCAGTTTAGGATTTAATTGCATGTTCAGAGCATAACAGGTGCTTTCTTTGAGACTGTTGGCAGACAGCCATTTGGGAGCCAATACTGACGTCTAACCTGCTGCACTGAGTGGAAAGTCACCATGACAGGGGTAAGAGAAGAGATATTGTGAGTTTCGATTGGAAGCAAGAAGAGCAAGAATGGATGCCCTATCATGCTCATGTGAATGACACAAAGGATTGAAGTTATTAATTGCAGTCTTGGGGTCTTGAATTGTGGTCTTTTGTGGTTCTGTGGGTTTTTGGATGAACAGAGGTTGTGCATTTTGCTTGCACATGCACTGTGTGGTTGTCAGGGTTGTTAACAGCACCCCATATTTTGTCACCTGCATTTGATACTGAAGGTGTCTCCATAGTGGCCATGGGATTTGAAATGATTGGCTTCAAAATATTCCTTTGGTTGGACTACAGCCTTTTTGTACAGCCAACAGCACATACATAATCCACGACAGAGCCCATCAATAACCTATGTATTGATTTTAAGAAACCTCTAATCAAGATTAGTCTAGTTAAAAAAAAAATTTAATTAAACATTTTTACATTTAAAATTTCGATTTTATTATTTTCAAATTTACTTCCAATTTGCCACCATGTCAAAACCACAGAACATCTATTTTTTTATTTTATTTATGTTTGTTTTTACATTTGGTTTAGTTTGTGTTTTTTCATTTATTGTGCATTATTTTAATGACATAAAAAATATAAAAATAATATATAAATGTATTTACAATCTCAAAAATCTCATTAAATCTCAAAAATGTTAAAATATAAAATATTTATTTATTAATATTATGTTTATAATATATTAATAAATTAAAACACGAATATACTATAAAAATAGAAAAACATACTAAATGTAAATAATAATATACCTGTTAATATGATAATATATGAATAATTGTATAATTAATCAATTTATATAATAACACATTTTTAATTAAATAAATAGTTCAAATAAATAAATAATTAAATAAAAAATATACATTTAATGTAAATTAATTAAATAATAAAAAAAAGTTAATGACAATGTTGTTAAATCAATAGTTTATGTTTTGCTAAAATATACATTTCAATAATAATTCTGCCTCCAACATTTTTAATTGGGTAGCTTCTTTATTCCCTTCTGAGTATTCAGATAAGATTATAATCCCCATTTACCCCTATTTACTTCAGTCTTCTTGAGAAGCATCAAAACACTTACTGCTGCAAAGACTTTTTCTCATTATTTTATGCAAGAGATTTACAAACATCAAGACTGTCAGTTTTGGCAATATTGTGCTTTCAGTTGGCTCTGCAGCAGACTTCATACCCCACAGTCAGATATGCTCAAGTCAGCACTTTTTAACAAATGTGTTTACACTGCCTCCTCTGAGAATCAATAGAGGTGCAGACACTGAATTGATCTTTTAAGTGCTATTTTATAAACTGAGACTTTATGACAAGCCAATAATACAGCATTCTGGCAGTATCAGCGCAAGGCGGAATTAACGACTAGATATACAACTTTCATTAATTAGTCATTAATAAACATGATATAATACTTAACAGTTCAGTGTGTACTTTAAAATACACACACAGGTCTGATGTACACATTCACATTCATCTTAAAGGCAGTTGCTTGTGACCTGGTCTGTGCCATATTTTCTTCATGGACACTCAGTTTTGGGGCAGTCATCTGAGCTGTAAATGCCATGTGACTCTTCACTCTGTATTAGACAGGGAAAAACATAAGAACAAAATCCTAATACGGTTTCTTTACTTTACAGACTCCTTAAAAATAATAAGCCACTAATAAAACATCTGCTATAATAAAATGACATATGTTGCTTGCAAATGTGTTTTTCATCAGAATACACAGCTACTTTTTTTAAAGATGCTTTTTTACACTCGCTAACCAGCCAAACCTTGTATGAATATTATAATAAATAAATCAAAATGTTGTGACATTTTTAACTGTTTGAATCTGTTATATAAAATCGTTATTTTAATGTTATTTAATAAAATGTTTACCCAATCTATGTGTGTACCTGACCACTTTACCAGAGAACAACATTTAAATGAGCATTCTAGGTATTAGTCATTCAGAGGTTCTTAATACTGAATAAAGAAGAAAGAGAAACCCGAATGCTGCTTTCAAAGGCCATAAGACTGCTTCTGTATTCAAAAAGGGCTCAGGGCATCATTTTAATGATGTTTGTACGCTCTAAACCAAACAGCGGGGCATCTAAATCACATTCTGTGATTGCAATTAACAATCCCACAGCTGTTTAGATTGATGGTCTAAACTTGTATTCTACATCTCATGACTAAACCATAACCGTCTAATTCCGATTGTTTTAGCACATGTGTTCTGGGCTGTGTTTGGAATAGCGCACTGCCATACTACTTTAATTGTTTTTTTCCCGCTATGATTTACAGTAAGAATATGGTGCAGAGGATTCAAATATTCATTATGCATGGAATACCTAGATGACCTACTACATTTGCCACATTGTTCAGTATAAAACAGAGCATACTGTGAGGAATATTGCATTTCATAATGCAATGCGTATGATTGACAATACATTTCCAATGTGATGAATGACCCAGAGGAAATACCAACTGTGATTTTTATCTCATTATTTCACATGACAACCAAAAGTCAAGACATTTTTGCACAAATTGGATTCAAATAAAGATGATAACTAGGGATGTGCCCGAAGCCTAATACCATATTTGGGAAAGGCACAAATAATGGCTTCAAAAAGGAATAAGGAGTTCTAAAAAATAATAGAAAAATGTTCTTTAGACTGATTATTCAATGAGCATATATTAAATAAACCATATTTATAATTACAACACAATGGTAAATCGGATGGCCTTGCAGTCATTGTGTATTGTACGTATCTCAGAAATCTCAGCTTGCCAGATCTCAGGTGCAGTTTGGGTATAATACAAGTACACTTGTTACTTTAATCAAATTACTTTTTAGTCAAAAATGTAGTGTAATGCATTACAATTTAAATTCTTGTGATCAGATTACAGTTACAGACCAATTCATTTTAAGTACATTAAAGGGTTATGCTTATTTCTAATAAATTATTTATGGAGAATACATGAATTATGGCCCATAACAAGCATTGTAAAGGAGAAATGTGAGGTGCTCAGTGTATGATTTATGTGTAACAATGAACAAGTAAGAAATATAGATATTAATTTGAATTTGTTGTGCGGAAAAGTGTTTAAGAAAGTAACTTATAAATAAAGTCATTAGTAGTGTGATTACATTTTTAATGAAGTAATTAGAATTTGGTTGACAATTTTAGAGAAATAATTAGTATGATTAATATTTTCAAGTAACTTACCCAACACGAGTCAGGTGTTACATTGACTAAGATATTGTAACATACTCACCACAATGCAAAAAACCATATGACTATTAAAATATGCTTAATCCTTTTTTATAAATTTTCTATATGAAAAATACATTTTCTCATATAACGAGAAATTATTTCGATTTTGGTGTAAAAAAGGTCCAGTGCATTTTTATTTATTTATTTATTTTAGAGGTGTCGTGAGAATTACCCATTAGAAAGCATGGGAAGAAATGAATGGGGAGCTCATGGCAAAAATGTCGCAGAACTTTTTTTCTTAAGTATATTATTCTAATTATTCAGATGGAAGATATATTTTTTTATAAATCCATTACATTTAAGTATTGATATAGATATTTATATTTTGATATAGAACAACATAATCACACTGGAAGTTAGCAGGTTGCTACCAATCAGGGCTAAAATGGTAATCTGGCATATCGAGCATTTTCCTGGTGGGCCAAAGCACTTGACATGTTTAGAGGCGGACCGGCCATCGGGAGAACGGAGTGGCCACGAAACGGGCTGAATGGGCCGCGATAAGCTAAAATGTGCTGTCGCGTTGTGCAGAGCGGACCACAAAACTGCACCGCTATATGCAGAAAAGGAGTAAATGACAAGCATCGTCTGTTCATATGTGTCTACATTTCTCCTGTGGCTCAACTGATAGCCATTGGCATCGGCAGTGTGAGAGACCCACGTTGGATCACTTGTCCTGTGTTGAAACCAGGAATTATTTGCGTTAGCATAATCAATGACATGTCCGATTTTGAGCTTTCATTCGGGTGGCAGTTTGGGGGTACAGTAAATAAAATATGCATTCCTCTTCACTGTGTTGCATAATTTACAGCTAAAAGCAACTCGCTTTACAAATTGCTTTTGACGTCCCTCTTGTGGGCATTAAACCTTGAAAGGGGAGCTCACATGTGCCCTTAAGTTAAAAAACACTTCTCACTTCAGCCACTGGGGGCAGTGCCTGCAGAATTTGTCTAAGCACAGGCCAAGTTTAGCTCAAGATCTGTTGCAGAACGCACTGTGGAATCAGTCTGGACACACTGTGTGTTATGCCCTGATACATCTATAAAAAATACAGTGAAAATCAATTACAAGGGATAAATATCTCCCCTTAATAATAAAAAAGAGTAAATGTCTGACACTATTAGGCAGTATACAGCACAATGTGTACAAGTATTCTATTGCAAACACAGCCAAAGTCTTTTCAAGCTTCCAGCAGAAGAGGTCACAAATCATTTCTATCTATAACACCAACAAAAGCTATTCAGTATCGAGTCTGTCCTGACCTTCCACTGAAGTTTCATGGGTGTTTTTGTAAGGTGTGCTGAGCTAATGTGGCCTCCAATAGAACAGGATGTCATTATGACGTGGAAGATAAGAGGCAGTGTGTGGGATTGTACTGTTTCACATTATAGGGTTGAATGAATGACTGTCAAACACTCAAAAAGAGAATCTTACATGCCTAATCAACCCTTAATGAAGGTGTCAGACTATTAGATGTTCAAAAGATTATGAATGTGTTCAGCAGAGAGCAAAGTATCTTTCTTCTCAGCAGGGAGAAACAAATCCAGAAATCAAGAAGAAGGATGAGTATTAGTGACAGCAATGATCAATTGTGAAATGTTATTAATTGCAGACTTTCACAGTGAACTCAGTGACAGGAGGTCAAAAGTTCTACTGGTGAAATTGAACTGTGCTTATCAAAATCACAGAAAATGTCCCCAGTGGCTGATGCTGTAAGTGTTGTTGATTGTATGGGCAGATGTGAGCTCCAGTTTCCAGTTGAAATGTCTGCTAATGGATAGGTTTAGGATTGGGGTTTTGATTAGGGGGTAGAGTTGGTATGTATTCCTGCTGACTGAATAACATTGTATACAACTAAAACTACAACTTGCATTGGTACCACCTTGTGGACATTTCAACCGGAAACTGGAGCTTGTACACGTGTCCATCCGTTCAATGGCACTTCCAGCTTCGGCCATTGGGGTTAGAGTTTTGCTAACAGAACATTCAACCTACTGTTGCTGAATTTGCAATGAGATTAGTCTGGCACTAGTTTCCAACTTTTGACTTTTTTTTGTAACCGTGTTTTTCCAAAATGGACCTGTTCCTCTGTGAACTGAACAATTTAATGGCTTCGATAAAGAGCATTGATTGAATACTAATAAATGGCCTTGACAGAGGTTCCATCACTGTCAACAACACATATTTGTTTGGCAGTTTTCTCAACACAGTAGATTGCTTTTGTTGTCTTTCAGACATTTTTGCTTTTTCTTGTTTGTAAATTTCAAGGAAAATGCTGCATTCACATAGCCTACAATGTGGTAACATAAGTTGCAATTATTGATTTTCCACAGTTCTTTTCTTTTAGTAACTAATGGATTCATTCAATGCACATTGCCTTTTGTATCAATCTAATTCCTTCTCGAATCCACCCTATGAGCATTCATCCTTGCAGGGGGGAATCTAAAAGCAAGACTTGCTCCTGACATATAATCTTATTTTGTTTGACTTATATATTTATTTTTTTAATAGACCACCATTGTCGAAAGTGTTCGAATGGTTTGAGTGAACTAAAAATAAATCTCTTGCAAAGGTTTCCAAGCAACAGGCTCCTGACACATATTGACATAATGCTCACAACAGTCCTGAACCCTGATGGCCTTGATCTTTTCCCCCACATGTCCGCCACTCCCCCTCCGCACCCTGAGTGATTGCCACTGCTCTTACCAGTGCCACCTCTCCAGTTAACTGTTTGCGTTAGATAATGAGAATTCTCTGAACGTGAATGGAAATTAATTGTTTGGTGTGTGGCTGTGTGATATATAAGCATTCCCACCAGTCATTTCTGATAATGGTAATTACTAAGATTGCTTTGTACTAATTAGCACACAGTATTGTAACTACAGAGGGCTTGTTTGTGAGGCCCACCTCTCAGCTTGTACATCCAGTACCAGTGGTGGGGAATGTTGCTTTTTAAAAGTACCGCATTCTATTCTAAGTTTGCGTCAAATAAAAAAAAAAATCGTAATTTAGCGAATTTTAAAAATGCATATAATTCCAAATGCACTCAAAACCATTCACAAGAAAACTATTCAAACCAGTTCAAGATATTGTTTTCTTTTTGTGCTCCATGAAGGAAAAAAAAAATCCTAAGGGTTATGAATGTCATTCGTGCTCAAAGTGAGATGGTACTCACCATTACACTGTACCATCAATGATGCACAATCTTTACGCATAAACGCATAAACTGCCGATATCTTCTATCTCTTCTCCACAAGACAGCACATCTGATCATCTTATTCTGGCCAAGAACCGTTCATACAGATATGAAGGGACTAACTTGCAACTATCTATCTTAAAGTTGATGCAATGTCACTAGCCTTTGGCAGGTCCTTTATCATAATCATGTGTTTGGAATTGACGCAATTAATACGCAATTTCTAAATATGCAGAAATCTGCTTCCTAATATAACCTATATTTTTAGGAACACCTGTACACCTACTTATTAATGTGATTATCTAATCAGCCAATCGTGTTGTAGCAATGGAGTGCATAAAACCATGCAGATACAGGGTCAAGAGCTTCAGTTAATGTTCACATCAACTATCAGAATGGAGAAAAAAATGTGATCTCAGTGATTTGGAGCATGGCATGTTTATTGGTGCCAGATGGGCTGGTTTGAATGTTTCTGTAACTGCTGATCTCCTGGGATTTTCACACACACAACCGTCTTTAGAGTTTACTCAGAATTAACAAAAAACATCCAGTGAGCGGCAGTTTTGTGGACGGAAATACCTTTGTAGAAAAGCTATTTGTTCTGGCAATGGAGGAGTCAGGAGACAATGAAGCAGATTCAAGGTCAGTCCTTTAATTAACAGTATTGTTCTACACAACGGTAACCGTCATTATGAACATCAAAAATAAACTCAGAAGCTCTGTCTGATGTAGCTTTCTGGTCACTCTCTCTCCCCCTCTCTGAATCTCTGGCGTCTCCCTCCACCGTCGCTATAATGAGAGACAGGTGTTTGAGATAATTATGGACCAGGTGACGAGCCTTACCGCTCTGTCTCTCCCGCAGACTGACACATAACCCCACCCCCCATGCCACAGCCTTGTTAATGAGAGAGGTCAACAGAGAATGGCCAGACTGGTTCTATTTGACAGAAAGGCTCCAGTAACTCAGATAACCACTCTGTACAATTGTAGTGAGCAGAATATCATCAAACCTTGAGGCAGATATGCTACAACAGCAGAAACTACTTTATAGAGAAATTTATTTGGACCGCGTTTATTAGCGTTTTTGATAAAGAGTTCAGTGAGTGTATATATAAAATGCACAGTAACAGGGTGAGTAGATGATAACAGAATAAGTTAAAAAAGTTAACTAATGAGCTACGTTCCATACATAGTAATGATGACATTAGTTAATCACATTATCAGTAACACAATAATTTAACTTTAAAAGGAATGTTCGTAACTTCAATACAAGTTAAGCTTAATTGACAGCATTTGTGGCATAATGTTGATTACCACAGAAAAGAATTTCTACTCCTCCCTCGTTTATTTATAAAAAACCTACATTTGTAATTATTGTGAGGCACTTACAATGGAAGTGATTAGGGCCACTCCATGAATGTTAAAATTCACACTGTTTCAAAAGTATAGCCACAAGACATAAACATTATACAGAACATGTTAACTTAACTTTATTGTGATACAGTCACTTACTAACCTTATCTGTGATAAGTAATATCCAATATACAATTTGTTGCCATGACAACGCAATGCCAGTTAACCTTGTAAGCATTTGTTTACACACTAAAATTATATAGAACAGAGATTTTCTACATATCTATATACACTAATAGAATGGACATTTAACAATACGGTACATGAATGTGATGAAAAATTATTATTTGTCACACTATCTATGATTATAGTACTGCATTCATCCAAACAAAAGTAAACTGTTTCATTACATGGTAAATGGTCTATACTTGTATAGCACCTTTTTAACCTTAATGGTATTCCAAGCGCTTTATACTGTGACTCATTCACCCATACACACACACATTCATATCAATGACAGCAGAGCTGCCATGCAAGGCGCTAGCCTGCCATTGGGAGCAACTTGGGGTTCAGTGTCTTGCCCAAGGACACTTCGGCATGTGGAGTTGTGTGGGCCGGGATGCAAACCACCAACCCTTCGATTAGTGGCCGACCCGCTCTACCACCTGAGCCACAGCCGCATAAACATATGTTTAAAAGTTTCCATTAATCTGATTTTATGTATTTGATATTGAGTCCTGGGTGGGCCAATATACAAGGTTGCCAAGAGATGTAACATTAGGTATTCGTTTTTTTTTTTTAAAAGGCATATCGGCTTAAATTTTACAACTTAGTATTTTGACAAATTGTGGCCTTCAGGTCTATGAACTCTCAGTATGTTCTAAATCAGTGGGTGCTGTATGTCCTGCTTGTTGAGGTGTGGAAACAGAGAGCTTTCTCAATGAGAATGTCAGATTTCAGTGTGATGTCCGTTTATAATCACACCATGAAGAACCGACAGCCTGGAAATAACACTCGCCAAGGCGGCGGCGACTGAACACATTCAACCTTGAGAGCATGATGAGGTAGAAAGAAACAATTTAGTGTCATCTGTCATTTCAGATAATCTGCCACCTAGACCTAAAAAACAATACAACTGTATTTGTTGCTTTAATTTTGTATTGGTTGCCCTTGAAGGACCCAATGGTTTGGTAAAGCTCGTTTTATCTGACTATTCTCTAACGATCAGGCCCGGACTGGCCATCGGGAGCACCGGGACAATTCCCGCTGGCCTAGCGACTAAGTTGGCCTGCTGCCAGCCAGCATTTTATTTTATTTTATTTTATTTTTTTTATTATTATTATTATTTTATATTACTACCTTTACCAGTGATAATTTTTGAATTTGTCATTCAATAAAATTATTATTAATATTAATATTAATAACAATAAAAAAAATAAAATCATGAATCTGTTAGTGACTGGCAAGGCTACGATTGGACTTTACGCCTCAGACAAACGGTTAAACAGAAAATGCGAGCAGCACCCGATGATGGAGAGAAAATGGCCAGGTGGAGCAGAGAGGGAAAGGACAAAAAAAAGAAAGCACTCCAAGAAGAAGCAGCAAAATGTTGCAAAATTACTGACCTGTTCAGGGCTTCAAGTGCAGGTCAGTTTCATCTGTAAATACTGTACTTTTTTCTTCTTTAACGTAGTATTGAACTGCTAGCAAATGTAAGCGGTAGCGCCCGTCTAACGTTACATTCGTGGAGAAATCAAAACAAATGAGTGCACACAAAAAACTCACAGAAGAAATGTACTGAGGTAAAAATTCGAATTGTTGTTTTTTTATTTATGACATATGATTTAGTTTAACATAACACAACTAAGGGAGCTGTTTTGCTGAATATTATCACGATTGAAAATGTTATATTGAATTTATTGTTCAGTAAACAAGTAGCGTAGTTAATATTTATTATTAAGTTACTTACATTTTAGACACAAACCATATTAACTGTTTTTGTTCTATTTCACCGACTAAAATAGTTCCAAAGGAAAGCTACAGCAGCGCGGGGTTTTGTTACTGAATGATTCAGCGTTTTGAACAAATCTTTTGTATGAATGACTCACTAATTAAGACGGTCACTTGCCGCCACCTATTGGTGGTTTAGTTTAATGATTAAGTATTGCATTTGTTTTATATTCAAACATTTATTTAAAACATCAGTCTCATAACATTATTTATTGCAGTTGTAATTGCAGTGCACATTTTTTAATTTGATGGGTAATAGCCCTATAGTGTCTTATTATTATAACTGAATTTATTGATCAAATGTAAGAATTTGACATGAAAGATGATGCATACATTTAATAAGGTAATACAAATTTCCTTTTTTTTTTCCATCAAATGAAGGTGGAGACAGCCAACCTAGCACTAGCTGTGGTGCAATGATCACACATCAGATTCAGCCAGGGAGTGAGATGACCGGTAGAAGCAAAATAAGAAAAGAAAAAAAATTACATATTGTATGAAATATAGTGTTGATAAATGTTGGATATTTAAGTAGTTTTAAGATAAAAACAACAACATTTTGTCATAAATATAATACTTAGATTTTTACTAAAATAAATGTATATTCTGGGCAAACAAATTACAATAAGGTGGTTGTTTTGCACCACGGTGGAGTGTTGGACAGTTCTGTTTGTAACATGAGTCCAGAAGAAGTGACAGGTACAAGAAAAATACACACACAATAACTACATACATACATATATATATATATATATATATATATATATATATATATATATATATATATATGGTAATGTTTTAGTTTAAATTTCCAATAACACTAGTACTCCTCTTTACTTAGTGTATGAGGCTGATGATCCAGGTAAAAGGGAGAGACAGAGCGATATTATATTAGATACAAGGTTGTCCGTGTTTCTAAATTTTATTTGGGTGCATAGGATGGCCTGGATGGGTGTAGGATTTCCCGGCCTGAAATTGTGTCCCAGTCCGGCCCTGCTAACGATCATTTAAAACTGACCAGTAAAAGTAGAACTTTACTATGCGTTATACATCTGTCAGAGCTTACAGCTAAAACTGGCCAAGAACCACCCACTTAGGCCATTTCCACAAAGAAGTCCAACAGAAAGCACTGTGGTCAATACATATCTCCCTCTTGACCCAGAGTTTTTTTTTATATTTGTTTGTTTGTTTTGTCTGAACACTTTATTTAATAGTTTTCCTCTTCTCAAGCAAGTTTAATGTTCATTGTTCTCTGTCTGGCCTTCGTACGGCACGTATGGCTCTCCTGTGACTGTAGATTGGTTGGCGAGTCCGAGTATCAATGCCCTATATCCACAAACTGTCATCATTAAGTAAAGCAGAAGCAGAGCGATGGGAATCTTGTCTCAGTTACTGCAAACCCTCATTGATCAACCAGCACATCCTGGGATATGACGATAAGGGTAACGGACGATGCTACACTATCCTTACAGAAGATTTGTCACACATCAAGAACACTTTCAACTTCTCATCAGCTCCCAGAAGCCAGGCCAAAGGTCAATGTTGATGTTCTCTCTAAGAAGAGCATACTTGGCGAAGAGTGAACCTCTAGCGAATATGATAGTGTTGATGGATTAAGTGACACAAAGGAAGCCTCAGAGACAGACAGTGAGGGATGGGACCTTCAGATCAACACAGGCGATAAAAGGGAGTGAGATTACATTGAGGCAAGGGAGGCCCACAGAGCGATTGAAGGTGTAGCTTTACAGGTGAAGTGTGAAATTTCTGCACCACTAGAGGAAACAAAGGGAATTGCACAAATAATGACAGTTTTCAATCTGGTTTCCCAAGCACGACCAATGTCTGCCATTTGGTCACATAAAAAGATAGCCCTGCCCCAAACTCACACCATTTGGTGATTTATTGGGCTGGTCGGGATGCCCAAATGAAAAGAGCAACAAATTGCTTATTTGTTGTTGTCTCTGCATAAAATTAATTTTTCCCTTGGTAAATTGTATGTTATCAAATTTTACTCTTTTTATTTATGTTTTTCATTTTACTCAATACCAATATGTGGTATAATCTGTGGTTTGCATTAATGTATTTACATTTGTTTAAAGTTCAAGAGAAAAAAAATTGTTGTTTCAACTGAGCTGTGGTTGGGGGAGTGGCTATAGTCTCCTGCAGCCAAATATTTAATTATGTAGGCTGGGGCAAGATATGACGGCTTATGTGGACAATTAATAGTTGTTGTTGGTTATCAATAAGGGTTGTAGTTGTGTATACAGTTCTGTTTAGTGTTATCCATTATGTTTTGTGTTAAATTATACTGTTTTATTTGAAGTCATCATCATGCAAAAGGGGGGATTTATTTTCTTTTGATTTCCTTCACAATAACTTCGCAATTATTTTCTGTTCCCTCATAATACCTTAATGCATGCCTTATGAAAATAACCATGGTTTTACACTAAGCATAGTTGAGCTTTGGGATTTGTTGTGTAACCATAGTAACCACAAAGTTTACCATGGTTTTGTTAAAATAACCTTAATTTTATTACTATATTTACTGGACATTCATGATAAAACCTTCGTAATGATACAGGAAAACCAAAATGAAGGTAATAAATTTCATAATAATTCCATAAGCGGAGTGGTGGTGGTGTAGTGGTCTAAACCACATAACTGGTAAACTGGTAATCAGAAGGTCGCTGTTTCGAGCCACCCACAGCCACCACCATTGCGTCCTTGAGCAAGGCACTTAACTGCAGGTTGCTCCGGGGGGATTGTCCCTGTAATAAGTGCACTGTAAGTCGTAAATGTAAATGCATCAGGAACCTTTAAGAACGAGACTGTCCATCCCAGACGTGTATGAATTTCTTTCTTCTGCTAAACACAAATGATGATTTTTAGAATAATATCTCAGCTCTGTAGGTCCATAAAATGCAAGTGAATGGTGACCAAATCTTTCAAGATCCAAAAAGCACTTAAAGATAGCATAAAAGTGATCCACACAACTCCAGTGGTTAAATCCATGTCTTCTGAAGCAATCCAATTGATTTGGGATGAGAACAGACCACAGTATAATTCCATTTTTCACTGTATATCATGTCATTGCAGTCTCTAGGCACAACACGATTTCAAGCTTGATTACACTTTCTAGTGCTTGATGCAACCGCAGAGCACTAGATGCTAGGAAGTAATCGAGCTTGAAATCACTATCGCCAAGGAGACTGCAGATGGCACGATTTATAGTGAAAAAGGAGTTACATTTTGGTCTGTTCTCACCCAAAACCGATTGAATCACTTCAGAAGACAGATGAGTAAATGAGGAGATCATTTATATTTTTGGATGAACTATTCCTTTAATAATGCAGTGAGGTTAGTGGCCAAACATGCTTGTGAGAAGTTTGGGTGGATGTTTACATGTTTTTTCGACTGGGTGCATGTGTTTAGCTGTCACAATCATTGCAAGAAGCTATCGTTGGTACTAGAAGGAAGATCAATTGCGGTTCTTGGGTTCTGGATAGGAATATCCCTCAGAAGGCTCTTCAGCATTGTCGTGTTTTTGGCTTCGGGCAGAGAAGGCTTCAGAACCCTACTGGATGCTCATTAATTAATGTCAGTGCCACAAAGAGTTCCTCCTCTTGCAAGTGCAAGTTAATTTGCAGGGGCCTGAACATCATAACCTTTAATGGCCATATTACCCAGGAGGGACTCAGCTTTATCTTATTAAACTATTAAAGGTGCTAGGATCTTGCTGAAAAAGAGTTTAGGAAGAAACAGACAGAAGAAAAAGTGCAGAAGCCATGACTAAGCAATCTGTGAGTGCTGTAAAGTGTAGTGCTCAGCTCATGGTCTGCTGCGTCCGTTGAAGACTTAGTTGAAATATCACCATCAGCTTCTCATTTTTTAATTTTTATTTTACTGCTCTTGTAAATGTAAAATAATCTTGTCTGATCAGATAATAGACAATCAAACCACATAACAGACCTGAGTAGCACAAAAGCACAAGGAATCAGCAAGCTCTTTAGCAGTGTTGGGTAAGTTATTCAAAAATATATATATCATTTGGATATATATATTTACCGTAATTTCCGGACTATAAGCCGCAACTTTTTTCCCACGCTTTGAACCTCGCGGCTTATACAATGACGCGGCTAATATATGGATTTTTCCCGCTTTAAAATTTTATAAAAAAAAAAAAAAAAAAAAAAAAACATTCTGTGACCTGCTCAGTTTTTTGGCGGCGTGAAGCTTTCATTAGACCAATGAAATTGCCGAATGGGTTAAGGTCAAAACAACTTTTTTTGTTTACTGTTTAGATTAAATCGAGCGCGCTCAAACTTCCCATCATTCTGATTACGGTTGTCATTTTGTCACCCTCATCATGGCGAAGACATGGAGAAACGCATATGATGCTGCTTTCAAGTTGAAGGCGATTGATCTGGCTGTTGGAAAAGGAAATAGAGCTGCTGCACGGGAGCTTGGTCTTAATGAGTCGATGATAAGACGTTGGAAACAGCAGCGTGAGGAATTGACTCAGGGCAAAAAGACAAAATCTGAGGCTATTCAACTCCGACACCGAAGGAGATGACTTCAGTGGTTTCAGTGCACAGGACGAGGAAGATAGTGACCAATGACTTTCTTGGTAGGCTACTTAATAGCAAATGTTTTATTACAAGCCGTGTGTGGCAGCGGGGGCGTGGTCAAGCGCCCGTCCGAGAGAGAAAAGCTGTAAGGGCGCTTACACCTGTGCTAAATTATGTCTAACACCTGTGTCTAATTTCAAGTGCCCTGCTTCACGTGTCCTTCTTGGGAAAACTGTCACACGGGCACCAGTGTGACAGTTTTCAGCAGGGCACTTGACGTTCCAGGTAAGGCTTTTAATGGCCACAGCAATGTTTACAATCAATTTTATAAAGTTTCTCAATTCTTCTATGCGCCAACACTAGACTGACGTGTGTCACTCTCTCAGCTCTGTGGCTGCTGCCTTTTATGCCGCTCTCCCCATGCTTACTGAAATTAGACACCGGTGTTAGACATAATTTAGCTCAGGTGTAAGCGCCCTTACCGCTTTTCTCTCCGGACGGGCGCTTGACCACGCCCAGCTGACACACCGTGTTTCGTTAAAGCCTATTTATTTTTGTTACAAGCCGTGTTTCGTTAAAGCCTGAGTAAAGTTAATTTGTTTCAATGTACCGGTAGGCACCTGCGGCTTATAGACAGGTGCGGCTTATTTATGTTCAAAATAATATTTTATTTAAAAATCAGTGGGTGCGGCTTATATTCAGGTGCGCTCAATAGTCCGGAAATTACGGTAAATATATAATTTTCACACAGTTACAACTTCAAAATTATGTCTATATTTTTTTCCTTGTACTTTTGCGCAAACCCTTCAACTGCCACAGAAATGAGAACAGATATACTGTACATATGAGTTTACATTTTAAATGTATTACTTTTTATTTATATACGTTACTGTCGCTGTGGACCAACACATGCTTTCCCCGGATCAACGGCAATAGCCTCCGCAGGGTGAGCAGTGCAGCCAGCATCTAGGCAGTTGATGTACCAACACAGCCTTGGTCCTGTCCAGGAGCCAGCAGCTGCATGCCCATTGCACACGGCGCCCCAGCCCGACTTGGAGGCATCAGTGTTGACCACGACACATCTGGACATCTGCTGTAGGAGGATTCCTGCCTGCAAAAACCTGCCTGTAAAAACATGAGGTCTGTCCAAGGGCTGAATATGTGGAGGCAGAGCGGCGTGATAGCCAAGCTATGTGTGCCAGGGTGCCATGCCTATCTTGGGACTCGAGTCTGAAGCCAGTGCTGAAGCGGTCTCATATGCATCAACCTGAGCGGCGTGACTGCCGCCGAGGATGCCATATGCCCCAGGAGCCTTTGAAAGTATTTCAGTGGAACCACCTGAATGACTTTAGGCAGTTCTACAATGTCTGCGCACGCTTTCTTGTGAGGCGCGGTATCATTCAGACTGAGTCTAACTCCATGCCGAGAAAAGAGATGCTCTGAGTTGACCCGAAGCCCTAGATGGCTGAGGTGCGTGAGCACCAGGTCCCTTTGTGCGCACAACAACTCCCGAGAGTGTGATAGGATCAGGCAGCTTTAGAGATAGTGGAGTGTGCGGATGCCCACTTCCCTTAACGGGGCAAGAGCTGCCTCTGCGACCTTCGTGAAGACATGAGGGGACAGGGACAGACCGAAGGGGAGGACCTTGTACTGATACGCCCGACTGTCGAAACAAAGCTAAGGAAGGGTCTGTGTCGAGGTAAAACCCAGACGTGAAAGTATGCATCCTTCAGGTCTATCGCCGCGAACCAATCTTGATGCCGGATGTATGCCAAAATGTGTTTCTGTGCAAGGCCCGGTTCAGAACTCTCAGGTCCAAGATTGGCCGCAACCCACCGCCTTTCTTTGGCACGATGAAGTAAGGGCTGTAGAACCCTTTCCTCATCTCGGTTGGAGGGACAGGCTCTATTGCGCCTTTGCGCATAAGGGTCGCGGCCTCCGCCCGCAGGGTGGCAGCATTCTCGCCCTGCACCGAGGTAAAGCGGACGCCGCTGAGACATTTGACAGGCAAGCAACCAGCTCAATCATATATCTAAAGAGTAACATGAAGGCATGCTGACAAGTCATACACAGAAATACAAACTTAGCAGTAGTATAGTTAACTAGGAAAAATTGTATACAGCTACACTGGTTTTACACCTCCTATAACTTTAACCCTTTTAAAACCACCTGTCTTTTAAACTTTACTTTAATGGAATATTCAGGGTTCAAAAGTTATGCTCAACAGCATAATGTTGTTTATCACAAAAAAAAAATATATATATATATATATATATACATATATATCTCATGATAATATCTGCTCAACCCTGAGTCAAATTTTTTAAGCTTTAAACATATTAAAATGTGAATTTTATAAAAATCAATCAATTTATAAAAGCAATTTTTTATTATTCTTATTTCTTAAGATGACCATTTTTGTTTGTTTGTTTGGTAATCATCATAATGCAACAAATGCTGTCAATTGAGCTTAATTTGTATTGAATCCAGAATATTTCTTTAACCTCTGAAAATGACTGGTCTGGTAACTCTAGCAGTTTACTAGCTTGTGCTACACTTAATTGGAAACAGCAACTGCTATATAAGAATCTGGGGAATAACTGTCTCACACTCCAGTCGCTTTGTGTAATTCCACATAACAAGTGAAATTGAAAAAGGTGCCATCTCTTTTGGGTAACTCGGATCCAATGCATAGATCAGTCCAAAAGTTCCAAAATCCTTCCGAAAGCTTAGGCAGGTAGGTAATGACTTACAATAGAAATTCTGGCCAGGTTATAGTGAATTGCAGGATCTGTGAGTACTCTGATGGTGCTAACAGGGCAACGGCTGAAACACCAAAATCTGGCTCTTCTGAATCTTAAGACTTAAATGCAGAAATGAGAAAAGTGCCAAAATATCATTGAGTAAAATATGTTTTAAATTAATTAATGCCCATTTAAAGGAATAGTTCACACAAAAATAGTATATTTTTATATTTACTCACCCTCACATTGTTTCAGACCTACATTTTTCTTTTGATTTCTTTTCACCATAAAATTAGTGAAAAGTGAGCTGTCAAGATTCACAATGGAATAACAAAAAAACACCATAAAACTACAGTAAAAGTAGTCAATATTACTCTGAAGCCTTACTTTTACTTTGTGAGGTAAATAAACAGAATTTTCTCAAATCACAGATCAACTCCAGTATACACAACACAATTCAATATGGCGACATGTCAACAACTTCAAACATCATTGGTTCTGGTGTCATGGCACTGGGCCACAAGACAAGCAATATCAAATAAGGTTGGATGTTATTGATGCTGTTACTGCAATTGAAATGGGCTCTGTATACAGAATTTATCAGTGATATGAATTTAAAGTGAATAATTAATTTTGGTCTGTTCAAAATACAAAGTGCATGCAGATTCTTCAGAAGTCTTAGTTTATGACGCACATGTTAAATCAAGTACTTTTGACACTTTGGGGTGCTTTGAGCTTTAAAGTGAGCCACTGTCAAATATTACTGTATGGAAATCAGTGATTGCAACATTCTTTAAATTATCTCCATTTGAAAAATGTCTTATGGGCATGGAACGTTTTGAGGGTGAGTAAATGGCAAGAAAAAAAATGCAGTTCCCGCTCATATTGCTAAAATTTGTTACCCTTATAATGGTCTGAATATATATAATTGTTTATAACTCTTATAAACAGACTTGTTATTTTCAGTGTTAATTAAAGTAATAATCACCCAAAACTGATAATTCTCTCACCATTTATGACTCCTACACACTACATGACTTTCAAAGACGTCGGATTGTGGTACAGTTCATATTACACGACTATCTGTCTTGTCATGGAAGTCGTAGCGTTTTCAAATTACACGAAGAATCGACGACAGGTGTGAACACATTACAAAACATTTCACTATTGACAAATCCCCGACGACTCTGTTGGGAAACGTTATTTGGAGTCCAGTCAGAGTACACGCGAGAAGTGATACAAGATAAGAAAACAAATGTATGATCATACGTTATGCATTTCAGAATATGATGTGTATGTTTTTAATCACCTAAAGGTGTCATTTATTTTATTGGTTACAATATGAAAAAGTACCTCCTCCTGAAAAATCTATTTGCTTACCTGACTGTCCAAGAGAATTGGCAATTTCTCTCCAACTCTTCTCTTTCTCCACCCGGTTGTGGTAGAGTTCAGATGAAACATCAAATCTGGTGCTCCTGCCAATGTTCCACTAATTTTTCCTCCATTTCTTCAGTCCAATGAGACTTTCTTGATACCGCAGCCATGCTAGTTGATGTTCTGTTGCAGGTACATCAGGACTCCTCCCACTGAAATTTTCGTGCCCCATTTCTTGCTCTCTCATTGACTGTTGGTCCACGCTGCTGTTGTATTCAGTCAAAACATATTTCACCTTGCACGATTTGGAATCGCAGACAAGTTCAGATATTTAACATTCTAGATATCTCGCTGACATCGGTGACATGTCGGCGATTCTCTTAAATCATGTCTTTGATAGTTCATACATTGTGATCGTTGCTCACGAGAGCGAGCTCCGATTTGCCTACGATTTCAGGCTTTTGTCGGCAATCTCCACAAAACTGTCGGCGAGCGAAAATCGGTTTAAAATTGTTTAGTGTACACTCACCATTTATCACCTTTATGCCTTCTCAAACTCATGACTGTCCAAGAGAATTGGCCATTTCTCTCCAACTCTTCTCTTACTCCACCCGGTTGTGATACAGTTCAGATGAAACATCAAATCTTCTCAAACTCATGACTTTTTTCCATAGAACACAAACACAAAGATATTTTTATTTAGATATGATTTGAAAATAAATCTTGGCATCTGCATCCCCCTTTCACAATTATGACCTGAAGCTCGATTTCATTTGCTCAATCTTGATGCATACACAGAGTGTGAGTACTAAGCATGTACAAACACAGACACATTGTCAAATCTGGATTCTGCAAGGAGACTGCAGATGTCGAGGTTTACAGTGAAAAAGTAATTACATTTGGTATATTCTCATCTAAAACCTACTGTATCGGTGTGAGTGTATCACAGCAAAAATCTTTGTGCTCTGTTGAAGAAAGAATACAATTTTGAGACGGCATAAAAGTTGAGTAAATGATAATAGAATTATCATTTTGTACTAACTATTCCTTCAACGCTAGGGCTTTGTCAGAACACCAGCAAAGCCTGTTCCATGCCAAGAGATGCTGATTTTAAATTTTTCTGAATTCAACTTTTCAGATCATTCACATTCAAAATGGGAAAGGCTTAAATGATTCTGTAATAAATGAATGCAAGGTGTGTTAAACCAAGCAACAATAACAAATAACTAAGATCATAATACCTTCAAGTCATGAATCCTAAGAATCTCAGCAAGTGCATCAGAAGTCTTTCCTGTCTTTGGTGCCTTCTGACGATATAAAGTCATCAGGTGAAGACTGTGGCAGTCAAGTTCTACGTAGAACATGTTTTGAAGATTCTGATTTGTAATGTGCTGAAACTCAGTATAGACCTAAAATGGAGTGACAAGAAAGATACATTTCATTCACTATGAATTGAAAAGACAAAATTGAGAATATACAATTGAGTTGCAATTTCATACATAATGTAAAAGTACGAATGAAAAGCTGGGCAGCACTCAAAGATCTCTCTCACTAGAGATGCATTGGTAATGATTCCTTTTTGCATTAGACTAACTTTTGAATAACAATGACTATGTTGCAAATTACAGTACGTGAGTAACTGTGTTGTGGATGAAAATGAGGCTGTACACAGTTTACAGTATCAGCTTCTGTATGAACACAACAGTTCAGATAAAGGTCACCTGACATTTGAGACATTATTTCTATTAAACTTGCTTGGCAGACATTAGGGGTAACCAATTAATTTAAATCTTCCTCATTTACATTTACATTTATGCATTTGGCAGACGCTTTTATCCAAAGCGACTTACAGTGCACTTATTACAGGGACAATCCCCCCAGAGCAACCTGGAGTTAAGTACCTTGCTCAAGGGCCCAACAGTGGCATCTTGGTGGTGCTGGGGCTTGAACCCCCGACCTTCTGGTCAGTAACCCTGAGCCTCAACCACTGAGCCACCACTGCCCCATATTTATATATATATATATATATATATATATATATATACATACACACACACACACACACACACACACACACACACACACACACACACACACACACACACACACACACATGTTGTGTTTCCATGTTTTATGGGGACTTTCCATAGACATAATGGTTTTTATACTGTACAAACTTTATATTCTATCCCCTAAACCTAACACAACCCCTAAACCTAACCCTCACAGAAAACATTCTGCATTTTTACATTTTCAAAAATCATAATTTAGTATGATTTAGAAGCTGTTTTCCTCATGGGGACCGACAAAATGTCCCCACTAGGTCAAGAATTTCGGGTTTTACTATCCTTATGGGGACATTTGGTCCCCACAAAGTGATAAATACACGCTCACACACACACACACACACACACACACACACACACACACACACATCAATGGCTATTCTACAACTTAAAATACAGTTACATGTATATTTGTTACTTGCCTCTGGAACTTGTACCATGTGAAAGGCAAGCTACATCTACCACTTTATATCTCTGTCTGTATACAAGTCCAATCAAGTGCTCTGAGCTCTCAATATTCTTAAGAAAATGTGAAAAAACTAACATAAGTTAGCAGTCCATTACACAACAACAACTGATTAAAAAATTAATAAAATCTACACTGATGGCAAAAAGTTTGGAATCATGTACAGATTTTGCTCTTATGGAAAGAAATTTTTACTTTTATTCACCAAAGTGGCATTCAACTGATCACATTGTATAGTCAGGACATTAATAACGTGAAAAATTACTAATACAATTTGGAAAAAAACTACTTCAAACTACTTCAAAGAGTTTCATCAAAAATCCTCCATGAGCAGCAATGACAGCTTTGCAGATCCTTGGCATCCTAGCTGTCAGTTTGTCCAGGTACTCATGTGACATTTCACCCCACACTTCCTGTAGCACTTGCCATAGATGTGGCTGTCTTGTTTGGCACTTCTCATGCACCTTACAGTCTAGCAGATCCCACAAAAGCTCAATGGGTTTAAGATCCATAACACTCTTTTCTAATTATCTGTTGTCCAATGTCTGATTCTTTGCCCACTCTAACCTTTTCTTTTTTTTCTGTTCCAAAAGTGGCTTTTTCTTTGCAATTCTTCCCATAAGGCCTGCACCCCTGAGTCTTCTCTTTACTGTTGTACATGAAACTGGTGTTGAGCGTGTAGAATTCAATGAAGCTGTCAGCTGAGGACATGTGAGATGTCTATTTCTCAAACTAGAGACTCTGATGTATTTATCCTCTTGTTTAGTTGTACATCTGGCCTTCCACATCTCTTTCTGTCCTTGTTAGAGACAGTTGTCCTTTGTCTTTGAGGACTGTAGTGTACACCTTTGTATGAAATCTTCAGTTTTCTGGCAATTTCAAGCACTAAATAGCCTTCATTCCTCAAAACAATGATTGACTGATGAGTTTCTAGAGAAAGCTGTTTCTTTTTTACCATTTTTTACTTAATATTGACCCTAACACATGCCAGTCTATTGTATACTGTACAACTCAAAAACAAACACTTAAGACAATGTTAAGCTTCATTTAATGAACCAAATAGGTTTCAACTGTGTTTGATATAATGGCAAGTGATTTTCTAGTATCAAATTATCAATTTAGCATGATTACTCAAGGACAAGGTGTTGGAGTGATGACTGCTGGAAATGGGGCCTGTCTAGATTTGATCATAAATAGCTTTTTTCAAATAGTGATGATGCTGTTTTTTACATCAGTAATGTCCTGACTATACTTTGTGTTCAGTTGAATGCCACTTTGGTGAATTAAAGTACCAATTTCCTACCGAAACAGTGAAATGTGTACATTATTCCAAAGTTTTCGCCTTCAGTATATATAAAATTGTACTGTACTAAACAAACATTCGTAATGATAAAATGTTTCTAAATGTGAAAAAAAATAAATAATCAAAACCGTCGATCCCAAAAGAGCTGCTTAATCCCACACTGCATCAATTGTTGCGGTAATGTTTACTATCAATATTCTAAAATATCGCCATTAAACTGAAGTTAAATTCTGTAAAATCTCACATCGTCTCCCAACAACAAGTACTTGTTAGGGCTATTTATGAAACATTAACACATATGGATAATATAATAGTAATTTCACATATTTATAAAAAAAGTTCTGAATTACCATGAAATAACTTTTGAATCAGTCGGTGAGAAGCGAAGCGAGGACACACCTTAATGGCGGATTCTGAACATCATTAAAGAGGAAAACCCACCACTAGAGAGCATTTGTAACAAATTGAAAAATACAATTATTACTGAATCTGTTACCTGAAGTTAACTTAACTAAAAACCTTGATTTTAGTTTTTACAAATTAAAAATACAATTTCTGCTAAAATCTTTGTTAGAGGTTAAGAAGACTTTAAATCTTAAATTTGTTGAACATATTTTGAATAAAGAGTACTTGGTTCTTTAAATAAATAACACTGTTTGGGTTTACAGTGCAAGGTATGTATTTAAAAGTAATTCCCTTATTTGAAAGCCAGTAACTGTAATCTGATTACAATAATTTAAATGTAGCACATCATCATTTTTGGCTTTAGTATTAAATTTATTAGTAAAAGTATTTAGATTACAATCTAATTTGTTAGATTACACCAAACATTGCTCTTTAGATAAGAAAAAAGCTCCATCACTCTCCAATTTGGTTCCACGAATCAATTTGTTTTTGTAAAGACATATTTTCAAATAATTTTGTCATCCACACCAAGGTACATAACCGTAAACCTCTTGAATGCACTGTACTTCTATCCCTCACAGCATCGTTTTCATTCTTGTGTCATTAAATATGGTATATCTACACTGACTATGGTTTATTAGGTCCATTCAGTAATGCAAATCTGTTTTATTTAAAAGTATAATCGTTTAAAATGTTGTACCGCTATGACTACATTAAATTTCTCAAAGGAACATGCCTCATAAATTCTGACAGAGCCTGCCTGCACTTTTCTACAGCTCGCCGGCTCTCTGCCTGTTCCAAACAGCTCAATCCAGCCCTGGGGTGCAGTTAGCTGGAGGTGTAGGATGGACAGATGGTTACACTCGTCCTAACAGGCTTCAGGGACCTCTCACCTTCCCCAAATCAGCACGCAGGAATGTAGCTGGAGGAGAGACAGCTGTGCTCTGGCTGCAGTGCAGCTTTTACACATAATATTATCTTTGAATCAGGCCTTAACAGACAAGTTGCAATGAGCACTTGTTTGGTTTTATGATGAAATTGAGAGACTAAACTTTAATAGGGCATAAAAGGCAGCTTTGTTGGTCTTGGGGGTTGGATATGGGTGTAAGATCGTGTGCCAAGCACGAAATGCAAGTTAAAATTGGTTTTGGCGATCTATTGGTCATTTGACTAGTAACTTTTATTTAGAAATAGCAACATACAACCATTGAAATTGTCAGAATTTAAAAGCAAAAGTAATGGTCCCACCGTTGCAGTGTTGGGGAATCTACTTTGCAACTCTAGCTTTCCAAGCTACAAGCTAATCATAACTTTAAGTAGTTAAACTACAGTCAAGCTACTCTTTTAAAAAGTAGCTAACTACTGTACATTAAAGCTATTTAAAGAAGAATATAGAGTTTCTTGGCCAGTAAGAAATAGTTACATCAAGTACATTTTCTCAATTCAGGCAGGTGAGGCAATTAGTTCATTTTGATCCTGCATGTATGTACATCCAGGGTAAAGACTTTTAAAGCAAATCTCCTTGTGTTGTTGGCCTTGTGTGAACTTCTCTGGGAGCAGGTAATTTGCTGAGGATCGCTGGGTCAGAATGTTATTGAGGAGCTGAAAAAGAGGCTCAGAAGCTGAGAGTGCCTGAGACAAAGCGCAGCATTGGGGGAAAAGCCCACAGGGACCTGCAGGCCCAAGAGGCCAGCAACGCTCACTGACCGTGAAACTGACAAATGGCCAGTAAAGCAGCCGCAGTGGCTTGCATGCGCACTGACTGGCCAGCTGAGCTACGTGACCATGGGCACACATGTGCACACAGAATTAGTGCTGTTATGCCAGCTGTCTGTCACACACTCTGACGATACCATACACAAACCCTTCAGCAGAGTATGTATTAAAAAAAATAGCAGTAAACATTTTGTCACATCCTTGATACAACTTTAAACATAGTCACACTCACAAGCTGTTATATCTCAGTCTTTTTCAGTCTTTTTACAATATTCAATATAGGGCAGATTGCAAGTTGTCACTTTTTATTTGAGTGAATATTTCTCAGGGTAAGTCAATTTCTGCATATGCACATACAGTACCTCCTAAAAGTATTGGCTACAGAAAATATATTGAACATTTTCACTGTTACTGCCCTGTAAAGAAGATACAGTTTATTGAACACATGTTGAACTTTTGAGACAGTATGCCCCAATAGCAGGCAATTTAACAAAACATTTTAAAATACGAAAACTCCCACACTGGGACTTCCGTGAACATTTATGTGTAGTGACAGAATTAATTGAAACAACTCTACTACCAACTTGAACACTGTTGGGCCAAGGTAGAGACAAAGAAGGATTCGAAACTGCGTTCATTCGACGCAGTCTTTAAGAATTTCAATGGCCAAATAAAACAATCCAGACTGATCACACTGGGAATTCACCGATAGTAGGTTGAATGTTTTGCTGCTGAAATCGGACTGTGGTTACCGAAATTCAAATATCTGTCCCCATTGGCAGAAGCTGGAAGTGTTGTTGACCATATGGGCATGTGTGAGCTCCAGTTTCCGGGTGAAATATCCACAGGGTGGCGCCAAACATGAGTTCTATTTTTAGTTGTAAATGATGTAATAGACCAATCCTTTGGCAACGTCACCACTTATGTCACACACAGAAGTGGTGGCACAAACCATGTGCAAACAGTAAACGTTTATCGGATTCCGTGGTTGAAAAATTATTTTGAGAACTCCTATAGATGTCTGGGCTTCAAGCCATTAATAGAGCTGACTGGACTGAGAAGATCAATTCAACTCATGGCATTACGTTAAACATTTATAGCAAATAATATTACAGGTATGTTATTAACTTAAAGTATATCCTAATACTAATTGTGTAGTGAAGAATATTTCTGTATTCATGATGGTTTTTAGTCTAATCTGTCAAATCAAACACAACTGTTTGACGGCTTTCTAACACCACTTCCACCACAATTGAGTAAAAATGGGAGTGGTCTATACAGGGAAGAGAAATGCATATTTTACCAACCCTACTTCCAAACCCCAACCCTAAACCTAACAGTCAGTGAAGTAAATTATAATTTTAAAGCGAAAATGCAACTTCTGAATTTCACTTACCATTGTTTATGTGAACGCAATTACTTCCGGGTTTCCATGGGGCAAGAACCAGTGTCTCGGAGGCTGCTCACGAACACAGTCAGTAGTGACAGTGTATTTCACACGCACTTGCTGATAATTTATCCAGTGTTACAGATTTTTTTTTTTTTCGTTTTTGGATATCACCTTCAAAACCATTGTAAATATTCAAAGTGTCGCCCAGCCCTGTTAGTCCTATTTCATGCTTACGACACATCTTGTAATGTAATGACCTTTACTGTTCACACTCACTTATATACTCAGTAGCACACACTGCACTTGCTGTCTGCTTCTGGAAAATCATGTCACATCCTTTCCAGAGCTGTAGATTCTCAGACTTGACAGGCACAGGATTCTGCCTTTTTCACAGCCTTGGAGAGGGTCAAGGAGGAACGCCACAAATTCAGACAGTACTACATCAATCTGAAGAGAGGTGCACAGAATAAATTACCACCTGTGGTTCTGTGCAGACGTCTGTTGAGCGAATGAGAAACAAGCCAACGGTATCTCGCGGCCAATAAACTGTCTGCGAGACGACTTTGATTCACCTCAGTGAACAAGGCCTTGACACTCGCTAATTAATAGCTTCAGGGTTCTATTTATAGGTCAATTTACCTGACGCTGTGCAAGTTGTCGGCTGGTGACTCGGCTAATTTCCAGCAAGGGCTCATAAAATATACACACAAGTTCTTGTCCACTAAAGCATGTTCGCCTTTGTATTTTTATAAATTCTATTAAAATAGTATCTTTGAAACAATGGTCCCTTATTCATGTTAATCTACGTTACATTTAGCTGAGTGTTAGATACTGTAAATGGATACAGTACAGACAGTTACAGTTAAGGTGGCCACACACCAGATGAGAGGCTGCCCGCCACATCACGGCTAGGACACGGCACAGGTATCAAGCACAGGGCATGTCAATGTGGTTCAGGTGGCAGACAGTACACACAAAAGTTACCAAGGTTTTTCCCTTTTAACAAGGCTAGAGTAACTAATAATTACAATGATAATGATTTGGGTTGAATTTAATGGAAAATATGTGAGTTGCGCTCCGTGGCATATCAGAAATTTGAGCAGCCTCCGGAGTCAGGTGGGAACTGACGACAGATGCCGAGTGGCGGTGGTGTGTGTACGTTCATAGAAAACAATTGTTCCAAATTTTAGAATGCGCCATGTAATCCGCCAGATGCAACCGCCGTGCGACTCCCTTTGACTGTCTGTTTTTCTTTAATGTTTTCTATCTTAAAGGAAGTGATAATTTACTCACCCTTATATCGTCCAAACCTGCATCACTTTCTTTCATATGCGGAGCAAAAAAGTACAAATTCTAAATCAATATATCAGTCTATTCAATAATAATAAAATGCCTCCTCAAAAGTGGGTGCCTTTGGGGTTTCAGTAGGGTTGCAATCCTCCACAATCCAGTGCAAACTCACATTTAGGTCTGACACTGCACCGTTTCAGGTTGATTTTAAATGTATTTCTCTCTTTCCCTGTCTTTTTTCCTATATAGATTAACCATCCATGCTGAGTGCCCCATGCATCTGGAAGATTTTCCCATGGATGCCCATGCCTGCCCTCTGAAGTTTGGAAGCTGTAAGTGAAAAGTCTTTCTTATTAATGTCTTTCTTTATAGAGTCCAGTAGAATAGTCAGATGCATTTGATTGGGTTGGCCAGGATCATTTGTTTTGACAGACTGAGCGAATTTACTGCTTTTTTCTGTCACATAATGGTTACCATTGTTGCCAGTGTAACATACAACCATACTGCAGGAGTGGAAGAATAATAATAACAACAAATGAGATGTGTTCCAAATCACATACTATTCTACACCATTTTGTAGAGTAAGTAGTGCAAGTAGTGTGCTCACATTTCAAATGCAATGAAAAGAAGAGTATTACAACTACATCAGACATGCAAAGTCAGTGGGCATGGCCATTAAGTTTTGTTATTTTTGTGCAAGCATGCTCTAAGTTGTAGGCGTTAGATGAGGAAATCACACACTCGACGCGCCGATGGGTTGGGTCAAGTGCAATTTAATATGTAGGTTCTTCTCTGGTTATTGCACCGTCTGCGTCCTATTAAATATTCTATTTCCTGTCAAGCAACATTGATATAAATGAAGACATCCCATTCATACGAATTTGGTGGTGTGAATGGGCTGTATGCAATTAATCTACTGCATTGCTCTGGACTGTAATGAATACATTGGATATGTTCTCTGTCTGCCTCTTCAGGACTGCTGCCTCTCGTCCTGCTTACCCCTGTCTCACCTGCTTGAATTGTTTTTGGCTGTTCTCCCATTGCTCATTGTTTTGTAATGTACATATTTGTTACATATTTCTGTACAGCATAATTTAGCTTTGGAAAGGTGCTATACAAAATATAATAAGTATTATTATTATTAATCATATTGATCTACTGACACACAAATCATGGCTATTTTTAAAAGTTATCGATAGCTTTTGGGCCAAACTGGCGCAAAACTTTTTTCTCAGGAAAATGAGCAAATTGCTATTTGTGCCACTTTATTAAAATACAACATACCCACAGTTTGAACGCATGCACCCACAGATAGCGCAAACAATCCCAACCTTGCCCACTTACGCTTTGTTTTGGCATGAAAATTGCCCTTAGAAATAGAACTCTCACGAAAATTGGATAAGACTAAGTGCACGATCTTGTGCGTAGCTTACCCTACCACGTTCACAAAAAAAGTGTAACATTTAAATATATATTTAAAACAAAGGATTTGTAAATATTTTTTACTAGGGCTGTGGATTTATCATGTTAATTCAATGCAATTAAATATATAAAAAAGTATGCGTTAAAAAAAATGTACGCAATTTATCATGTCCCTCGACCGTAATAAGGAATATTCCCAACATCGGAGCAATTCAAGCTTGAATTACAACCTACTTTCTCCAGGGGGCCGTAAGCGAAACTCCAGCTGTACAGACAATGCACAGCTTATACAGATAACAAGCCCACCCTTCAGCAGACAGCACAACATGAGGATGCATTCTTGTGTTCAAACACTTGATGTAGCGCAAATCTAAAAGCATGGATCTCAAGACATATGTTTCTAAGTTTCAAACTACATTTAACTTGACACAGCGACCTAAAAACTATACGTTTATGATGTCCATCCATCCATCCATCCATCGTCAACCGCTTATCCTGTGTACAGGGTCGCGGGGGGCTGGAGCCTATCCCAGCTAACATTGGGCGAAAGGCGGGGGACACCCTGGACAGGTCGCCAGTACGTTTATGATGCGACGCAAACAAATTGAGACACTCCAAAAGCATCTGCCTAATATGGGTGTCCATTGACATGTCCTTAGGAAAGCCCTTATAATAAATCTCGGACTGACTGACGAATTAAATTGCAAAATGGATACAGCTGTGAACTGTAGGCCAATGATTGACTTATGTTCAATAATATGCAAATAAACAATATATCACCTTCTAAAGTCACTTTTTGTACTATTTTATTAATGCTTCACTCATCTGTCACAATAATGTAATGCATTTTAATTATCTGATTTATATTTTTTTATAATATACTGTGTGTGTGTGTCAATTAACATGAAAAATGAACAATACTTTTATAACATTTTAAATCTTGGTTTATGTTAGTCTCTACACATACTGATACATTTAAAAATGGTTAATGTAACATCATTAAGAACTAACATGAAATAACAATGAACAATATGTAAAAATTTACATTAACTAAGATGAACAAATGCGTTAAAAAATATGAATGATGTTTTAAACCTAAAATTATGAATGTTACATGTTCATGTGTTAATACATATACAATCGTAGCGTAAAGTGTATTGTTAAATCATTATCTCCAACATAAGCTGTGGTTTTAAAATTTGTTGTGGGTTTATTGGGTGGCCTGGGATTACTTTTTAAGTAACTCAAACAACACTGGTCATTAGACTATGTTCCCAATCCCTCCTAGTATGGCTGCAGAATTAATCAAAATACAATAAAAAATGTGATATGTTCTTGCGCGATTATTAAACTACAAAAGGCTGCTAGTTCAATAAATAAATACATAGTCTGTGTATGCTCCAGAATGAACGTGTGACGTGCTAAATGGTCTCTGTTTCAGTTTTCCACATTTGTCCAATTGCAAATAATTGTAACTGCTACAAAATTTTAAACAAATTTACACTTTAAAAAAAAATCCGTTTTCACACACACACACACACACACACACACACACACACACACATCACACACACACACAACACATTTCAATCATCTGATCGACATTTGTCATAATATACTGTAATGCATGTGTGTATATGTATCTGTATATATATATATATTTATATATATATACTATGTGTGTGTATATATATATATATATATATATATATAAAACCACAGTTAGTTCCGGTCCTCGAATCTGATTGGACGAGAGACGTTCCATGAGCACTGATGGTGTGACACCATCAGTACTCTGAAGCTTCACTGTGTGTGTATCACTATGCGTTCATGCTGTTCTAAACTAAAGTGTATCTGTTAGGAGTTACTGGCTTTATTTTTGAAATTACAAATGTTAGCCAGCAGGTGGTGGTAAAAGATCATTTTTGTGTGCAATATGAGCCAGTTGGTGACGTAAAGTTAATCCGTTAGTCATTGTTTACATAGAACTGCGCTCCGTGATCGCTCGTATTACTAATACATTACCAAAACTAGGGAATAGCTTTAAATGGCTTTAAACGGACAACTTCAGGATTAAGGCTCATGCTGAGAGACACAACAGACTGATTTATTACAGATCTCATGCGCTTACCTTTTATCGTAATTTCCACATTGGGTACATACTGTTTAAAATGGCAGAGGACATCGCTGTTTCTATAGTGAATAACTCTTGCGCACCAGCTACCGCGAAATAGGAGGAATACCCCCGCTTGGATGTCTATTTTCCACTGAGAAAGCTGACAGCATCTCTGATTGGGTGTTTCAACATGTGATTGCACATGCTCCATCTCTCTCTCTATCTCTTTCTCTCTCTCTCACTCACACACACACATCCGGCCGTCTATCCTTGCATGATATCTAATATTAACCCTAATCTAGACTGGATCAGTAACATTAGCAGCAGTTGAAAGAAGGGGGTGTGTCATAGGTTGCATCTTTCCACAACTTCAATCTAGCCAATAATACACTCATCTTCATGCAACATGTAGTGGTCAGTTCAGATGTTCATTGGTCCGAGTTCTGATACCATATTGGTTTCCTCAGATTTGAAAGCAATATTTCGGTGGACCTGACTACCCAATGGATGGCCCCAGCCCACCCGTGGCTAAATCACAGCTGGTCTGAGTCTCTGAAGTATGTTAACATGTTTGCCTTTAACACATGAGTGCCCTGCATGATTAGCTCAGTGATGAGCTTGACATGGCAATCTCTGCAGCAGTAGTGAACTGGATTAGGTGGGTGCAGTCAGAGTATCTAACCGCCTCTAACTACAAACAGAATCCTGTGTTCTCAAAGGCAGTCCAGATCAGACAAGATGATATTGTAGCTTATCTCCTGAATACAGCTCAGGGGGATCAATGACATCTTGACTTTCTTGAGAGCTTCAGAACAGTATGAAATGTCATGTCTGGTGCTTATTTCCCACCTGCACTTGCTTCTTACCACAGTCATATATTTGTAAAACCACCCAAATTCTAACCCTATATAAACACTCGGTTTTGGCACTTCTTCTCCTTTAAGACTTGTTATGATTTGCTTTCTGCTCTTGACTGACCTGCTCTCTCTTCTTGCAAGCTTACTGCTCACTGCTTCTGGCCGGGCAACAGGAGGGATTAGGTAAAGTAGGAGTTGATGTGTTGTGGTGGAGGTGGTCAGATGCAAATGTCTACCACAGTGTAAAATCACAATGTGGAGGAAGTAGAGAACGAGTTGTTTTGGCAGCTTGATTTAACAAATGCTCTTTTTGTAGTGAGGAGGAAGTTTTGCATTCTGAAATGTACATCGTTTTTTTATAATATATTTCAAAAGATGTACAAAACCCCTATGAAACTAAAGTAATCATTAACGAAGAGAAGTCAGAGGCTATGTTCACACTGCAGCTGAATGTGACCCAAATCTGATTTTCTGCTCAAATCAGATTTTTTTTAAAAGGTTTGTAAGGCTGACATTCTAAATCTAGCCCATATCAGATACTGGTCCCAACAACCCTCTCTCTTAAACTGACCCGCTTGCAAACAACACTCCCTGAGCATGCATTTAAAAAACTCTGGCAGATTCATCATTATAATATGAACAATTAATTTTGGTAGCTGTGGCTCAGTTGGTAGAGCGGGTCGGCCACTAATCGCAGGTTTGGTGGTTCAAATACTGGCCCACACGACTCCATATGCCGAAGTGTCCTTGGGCAAGACACTGAACCCCAAGTTGCTCCTAATGGCAGGCTAGCACCTTACATAGCAGCTCTGCCACCATTGGTGTATGAATGTGTGTGTGTGAATGGGTGAATGAGTCAACAGTGTAAAGCGCTTTGAATACCGATAAGGTTAAAAAGGCGCTTTATAAGTGCAGACCATTTACCATTTAATTTAGCTGCATTTAAAAATGTAATTAGCGGGTTTTTAAGCAGATAGGACACTTAATGCATAGTGTAGCAAGTGATGGAGAAAGACCGTCTTGTTGGATAAAAATAATTTAAATAAAGTAATTTGCCTTTGTATAGTGCAATTTAGTTATCATAGAAGCACAAGTGTGTAAAATTAATTATGAGCAAACCACACTATAATATGGAAGGACAGCAGGAAAAGCTGCATTACATACTCACTGAGCACTCTATTAGAAACACCTGCACACCTAATAATTTATGCGATTATCTAATCTGCCATTTGTGTGGCAGCAGTGCAAGCATAAAATCATGCAGATACGGGTCAGGAGCTTCAGTTAATGTTCACATCAACCATCAGAATGGGGAGAAATTGTGATCTCAGTGATTTGGACTGTGGTATAATTATTGTTGCCAGATGGGCTGGCTTGAGTATTTTTCTCCTGGAATTTTCACGCACAACAGTCTGTAGAGTTTACTGAATGATGCCTAAAACAAAAACATCCAGTGAGCGGCAGTTCTGTAGATGGAAACACTTTATTGATGAGAGAGGTCAACTGAGAATGACCAGAATGTTCTAGTTGACAGAAAGGCTCCAGTAACTCAGATAACCACTCTGTACAATTGTAGTACAATTGAACAGAATAGCATCTAAGAATGCACAACACGTCGAACCTTGAGGCGGATATGCTACAACAGCAGAAGACAATGTCGGGCACTTTATTAGAACCAGAGTGTTCCTAATGAAGTGCTCAGTGAGTGTTTATGTGAGGTAAGAAGAGTTTTTCAGATTTCTATTGACTTGATTGCATTCGCATTTTGATACAGTTTGAGAAATATAGAAACTGTGTTTTCTGTACAAGTGACTGTAAGTTGCTGTGTTACATATAGTTATCTCTATCTTTTCATGCATATTTTTTACTATGTACTCCAAACAAATTGTTGAGCCTATTATACATTTTTTTCGTCAAAAACAGCTGAATGCAATAACTGGAAAAGATGTGACTCGCAATTAAACATTTAAAAACAATAACAGTCTATAAATGACATTAAATCTGACCTGGTTGTTCACACCAAAGTGGAAACAATCATGTTCAGACTGTCAGATTTTTGTATATATCCGATTGGATACTTTGTATCGCAACTGATGGTGGCCTGGTGACTTATTTGACCAGCTGCCCTTCTTGTTTTTATTTCTTTAATTATTTACGTATTCAATGATATTTCCACTCCAGTGGTTTATGAATTTGGCATTCGATAATAAATCACGAATCCGCTTGAGTTGACTAATCTTATACCATTGTAATTCTGTGAGCGGTTCAAGTAAATGAGCAAAAACCCAGCTCATTCTAGGACGTGCATTCATTCATTCAGTAAATGGACAGAGCGCAGCTAATGTATGTGTCCAAATGCTTGTGCGCAGTTCAGTTAAATGACAAACTTTAACCTCTTTAACTTAATGCTGTTGATCTGAATGTATGAAGCTTGCTGTCTGTTGAAATAATGAAAAATAACCACAAAATTAACTGAAATGAGAGACTGTGTTTTACCTATCAATCAGACTCTCCTGGAAGTTGTGTTCCTTACTATAGCAACAATATGCTGTGGGCTTTTCTCTCAGAATCATCATTGATGGTAGAAAGAGAAAGAAAGAATTGTAGTGTTTTATTTTAAATTACAAATAAATGCTCTCTATTGATGCTGACTACCACCCCTGGAGTCGCAAGTTCGAATCAAGGGCATGCTGATTGACTCCAGCCAGGTCTCCTAAGCAAACAAATTGGCCCGGTTGCTAGGGAGGGTAGAGTCACATGGGGTAAGCTCCTCATGGTCGCTATAATGTGGTTCTCACTCTTGGTGGGGCGCGTGGTGAGTTGTGTGTGGACGCCGCGGAGAATAGCGTGAAGCCTTCACATGTGCTATGTCGCTGGAGTAACGCGCTCATCAAGCCACGTGATATATGCGCTGGTTCACGGCCTTAGACATGGAGGCAACGGAGATTCATCCTCCACCACCCGGATTGAGGCGAGTCACTACGTCACCACGAGGACTTAGAGACCATTGGGAATTGGGCATTCCAAAATGGGGAGAAAAAATAAATAAATAAATGCTCTCACATTCGAAAATTAAGAATAATGAATAAATAAAATCAATTCATGTATTTATATATATACTGTATATTCATATGGTAGTGTTGTAAAAAAAATTATACATACTCACAAAACCACTATGTTGATCCATATAAAATGCAAATTAGGCCATTTAATGATAGCAAATTATCGCAACATGGAGTGATATTTACAACAAATAAATAAATCCTCCCTTTTATACTGAGATTTCAATCACCAATGGAGACCAGATGAATCAGAGAAAGAGAACAAAGAAGACAGATATTTACTATTCAGTGAAAAAAAAGTTAGTTTAGAAGTTATTGAGAAAGTGTATGATTATAATTACATCAGGGCGGAGGGCGTGGCCGGGTTGCTCTTATCAGGCTAATCAAGCCTCCGAGAGGGATAAAGGCCGACTGCGGACGGTGGTGCGACAGAGAGAGAACGTTTACGGGCAACTGACCTTCATGCGTGTGTTTGTGTCTTTTTGTTTCTGTTTTACATTAAACTTTTATTTATATTATCAAGCCGGTTCTCGCCTCCTCCTTTCCATTGAACTGCTTTACAGTCATCTATCCATGGAGGCATTGTTTGATTGCTTTTCATTAAATTTATTGGTAACACGTTGACATAAGGTTCTGTATAAATTAACATTACTCAATGAATTAACATAAAAAATGAACAATACTTTTATAACATTTGTAATCTTGGTTTATGTTAGTCTCTACACATACTGATACATTTAAAAATGGTTAATGTAACATCATTAAGAACTAACATGAAATAACAATGAACAATATGTAAAAATGTACATTAACTAAGATGAACAAATGCGTTAAAAAATATGAATGATGTTTTAAACCAAAAATTATGAATGTTACATGTTCATGTGTTAATACATATACAATCTTAGCGTAAAGTGTATTGTTAAATCATTATCTCCAACATAAGCTGTGGTTTTAAAATTTGTTGTGGGTTTATTGGGTGGCCTGGGATTACTTTTTAAGTAACTCAAACAACACTGGTCATTAGACTATGTTCCTTATCCCTCCTAGTATGGCTGCAGAATTAATCAAAATACAATAAAAAATGTGATATGTTCTTGTGCGATTATTAAACTACAAAAGGCTGCTAGTTCAATACATAAATACATAGTCTGTGTATGCTCCAGAATGAACGTGTGACGTGCTAAATGGTCTCTGTTTCAATTTTCCACATTTGTCCAATTGCAAATATTGTAACTGCTACAAATTTGTTTTTAAATTTACACTTAAAAAAAAAAAAAAAATTATGTGTAAATGTTTTTTACACACACACACACACACACACACACACACACACACACACACACACACACACACACACACACACACACACACACATATTGTGTTTCCATGTTTTATGGGGACTTTCCATAGACATAATGGTTTTTATACTGTACAAACTTTATATTCTATCCCCTAAACCTAACCCTACCCCTAAACCTAACCCTCACAGAAAACGTTCTGCATTTTTACATTTTCAAAAAACATAATTTAGTATGATTTATAAGCTGTTTTCCTCATGGGGACCAACAAAATGTCCCCACAAGGTCAAAAATTTCGGGTTTTACTATCCTTATGGGGACATTTGGTCCCCACAAAGTGATGAATACACGCTCACACATACACACACACACACACACACACACACACACACACAAAATGGCAGCTGTGGTTGCCAGAATAATTATGTGATTACCCTGTACATTTCACAGTTTAAAACTGTTGTAATTTACATGACCACGCTGGCACTGTCAAAAAAAACATAATACACTTCTGCTTTTTACTTTATAAGGTATTGTTAATGGTGCACATGATGACATGAAGTTCACCAATAGTGGCTCTTCCAGGAGCAATGACCAATAAACTTATGACAGTGCTCGGTGACACTCACACAAACACTAAACACCATCAGGGTAACACATGTGAAATTAAAATAATGCAATAAACACTACCACCCCTGGAGTTTGCTAGTTCGATTCCCAGGGCGTGCTGAGTGACTCCATCCGGGTCTCTATTGCAACCAAATTGGTCTGTTGCTAAGAATGGTAGTGACATGGGGTAACCTCCTTGTGATCGCTATAATGTAGTTAGTTCTCAGTGGGGCGCGTGGTGAGTTGAGCGTGGATACTGTGGTGGATGGCGTAAAGCCTCCACACGCACTCTGTCTCCGTGGTAACACGCTCAACAAACCACGCGATAAGATGCGCGGGTTGATGGTCTCAGATGCGGAGGCACCTGGGATTTGTCCTCCGCGACCATGAGGACGCATTGGAATTCCAAATTGGGAGAAAAAGGGGGAGGGGGGGGGGTTATGCAATAAACATTAACTAACCTATATAAAATATAAAACAGAACACCCCAATGTACATAACTGATATTAAAAATAAGAAGAATCATAACTATTCCCATATGGGCCCACCAGGCCACACATGGGAGAGGTGCGGTGGTAGGTCCAACCCTTCGTGGGGAAGGAGTTTCCTACAAGCACAGCAGCCGGGCAGAGGAGACTCTGCCAAGGGAGACACGGGTCTACCGAAACAGAGAAGAGAGACCATATCACGGAAAATACACACAGGAGGCCACTAGGGTAGCGGAGACCTGTGGAGCACTTACCTAGTACAGGGCCTGTTAGCACATGTACTGGGTCTGACTACGGATTCCTCCACTGAATACGTGAGTCAGAGGGCATCAAGAAGAGCATCAAGTGTTAACAAGTCAGGAACACGCAAGTGAGAAAGAGCGCAAGGCTTCGCCTACATTGGAGGGGGAAAGTGCTATGCACAAGCGATACACCTGGCCAGCTGTCCATGTAACGAAACTTACCTGCTCATACCTGCAAGAACACGGGACGAGATAGGCTCAACCCAGAGATTGTAGAATCTCAAAGATATTGGGTGTTGCCCAGCCCGCTGCCCTACAGATGTCTGCTAGAAAGGTGCCATTGGCCAGTGCCCACGATGATTCCACACTTCTCGTGGAGTGTGCTCGAACCCGCAAGGGGGTGGGCACGGACTGGACCTGGTACGCTAGTGCTATCGCGTCCACGATCCAGTGGCCAAGCCTCTGTTTGGAGACAGCGTTCCCTTTCCGCTGTCCACCAAAGAAGACAAAGAGCTGCTCAGAGTGTCCAAAGCTCTGCGTGCCCAAGTAGATGTGCAAAGCACACACCGGACACAGCAACGATAAGGCTGAGTCTGCCTCCTCTGGGGCAGCGCTTGCAGGTTCACCACCTAATCCCTAAAATGGGTCGTGGGAATCTTGGGCACACAGCCTGGTCTGGGTCTCAGGATCATGTGAGAGTTACCCGGACCGAGCTCTAGGTACTCTTCGCTGACAGAGAACACTTGCAGGTCCCCGACCCTCTTGATGGAAGTGAGTGCGGTCAAGAGGGCGGTCTTCAGAGAGACGGCCTTCAGCTCAACTGACTCAAGGGGCTTGAAGGGAGCTCTCCGTAGGCCCGAGAGGACCACAGAGAGGTCCCAGGAGGGAAAGAGTTGAGGTCTAGGGGGGTTCACCCTCCTGGCACCTCTCAGGAACCTGATAATCAGGTCGTGCTTACTGAGGGACTTACCTTGGATGTCTTCGTGATACGCTGCTATGGCAGCTACATAAACCTTGAGAGTGGAGGGGGACGGCTCTCTTGCAGGAGGGAAAGTACTGACCCGACTGCTCAACTCTGGGGGTCTTCGCCATGGAAAGAACGCCACCTATTGAAGATAACCACTTCAGGGAGTAGAGGTGCCTTGTAGAAGGAGCTCTAGCCTGAGTGATTGTGTTGACCACAGCGGGCGGCATACCCATTAGGTCCGCCGCATCCTGTCCAGGGACCAGACATGGAGATTCCAGAAGTCTGGGCATGGGTGCCAGAGGGTGCCCCATCCCTGAGAAAGAAGGTCCTTCCTCAGGGGAATTCACCAGGGAGGAGCTGTCGCGAGGAGTGTGAGGTCCGAGAACCAGGTCTGAGTAGGCCAGTACGGAGCCACGAGGGTGACCTGCTCCTCATCCTCCCTGACTTTGCACAGAAATTGTGCAAGTAGGCTCACTGGGGAGAACGCATACTTGCATTATACGGCTATAATACGACCACTCAGCTCCGAAGAAAAAGTCTGACTGAATCCGCATTCCGATCTCCCTTTTATACCCATAAGTCAGGGGGAGTGGTATGCAAATTCAACTCGCCAATTTCTCATTGGCCTTTTCTCAAAAATCTGAAGGAGGATCGGGCTCCCAAGAGCGACACCCTAGTGTCACTATTCGACACAATGTCGAAGTGAGTGACAGAAGGGGAAAGCTATTTTTTTTTGTATACAGATGAACAAACCTAGTGAGGAATTAAAACAAATTTAAAAGATATTATATATTTTCTTTTTATTTAAAAGCAATACTTTGTATTTGAAAAGATGGATTTCATGAGTTTCCGCAGAGTGCAGGACACTGCCTGAGTGATGCTCATAAAAAAACATAGATGCAGTAAAATAAAATAAATGATTAAAAACTTCTGATAAACACTTTAAAGGGAAATATTTAAGAAGCTTCTTGAGCTCAAACAAGATTTAGTGCTCTGTCTAATTATAATCCAGAAATATAACTTTCTTTTCATGTTTCTTTTTCATTTTTCATTAATGAAATAATAGTATGTGCTTACTTTGACTATTTCAAATTATTTAGCATTATTTTCCACCTCTGAACACTTCATTTTCCACTTCCCACTGAACAAATAACCCATTGAACCTCATATCATGTGGGCTTAAATTGTACACATGTTCCTCATAAGCCCACTCCAGCATTTGCAATTAAATAAAGTAACTTTATTTTGTCAGTTTATGACAAAATTAAACATGAGCAGGGGTGTAGATTCCAGGGTAATCTACACCCCTATATTTATATATACAGTACTGTGCAAAGGTACATAAGATGTTTCACAAATGCATTTGTCTTTTGATGGTTATTTATATCTTCAGCTTTAGTGTGTCAATAGGAAATATAAATGTTAGACTCCCAAACATTACAAATTACAAATAGAAAAGAATAGAAGAACAGGGAGGCCTGCAACAGATGTCATGGCCCCCACAAAGCCCCCCACTGTACATCATGTCTGTCTGAGAACACATGAAGAGACAGAAGCAATTGAGACAGATTAAACAGACAGAAGAACTGTGGTGAATTCTCCAAGAAGCTTGGAACATCCTTTCAGCCAACAACAAGAAAATTGTTGAGTGACAACAAGAAAATCTGTGTCCAGGTGTATCTAGGAGAATTGGGACTGTTTTAAAGGCAAAGGTGGTCACACCAAATATTGTTTTAGCTTTTTTTATGATTACTGGACTTTGTATGACATTAAGTGATAAATTATAACTATTTATGTCCTTATTTTTGAAGACATCCTCTCTATGCAAAATGTTTCACATGTGCCTAAAGCTTTTGCACAGTACTGTATGTAAATATATATACACATATACACACACACACTGCTTGGCCAATTATTAGGCAAATTGTAAACACAATGCTCTCAGTCAATCCAAAATGTTATTGAACCTCAAACCTGAATGTTTAAAAAGAAAAAGTGAGTTTAGCATTTCTCAGGGAAGTTTCCACAATTATTAGGCAACAAAAATTTTTTTAGAGTAAGTGCAACAAATAAGTAACACAAAATAACATTTACATAACATTTTTGGCCTTTCAAAAATATTCGGTGACCAATATAGTCACTTTTCTTTTCAATAACTGCCATGAGCCTTCCATCCATCTGTCAGTTTCTTGATCTGTTCACAATCAACTTTCGCTGAAGCAGCAACCACAGCCTCCCAAATGCTGTTCAAAGAGGTGTATTGTCTTCCCTCTCTGTAAATTTAACGTTTGAGAAGGGCCTACAAGTGAGGAAGGGGGCCAAGTCATTGTTTGGGCAAATTTGAGGCCCTTGCTGGCTAGCCAAGCAGTGCAGTACTTGGATGCATGTGATGGAACATTTTTCATGTCCTGCATGGCCTTCTTGAATGCTGAGGAATACTTCCTGTACCACTGCTTGAAGAAAGTACTTTCCAGAAACTGGTAGTAGGTTTGAGAGTTGAGTTTCAGTCCATCTTCAACTCAAAAAGGGCCGACTACCTCATCCTTAATGATAACAGACCATACCATTACCCCTCCTCCACCTTGCTGGTGCTTGATACCTAAGTGATGCCTTGTGTCCATTTGTGATCCAGCCACAGGCCCATCTATCTGGCCAATCAAGAGTCACTCTCAATTCATCTGTCCATAAAACCTTTGAAATCTTTGAATCTTGCTTCAACTTGTGAATATATTCAGTGGTGGTCGTGTTTCAGCCTTCTTGACCTTGGCCATGTCTCTGATCACTTGGCACCTTGTACTTCTGGACACTCCAGGTAGGTTGCAGGTTCTTGAATATCGTAGCATTGGAGGATAATGGGTTCCTGGTAGGTTCACGAAAGTCTTTTGCAGTTAATTTGCGCCTTTTCTTTTCAATGTGTTTTTTGCACCCCAGTTGACTTTTCGCAAAAAAACATTTGATTGTCCTGTGGTCACGCCTTACTAATTAAGCTATTTCAAGAGTGTTGCATCTGTCTGAAAGGCATTTTACAATATTTGACTTTTCAGTGTCAGTTAAATCTCTTTTTTGGCCCATTTTAACTGAGGTAATGAAGCTTCCTAATAATTATGCACATGTTGCCACACCCTCCCTCATTACACATATACATACCACCTGAAAATTATTGAATCCAATAAGCATTCAAGTTTATATAGTTTAGAGTTGGAAAATGTGCATGGAAATAATTATAAGATCAGAATACTCACTTGCCTAATAATTGGCTAGCAGTGTATATATATATATATATATATATATATATATATATATATATATATATATATATATATCTTCAATAGACTGAAAAATATTGTTTTTTGTGCCATATTGCCCAGCATTATTTCAGTGAAACTAAAAATGCTATATATCACAACTGAAATCGATTGCACCTCAAGTCTCCCATGCGCTTTGCTTAAGGAGAACTGTTTGTGAATAACTGTCTGTGTTGAGTGTTCCAAATCAGCCACTTATTAAGTACAATACTGATGCTTTCTAAGAAGGCAGCTTCTTATGTAGGCAGCAGGCAGTGAGGCAGCTCAATAGGTTTGAAAGAGATATGATTTCTCTACAACAACATTGTCCTCAGAATACAACATGAAACCTTTTAGGCGGACAAACAAATGGAGCCTTGTCTTAACATGTATGAAGCCATCAGTCTCAAAACGACACAAATGCATTTTGTAACTCTTCTCCAGTGCGATACAAAGCTTGAGATTAATAACCCCGCCAATGACACCAAAGGTCATCATGACGCAGCAGTCACGCCTTTATGAATAAAACATCTCACAGGGCAATAAAAGAAAAGTCCTCCTCTCATACATTTTCAGCAGTACCATTTCTTCTCCAGTGCCTCTTTTTGACAGGCACAACACGATGACCCCTCCTTGGGTATTTAAAGCAACAGAAAGACTGAGAACAATCGGCTCCTTAAAAAGACGTACAGTTGACTGTGTAATTAATGACAGCCGATTATTAGAGCAGTTCCCTAAATCCCCCAATCAACCCAGTCATTTGCTTTTATGTATTTTTTCTGTGCTCTGCCTCACATCGCAATTACGAAGTCTGTTCGACTCTCTCTCATCTCTCTCCTTAAATATTTGCCATATTTGCAGGTATTTTTCTTGACTTCTGTTTAAAGATCTAAGAAATAGTTAAAAGTGCTCATTTGAGAAACATGGTATCATCAATAATGATAGCATCTTGTTTATTCTCTTTAAAGTAAGCAGAGCGAATCTCCAAAATCATAGATGATATTTGATGAATATCCCATCAAATTGGTAATGTGAAAACATGTTTATATTGATGTAAGATTAATGTGTCAGCCCTTTTTTCCTGCCTCATGTAGTTTTTGTCAAATAGGCTGTGATTTTATGGTGATAATACCGTATATCTTCCAAATGTCAAAATATGCATTGCACCAAGTACTGCAGTGGAACTACTTATACTAAAATATAAATGATTTACTCTAAAAGTTACATTGTTGTGTGTAACGCGTTAGAAAGTACATTCAATTACTTTTCTATTGAAAATGTGAAGTAAGGGATTACTCTTAATTTTTGTAATTAAATTAGTTACTTATGATGTACTAGCGTTACATACTGTATAGATTTTGAACAATTCTATATAAAACAATATTGAATTGAAAATTGAAATTTAATCTCATGATAACATTTGTTCCCCTTCTGTCGCTCTCTCCACGTTGTGTCGGAGAAGCGACACTAGGGGTCTCTCTTGAGCGCCGATATCCACCTCTGATCTATGAAAAAAGGCCAATGAGAGTTGGCAGCCGGTATTTGCATGTCCCGCCCCCGGACATATTTAAGTGCCGCAAATACGGGAGTACATTCAGGATTTTTCTGAGGAGCCGGAATGGTCCGGCCACAACAGTGGCTCAGCTCAGCGACGTGGCGGGGAAGACACAACGTCTCGTTCCCTCCATCGGGGAACGGGGGTTACATACGTAACTCAGACGTTCCCCTTCTGTCGCTCTCTCCACGTTGTGTCAGAGAAGCGACACTAGGGGTCCACTTATAAAAGTGCCATGCGCTGAGCCGTGTACGTGAACTGCTGATACAGAAGCGAGCAGGTAGTCTTACGTGCAGGACGACCAGCTGTATCAGACTGCACATACCCTTCCCCAATGCCCCATTCAAGCCATCAGAATCCTTTTCGTTACCCTGGAAGGGGGAACAAGGTGATGGCCGCCAACCTGGGAACGGGCCAGCCTGGCCGGGCCTCTTTTCTCTCTATGTTTCTCGCCTAGGGCAACTACGGCCGGGGCCCTTACACGCATTGAGGGAAGGGGATCTTAGCCCTTCTTTCAGGGAGAGAAGACCCTGCGGAGGCCACACCTACCCGGCAGAGGAGGCAAAGAGTGGCAAATGCATCAAATGGCCTGTTAGGACCCATGTGGAAAAGTTGGTGCGGTGGTAGATCCAGCTTCGTAGAGGGGGGAAGCATACAGCACGGCGACCGAGGCAGCTGTAACTGCCTAAGGGAGACATGGGGGTCCGCTCGTGAGGGGACAGTACCATGGAATTACACACAGGGGGAGTCCGAGCAGGAGGCCTTACCTGTGGAGCACCTATTCCAGTACAGGGTAGCCTTCGGGGACCCGTAGTGGCTTGGGTCAGCGAGTTCCTCCGCTGAACTGTGGACCCAACAGGGCTAGGGAGGAGTCAACCAGCGACCCGAAGATGGGCTCTTCTGGGAACGGAGGCGCACTATTTTACCTTGGCTGAGGGAAAGGGCGGTAGGCGCAAGTGATTCATCCGGTCAGAACGTCAGGGTACGTCTCGAACCTGAGAAACCACGGGACGATACTGACTCAACACGGAGGTTGTAAAACCTCGAGAAAGTGTTTGGTGTTGCCCAACCTGCTGCTCTGCAGATGTCTGCTAGGGAGGTGCCCCTGGCCAGTGCCCATGAGGACACAACACCCCTGGTGGAGTGAGCTCGGACCCGCAAGGGGGGGGGGCATGGCCTGGGTGTGATAAGCCAATGAAATGGCGTCGACAACCCAGTGGGCAAGCCTCTGTTTGGAGACAGCGTTCCCTTTCCGCTGTCCCCCGAAGCAGACAAAGAGCTGCTCAGAGCATCTAGTGCTCTGTGTGCGGTCCAGATAGATATGCAAAGCACAAACTGGACACAGCAACGCAAGGGTTGGGTCTGCCTCCTCCCGGGGCAGCGCTTGCAGGTCACTACCTGATCTCTGAAGGGTGTGGTAGGAACCTTGGCACATAGCCCGGTCGCGGTCTTAGGATCACGTATGTGTCTGCCGGACCGAACTCCAGGCAAGTGTCGCTAACAGAGAATGCTTGCAGGTCCCCGACCCTCTTGATGGAGGTGAGCGCGATCAGCAGGGCAGTCTTGAGAGAGAGGGCCCTGAGTCCAGCTGAATCTAGCGGCTCGAAGGGGGGTCTCCGGAGGCCCATGAGGATGACCGAGAGATCCCAGGAGGGGAACAGGTTAGGCCGGGAGGGAGTTAGCCTCCGGGCACCTTTGAGGAACCTGACAATTGAGTCGTGCTTACCAAGAGACTTGCCGTCTATCGTGTCGTGGTGAGCCGCGATGGCGGCGACATACACCTTGAGGGTGGAAGGGGACAGCCTCCTCTCCAGCCTCTCCTGAAGAAACACGAGCACTGACCTAACCACGCACCTCTGCGGGTCTTCAGCCCGGGAAGAACACCAGTTTGCGAACAGACGCCACTTTAGGGCGTAAAGATGCCTGGTCGAGGGGGCTCTGGCTTGGTTGATAGTATCTATGACGGTCAGTGGTAGGCCGGCTAGATCTTCCGCATCCCGTCCAGGGGCCAGACGTGGAGGTTTCAGGGTGCGGGTGCCAGAGTGTGCCCCGTCCCTGAGAAAGAAGGTCCTTCCTCAGGGGAATTCGCCAGGCAGGGGCTGTCGCGAGGAGCGTGAGGTCCGAGAACCAAGTTCGGGTGGGCCAGTAGGGGGCCACCAGAATGACTTGCTTCTCGTCCTCCCTTACCTTGCATAGCACCTGTGCAAGAAGGCTCACTGGGGGAAATGCGTACTTGCGCAGCCCCACGGGCCAGCTGTGTGCCAACGCCTCTGCCCCGAGGGAAGCCTCTGTCGGGGCATACCAGATCGGGCAGTGGGATGTTTCTTGGGAGGCAAACAGGTCTACCTGGGCCTTGCCGAACCAGTCCCAGATCAGCTGGACCGACTGGGGGTGGAGCCTCCACTCTCTGTTGGGCAAGCTTTGTTTTGACAGCGTGTCCGCTATCACATTGAGTTTGCTGGGGATGTGAGTGGCGCGCAGTGACTTGAGTCGCTGCTGACTCCAAAGGAGGAGACGACAGGCGAGCTGTGACATGTGGAGGGAGCGTACTCAGCCTTGGCGATTTATATAGGCTACCACTGTGGTGCAGTCTGTCCTGACTAGGACGTGTTTGTCTCGAATTAACGGGAGAAACTTCCTCAGGGCAAAGAAAACAGCCAGCAGCTCTAGGCAGTTGATGTGCCAACGCAGCGGGGCCCGGTTCCAACGGCCTGCGGCTGCGTGCCTGTTGCACACGGCACCCCAACACAATTTGGAGGCGTCGGTTGTGACCAGAACGCGTCGGGACACCTGCTGCAAGGGTACCCCTGCCCGTAGAAAGCAGAGGTCTGTCCAGGGTTTGAGGGTTTGGCGGTAGGCGGTGGTAACTTTCACATTGTGCGTGCCGCGGCGCCATGCTCGTCTCGGGACTCGAGTCTGGAGCCAGTGCTGAAGTGGTCTCATATGCATCAACCCCAGCGGTGCGGCCGCCGAGGAGGATGCCATATGCCCCAGGAGCTGTTGGAATCGTTTTAGATGGACCACGGTACCTGGCTTGAGGGAAGCGAGGCATTTCAGCACAGATGCTCTGGACTGGGGTGAGCTTACTCTTTTCCCAGTTGACCTGAAGCCCCAAACGGCTGAGGTGCCTGAGCACCTGGTCTCTGTGCGCTCATAGTAACTCTCACGAGGGGGCCAGGATGAGCCAGTCGTCGAGGTAATTGAGTATGCATATGCCGGCTTCTCGGAGCGGGGCAAGAGCTGCCTCTGCGACTTTCGTGAAGACGCGAGGGGACAGAGACAGGCCGAAGGGGAGGACTTTGTACTGATACGCCTGGCCATCGAGGGCGAATCGAGACGTGAAAGTACGCGTCCTTCAGGTCTACCGCTGCGAACCAATCTAGATGCCGGATGCCAGATAGAATTTGTTTCTGGGTGAGCATTTTGAATGGGAGTTTGGACAGGGTCCGATTGAAAACTCGTAGGTCCAAGATCGGTCGTAAGCCGCCGCCTTTCTTGGGTACAACAAAGGGCTGTAGAAACCCTTCTTCGTTTCGGTTGGAGGGACAGGCTCTATCGCGTCCTTGATTAGAAGGGAGGCGATTTCTTCGCGCAGGGAATGGGCATGTTCGCCGTGTACTGCGGCAAAATGAACGCCCATGAAGGGGGCGGAGACCTGGCAAACTGAATTGCGTAACCGAGTCGAATGGTCCGGTGCAGCCAGCGTGACGGGCTGGCAGTGAAAGCCACGCCTCTAAGCTCCGTGCTAGGGGCACCAAGGGGACGAGTATTTTGGACGTACCCGGCGGGGCTTCGCAGCAGTGCGGAACAGGTAATGCGGCGTCTGTGTAATCATGAACAGAATCGATTTGCTGAAAACACTTATGCCTGAAGAGGAATTAATTAAACATACTCACAGAAATGTTTCATGATTTGTGCGGAGGAACAAGAGGAGATCCTCAAGGACTGTTAACTTTTTTGTGATCCACAAAACTTGAGGTCTGCAAAAGGGCACCACATAAAAAGATTTACTTAAACGAGTCCCTTTTCCTGTTGCAGTGTTTCTTCAACTTTGGGCACTTTTAGCACTGTGGATGTCTAGAAGGAAAGTCTCGTTAAAAACTTTTTCACACATATTATTTGTCTACTAACAATTTCCAACGGTGTACATTCAGTGAGCACTTTATTTAAGAACACTTTTACACCTACTTATTCATGCAATTATCTAACCAGCCATTCGTTTGCAGCAGTGCAATGCATAAAATCATTCAGATGTGGGTCAGCAGCTTCAGTTAATGTTCCCATCAACCATCAAAATGGGGTAAAAATTTGTTCTGTACAAAACAATTGTAGTGAGCAGAATATCATCTCAGAATGCACAACACTTCGAACCTTGACAAGAAGGGGCTACAACACTACATTGGGCACTTTATTATGACCATAGTGTCAGAGAGTGTATGTACATGCATCAGGAGAGTCATCCACAAAAATTTGATAGTGGAACACTGATAGTATACTGTAGAAAGTTTGGGTCTGGGACTTTATTTATGAAAGTATCAAAAATACATGATAAAGGCCTTGCAAAATGTTTCCAAGTCAGTTTTAATGAAAGCATTATATAAAAATATTTTTAATAAAAATCAACGCCAGTATTTTCAGTGTTGGCTGTTCAATCCCCGGCCCACATGACTACACATGTCGAAGTTGCTCCCAATGGCAGGCTAGCACCTTGCATGGCAGCTCTGCTGTCATTGGTGTATGAGTGTGAGTGTGAATGTGTGTGTGAATGAGTGAATGGGACACAGTGTAAAGTGCTTTGGTAACCTCTGAGGTTAATAAAAGGTGCTATATAAGTGCAGACCATTGACCAAGGCAAAACAGTTAGTTTCCTTTAAAACTTTGCTATAAGCACTGTTCTTAAAACTGCTAAATGATCCATCAGAGATGTACTGGGACCAAAAATCTGCCCAGAACATGGCAATGGTGAAACCAAATAGAAATATTAGCTAATAATTCTGCCTACTAAAAATAGAGAATTATGTTAGATACATATGTTGCTTACATACTATTATTCATTTAAAATATTTGGAATGAAAATCCAGCCGTCTGGGCATAACAATTTGGCTCTTGTCAAAGTCGTTCAGGTCTTTACTCCTGCCCATTTTCCTGCTTTCAACACATTGACTAAGAGAACTGATTGTTCGCGGTCATGATGTTTTGGCTCATCAGTTTATTTGAATATTTTATATTCCTTGTTAGTGTTGTGAATTATAATGGCAGATTCCCAATGAGTAAGTGTTCCTATTGTTCACAAATATTGCCTTGCTGGTTTATATGCTGTTATGTCTTTATATGTTGTTGTTTCTCTCTTTCATCTTCTACTTATTCTAATTTATTTTCCATTATTTGGTCTGCTAAACATTTAAAAAGCTAATTTCACATTTGCACAACGAGTGGCCAGGTTTTTGTATGGCTGGTGGTCATGTTGATTTATAATTGAAGCCGGCCCAACAAGAGACCTAAAAACAAAAACAAGCCGCTACTTTTCTCATTTACCAGATGATCATTTTTGAGCAGAAGAACATTTATTCTGTACATTAAACAAATGCTTGAGATGCAGGGTTTTGTGCAGTGATATTTAAATGTGGATCAGCAAACACTTTACTGAAACATACAATTTATTATTAGACTATTAATCTACTTACAAATGTATTCATATAAATACAGATTTGAATGGAATTGGAATGTAATACAGTGATTTTATATGTCCTTTATTTGAGTTGCTTCTAATTCTTCCCCAAATGTTATGTCGTCTCTTTCTCCCTACCTGAGTTTTAATTGAGTTTAGCCCAGAGACTAAATTTAAGAATTCACTTATATTCTGAAAGTCACTGCTGACCTTTACAGTCTGTACCGTTTCCCATATGCCACACCGACCGTAAATAAGAAGCAATGTCAGCCGCACATTGCAAATATATATTTGAACATGGAATAATGCATTTTTTATCAATTATTATTCATAATGGATGAAGTGGCATTAAACTTGATGTGTTGAGCGCTTGATTAATGGTCTTCCAACAGAATAAAACAATAACTTTTCTCTCTGGCCATCAAAATTTAATTAGCAAAACCCTTACGGCTGTGTGAATCATATTTCTAGCGCTAAGCCTGCCAGCTTTTTAACCTGCTCTCTTGCTTCCCGATACTCATGTGGGCGCACATGTGTCTATGTGTGTGTATGTGTGTTTCAGGTCCCAGAGATAATTGTTTTTCATGCTCCCTTTAAAGTTTGACTTTGTGTATTCAAACATGATAAGTCTTATGTTATGTTTCGCCATTATATACGTTAGACTCAAGGAAGTGAAATCAAATGGTAATTGGAGAGAGCAGCTGACCTATGGGCAGTTGGCTTTTATTAAAGTTGCATTCAAATTGACCTCATTGAGATGCATTTATTCACTCTAATGCCCCCTCATTTTTGCTTCATGAGCTTTGTTTTGTGCTGCAGTATGAATATACAATTGCTATTTTCCAACCCAGCTACTGAAGCTTTAATGGAAATAAAGGCTTTCTCTCGGAAGACAACCTGTCTGACAAAATCTGTGTACGCGTTTGTGTTTATACCATTAAACAACGGTATGATGCTTATGATTTGGTTATCATTACATCGTAGAGCTAAAATCTTTTTGCTTGCATAATATCTTTACCCATCAGGTTGTAAAATCATTTTTCAATCACCAAAGAGATACAGTTTTTTAGTTTTTTTTCTGAAATATATGGAAAGGGATTTTACCAGGATCTATTCGTTTCCAAAGCTTGGTTTGCCCACCTGCATAGAACTCAAGATTTGCTTTGTCTGAACATTAAACTGAAATGAGCTTTTTAAAATTTTTTATCAAAATGAGATTCAATATTAGTAAATCAATTAATGATGTGCAAAACTACACATACTCCATATTTGCTACAAAACTACATATTTTCAAAATGGACTAATTGTTGGGTTGTCTGAACGACTAGTCAGTTAAGTATAGTTTAGACCAAAGTACACTCCAGTTGTCCGCTTTGCTTATCACTCATAGCACATTATGCGTGACGCAAATTTCATCATCAACACAGTTTGTGCAGACTGTCCACATGCTGCCTAGATTTTCTCAACACACGGAGAGTCCTCGTCTGTGCGCATTGTTGGTGCATGCGCCTGTCATTGACTGTATCACAATGCAGTCATAGTGTGCATTTGTCTTTATACTGTGGAAGGCTTTGTTTGGAAAATGTCAATAAAGCATTATATTGTTACATATTGTTTTGTTTTCTTTCCTAAGAAGGAAATAAATCCATTTTCACAGGAAAAGTTGTATATTTAGAGTCAAATTTCAGCACTCTCAAAATGTGCGATTTAACACGATTAGCTACGAATAGAGATGCAACTAAATAGAGAGTTTGAACTGCTAACAGTGTATCATGCTTTAGCATTTGCACAGTAACTAAATGACAGTAGACACTATTAGAGCTAAATAAAATCTAGATAACCTTGCTAATCAATCTCACTAAATGAGGTTGACTTGCTGACCATCCTGAGGGGTTTAATTGGAAATTTGGAGGTGTGGGAATCCCCTAAGTCCCTCTCTTGTAATGAATGTTGTGTCCAAACTGATCACACTCTGAATTTGGCAACAGTAGGTAAAAAATTCCCCTATTGAAATCAGTCTGTGCTTTCCAAAACTAAAACCACTGCCCCCAGTGGCCAAAGTTGAAAGGTTTTACGACTTTTCCAGGTGAAATGTCCACAGGGTGGCACCAAAAGCGAGTTTTCTTTAGTTGTAAATTATGTAATGCAGTCAACATGAATGCATATTTTATTAACCCTTACCTAACCCACACCACAACTCTAAACCTTCCCATCGGTGGAGTACTTTTAGAGCAAAAATGCAATCTCTGAATCGTGCTCATTATTGCTTAAATGAATGCAATTACATCCTGGTTTCCATTGGACCTCAACATGTGTTTCTGAGGTTGCTTATGCAACCTGCTATTAGTAGCTCCATATTGAAAGGTAGCACGCTTGGATTGGTGCAAAAATGTCTGATGGGAGATCGTGCTTGTCAGTAATTCTGCTCAATGGAGTAGATTTCAGAGTACATAAACCTTCACAAGGATGTATTATCATGTTGTGCTACCCTGGTGTCCACTCCCATAAATAACTATGATAAACCCTTCTGTAGTAATACAATATACATATATGTGGCAGGGAGGAGGGCGTGGCCTGGTTGTGATGCTGCATATCCCTCATGACCTGGCCCAGCCCTCCTCCCTGCCACAATATATTTGTTAGACAATGAGTAAAATAAATGATCAATAAAAAATTAAATACACACATATGCAGCTACTGTACATACAAATAGCATCACAGTGTAGAGAATATACTATGTTAGTCTAGTGGTCCTGGGTTCAAATCCTACCTATATTTAAAATTATAATAATAATAATAATAATAGAGTATGCTCACTAAATGGTGCCGGAATATGTATACAGAAACTTAACAAAACCTGAACTGAAGCATAAACGTACAAGATGGATTGGATTGGCAAACAAACTGCCCACAATGGTGGAATGCCATTCCAGATTTGCTTTCAGTCCTATTTAACCCTTGCCCATCTTTAAAATCTATACTCGCAAATACTGCTTTACCCTAAAGGAAACGTGTTGTTTGGGCCATTTGATAAGTCATTGAATATATTGCTATTAACTATGGCATTTTTCTACCTTGACAAACATGTAAAGATGACACAACAGAATGCAATACAAAAAAAACTTAAATGAATCACACATATTTGTTGTTTTTAAATCCTGCTTTTAAGAATGGCAAAATATAATCAACAGTCTAATCATGGTGTTGCAATGAGCAGCACCCATGTATTTAAAAAATATTTATCATCACCAAACTTCTAACATGGTAGCATCTTCCATTTGCTTTTATTTTGGCTACTGGAAGTCCATTGCAAATTGTTTGCAAATGTTGCTGAACAAATACCTCATCTGCCTTGGTTTGTCTCCTTTAGATGCCTATACCAACAACGAGGTGGTGTACATCTGGACAGCAGATGATGAAAAATCAGTTTCTGTCGCTCCGGATGGTTCTAGACTCAACCAGTATGATCTTTTGGGCCATGACATTGGCAAAGAGACCATCAGAACGAGCACTGGTAATTACTTTCCCTCTTGTGCCAATCAGATTGAAAGTACAACATGTTATTATGTTTACAAAGAAAGATCTAATTGTACCATGCAACATTTAGAAATATATGAATATATGAATGTCATTGTATTAGATAACAAAATAACAAATCAACTTTTTCAATTAACCCTATGAGACCCAAGCATTGATAATGTAAGGTAGTAATGTTGTACGCATTAGAGAGTGACCAGTATGAAGAGTGAAGACCAGGAGTCAAAGTTGAGTTTCAATCAGTTGAGAGAGTTTACTGAAGACAAAGTCCACATTTCCAAAATGAGAAGACAGAAACAGAACATGAGCTCAGGAACTAACCTCGAACTAACAATAAAAAAAACCACTAATAATTATAGGCAAATGCAAATGAATTGACTTCATCTTTACAAGTTTACCGGCTTCTGATATGTTAACCATACAGATATTTACGGAAACTATCCAAACATGGTGAACTGTTGATTATGCAAAATTAGAAACAACACTGATTAGCTGGAACCACAAAATCTCAGTTTGTCAGCAGATAAAGGTCAAAGGTAATCAAAAATCCAACAGGATTCTTTTGGTGCCAGAGGGTGACTGACCAACATCCAATCACCTGACTCCAATCACTCCAACAATTCCTGTAATAAATTTAGATAAAGACTATAGGAGAGATTAAGTAATACAAAGAAAAGAAAGAAAAAGACCGTCTCAAGCATCTTACGAAAATAAACTTTATCTTCTTAAAACCAAATTTCATTGAGACCCAGGCTGAAAGTTTTACTTCTCTGCTAGAACAAAATATACAGATAAGCCAAAGCTTATATGTACACATTTGTAGGGCTTACAGACTCAGAATATTGTTTAGGTAAAAGGGTACTGAAGGTTCATTCTTGACCTAAAACTTAAACACAATAAAACTCATATTTACTTTGATCAAAGATAAGTGGATTAATTACAACTCGCATGTATATTTGTTCTCTGGAAGCTGGGCTAAATGAGTAAGCACTGTTGCTGCATTCCTGACATTGTCAGATCTTAGTTACACCTCAGAGGTCAAAAACATGAATGACTTGTACAATTCATAATTATAACATAACCTGAATAAATGCACATGATTAAAAATGCTATGATTACCTTTTGATTAAAACGATTGCAAGTTAATATATTCAACTCATCAAATAGGCTGAAGAGACAGGGGTAAGAACACCCCTTTATGTTTTTAGGAATCCACAAAATTGCATTCAGTGTTGCAGAATTTCACCACTGTTTTATAGAGTAAGTAGAAGTTCTGAATTCACATCACAATTTAACACAGAAGTATATGAAAAAAAGATTTATTTCAAGCAGTAGGGGTAAATTCATGAACAGTAAGAAATGTGACTATTTAAAACTAATAAGTACAATTTATATTGAAGATATATTTGGTGGTGTAATAAAAATAATTAAAAAAATACTCATATCTACATAATGTACTGTATTACATTTAATATACCAAGAATAAGTCTAAGCAAAGATTTAATGTGGTTACCTGCAGAGGCGACTCCAGATGACAGTGGGAAGGATAGGAGAGAGCTCGGCTGTAGTCACACCCAATCCCCTCCCACGCACGCCTTGTTGAAGGGCAGGGGGACCTCCCCCACCACGGCCAGAGCCGACGGGGACTTGCCTCACATGAAGGGAGGGGGGCCTTCGTAAATGATCCTTCTGCAGGTTCACCTACGGAAATTTTGTTATAGCTTTTACCTTCTTTAAATAGTAAAGTTTGATTGTCTTCTCCACGCTCTGCTAAGGCCCGCGAGTAGCCCCGGTGGGGCCGATCCAAGGACCTCACTAATCCGATCGATAGTAGCGATAGGCGTTGTGTACAAAGAGCAGTGACGTAATCAATCATTCTTTTTAGTTTTTTGTTTTTGGATGACAGAACAGCAAATTAAACAGAAAATCAATTGCAATAGTTTATCTATGATTTACTCAATAGGCTTCATTAAATTATTCAATCTGTAAACATGTTGGGAATTAAGAAAAAAGACTATAGGTCAAATACTTACTTGGAAATTTGCTAAATTTGTCCCAAAAGCATTAGCAATTCTGTCAATTAGCTGTGACCTTTTATGTGAATTTAGCAAGCTGTGACAGTTAATATGGATTTTATTTTTTATGGAACTGGTGTTGTGATACAGCTCTTGTTCTGTGTAGTTTTCACCTATATTTAATGAATATTAGATATTATTTAATTATGAAGTCAAGAACAAGCGTGCAGTCAGTGCTCAGGTGCCTCGCTCTCTTCGAGCCCGGCACAGCGATTCCTCTAAAACAATTCCAGAGGCTCCTGGGGCGTATGACATCCTCAGACGCAGTCGCGCCGCTTGGGTTGATGAATATGAGACCACTCATACTCTGCACATACCCTATGGTAATCACCCCTCCTGCTGGGGGCAGACTTTCAACCCTTAAACAGTCATCTGTTTTCTGCGGACCGGAGTCCAACCAACAGCAGGTGTCCAGACGTGTCGTGGTCACCACAGATGCCTCTCAACAGGTTTGGGGCATCTGCACCCTGACCTCTGGAACCTCCACGTCTGGCCCCTAGATGGGACGCGGAAGATCTGAGTGACCTACCACTTGAAGTCGTAGACACGATCAACCAAGCCAGAGCTCCCTCCACCAGGCAGCTTTACGCCCTGAAGTGGCACTTGTTTGCGAATTGGTGTTCTTCCCGATCTGAAGACCCGCAGAGATGCGCAGTTCGGTCAGTGCTCTCATTCCTGCAAGAGAGGCTGGAGGGGAGGCTGTCCCCCTCTACCTTGAATGTGCATGTAGCCAGTGTAGCGGCACACCACTATGCAGTGGACAGCAAGTCCTTGGGTAAGCACGACTTGATTATCAGGTCCCTTAGAGGCGCTGGATGCTGAATCCTCCCCGGCCAAGCCTGTTCCCCTCCTGGGATCTCTCAGTGGTCCTCTCGGGCCTTCAGGGGCCCCCCTTCATGCCGCTTGACTCAGTTGAGCTCAAGGCCCTTGAAGACAGCCCTCCTGATAGTGCTAGCTTCCATCAAGAGGGTTGGGGACCCGCAAGTTTTCTCTGTCAGCGTCACTTTCCTGGAATTCAGTCCGGCACATACTCAAGTTATCCTGAGACCGCGTCCGGGCTACGTACCTCAAGGTCTGCTGGGCAACACCCAATACCTTTTCGAGACTTTACAATGAGTTGGTCTCATCCCACGTTTTTTCAGGATGCGGAACAGCCGACTGGATGTTCCACTTGCACCCAGCGCCCTTCACCAAGTCGATCCAGTGTGCTTTCTCTCCCAGGTTAGCCACTAAGCGTCGCTTCCTGGATGGTCTTCCTCCCTAGCCTTCTGACCTGTGAATTCAGCTGAGCAATTTGAGAACAGACCCACTACAAGCCACAAGTGTTCCGTACTGGGGTAGGGCTCCACAGGCTTAATTCCCTCTTCAGGCAACTCCCTGTGATGTATTTTCCGCGGTACGGTCCCCTTTTTCCCACGCCTCCCTGACCCCGGTCACCGTGTTTGTAGAGCTCCTCCCTCATAAGGCAGGACCTACCATCGCGCTGCTCCCACATGTGGCTTGACAACCCACATGGTGTATTAGCATATATCAACTCCCCCTAGTCTGGGCAGGATGTGGGTCTTTTTCCCCTGAAAGAATAGGATCGGGAAAGATGCATTTCATAGTTTTAAGATAGCCCCAGCCACAACCACACCCTATGAGAGAGACATAGAGAGAGAAAAGGCCACGGCTGCTGGACTTGCTCCCATATTGGTCATGTAGCACCTGTTCCCCCCTCAGGGGTTCTGGGAACCTAAGGTCTGTATATGACACCTTTTCTGGGGCATTGGGGAGGGTTACGTGTGGCAGACACAGCTGCTTCTAGCACACAGCAGCCTGTTTGCACCTGTGTCCGCAGTTCACATAACATGGGCTAGTCCATGGCTCTTTTGAATGGGACCCCTTGTGTCACTTCATTCAACACAATGTCGAGTTAGTGACAGAAAGGAAACGTCACGGTTACTGTTGTAACCTCTGTTCCCTGAGGGAGGGAACAAGACGTTGTGTCCCTTCTGCCACGACACTAGAAATACCACGGTAAATGGCCGTACCTTATTCTCAGCTCCTCAGTGCAAAATCCTGACTGACAGACGCACGCCAACCCGCTTCCCTTTATACCCGTATGTCTGGGGCGGAACATGCAAATTCTGTCTGCCAATTTCTCACTGCGAGGTTCCCAAGGAAGACACCTTGTGTCACTTCATTCGACACATGTCTCGTTCCCTCCCTCAGGGAACGGAGGTTACAACAGTAACATGACGTTACTTCTGAGAATAGCTCTAGCATCATTTGTTTGCAAATGCTAAGGATACAAATTTATACATTTTTAAGTGTGGCTTAAGTTTCCAAATACTTTGAGGGGTGACTTTACAATTATTTGTAATTTACTTTGCTAATATTAAAAAATATATATATTTTCTGAAATATACAATCTAAATAACTACATATTTAAAAAGTTTTTTTACAGTAGCTTTTTGTAGAACGATCTATATCATTTACACAATCTGCTTCCATAGTCAGGTGTGCTTGTATAATTTTTCACAAATTTCTCTCGATATGAAAGCTTCCAGGATTAGTGAAGTCAGCGGAGGCCCTTTGTATGCTCCTGCTAATTACAAGCATTCATTGAACTTTACGAGGTTCACAATGCTATCACGCAGCACAAAATTAGGTGGTGTTTAGAAGATGTGCTTTAGGGACATTCACCAATAAAGCTGAGGTCTGCTCTTATTCCCAAAATTGATAACGGTGACCGCAATGCTGCATGTATGGTGCTACACAACTTGTAGTGCTGGCGAGAGTGCCTTCGGGTTTCAGATAAGAAGCAGAGACAAGGATGATGAGCCAATATATGCTGACGATTTCCATGCAGTTATTTACTTTTTTCTTCTCTCTCTGATTTTAATTTATACAGTTTTCTGCATCAATCATGCCACCACTTCGCTGCTACCAACTAATCAACAAATATCTATATTTGTTTACTAATTAATCTATTAATCCATTTATATAGACTATCTTTTTTATGCATTTCATTATTATCATTATTATTATTATTAGATTTGTCTGTTAAAATAAATAAAAATAAAACATATGTATCCTGATTTTAAAGTTTTAGCATAAAGTGTAGATATAGGTATTTAAATTGTATTAAGTGTAATTTTGCAAGTGTCTGCATAAGTATATGTGCTTACGATGGTCTTTGTGTTCTACGATTACTCCAGAGCACTTGTAAATCGAATCTATTCAAATTCAAATCTAATTGAATGCGGTTCCTTATTTTAACACAGATTTACTTTAACTTTTTGGTCTGAAACTTCATAACATCCTCCACAGAGGATCTGACAAAGTTAAAATGATTAATTTCATGTATTTATAAATGATGCTATAAAAATAGTAACAAAGAAGGGGTTGCGTGTCAAATTGACCCGGTTCTTAAAATAACTTACGAAAAAGCTGTAATATGCCAGAAAACATACATTTTATAATTGTAATGCTGTCAAAACATAATTAAAATCACACACACACATAAATGCACAAATACATGTTGTACATACACATATTTGAATGAAATTTGGATAATTTACTTTAGATAAAGTTAGTACATTTTACATTTGTAAATTAGTGAAAGGTTTGTTATTGATGATTAACAGTTGTTGCACATGGAAAATGTGCAAATTGTGACTGCTGAACTGCGATTTAACGAGCCTAACCGCTACAATGTTACTTGATTGCCAACTGCACGGAAGAGTGAAGAGATATCCTCAAAGAAATGAAAGCACCTGCCTATTTGTTTGACAGTATTCGAAGGTGCAGATAGAAGCTGGTAAATAAAATAACCTCTCTTGATCTTTGAAACAATTTGTTTACATGCATAAATCTGTAACATTATCCTGTTCACTCACTTTCCCTTTATGAAACCTCTGTTTTTGCAACCTGAATGAATTAATTTTGCTTGCTTCCCACTCGTTTTTTTCTTCTTCCAGTCTTGGCATATGCTTACATATTCCATTTTGTCTGTTTGTAAAGTAATTTATTTAGCCTGCTTTGCAAGCAGCTAGCTTAACGATTGCTTTTTGCCTCAGTTATTGGGGTCATAAGGCCCCTGTGAAGAGGAAAGTACCCAAACAAGTTTGTGTCTTTGCAATACGACAGCGTAAACCGTTGAAAATGAAAGAAAGATGAAATCGACCCCAGGCCCCAGAGTATTAGCAGTACACATTTTCTAAAGCCAGAGAGAGGGAAATCAGTGTTGTAAATGATTTTCCATGCTTTAAACAAAATGTTAAATGATTTTTAAGCACCCATACATTGGAAGCACTGCCATTTGATTTTATCCAGACATGGATTTTGGCTGCTGAAGTGAATTTGATGAGCATAATGAAAATCTCTTTCCGTCATGCCCTCTTACAACTGTATACAAAAGATGCCTTAAGAGAAAACATCCTCTACCCAAGTGCATCAATGCAGTTCCAGCTACGCAAGCTCAATTTCATGCCTAGTTGCATTACAAAATTCATCAGACCACAATTCATAACAAAACGCAAGTACACTCAATGTTGCCACAAGGGGCGCTGTAGCGGATATTAGTCTGAAATATCCACTTCTAGAGTAATTTTTCTCTTTGTAGTCAACTGTTATCATGGTGGAGCAGAATAGTCCTGAGAAGTCAGGTAAATTCAATGTAATAATACTGATTTAATAGAATAATAACACGGTCACTCTATTGCCCCATTGGGTACTGAGCTATGTTTCCACCATGGTAAAGCAAGAATGCACATTAAGCATGTTCAACCGGACACTTCGTTGGCAATGCAGTGGTCAAGCCCTCACATCTCACGAACACGTATTTGTAAAAAGTATGCTTAAGCCTTAAAGGGATAGTTTAAAAAAAACAAAGGACAAAAAAAAAACTAAATCTAATCAATTATTTCTTGAAAATCTACACAGACCATTCCTCTCCTGTGGACATTCATGAGAGCGCACGAGAGCAACAGAATACACCGCCTTGTCCTCGCGAGATGGGCCATTCAAGTTAATTTAGTTTTTTTATCTAACTAAAAACAGGTCTGCCACAGAGATAGTAACCCAGAACACAACATAACTGCACACAAACCGGAGAATAGAACTTACAAAACATGTCTGAAGAGTTTGAAGACAAAGAGGAGATGCATTTCTATCCCCAACCTTATTTGTTTGAACTGGAGTACATGGAAATCAAACAGAGAGAGATGGAAGAGGCCAAAGGCAGCCACAGTTATATCCTGTCATATGTACATTACATATGTGCCCCATCCTGAATGATGAAAAAATTACTTGAAATTCAATCTGAAAAAATATCAGATATAAATATGGATATGTGCTTTGGATCGTGTTTTTTTTTAGATCAGATTTCATGTATATTTTAGCTGTTCAGACTTACAAAAATGGATTTGAGTCGAATACACCCAAAGAAATCTGAACAAAGCCTTATAGGTGGGCGTATGGAAAATTTGTCACCTGAAACCTCGCTGAGTTTTTGTGTATTGAATCAACAGTTTGCAGCCCATGCTGTCGTGATCCGAGTCTATACACTTGATCTGCGATTCTAATTGCAACAGTGCCCTCTAAACCTTTTATCCCTAACACCCACAACTCTGCCTTTAGTTTCTACTCCCCCATAGATGTGTGCTCCGTTCATATTACCAGTACAGAAGATTGCCAATCACATTGCAACCAGCAACTGCTATGAAATCGAATGGCACGGAGTAGAATGGCACCATACAAACCTTCTCACCCCTAGTTGCCATTACACATAAAGTCATTTTTTAATTGCTTGCAATAAACACGAAATACTACATTAGTTAAAGTCACATGAAAAAGACAATTTTCAGTGGCAGTGATTGTTTAGAGGCACTATTAAGATTCAAAACAGTCCCCAGGTGCACGTTAGTTGTGTTGAATGGGTTTCGCCTTGACTCGTCTCTGGATGAGACACCTTTTTTACAGTTTCTCCCTCAGATAAAATGGAATAGACAAATGTGCCTGTGTTTTTAAAGCATCAGAAGCATCTGTTTGTTCCTCATTTTGTCATTTTAATTGTCCTCTACTTTTCCTTCTAGTGCAGGGAGAGAATAATAACTCAGTTGACAAATTTCTCCCACATAGCAATTACATTTCAATTACAAACACAAATTGAAGTGTGTTTTTTGCAGCACCAAACAAAATAGCCAAATTAGCTAGATTTGTACATTTTTGAAAGAAAACGCCGTTTATGCAAAACAAGCCAACGTATTGCTATGATGCTGGTGGTTGCTAGGACATTACTATGTGGTTTTTAGGGTGTTCTGGTTGGTTGATCACTGGCATGGCTCCAGTCCCTCCCTAAATGAAACTGCGATTTAACCATTTTATGGTTCACCATGCAAAAATAATATGTAAATTGAGTAGTAATAGTACACCTACTGCATAAATTTGAGGCATCATTTAAGTTCAATGCACGGTGCGAGATGAGTTACGGTCCAAATTTGTGAAAATCCCTAACCATAAGATTGAGCAATAGTAAGAAAGCACAACAGTCTGGTCCCAGAAGTTAAAATCCTTTTATATTTAATAGATTTTTACCTGCAAGTTTTCTGATCTTGAGATCCAAGGTTGTTAATCTTGAATATGCTTCTGTTAAGGCCACCAGTCTTATTTCAACTATATTTCAAATATATTTTTGAAAAAGTAACCACCAATCAGAGAACCACAGGCAGCAAACAGTGGCAAAATAGCTCTGCAGCGGCCGCTCACTTTCATTACGTCGATTACGTCATTCACAATGATTGATTGTAGTTCATTCCCACATGAAAGACGTGGAGTTTACACTCTTGTACCTTTGTCTTTTTTTTTACATTTTCAAATAATATTTGCTTCAAATCAAAGTTTATAATGTTTTTATTCACCTCAGAGCTGGTTGGTTTGGTTCATGTTTAGACCTCATTTATAAACCAAGCTCCTTGTTATGTTATCAGTGGAGGACCAAAAACTCTGTCTTAGAATCATTCAACTGAAGAAAATTACCCACCCTCAGTTGAACAGTGATTGAGAGGGAGTGCTACCACATGATTTTTACAGAAGATAAAGCTGGGTGTCATCTGCATAACAATGGTAGGATATCTGATATTTTAGAAAAATAGTGGCTAATGGTAGCATATACAAAGAAAACAAAACAGGGCCGATAACAGAACCTTGCGGCACCCCTCAAATGATGTCATCTGATGAAGAGGAGAAATTTCCAATGTCTACTGAGAAAGTTTTCCCCTTGAGATAGGATGAGAACAAATTTAATGTAGATCCCCTCATACCAACCCACTGCTCAAGGTGTTTCAACAGAATTAAATGATCAGTTGTGTCAAATGCTGCAATTAGATCCAAAAGAACTAAAATAAAAACATTCCCAGAGTCAGCAAATAGCAACAGATCATTCTGTGCTATATTGTACGCTAAATCGAGACTGGTACCTAACAAAATATAATTCTCCTTCAAAAAAGAAGAATGTTGATAGAAAACAACTTTCTCCAGTACCTTGGAGAGAAAAGGAAGTTTAGAAATAGGATGATAATTGGCTAAAATAAATATATCAAGGTTGGCCTTTTTAAGCAAGGGCTGCACCACTGCATGTTTAAAACAGGACAGAACAGTGTCATTAGTAAGACAACTGTTTATTATTGACTGAATACAGGGTCCAACAATGTCCAACACTTGCTGGCTTCATATGCTGGATTATGTCCACTAGGTAAGGGAGGGACACAGGCTCAAAATTATTTAAACCATCCGGGTTACAATAATTATCAGAAGGGTCATTTCTAGAATGCAATATGCTAGATCTAATATTATAGATGTTACTGATAAAAAACTCTAAACAATTATCACAAACTTTGGGAGTTGCATCAGGGAATGTGGTGATAATAAGGTTTAGTGTTTTATTAATAGTGCTAAATAAGATTATTGGTCTATCGGCATTATTAGAAATAAGGTCAGAGAAATATTTTGTTCTAGCAGCCTTAACAGAATGCTGATAGGTAGCCGTACAATCTCTCAGGATTCCTGCATTTTTGTCTTAAAACACGAGTGTTTTTGATAGAATCCAGAATATTACCACAAATATGATTAAAATGGGAAACCATCGCTTCTGAGACCAAACTAGAGGAGAGAGACTCAAAATAACTAGTAAGTTGGGAAGAGATAAATGCATCAGTAAACTGCATAGGTGTAGCTGAATTAAAGAGTGAATTCAATGGCTGGATGACCTTGGATTCACTGGATAGGACAGAGAGGTGTTAAAAGTAATTGGCTTGTGATCAGACAAACAGAGATCTTCAATCTTATAGAGGAAATGCAAAAGACAGAATCAAATCAAGTGTATGGCCTTGCATATGTGTAGCGTCCATGACAGACTGAGTAAGAGTAAAAGAATCTACAAATTGTAAAAAATCTGAAATTAATGGCTTATCAGGGCAGCAAACATGAATAGTAATGTCACCAAGAACTAAAAGTCTATCAACATTTGGCACAACTGAAGATGAGAAATCTAAGAAAAACCATATTATTATTTGGAGGTCTATAAATGAGACCCCCTGGAAACAGGATTACTTAAATCTACCTTAAACAACTGCACCTCAAAACTAGTAAATCTCTCTACAGATAAAGATCAACATTTAAAATCATTTGTTTAAATTGTTGCCACCCCACCCCCACCCACAATTTGTCCACGGAGAACTAAAAAAGTAACAGTCACTGGGGAATAAGAGGGTCTAGTTCACCAACATTAAGCCACGTCTCATGAAATATGAAGAAGTCATTCATTATAAAAGTTTGGTTGGATATTAATTAATTCATGCCATCTTTAACGTGATAGAGTACATAGATTTACACTGCATTGTATGATTGTGTGGTTGAGTCTTTGGTAGTGATAAAAAATCCAATACCCTCAGGTTACTGAAATTCACTCCTCTCATGAGTACGTGCAGTCTTTTTCATATAGAGCTGAATGCCAGATTTGATGACTCCGGAAAAATGGGAACAAGCCAGGAATGCCTTGGGTGTAATGAACATTAAGAAGAGGGCCAACCATTTAGGCGGCTTGAACTAAAATGCTCTTTAGTCAAGAGTCTCTGAGTTGCAGAGAAAGTGCTAAAACGCTTCCTCAGTCGGACTAAAACTATACCCCGCTTCCCATTTTGTATATAGTGTTTCTTACTGTGAAAGGCACAGTCCAGTACACAACAGACAAAATACACGGTGATGTTGGGTGCTTCAACCAGCTTCAACAGGCCAAAGCTAATCTTCGTCACATTTCACTTTTTCCCAGTTTGTTTACACAAACATCGCCGGAAATGCATCAAATGATACCTTCCAAACAGCACAACAGCAGACAACGCAGCTCAATGAAACATGATGGGGGGATCTTTTTAGAGTTATAACTTGACATTGCATCTTTTAAAAGCGTTGTAGGAGGTATGATAATGGTCAAAGCCATTTGTCTAATGCATGTTTATGTAGACATGGTGTTAGATGGAGTGCGTACTCCAGGTAGTGAATGATGTTTTGCCCCAAGTGAAGGAGTTCAAGTACCTCGGGGTCTTGTTCACGAGTGAGGGGACAATGGAGTGGGAGGTTGGCCGGAGAATCGGGGCAGCGGGGGCGGTATTGCATTCGCTCTATCGCACCGTTGTCACGAAAAGAGAGCTGAGCCAAAAGGCAAAGCTCTCGATCTACCGGTCAATTTTTGTTCCTACCCTCACCTATAGTCATGAAGGTTGGGTCATGACCGAAAGAACTAGGTCGCGAGTACAAGTGGCTGAAATGGGCTTCCTCAGAAGGGTGGCGGGCTTCTCCCTTAGAGATAGGGTGAGGAGCTCAGTCATCTGCGAGGAGCTCGGAGTAGAGCCGCTGCTCCTTTACGTTGAAAGGAGTCAGTTGAGGTGGTTTGGGCTTCTGGTAAGGATGCCCCTGGCCGCCTCCCTAGGGAGGTGTTTCAGGCACGTCCAGCTGGGAGGAGGCCTCGGGGAAGACCCAGGACTAGGTGGAGAGATTACATCTCCACACTGGCCTGAAAACACCTCGGGGTCCCCCAGTCAGAGCTGGTTAATGTGGCTTGGGATAGGGAAGTTTGGGGCCCCCTGCTGGAGCAGCTGCCCCCGCGACCCGATTTCGGATAAACGGTTGAAGATGGATGGATGGATGTTTATGTAGAAAAACATTTAAATCCAGGCAGACATATGAAGGTGTCCTGTGTAAGTCCACTTAGGATGAATCTCCCATGACAGGCCCATCTCTCCCCACTTCATCTGTGTGACTGACTAAGCACCAGTGGACGGAGCCAAGGGTTCAATGACGAAGATTTTTGATCCTTGTGACTTCACAAGTTCCACAAATTCCAAATTTCTGCAGCTTGGTTTAAATAAATGCTCTTTTTTCTATTGAGGACATTTTCAGTCCTGAAATGTACAGTATGTTTTTATAGTACAATGACCTCTTACGTGTCAAAAGATCAAGGACATTTTTTCATGATCCTTTTAATTTCCTTTTAGATTCTGGTTCAGAACAAATGTGCCTTTTTGTATCTTCATTTTTAAGGCTTTATGTGGGTCCAAATGAAAGCCAAATATGGGTCACATTGTATAAAGCTAGTTTTTCTTGTCCAGCAAAACGGGTCTGAAGTAAAAATAATGTTGAAACAAGAAATGTACCTTTAATTATTCACATAAAAACAATAATAATAAATCCTGTTTTTTGAGAGTCCAAAAATACACTTTTAATTAGCAATGTATCTGCTGCCTGTCTAAGGTTGTTTCTGTTGTTGTTTAATTTTTTTTTACCTGTGGTTTTGCTCCAAAATCATAGGTGAAAACTGTAGTTCACCCTCTACAAAATAATGGATTACTCAGTAAATATTGATCCATGGCATTTAATATTTTGACTTTTCATTTATGTTTATCTTTCTTCAGAAAGAGTATTAACAAAATAAAAAAAATGTCAGTCTGCAAAGTTTCAGAAATTTGGTTGATTTGACATAGAATAACCAAACTAGGATAAGAGAACATTTATAACAAATTATACACTTCACCTTAGGGGTAAAAAAAATTACAAACTTTAAACAGCATTGACTGTTCTGAATGAGTCATTTCCCTTATTTTGGTTGGTAATGTTTTTACCACTAAATTGCAGTAAATTGGCTGTCCAACCTCAAAATGTATAGGGATAGTTTACCCAAAAATTAAAACATCTGTCATTTACTCACCCTCACCTTGCATGTATTTCCAAACACGTATGACTGACTTACTTCCTTGGAACACAAGAGGAGATGTTAGGCTTTATGTTTGTTCAGGCACATTCTAAAATGATCATGGTTTAGGGTAAGTGATGAAGTTGAGTAAATTTATGACAGAATTTTATTTTTTGGTTGAACTACCCCTGTAATGGCATATTCACAGTCCCTTGTGCTCCATCAGACATTCAAAGGGAACTGAATATTAGACCAATTGTCTGTCAGATCCTTCCTGCTGCTAAGACAAGAACATCCAATCTCTCTCAACCTATCCATGCTGGGAAAACACTGGAGCCTGTACACATTGGTGCTATGATATACAAGAAGCAATCAAGACAACCTCTCTCACCAACACAGCACCACCTTCCTATAATCTAGATCTCAGCACATCCTAGGTGCCCTATACTTGCATGATCATCTGTAAATAACATTCTTAATATTTTAGTCAGTATGTTGTGTGAACGCAGAACTAGACTCATCAATAATTCATATCTCTCTCCCTCTTCTGCCCTCTCTCTTCTTTTTCTCATTTCCCGTACAGGGGAATATGTGGTGATGACAACATATTTTCATTTGAAAAGGAAAATTGGCTATTTTGTGATCCAGACGTATCTGCCCTGCATAATGACCGTCATCCTCTCTCAGGTCTCCTTCTGGCTGAACCGAGAGTCCGTGCCGGCACGCACTGTCTTTGGTGAGCTTTTCTTCCCTATTGTTTCTTAACACGCTGATGCACTGTGCAAGTAATCCAGCAAATAACACATCCAACACAGAGCTGCTGTTTAAATTATGAGGCTACATGAAAACATGCTGCATGAGAATGATTTTGGTTTTTTTCCCACCTTTTCTTGTATACGGCATCATGAAACGACAGGAAGCATTCAGTAAATGAGAGCGCCAGGAACAGTATTAAAAGTTTGTATTGTGTATGAACGTTCACAGAGCATCACAGGGGTGTGGTCCCAGAGTGGTCCTGCAGCCAGACAGTGATGGATTCTGTTTTGAAAGTGTGCAGGTATCACAGGATTGCCCTGTAATTGCTTCAGCCATCACACTACCACCTAATTAATTACAGATTAGATTAACCCAAACCACGAGTGAAATGAAGTCTGAGAGAGTGATGTTGGCGTGCCTCTCTGGGGATGGGGTGGGTACAGATAAACCCAAAAGCATCACAACTGCATCTCCCTCGACAGGCTATTCGAATCAGGTCTTTAAGCCAGCTGGAGTTAAGAGATTATTGCTTATTGAGCTCACATCAACGTTGGCATGGTATCTGGCTTCATCTGCAGGTTTTCTTTTTATCAAGGGCCGTAGCATCAGGTGCAAAGCAGAGCTTCTTCTGCCTGCGTTACTGTGGAAGAATTCACTATAACTGATGATAAGATTTCTTCAATCAGATACAGAATAAAATGAAAATGTGATGCTTAAAGGGATAGTTCACCTAAAAATGGAAATCTGTAGAACAGAAGTTATCCTAACATTTCCTTTTTGTGATTCACAGAAGAAAGAATGTCACATGATTTGGAACAACATAAGGGTGTGTAAATGATTATAGCATTTTCATTTTTGTTTTTGTTTTTATTTTTAACAGCAGATGATAAAGTGTAGTAAGGAAGGTAATTCAGGCTGAAAGCTTAAATGCAGAGATGTTTCTAATTCCCTACTTTCTAATTAGAGAGTACAAGTTCTAATTAGAAAGCCTTTTTATTTGTAATTATTATTATTAGGACTGCAAATGAGTTTAACATTTTATAAAAATTGTGTTTCCCAAGCTGGGATAGGCTCCAGCACTCTCTGCAGATCTACATAGTTTAAGTGGGTACAGAGGATGGATGGATGGGTGGATTTGTGGGTGAAAGGATGGATGGATGGGTGTGTGTATGTATGAATGGATGGATGGATGGATGGGTGGGTGGATGGTTAAATGTGTGGGTGGATGAATCGGTGGGTGTATGTATGGATGGATGGATGGATGGGTGGGTGGATGGTTAAATGTGTGGGTGGATGAATCGGTGGGTGTATGTATGTATGGATGGATGGGTGGGTGGATGGATGGATGGATGGATGGATGGATGGATGGATAGTTAAATGTGTGGGTGGATGAATCGGTGGGTGTATGTATGGATGGGTGGGTGGGTGAGTGGATGGATGGATGGGGGTGGATGGTTGGGTGTATGTATGAATGGAAGGATGGATGTATATATGGATGGATGGCTGGATGGGTGGTTGGGTGGATGAATCAGTGGGTGTATGTATGGATGGATTGGTGGATGGATGGATGGATGGATGGATGGATGAATATATTGGGTGGATGTATGGCTAGGATGGATGGATTGATGGGTGGGCAAGTGGGTGGATGCATGTATGTATGTATGTATGTATGGCTGGATGGATTGGTGGGTGGTTGGATGGATGGATGGATGGATGGATGGATGGATGGATGGATGGATGGATGGATGGATGGATGGATGGATGGGTGGGTGGGTGGGTGGGTGGATCGATGGATCCCACTCCTGGTCCTGGAATACCCCAGGACTGCACATTTTGGATGTCTCCCTTATCTAACGAACCCAATTCAGGTCATGGACAACATAACTTGGATCTTGCCTCTTGGAACAGTTAACAAGGACAACTGTTTGAATGTAGGTCAGTGGAGGAGATGCCTCATAGCACCGCATAAACTGTATTCTAAACTTGCTTTATTGTGGAAACAGTTCATCATATAATAAATTGACTGCCTGCATGCTAATCTTCAATATGTTTGCCATCATGTATTTATTTGTGGATAACTTTATTTGGCGTATGTTACCAAAAAATAAAGAAAAATTATGTTTTAAAAATACTTTTAAATAGATTTACTGTTCTAACTATTGTAAAACATTATTATTTTTAGTTATTGTTTATATAAAATATATGGATAGAACTAACTATGCGTGATTGGTGCTCTAAGATTTACTTAAGTGATAATATACAGTCAGCTAGTTGTAAACCCAAAATAAGCCCCGACAGGGTGATCAGGACCCCAACGTGATTCAAAGGGATCTTGTATCTCCATGAAGGGATTTATTTTTCGATAGCAATTTTTTTGCGTTGAAATTACCTAAATTAAAAAGGAAGGTTATAATGATATACTGTAATGTGTATGCTTCTCCCTAAAAGATATCACTGAAACAAATGTGCGGTCAGAGTGAAAAACTGCACGCGAGAGTTTCAAACTTCTCCCGGCTGATACACTGTCTCGCGCGGAGACGAAGAATCGTTAGTTGCAGCCCTACTTATGAGTGGTAATCTCATTAATTAATCACTAATTTGATTAAATGATTTACCCAATTGACAGCCCTAATTTCTGGCTCTATTAGGGCACAAATAGAGCCAGTGTAATTTTCAGATATTTGGGTAAACATTAATTAGTGAATGATGAATGAAATTGATATGATAATGTTGAACAAATCTGAACAAATGAGACACATGGGACAAACACTTTTAGCAGGCTAAATATCAGCATACACTGATGAGCCAAAAAATTATGACCACTCACAGATAAAGTGAATAACGTTGGATGGTCAGAGTGCCCATGCTGACCCCTGTCCACCATCGACAGCATCTACAATGGGCACACAAGCATTGGAACTGGACCTTGGAGCAGTGGAAGAAGGTCGCCTGGTCCAATGAGTCCCTTTTTCTTTTACATCACGTGAATGGCCTTGTACATGTGTGCCGTGTACCTGGGGAAGTGATTGCACCACGATGCACTGTCGGAAGACGAAAAGCCAGTGGATGGAGTGTGATGTTCTGGGCAATGTTCTGCTACGAAACCCTCATGTGGATGTCAATTTGATAAGTAGCTAAACATCGTTACAGACCAGGTAGTCCCCTTCATGGCAATGGTATTTCCTGATGGCAGTGGTCTTTTTAAGCAGGATAATGCACCCTGCCACACAACACACATTGTTTGGGATGATTTGAGTAACATGATGAAGTTTAATGGAGTTCAAGGTGTTTTCCTGGCCTCCAAAATCCCCAGATCTCAATCTGTTTGAGCATCTGTGGGATGTGCTGGACCAACAAGTCCGATCAACTGTGGCTCCACTTCTCAACTGACAGGACATGAAGGATCAGCTGCTAATGTCTTGGTGCCAGATACCACAGGACACCTTCAGGGGTCTTGTAGAGTCCATGCCTCGGTCGGCACTGTTTAGTGGCACGCGGAGGATAAACAGCATATTAGGCAGGTGGTCATAATGTTTTGAGTCATTAGTGTACTTTTCTGTCCATTCTTCTTAAGTTAATCATCATCTGTTTTGAATAAGACACCATGTCATTGTGCTCATGATTTTTTGACATATTACTGTGACTTAACTCCAACTTAGGCTCTAGGAATGGAATGCCTGTCTTAGTTAAAAGCCAATCACTTTTTTGGCAGAGAGGTTGTCAGACTTTATTTGACAGATTTTATTTATCTGTTGGTTAAGATTATAATCAATTAATATTTCAAATCAGTGTCAAAGATTTCAGTCTTTTCATATTCCAGAAGATAGGAACTCTACTTGTATGACTAGAAAATAGATACTCAAAGACATTATGTTGCTGCCGAGTGACCTGACTTCCCCTAAAGAGACTACTGGAATGAATTGACCCTTCAATATGCCCAGCTATCAATGCATTTTTGACCAATCCTACCTTAGCAACAGTTGCCATCCCCATTTATCTGACAAGCGTTTGCATTTTTCCAACGATAGTCCACTAGAGTAATGTGCATTTGAGCAGTTTTAAGAGGAATTTTATAGAAATTATAAAAGAAAATGGAGGGGAGGGGGTAACTTGTAATAGTGACACAAGGTATCAAGAGAGGATACATGTTTGTTTTGTGTGTTTTTTTCATCTTTAAATAAATCTTTAAATAAAACTGTCAGTCCTCTAATGAACATGAATAACATCAGCAAGGACACCTACATTAGTAAATAAAGAGATTACAGCATTATAGTGATCCTGTTATGAGATGTTATGAGCAGTTCTGTTCACTTACACTAATGTTATCAGGTGTGTAATCGCCATCAAATGACATTTTCCTCTTTTCAAGTGACTGTGATATTTATTTGCCTCAGCTCTGATTCAGAGTCTCCACAGTTTTCATTCAAATTACTGTGTAATTTAACAATTTCTTTACCAAAAAAACTAATCTGAAAAATATGCTTTAACGTTTCACTCTTCATTCCAGTCCAAATAAGAATATTATCAATTTATTTTATGAGAATATTTGCCAAAAACTGAGCCGTTCAAGGCAATCTCCCATTCATTCCTATTGGATGTTCTGTAAAGTTTGTCAGAGCGAGCAACGATAACCAAGGGGCGGAGCTTAGAGCATTTCACTTGAGCTGTTTCCATAGAAGGTAGGTTTTGGAACAGTGCTAGTGTCTTCTACAAAGTCATCTTTAAGTGCTAAAGTAAGCCTGGTTTCCTCCTCCATTCCCCACCATTCAGCCCAACTCAATGGAATGGACTGGAATGTTTCTACTGCTACAAAATGTAGTATTTACCTTCAGTTAATATTGAATAATACATTATTTGTTCTTTCTGTACTGACTCTGATACCATTGTAGGCCTCCAGTCTTTTCTCTTTCATCTCTTTGTTCTTCATAACGGCATCCTTTGCTTTATTATATTGGTTTGACAAAGCCAACATACTGTTATTCTACAGACTTGGTTTAGGGTGGCCCATTATTATAACTGTAACTCCTCCTAGGGTTTTCAAGCTACATCTACATAACTATGTACAGACCTTCAAACTGTTCTGATTAGATTGCTATATATTTTTCTAATTGATCTGACCTACGGTTTTTGCACAGCAGATTATTAAAATTCTGAAACATCCCATAGAATTATATTAACAGAATATTCACATGTAAACAAACCCACACAAGGACTCTAAATCTGCTTTAAACTGTGCTTCATCTATCTATCTGACTACCTTTGAGACAATCAGACTGATTATTTATTATCTATCTAACTAGCTGGCTGTCTGTCTTCATGTAAGGTCTATATGCTGTAATCTTTAAACTTCAAACTGTTAAAACTAGTTTAATCTTTCAGACAAGGCTTTGCCAAGCCAACATCAAAGTTTGTCTTATCAAACTTTACCTATCCAGTTAGACTTTGGTCCTCCAGTCAAAATCCAATACATTCCGTTGTATTGACATTGACGCTGACATTGACAGAGCATACAATTGACAGAATTAACAGAATGTTCATGCCTAGCAATGGCCTGGCAACCAACCAGAATATCCAAGCAACCACTTCTGAATCGAACTCTTAACACTGTACAGATCGTAAAGTACATAAGGCCTATACAAACTTCTAGGCATTTAAAACTTTCAGATTCTTTCAGCTTTAACCATCATTGAAGCTTGTCTGTTTTTTTGTTTATGGTTTATTGTTGTTTTTTAACTGGGGCTAACTCTATCATTTTAAGATAAAGCCTATGCATGCAGTGTGACTCACTCAAGCGTATAGTCATTTTTCATCTTTATCCTTTATTCTGTGCAGACCACCCTCTCCATTACTCCTAGCACTCCCACAGTCTTCAAGAGAGACTTGAATTAGTGTTAAGCCCACACAGACTTTTATTTATTTATTTTAATAATATAACTACTGTAACTTTTGCTCATACTTAGGTGTAGGGATTTGAACAAACCCTTAATCACAAGTATGGGGTATCTACACCCACAGCACCTTAGCACTGTGACAGCAAGTTTTGCATTGGCAACTGACACATTTCCTTCAGAATATGTAAAAATCTGGTTTGCACTCTATATACACTTCATCCTACAATTTAATGCCTCCATGCAGGTATTTGTTTGTTGTGCGTATCTTTTTGGCTTATAGACCCTGGCATGAATAAAACCAATACAAACCTTCAGCCTGGAGAGATCGCCTTTTTTTTTTTTTAGGATTGCATGGCTCCGTTAAAGGTTAAGAGAAATCCACAGTTCAAATATTACTTGGCATATTTCTTGGCATATATGTTAATTTATTCTGTGTTTTCTTCTCCCATTAAAACATCTAGTTGTAATACGCTATGTAAAATTTATTTAGAATAACATATTCTGATACATGAGAATTTAAAATATATGTTAAACTTTAATTAGAAAAATTTTGATAATTTATAACTAGGCCAAACAAGACTGATGCAATTCAGACTAGAACATTATAGACTAAATCTGCCCACTGAAAGCGCTGTTTATTTCCATGAGCTGTCTGCATTGCTTTAGAGCCAGGTTCACTAAAGAAATTATGCCAATCAATCATGCGAACAAAATCTGTGCTGATCGAAATTTGCTTGGCGCAAATTTCGACCTTGCTAGTCAGAAGACGCAGCAGACCACCACGAATGTACAGCATCGCCCTGTCACTGCGATCCTAACACCTCATTTATCTCTTTAAAATGTGGAAAGTGCACTTGACTACACCGCACATGTGGATATATATGCCCGATTTTAATGCTCTTCTATATTATTTGATCATCATTTGATGCTATGAGCAATAGAAAATGCACAAAAATATCTCTTAAATAAAATTCAGTTAACTAGTGTTTACTCTGGCTGTCAAATTTAGGATAAAATTTCACATTTGAATGTTAAATCTTGATTCAAATTTTGGATGCGTGCGATGCAATGATAATGAAAGACTGATTACATTCTTGCACTAAAAAGCTAGATGTAGTGCAATGATCACAGTTTAACAGAACAGATGTGTCTTAAGATGTATTTTTTAAAGGTTGAATTTCTTTACAAGCACCCAGTATGAACAGCCACATAGGTTGCGTTTATTTGTTTGTTGCTTCCAGTGTTGAGAGAATACATGGTGTAAAATAAAATGTATAATGTATAATTTCCTTACTCAAGGTCTGTAATGTAATTTAAATACTTTGTATTACTTCTTCAGCACTGGTAGCTTTTTTCATTTTTTTTGACTGTAAAAACGCCAGTACAGTAATACAAAATACACATGTTAAAAATACATCTCTTAAAACCCTAAATATCTTATGCAATGTTCCCTGTCAAAAAGCTACACTTTGATGCAGCGCTGATTTAGCGCTTTGGGAACAACTTTAGGTGTGACCAGCAGTGAATATGTGTGCAACACGTCAATGAAATTGACCAGAATTTATAGCCTCTGCTGGTGACATCATTGGATGCACCTGTATCAGGGCTATAAATAGATGTGTCACAGGTGCATCGTCAGATCTTTTGTCTTCAGATCATTCTGTGTGTTGTGCTTCTTGACTGTCAGAACTTTCTACTTTCCTCTGTTAGGAGTTAGAATTGTTAGGCAGTGCGCAGAAACATTTCTCTTTCTATTTTCTTTCAAAAAAAAGAAGAAAAAGAATGACTGATAAACAAAGCAAGCGGTGTGTGTTCCTATGTTTACGCTCTATGGCTGAAATGGACACACACCAGTTTTGTTTTGTGTGTTTGAGGGAATAGCATGCTGCTCTTGCGTTGGCGGGGCGGGTGCGTGCATTGCGATCTGTTTACAGTCAAAGTGTTTCGCACTCGTCTCGCTTACTTCCAAGAGCCAGCCAGCTCACTCGTTCATGGAGGAAACCTTATACTTCCCGTGTCTTCGTGCCCTCGACGTCAACATTTTCATCTATCATGGGTGCCGAGGCACGGGGTAATTAAGCGATGCCGCCGGTAGAATAGACACATGCGGGTTATCTCTCACCTGGCTCGGCATCATAAATAAAGAGACCTACTCTCCCCACAAAGCCGTGCAGGACCACCTCCATGCTTGTGTGGAAGGCTTATCAGGCAGCAGGTCAGGCTGGTGCTGCCCTGCACACTATGGCAGTGTTACAGGCGTACCAGGCTGATCTATTGAAGGACCTGAGTGCGGGTACCACGGTCGACCAAGAGGCTTTCCCTGAGCTTCGTCGAGCCACGGATCTGTCTCTCTGCACGACCAAGCAGATGGCCCGTGCCATTGGTCTATGTCTGCTTTAGTCAGCATGGAGAGACACTTATGGCTCAACCTGTTGGCTATCAGAGACAAGGACAAATTTTTCGTTCTCGATGAATCGGTTTCGCCTTCTGGCTTATTTGGTGACGCTATGAATGTAGGTATCACCAGATTCCAGGAGGCAAAGACTTCAGGCAATTCCTTTCTCGCCGCACTCAGGGGGAAGGGCCATCGGCCGCCCAGTCCTGCCCCGGTCCTTCCAGAAGGGAGGCTCAAAAACAAAGCATGGCAAGTCGTGCTCCCCCTCGTAGAGACTGGGGGCTGGCTCATCGCCTTCAGCAGCCCCCAAAGCAAGTTCTCAGGGCAGTCATTTCTAAGAAGAAATACCCCTGACGGTCTTGTAGGGGTAGCCCCCCTGGGGTAGGGGTGCGTGATGCATTCACCTGTACCTTCCCGATACCTACACGAAACCTCTCCATTCCCGCCGCCTCTGGTGTTTCGGGAGTTAGCGGTTCCAGCAAAATGTTGGGTGTTCCGTTACTTCCTGCCTTAGTCCAGGACGCGGAATACTCGACATCCCCTAACAGGTAGTGTCAAAATTGATACCCATCTCAGAGTACCTGGCAGCGTGGAAGCTACTGCCAGGTGTTTCTATGTGCGTTCTAAGAACAGTAGAAAAAGGCTTCAGAATTCAATTCGAGTCCTTCAGGTATACAACAGCAAACCAATCTTGATGCCGGACACGCTCTAGTTTTTGCGTCAGCATCTTGAACAGGAGTCTGTGCAAGGCCCGGTTCAGTACTCACAGGTCTATGATTGGCTGTAAGTGGGGGCTGTAAACTCTTTCTTCATCTAGGCTGGAGGGACAGGCTCTATCTATCACCAAGGTGAAGTGGACACCTTTGAACCTGGGCGGACGCCTGGTGAACTGAATCGTGTAGCCATGTCGGACGGTCCTGGTTAGCCACCGCGACGGGTTGGGGAGGGTGAGCCACGCCTCTGGGCAAGGGGGACCAAGTGGACAATTGAGTTGGACGTACCGGCAGGTGGGGCCTCGCGGCAGGGCGGAGCCTGAGGTGCCACTCGTGGCTGTGCTGAGTCGAGCACTTACTTCCTCATAGGAGAGATCCGGGACAGGGAGGAGGGAAATAATCCTTGCGGCATGTCACAACTGTCCTGGCCTCTGTGCAATTGTGCCACAGCTGGGAGCGCGGGGGCAGGGGCCTGCCTCCGGAGTGCCATACCTGACATAAAGGAACGGTGCCCAGCGATCGTGATAACTACGGCCATGGACACCGAATGTGTGACCTAGGAAATGAGAAAACCGCTCTTTTCTTGAAAATGTGGGTACCACAGCCCCCTGGCATGTGGCAAAATCAAAAGAAAAGGAAAACAAGGGCTTCTCCCAGCCCTCAACTGGGGGATGGAGTGGTCTGTTTAGCAGCTCCAGGTCTGTGTGTTCTCGCAATGTGGGCAGAAAAAATCTGAATGAGTGGTTGCGAACCAGCTCCTTTTATACCCGTATGTCCAGGGGAGTGGCATGCAAATTCCACTTGCCAATTCCCATTGGCATTTTCTCAAAGATCAGAGGTGTTTGGGGCTTCCAAGGGCGACCCCTAGTGTCACTACATCGACACAACGTCGAGTGAGTGACAGATAGGGAACACAGTGTTCTTTAGTTTGTATGTGTTTGTTGCAAAGAATGAAAATCGCTTAAATACTGATTTTGTTTTGTTAAACTGTTTTGCAGAGGTTGTGAATAACACGCGTTTTTGAGCTGAAATGATGCACACAAATGTGGACAACGTTGGGCTACTCAGAAAAAATATTGTCCACTTCAATACTAATTTCTTCTTAAAAATATTTATCAGATTACTTTAATAATTACATCATTGATTACCACAAAAAACTTAAGTTAGACATCCATACTTCAAGGTTACAGTGTGGTACAAGTAAATAGGGCTAATTTTGGAGGTTTTATAGGCAGAAATGTGAAGCTTATAATTTTATATAAGCACTTACATTAATTAGTTTGTTAATTGAGTATTACTTGAGCTGTAAAGTTGTTTAAATCTGTGTTTTACAATTATATTAGGGTTTATGGTGTTACGTAGCCATTGCAACGAAGTTGTAAAATTGGATATAACTTTACACAGAAATGGTTAGTAAGTGATTTTATCATAATAAAATCAAGTTACCACTAATATTGTTTACGTCTTGTGGTTATACTTTTGAAACAGTGTGTATTTTAACATTTACGGATATTACCAATTTTGAAAGTTACTTTCTAAAGCTAAAGTTTTTGTTTTTTCACACAAAGAATTCAAAATAATTCTATTTTGTCTATATTTCCTCCTAGTTGTCGCACATGAATCATACTCTCAGCACCACACTTTTCACCCTTTCAATAACTCATTAGAGGTAACACGCCCTTCAGCTGTCATAATAATATTTTAGAAATGTACTTAATTAAATTAAAATAAAGTCAGTAACTGTAATCTTATTACAAGAATTTTAAACAGAATGTTGGCTGTTGAAGTAAACAAGAGGGATCCGCAAAATAAATAAAATGGAGGCACTAATTTCCTTACTTGTGTCGAATTAATAACAGTGAGCACAGTGAATACTGCAGTAATTAGTATCATATTATACTGTACATCATTTCATAAAGACAAGAGGAATGTTGTATCCAACTGATTTTACATAAGCCAAGTCGAGTTTTGAGTCTATAAACATGAATAATCAAATCACATCATTAACCAGTCGCTGCTCTCATACCAAGAAGCCCCACCAGACGAGCTCTTTGCCTCTCCACCTACAGCCACTCGAGCATGTTCAGCCTTTTACTCCAGTCCACTTGTGTTCCTGACACTCGCTCCTGCTTACCTTGTCCAAAAAGAGAGTTGAAGAGTGTGTCATAGCAACCCCAAGTGTTTCCCGATTGGTGAGTGTGCGTGCAGGCTAATCAGCGATCCGGAGCCTGCCGTTGTTTATAGTGCCAACACATGCCCAGGAGGAGCTGTTCCAGCTGATATAAAATGTGTTAGGAAGACCTCCTTCATGGTGGGAAGCCCTCACAGTCCACAGAGACAAGAAATATTCCTTAGGAAAGTATGCCAAATTTTGTGGAGACTTCCTGGGTGTGATGGCCATGTAATAACACCAAAGACCAGATCTGTGCTATTTCTTCCGACGACATACTCTTACTGTATGTCAGCAATGATCTAAGTTGTTGTGTAATTTAATTTCTCCAAAGACAAAGCTGATATTTAGGGCATTTTCAGAACTGTAGACTATTTGCTTTGTTACGAAAAAGGGACTAAATTGTTACAATGTTGCATTTTCTTCTTGGTTTGGTTCACTTTCACAAGGCAACATTTCAAAACAGACCAAAACTATATAAATAAAAGTCACTAGTGAGCAAGCAGTCATCTTTTTGGTCACTATGTTTGTTTGCTGTTCCAGGATTAAGCTCATCCATTGATATACCGTTTAAAATGATAACCGTAATATTATACATTAATAATTTTGGAGAATTTTCGAGCATCGCCAGTTAGAGGTTGTGCTCCAATTACAAATTATCCATCACTCGGATGGATATGATTTGTAAAGTTTCCGTCATGGTTATTTTTATCTGTCATTAGTCATTGAAACATGCCTGTTCTTACAGATCTTTCTCTCTCCCTCTCTCGCATGTACACACACACACACACACAAACAGCAGAGTAAAGCCGCGTACAAATTGTTTTTTTGTCAAAAAGTTGCTAATGCCGTCCTATCCGTGTTCTGCCACTATCCAAAAGAGAGAAATGATCGAACAAAAATTTCCTCAGGAATTATAAAACAGCTCCTATTTTAAATGTGTAATTATATCTAATAGAGTTGCCATAAGGCTATATCCACATTTTGATAATGAATTCCAGAGAAGTGCTGATCTACAAGTGTCTAATCCAAAGATCCCTCAGTTAGGTTCTTGCTTTTTATAGGGATATTGTTTGGTTCGTTGGTCCATTGGGTCGGTTTGCATTCTCACTAGAAGCGAACCGCTCCAGAGTTCATTTGCAATCGGTCCGAGAATACCTCGTTCAGGCAGTCTCAGACCGATTGTTTTGGCGCGGATTCGACCGCGATTGCTGTGTTCATATATGCCTAAACGAAACGAACCAAGAGAGAAAACACGCCAGGTTCTGAAGCAAATGCTCCAAAGGAGCCAGGTGTGTAAATGCCCTTCGATGAAGCATAACTGAGATCATGTATCAAGACTTGCGTAGGTTTACACTATAATGTGGCATATGGAAAAGTGCGTACACACAACAGATTTCAGATTTAGAAAACCATATATACACCCGAGTCTGTGCCAACTTCCCTTTATAAATCCCAGTTAGCAGAAAGTTGTGCATATGTTGCCAAAGAAATAAAGGGCTATATTACTGGTAGCAAAAAGTAATAGGATTATTTCACGACATAGGATTAAAAAGTAAAAGAATTATGGAGCACAATTTCAAGAAACGATTCAAGAAACAAAAATGTAAAAAATATCAAACCATTGTTTTAGCCAACTAATTGTGTAATTGATACATTTTAAAACACACATGACAATAAAAATGTGTTAACTTTAACATTAATTGCACATATTTTGCTCAAAATGTGGGTTAAAATCAGTTTTTCCCCATTTACTTTGGAAGGTAGAATTTAAAAATAATTCTTCTAATATAGGAGGGATTTGACCTAGGTGTTTTCTATGTTTCAACCCTAGCGCTTACCATGTAAATGTAGTACTTGTCAATTAAATCTATTGTTTCCTCAATTTTCTAGTTGTGTCTCTGCTAGCTGACAACCACTGTATATATGCAGGTAGGCTTCAATTGAGAAGTACTAATGAGGTCCAGATCAGACCCTTATTGATATTCTGCTGGGCTCGCTCACCAACATCTGCAGATGTGATAAAACAGCAGGGATCTCGGGCCGCAGGCTTGGCACTGAAGTAATGGAGAAGCCAGTCTGGTAGACAAGCTGTGCTAAACGTAGCATTTTCCAAGATGCCTAAAGGTTGTGTATGCCAAATCCAAAGCTGGCTCCACTGAGCACTCACCTCTGCAGATTTCAACTAACTGCTGCCCATAGATTTGACATTAATCATAAATACCTTGGAAAACATTTAAGAAGGGTTCCAAAAGAGGATTAATAACTGATGCCATAGGAGAACTCTTTTAGATTTCTGTATTGTCATAAGAGAAACTCCCTATGATGCCATAGCAGAACCTATTTAGGTTCTAGTTATTTCATAATAGAATCATTTTAGGCCAATGATATTATAGGAGAACAATTTTATGTTCCAATTGGCAGAGGTGGGTAGAAATGCACTACATTTACTCTTTTAAATTTACTTGAATTTTTTTGGGGGAAAAATTACTTATTGAGTAGGTTTAAAAGTGGGTACGTTTTGCTCTCCCTCAAGTAAATTTCTAATGAAAATGTACTTTTACTTCATTACAATGGGTGGCGTTCCTTTGGTTACATTACTGTGTTTAATTTTAGTTAATGCAGAATTTATTGAAAGACTATTGAGTGGGACTTTTACGACAGCGGACGTTCACACAGTTGCATGCGCTGTCACAGACTGTCACTCAAGACGAGTCCATCACTGCTGCAGCATCATGCACTTCAAACAAAGTGAAAAACTTTCTTTGCACCGCACTGTGAAAATAGTCTAGTTTTGTCATGCTTTAATTTAACACCAAGATAAGAGGAAATGTCATGAATAAAATTGCTGCTTTAACTTAAGGCAGCACGTAGTTGATGTAAGTTTTGCCTCTAATGATAACACTGGCTTTTCTGTGACATGGTGATGGTAAGTTTCAGGGTGATTCTGTAAATATGGGTTCTTATGACATACGTTTTAAGTGTACATTTTTTAAATCAGTGCAGCGATATATCAGTGTGCTTTGTCCCACATCCCATATGTCATTAGCAGTATTAACCATTTATCCCGTGCTGTCACAGGGGTACTGAAAACTATCACAGCTACTTTGGGCTGATTAACTGTATACATTCATGTAAACATCCAAGTTAAGTGTAAATGGTTTGAGATGTGTGGGAGCAAGGCGATCATTTAGCGAAGAGAATGTTCCGCGACCTGGTTGATGTCCTATGGAGGCTGCGTATTCTGTGTTTAGGGAGCTGCAGTACTGTGTACAGAACTAATGATCTATATCCTTTCGACACTGAAAACTGTAACGACACTGAACTAAGAATCGACACAGGACAATAAAAGCTATGAAATAGCGAAAGTAGGCATTAATAAAGCATGATCTTGTTTTGGTTTATTTTTCAGCATTATATATAATGTCCCTGTGGGACATTTTTCATGTTTTCACGATAGTAATTTCTAGGAAGGTATCCAAACCTCTCTTCTTATCGACAAATTCATCAGCCCTTAAAGGGATGGTTCACCCAAAAATGAAAATTCTCTTATCATGTACTCACACTCATGCCATCACAGATGTATATGACTTACTTTCAACTGCTGAACACAAATTAAGATTTTTAGAAGAATTTCTCAGCTCTTTTGGTCCATACAATGCAAGTGAATGGGTGCCAACATTTTAAAGTAAAATAAATAAATAACATAAGTCAGCATAAAAGTAATCCATAAGGTTAAATCAATATCTTCAGAAGTGATGTGTTAGGTGTGGATGAGAAACAGATCACATTCACATTTTTCTACTGTTTTTGGTGATTCACATTCTTCTCTGCATATCGCCCACTGCTGGGCAAAGAGAAGAATTTATATATTTTTTTAAAAAGTTCTTAAATATTCATCTGTTTCTCACTCACACCTATCATATTACTTCTGATGACATGGATTTCACTTTTATGGATTACTTTTATGATGCTTTTTGGAGCATCAAAAGGTTAGTACCCATTCACTTGCATTGACCTCACCTACAGAGCAGAAATATTCTTCTCAAAATCATAATTTGTGTTCTGCAGAAGTAAGGTCAGTCATACATATCTGGGATGGCATGTGGGTGAGTAAATGATGAGAGGATTTTCATTTTTGGGTGAACTATCCCTTTAAATGATAGCTCAGCCATAATATAATATTCTGTCATCATTTCTCTACCCTCATATTGTTCCAAACCTGTGTTACCTTCTGTATTCTGTGGAACACAAATGATGTTAGACAGAATGTTAGGGACTAACAGTCTCAGTCACAATTCACTTTCAAAATATGGGGAGAAAAAAACACATTCACTGAAAGTAAATGGTGACTCAGGCTAGCATTCTGTCTAAAATCTCCTTATTGTGTTGTATGGAAAAAAAAAAAGTAATAGGAGTTTAGAACAATATCATGGTGAATGATGACAGAATTTCCATTAATAATAATAAAAAATTATAATAATAATTCTGTAATTACATGTAATACATGTTAAATGTGTATTATGTAATGGAATATAGGGGACTTAACGTCCATCATGTCATTTGTGAAAGTAATGAGTTACTCGTTACTTGAGTATTCATTTAATTGTATACATTCTTATTGTTATTTATGTTAGTACTTGTACCTGAGTAATACTTTTTTAAGTAATTGTACTTTTACTTGTGTGCAGTTTTTGGCTACTCTACCCACCTCTGCCAATGGGGTCATAGGAGAACCCTTAAAGGCTAATGGTGTAATAGGAGAACCGTTTTAGTTTCCAATGATTCATAGGAGAACAATTTTGTGTTCCAATAGGATCATAGGAGAAACCTTTAAGGCCAGTAATTTAAGTAGGGTCACAGGAGAACCCTTTTAGGTTCTAATGTGGTCATGGGAGAACCCTTTTATGCCAGTGATGTCATAGGAGAATCTTTTAGGCCAATTATGTCATTGGAAAACACATTTAGGTTTCAATGGGGTCCTATGAGAACCTCTTTAGGCCAAAGCTGTCACAGAAGAACCCTTTTAGGTTCCTATGTTGTCAAATGAGAACATTTGTAGGTTCAAATTGTTTCATAGAAGAACCATTTTAGGTTCCAATGCTGTCATAGAAGAACCCTTTTAAGTTCCTATGATGTCATAGGAGAATGCTTTTGGATACTATACCTCTCACATACCCTCTTTTCCCAAAAAGTACCCAGAGTAAGAGCTAAAAATGTCTCTCTAAACGTCTATGAGGAACAATAGTTCAATGAAAAGTAGTTGTTTTTGGTAAAAGTACCTAAAGCCCTATTCGGACAGGATTCGTTTTCTAAACAACTTTTGAGTTACAATTATTATCACCTGATGTCTAAGATTTAATGTACTGATTCGGATGGGGCTAAATAAATGTTTACTGTATTACAGAGGTGGGAGTGTCTGTTTTCTAGATGTGGGCGTTACAGAAGGTTGAACATATCATTTAGGTGATAAAATGTATGTATCTTTTTAATATTATACATTTATATTTGCCTACTTATGATTAAAAAATACATTTTAAATAATTTATTATGTAATTTATTTAATTAATTGTAATTAATTATACATAAATTATATAAATAGTTTATAGAAGTGGCTGCCTATAATAAAAACAATGACATTTTAATTAAGATTCTAACATTACTTAATTAAGCTGAGAAATTAAGGTGAGTATCTTACAAGACATTGATATTACAGTGGCCAGTCTTAGCATTTTTTGGGATTTGGCTCTCCTTGTTTGTTATGTTACTTTCTTAATTTTCATTGGATGGCAAACAATCTACATCCAAATTGAGTCACGCAGCAGGCAGAAGATTGGTGCTGATGGTGTGCATAAGTGCGATCTTAACGGTAGTTCATGTAGATCAAAATACATGAGGAGAAGCATTGTGAAAATTCAATATCAGCAATCACAGACATTCGCATTCGGATGGGATTAGATTTCTCAGAGGAACCTTGAATTAGTCGAAAAACAGTAGGTAATTTGCTCATTAATTTATACAGAAATTGCGTGAGAAAAACACTGACTTGTCAGATTCGGACGGGATTAAAATCACAAAGTACCTCTGTGAAACATGTATTTCACTAACCTCTTCAGGGAAATCTAGTCCCGCCTGAATAGGGCTTATGTCGGGTTTTAGTTCCTGCAGTGGGAAATTGCCTTATGATGCCATAGGAAACTTTTAGTTTCATGGTTCTTTAGAAAACCATCTATGTACTTGTAAAGACCCCAAAAATCAATATGCTGAGCTGAATGTATACTGTAACCTATAATGTTAAATGAAGAATGTTTTTCAAGGGTAAGTGTGCAATTTCTGCTTCGTTTCATAAATATTCCTCCTAGCTTCCATTGGTTGAACATACAGAGAGTCCTGCCGCCAACTCATGGCATTGGTTGTGCCAATGTTGCTATGTTCAGATGGTCATGATATTCAAAAAAACAGAGCAATAATGTTACATAATCACAGTGTTACAATTTTCAGGGGAATAAACCTACAAATTACTTGCTTAAAGTTTTTAATGCATATTAAACTGGCATAGGAAAGTATTTCAACATTTTAAAGTATTTTGACATAAGTTAACTTTAATTCTAAAAACTACAATATTTAGCTTATTCAAGAACAATGATACAGATATCAATGATTCTTGATAAGAACAGGGTCTTATCAAGTTGAAGAGCCCTTATTTTTAGGAGTCTACGACTACTTCTTATGTTTGCCTTGTCTTTGTTCAAATTATTCAGAGAAGAAAACTTCTCATCCACCCCACATAAATGTGAATCATATTTCAGTGTTTCTAACCTGCTGCATCATCTCACAAGCAGCACTTTTGGATATTTAATAAATCTCTTATGCCCTGGATAGCTGCCAGTTTCCAGGATCTACTCTGAAGGGTCTGACCTAACATTTCACATAAGATAATTCTGTTTTGCCATTTTCTTCACAACTCCACACTGTAATGTGTAATTTATACTTTCAACGCACACTGAATACAATATATGTCTGTGTCCGCAGAGACAATAGCGACTCGTGACATTCTGTATAATGTCCCCCATGCTTTTCACTCCATTTTCAGATGGAAATAAAACCTAGTGAAAAGTTTAATGAGAATCTTCTCTGCCATTAGACTTTTTGAACTCTAAGCCACTCGTCAGCCATAGATTTCAATTTAATTGTAAGCCACTGACATTTATGGGAGAAAACGGCGCTCAATAATCATTTAAATTGCAGCCATTCTCCACAACACACATTAAATAACAATTTAATTTATATAGCGCTCTTATTTACTTTTGTACCAAAGGGAAAAGATTTGGGAGTCCAGTAAGATGCTGCTGGTAGATGTCATTACTAGTGTTTGACCGATATGTTTTTAATGGCCGATGCCGATATCCAGAGACCATGGTGGCCGATATAATACACAATTTATTATTGTAAATGACATATATATTTATAATTGCTAAAAAATTCTTTAGCACTGGAATCACTCAATGTTTCACACAAAACGTTATCTTTGTAATTATAAAAATATTTTAAAAAAACTTAAAAAATGGTGTGTTTTAAATGGTAGATAGCAGTTTATTCTGGTTTCTGTCATCCAATTTTAGTAATTGGATGGGATCGCTTGGCCACTGCATTGGCAGCATGCGGTCCAGTTGAACATGCTTAATGTGCGTTCTAGCGTTACTGTGGTGGGAACAAACCTCAGTACACAAGGGGGTAATAGTGTTATCTTCAAACAACTGTGCCATTGAACTGTACAGTATGTGTCATTATTCTGATAAATTCCTATAAATATATTGACTTACACTTACTTGTTGAGCAATATTCTCTTCGAAATGTTGCTCCACCATGACAGTAGTTGACTTCAAAGAGAAAACTGACCAAAGAAGTGGACCGTTCACTCTCATCTCACTATAGTGCCTCTTGTGGCATGATGAGAATGTAATGCGTGCTTGCGTGGGGTTATGGATTGCAATCTGACACGTTTCAGAATGCAATGACACGTGACATTGATCTTACGTTGCAAGATGTGTCTGCAATCAAGTACTTGCAAAGAGTATGTTTTGGCCCTAACTTAGCATAATGGAGTAAATTTTAGGGTACCAGAACATACAGTAGCAACATGTCAATCTCCAGTATGATCATGTTGGTCATTAGTGTTTTTTTTGTCTGGTAGTGTTTTTTTTTTTTCAAAGCAATCTCTGATATCACATATTTACACATGGAAACATGTATGTAGTATCTATATATATCTGAATTACACGGATGATATACAAGGACACATCATGTTTGATGAACAGGCATTGCTGTACAAGGCCCATGCTATTGGCGTATGCATCTAATTTTGGTTTCAGGTCAGTACACTTCCCAAAGGACTGTTTACTCGTCTTACCTTTAAAAGCTCCCATTACTTACAAGGATGCCTCTTTTTACCCTATGACACCTGAGCACATTGGCATTCAGCCCAATGCTGAAAGCTTTCATTTAGAGCTCAACTCAACTGAAATGCTTTACCAAGTAAAGTGGTATATATTATAAATGTGTCTGTCCTTGAAATATCCTACAACATTATAGAATGCAGTTTCAACACCTATGTAATGTGGTAGCTCTTTTTTAAGCTCTAGCCAATGGTGCAGCTCTTTTTGTCATCGCAGTTGTTTTAGATAGATTGGATAGATTGATCATCCAAGACCAACTTATACTGAGACACAGCCCGCCCCTTTATCAATACAGAGATTATAATGCAGTATTTCTTTGAGCTCACATATAGGAAGCATTCACCATGTTAAATGAGAATTTTAAATATAGAAAGATAAATATAATGGTGTGTAGCCTACCCTGGAAGCTACACTTCACTGTAATGGTAAAGGAATAGTTCACCCAAAATTGACAGTTCTGTCATCATTTAGTCATCCTCATGGAAAAGAGGAGCTCCTTTTGTGTTCTACTGAAAAAAGAAAGTAATACGGGTGTGGAACAACATGAGGGGTAGAAAATGGCGAAAAAATTTAGGTGGGTGACTTATCCCTTTAATAACCTACCTGGCATTGGTGCCTGGGTAGCTAAAAAAATGCTGACTACCACACCTGGAGTCGCAAGTTTGAATCCAGGGAATGCTGAGTGACTCCAGTCAGGCTTACCAAACAACCAATTGGCCCAGTTGCTAGGGTGGGTATAGTCACACTGGTTTACCCTCCTCGCATCCCGTAAGATATGGGATCGTCCCATATTTAAAGGTGAAATTATGCATCCTGCATCGAATTAATATGGGACACGATTTGTCCTGTATTTAATCTAGTCAGATGGTGTCACTGCAAAATCGTTCCAGAATGTTAATTTAAGTTAATTTAAGGAAATTTTGTCTATGTGGGTAAGGGATAATCTGAAGAGTCCACACATTGTGCTAAAACATGCTAATACTGTGGAGGTTGTGATTACTAGAGTAATGAACACTTGGACACTAATTTGGGCAAAGAGCACTAGAGACTTGTGCGAATGTAGACATACACTTTTTTCTTATCATGGGTTCTATTTGCAAATGTTCAGTTACAGACTACAGGTTATTGGTTGATAAAGAATTTATTTTTGGATATAATTTGTGCTTTCACTTACTATTTTAGATCAAAATCAGATTTATGACTAGGGTTTTAGTCTGGTTATTGAGTGGATAGTTTGGTTTTTGGTCCAACACATAAATTGCTTGTCAGAATTATATTTCACTAACGGTTTTGCGAAGATGGAAAACTGTCATTCATATATGGCTGGTAAAGTCTACTTTTTTTTAAAGCCACCTGACATTGTGCATGCATGAATGGCTTTGGTTGTCAAGGAAATCACAGAGGCAGCATGATGTAGGCAATCTCTTCAATACATTTCAAACTAAAAAACAATAGTGCTATTTTACACCAATCTATGCTTTTGGACTCCTTTCATAGTTGTACATATTTTAACACATATTTTAAAACAAGAGGAGATAAGTTACCTGATGGTGATGTTATAGATGAGCAGACCAACTCTAGCTTCAAGTGACAGCCGGACAGCTGAGGTTAATTTGTTGACGCTCTCCAAAATATAAGGCCAGGACTTATGCGATTTTGATGAACACTTCAAAAGGTCCATCAAAGGCCAGTGGAGATACTTGTTAAACAGACTGCCTGATAAAACATATTTTCATTGGTCATTTCGATGTACAATGCAAACTGTAGGAAGAGTTAATTCAGTGCATTCCATCTATGGTAAAAAGTCAAAATTGCCAAAAGTGGAGATATGTGTTTTTCATTGGACAGCGACAACATGTAGCCTTGATAATTCATTAAATCTTGTGAATTGGTTAGTTCTGATGGTTCATGTAACAGAAGCCTGATCCCTTGAAAATGATGTGACTGTGGCGACATTTTTGCTAAATGATATGAGGTTCCTTTCACATATCGCAGTTCAAAGGTGAAATATCCACAGCTTGGTTCTAAAAGAGAATTACATTTTTCCCCAAACTGAATGTTACTGCACTAATGAATTTTAAATCAACAAAACCGACCTCCCTGCCATAAACCTAAACCTAACTAATTGTCAGCTGTGGCATGACTATATGGGCAGGTATGGACGTGCGCCACCAAAATATGAATTCCCTTGAAAACATAGATCCATTCTATAAACTGCCAGTAGTGTCATTTTTTAATCCATAAATGTGTTCGAAATGCTGACTCATGTATTGATAAGAAGGTCTTGATGTACCTGAAACCTCTGTTAAATTTTGTATGATAGCTACAAGCATGTGGGGCAGGAACTGCTGCCCAACCGAACTCCAAAGTGCCCCTCATTTTTCCAATGGGAATTTGTGATCAAATATGGAACTGCAACAATCTCTAATTGAGTGCCAAACCAAAGGTAACTGTAGTATTAGTGCATGCCAGCAGTGTGACAGAATGTGAACATAGCGCGCATTACTGATGAACGTGTGTGTAACAACTTGTCATTTCAGTTGCAAATTCCAGTCAAATTGGCCATCAAACAGACTTAGGCCAGACTTAAAAAAATGTTTAGCAATCAAATGATAGACAAAGTTACATGTATAAAACAATTCTGTAAATTGAATGTAACTTGACTGTAGTTTACTTCAAGCAGATTGTTGCTTGGCAACAAGTTTCAACATTGAAGTCATTGTAAAAATATGAATCCATGTGAGCTTAGATCCTGACTTTGAGAGGTCTTTCATTTATCTGTCTTTTATACAGAGGTAAAAATGTACCTGTTTTGTGTTTCTGTTCTTAGGTGTCACTACTGTCCTGACAATGACCACACTGAGTATAAGTGCCAGGAACTCACTTCCGAAGGTGGCCTATGCCACGGCTATGGACTGGTTTATGGCGGTCTGCTATGCCTTTGTCTTTTCTGCCCTCATTGAGTTTGCCACAGTCAACTACTTCACGAAACGCAGTTGGGCCTGGGATGGTCAGAAGGAGGCCCAGGAGATGCGGGTATGCAAGTTTAAGACTATTTAGTGCAGCAGAGTACATCCCTCCAAAAATGATAATTCTGTCATTATGTACTCCTAAACACTGAATGTCTTGTTATTGTAGTTGTTTAGCTTATACCTCTTGACTTGCATTGTATGGACAAAACAATTATCATATATTTGTCAAAAAAATCTTCCTCAAAAGAAAGTCATACTAGATGACATGAGGGTATTTTAGAGTGAACTTTCCCTTTCAATTTCACAAAGTTATCATTTAGCTTCAAAAGAATTGGACTGTTTATTTTATAGTACTTTTACTTGGCAGCTTTAAAAGTATCCCAAACACGTTCCCCTTTGTAACGGTATTCAATGGAAAGGAGGAGGCGAGAACCGGCTTTTAAATATAAATAATAGTTTAATAGTAAACTTAAAAGAAGACACAAACACACACGACGGACATGTTCGTAAACGATCTTTCTCTCCCGCACAAACCCCTGCAGTCAGCCTTTAACCCTCACGGAGGCATAATTAGCTTAATACGGGACCGGGTGCGTAGGATCACGACCCGGCCCCGCCCTCCGCCCTGCCACACCCCTGTTCTCTCCTGTTGTGTCCTATCACCCTCTCCACTTTCGTATTGAAATCACTGTTACCATTTTTTATTTCACCAAATAACAAAACACTTCAAAAAAGTTTTTGTTGCATACTTAATCTTTTATCAACTTTAGTGTTTTTTTCTGGTATGTGATCAATCACATTTTAATTTTGCAGTACTGTTTTTTTTTTTTATAGAGTTACTCCACAATAAGCAATAAATATTCATCATATAAATCTAAAACTAACATGCACTTTCTTGTTAGCAAGCTTGTCACCATTGTAATTTTTCATTGAGGTTGTTCCTGCTCAATACATTTAATGCTGCAGCACACACATTCTCTCTCTCTCTCTCTCTCTCTCTCTCTCTCTCTCTCTCTCTCTCTCTCTCTCTCTCTCTCACTCCCTCTGTCTCTCTCCACCACATTTGCTTACCCTTTATTATTGCTACCCTCTGTCCTGGACCTGATAACCTCTGAAAAATGAAGTGCTCAAAGCTAATGGATGGGAATTGATGCGTAGAAATCAGAGCGAGTTGCCGTATTGCTCACAGGATGAGGAGATATTGTACCTGTGAACCAGTAATATAAATTCCTGTTTCGTCCTCCTGTAGTAATCCTGAGTAATCTGTCGAGAAGCACTTTACTTATTCATTAACTGTTCAATAGAATGGAAATTTTGGTTCTCTGCAGAAAGTGTGGAGAGCTGCTGCAAATCTTCATAAAAGACAAGAGTGTACAATGCAAAACTGATAGCACGGATAGACCCAGCCAAAAGTCCAATCTAGCAGTGAAAAAATTTGTTTTAGGATAAAAAATGTAATTCTGTTAAAATATCCTAATTTGTTGAAGATATGGCCTGGTGGATATTACACATGCTGTGACATGTTACGTGATGATACTTAAATAGCACTTATCAACCCAGATATGAATCTGACTCATGTCCTTTGTCCTGTCTAATAAAGGCACAAAAAAAAAAATAACATTTCCAGACCTATATCATTAAGGAGGTCAATATCCTACATTTCCTATCCTTTTTATAAGTCCACTTATAATTAGGGCTGTCAGTTTAATGTGTTAATTTAGTGTGATTATATATATAAAAAAAATATATATATATATATATATATATATAGAATAAATATAAATACAATTATTAAAGGAATAGTTCACCCAAAATGAAAATGTGCTGATAATTTACTCACCCTCAGGCCATCCAAGATGTGTCTGAGTTTCTTTCTTCATCAAAACAGAATTTATGACTTTTAGGATTTAATTTCAGGCCTCTTCCTTTAATCAATGGAAGTGATTTTTTTTTGACGGTCCAAAATGCATATTTAGGGTGCATCAAAATAATCAGCACGACTCCACTCTAAATAATTTTGTATTTTATATTATTTTGAAATTGTTTTAGACTGTTTTGGTTTGTGAATGGCACTTGGTCTTTGGTCTGTGCAAGTTTCTTTTGTAAACAATGACACACTTCCTGCCTCCTCCTCCATGTGACCTTACTAATGAGCTTACGTCATCCCTCTCATGCGTGCACAGAGATGTACAGAAGCAAACATTTGTAGTTAAAAAGTATATAAGTATTGTATTGTTTCACAAAATAATCAATCGTTTGGGTTCAGAAGAACTCTATTTGTCGACTGGAGTCGTGTGGATTATTTTGATGCACCCTAAATATGCATTTTGGACCATCCAAAAATGGAGTATATTCACTTGCATTGTTTAGAGGAGGAGGCATTAAATGAAATCCTAAAAGTCTTAAATTCTGTTTTGATGAAGCAAGAAACACAGATACATCTTCAATGGCCTGATGGTGAGTAAATTATTAGCAAATTTTCATTTCTGGGTGAACTATACCTTAAATGCCCCTAAAAATAATAATGAACCGGAATGTGAATAAATTCCCTAATATGGGATTTTCCTTACAATGGAGCAATTCAAGCAATTAAATTACCAACGCCATGTTCTTGCAAGTAGCAGTTAGCTATACCTACTTGGAATGAGATGTGTTTGTTTGCAAGCGCTTTTCATGGTGAGTTCAATGCTATGCTTGACGCTGGCGTTGAAGCTCTGACGCAAATCATGAACACAGCTTCACGATTGCTGTAGAAAACAGATAGCCACAGTATACCGGCAGATTAATATTGCGGCGCATTTTCCTACCAACAGAGCAATTCAAGCAATTAAAATACCAACTTCATGTTCTTGCAAGTAACAGTTAGCTATACCTACTTGGAATGAGACGTGTTTGTTTGCAAGCGCTTTTCATGGTGAGTTCAATGCTATGCTTGATTGTGGCATTGAAGCTCTGACGCAAATCATGAAAGCAGCTTCACAATTGCTGTAGCAAAGCAGATAGCCACAGTCTACCGGCAGATTAATATTGCGGAGGATAAACGTTTTAGAGATTTAATAATGCCCATTGCAATGAATATGCAACCTGTGTGGGGAATAGTTCTTTCAATAAGTCAAACTCCCACTTAGACTTTGGGAAACGTTTCATGTTACTTGAATTGGTGATATTTTAGTGCATGGAAATATTTGTTTGGAAAATGTAAAAAATATATATATTTATAAGGCTTACAGAATGCGCTCTTGCATCTGTCTGTGCTATATTGTGCTGGTCTATGTATAGGTGCACTTCTGGTACCTATAACTGTAGTTGTGTCTTGTATTGATTTTTAGCGTCGTTCTCTATAAATGCTGCATTTTTTGTGTCAAGTTAAATGCAGTTTGAAACTTTGCAAAAACATGTCTCGAGACCACCGCATTTGAAGCTCATGCTCCTTTTTGGAGCTATGCCTGCAGCTATACCCTTCTCTCTCATTCTGCCTTTTGGTGGTGGTTAAGATATGGTGTGCTTCTGTGGTAACTACAATGTTCCTTACATAGGCTCAAAAATAATTGATTTCGATTACATGTCCCATTTGAGCTTGTTTTGTACATCAAATAGCGATAAGAGCTCCTTTCTCTATCATAAAAAACTAGTCAACTAGTGTTACGTCAGGAAAGTGCTGTCATAAATTATTTTATTTTCTGAGATATCAACCATCGTGGCTCTATTATAGGAGAGAGGGTAATATAGAATGTATGGGACCACCATTTTAAGTTGTTTTGTGCTAAGCTTGTAGGCTCTTCTTGGTAGAAGGGCTTTGGCACTCTTGTGTGGTTGTTTGTGGCATGTGTGTCAGTGTAATGACTCCGGTTGGACACATTACAAAGATTCCGCCTTTCACACCAATATTTATGCTGTATTCACAGTAAATGCGTTCACCATTCGAAGGTTGGTTTTATCTAAATCTTTAAACCCTGTGTGCTTGTGGCACAATAAAAATCCCTCTGTTTGTTTTTGAGTGGTCTATTTAGTCTGACATACCAACATTGACTCGACCAGAGGCAAAAGTTGGGGGTGTGGCTATCTGTTTGGTTGAACAATGGTACACAAGGGTTGTTTCGGAAAGCTGGTTGAAAACAATGTGTATTCATTTTGTTCTGTGGCACAGAAATTATACACTTCAGCGTATCCATCACGAACACAATGTGCATCCTAACATCTACATCTAAAAACTGACAGCAACGTTCCTATTGGAAAAGTGCTAGGTTTTACTTTTTCAAAATACATTTTTGCTGTCTTGAAGTTGCAATGTTGGAATTACATTTTTGAACACTGGAATGACAATGTTTATAAAGTATATAGTACTTCATACCACCGTATTGTCAAGCTGTCATGTGTGTTCTCTGACTGTATCGATCCAGTAAAGCTAGTGATGATTAGTTATGTTCGACAGGCTTCTCTACACTCATCTAATGATAGGCCACGGGCCTCTTGTGTCAATGGTAAGCCCAAAAGAGAGCAAAGGGAAGCATTGAGGCAGTTTAAAATTGCTAGATCTTTGAGCTAGAAGAGAATTTAATGGCTATATATAGCAAAAAAGAGAATAATAGAAAGCAGAAGAAAGCACACAGATGAAAGATAAATTGAAAACAGGTTCACTGGGGTATAGCACTAAAGAGAAAGCCGAAAACTGGTTAGCTATATTTAGAAAGAAAGGATGGTGCAAACAATAGAGAAACCAGATGAGACAAGCAGGAAGAAATAGAAAGCTTTTCAAGGAAATAAAAAAGAAGTATAAAAAGAAGAAGAAATGGGTTTGAATTACACATTTGCCTCATAATAAGAAACTGAACTGTTGGCCTCTCATCTCATTCGGTTGGTTGTACCGCAGGGGTTAGCGAGGACACATGGTTGTCCCTGAGCAAGAGGTGTGATCAGAAAAAGGGGAATTATCCCTTACCTCAGAGTGTAAGAGATGGCTAACTACAGACATTAACAAACATCACTCAGTCTACAAGCCAAAAACTAGAGACCGATTAGTATGCTAATATCAGACTGTAACACCACGGCACTTTGGATCGAGTTAGACATTGACCCTGGTGCTCTCTGATGTTCATGACATTACAGATTGGGGTAAATGTGATTAACCTTCATGGGGAGAAGTTCCTGCACTGGCTGTGGTGTTTTTTTTTTAAGTTGTTGAGTTGCTCTCAGTTGTTGATGAAAAGGATAGTGGTAACAACATGACAGGACTGGTTTATCAACCTGGGTGAGTTTATTTGTGAAATAATTGTCCTGCACCGATTTTGACTATGGATATGAATGAAATCTCAAATCATGCAGCCTGTTGAAGAGACGGCATTACATTGTAAGTAATTGGACTTTTAATTTTGCCTGACAGATGATAAAACAGGAGAAAGTATTTCATAGTCTCACCCTGAGTGAGGGAACCAAGCAACAGGGATCAGAATATCAAATTATCATTGGGACAAGCAGTTCTCATTGCACCATTCTGTGCCGATCCATGATCCTTGACATGGTTACGGTTACTTTTGCAATTATGGTGATGCGAAATCAGACTGAGCAAGTAACCAATTGTGGGTCACCATGTCGCTAAAGCTGCTCTACCAGAACACTTCTCTGTCCTAAGAATTTCAGGCTGTGAATGGTTTGTAATTGTATCGTACAACACCATACTCAAGTGAAAATGCTACTGGGACTGTTATTTAACATGCTCAGAACCATTCAGCCTGATGGTGGATAAAACTCTTATACGCTTGATCTTTTGACTTGGGCCAATAAGCAATTACCTAGCAACCACCAAGAACACTCAAGTAACTGCTTCACAACACTGTAACAACCACTTAGAACACCTTATTGCATAAAATGCAGGCTTCTACTTTGAAAACATGGCGGAATAGGACTTATTTGGAGGGTTGTGGACTCAAGTCTCATGTCTTGGACTTGAGATACAAATTTGTTGACTTGCGACTCGACATAATCAAAGAAGACTTGCAACTCAACTTAGATTTTGACAACAATGACGTGCGACTTGATTTGGACTCGAGCCCTCTTAATTGGAAAGACTTTATACCTTCTAAAACCAAAGATCAGAGTCGTACATTTAAAAATATCCAGCAAATGAACTATTTATTTCCCCAATAAATAATTAGTTTGATTTAGCAAATCTGCATTTCCAAGTTCCACATTCAACCAGAGAACCAACCAATCAACTTCCCACGAGAGTAGGACTAGGTTTGAAGATTGCACATTCAAGGATGACATTGTGCTAAAAGGAGGCTAATACTGTGGAGGTTGTAATTACTATAGTAATCAATACTCTGACACTAATTTTGGCAAAGAGCACTAATGACTTATTCAAGACTTGACACATAAAGTTGAGGACTTGGTACTTGGACTTGCCTGTCTTGACTTAGGACTTGACTTGAGACAAAGACTTGAAACTTACCTGCAAAACAATGACTTGGTCACACCACTGCTTATTTATATCTTAACGTACACAGTCCATAATTATTTTGATGTTTTAATTTTTCTGGCAAATGTTTACATTTATGCAGCTGCTTGTGACACAACGACATTGTATTCCACGACTTAAAACAAAACTGATGAACTGCAGAAACAAAATGCAATCACTAGCATTTGAAGACAGAGATGCTATCTGTGGTTAACAAATAATGTTTACAAGTTAAATGGCGTGGAGTAATTGCTTCTTCTTTACCAGAACTTTTTTGATGGTTTAACCTTAAGTTTTTGTTCACACATAGCATAAAAAACAGAACTTTTCTGGTGATTTTACAACTTCTCGTTACGGGAAATACAGAACTGTGTTACTGGTATTCTAATTGTGATTTTGGAGGTTTCTAACAAAATTTATAACGGCTGTTTTGGACAGGGAGTCAAACCAAAAAGAACGATTCTGAAAACACTTGAAACCAATGTAAAATTTGGAATCAAAAGCAGTTTCGAGATGGATATTGTTTCTGTTTTAGTTTGTATGGGTGGGGGTAGTAAGATGCACTGTGACTAGGGAATTGCTAATTTTGATTGTCACATCCATGCTAATGCTTAGCCTATTTTCAGAGTATATTTTTTTTAGTGTGTATGCGAGACAGTGGAGAGGGACTAAGTGGAACAGTCATGCAGCGGAGACAGCGGTTATCTTGAAGAGGGATTCAAAACATGTTTAATTCATTCTGCCAGACAGACAGAATATAACACAGAGGCCCATAATGAGGAAATGCTATATTCTCATCCCAGTCAGGCTTTGAAGTGGTCTACACATGTTAGCATACACTCAAGCATGCACCTTGACACAAACTCACACATACTCACACACACTCTGGATTTACATATGCTGACTAAATGCAAGATTGAAAAATAATTGATGCCACCCATAGGAAAGAGAAAATAACAAATGAGATCTCTATAATATCACTAGTTTCTCATAGACAGGAATTACATTAAATGGAGAGCAAATGGAGAGTTTTGCTGAAGCCTTCTGTTGATAATTCTGGTGAGAAAAAGACCTAATCTAACATTTCTCATACTGCTCAGATTTTCCAAGAAACCAATGTTTGCAAATAAAAGTCAGAAAACAAGCACACGCACCAAAACCATCCTCTCTAATGAAGCACTGGGAAAAGAGATTAATTTAAGTGATGTTTTTTTTTTTTTTAAAGTTCATTTAAATGAACTAGTTTAAATAAATGATTCCCTCATATTTAGCGTTATTGAGTCGGTTCTTTCGAATGATTCATTTAAATGAACTAGTTCACATAAATGATTCACTTGAGCCCAACACAGCTTTAAATGGCCTTCTTATTTGAGGATTTCTTTTTAGTTTATTGCTGTTGTTTATCACTATATTTCGATCTGGACTGAAGGATACCTCCGAGATCTAAATCTTTGTTCTAGTTATCTTCACGTGTCGCCTCGCTCCCAGCTATAGACATGATGCACACATAAAGCCTGATTTACTAAACGGTTATTTTAACAAAAGTAATGGAGACCCTGCTACAGATAATGGCATCTTTTGCTTAAACACACTGTAGACAACAAAAATTAGCAAACTGAAACTATCTTCAGATATGTGACAGTTCAGCTAAGCCATGTCTGTGTCAGTACGTTTTTCTATCAAAATTTTGCTTCATAATCAGCATGTTAGGAGACTTTTTTTATAATCAAAAGAGTTTTGTTTTAATTTTGTGAAAATCAGATGCCATCATGCCATGGGTGGCAAGGAAAGCCTATTTATACTTAAATTAAGCAAATAGTATTTTAATGCTTCACTGTTTTAATGTAAGTTGTCTGTTTGTTTTTAGATTCTTACTTAGAAAATATAAAAATGGTAAATTCAGACTTTTACATTTTTATCATTTTCTCTTAAGGGACACCCCCAAACCCCCATACAGTGTTTTTTTATCTCTCAAAAAGTCTCCTATGTCCCATACACATACTGTATATTCTGAATGTAAAACTATTTAAACACAAAAACTGGACTGCTGTCATTCAGCTTCAAAAGCACATGTTGGTCTTTTCTTTTAATATTCATATCCAAGTGTGTCTAGATGTATTTGAATTCTTTGGTAGGAGATCCCTCAGACCCAACTGTTTTGGCTGTCTCTGGGCCCCCAATGTCCTCATCCCTGCCCAGTTGTGATGAGACTATTTTGACTGTTTAAGATTTTTTTTTAAATTTCTTTACAAAGTACTATTGTGCCAATGTGGCAAGTTATAAATATTATTCCAAAATATATATAATATATTTTCAAACACCATGTAAGCTACGTATTATTATCTGGATCTTTGCTGGGAAGGAAATGTAGAGACCGGACTTCTTGGAACTTTAATTGAGTTCCACTGCTATAGATTAAATTACTTTGACAACACACCGCAGGCAACAGCGCTTCAGGGTTTTTTCAAACAGCAGCTTTCAATGTTGGATATGGGCAGCGCTGCCGTTTAAATAATCTTTAATGCATTGTATAATGTATAATGTTTTTTGATATAAATAAAAGTTATTATAAAAGGATATATTCAAAATTATTCGAAAAACTATTTTTAACTTGATTCATTAGGCCTGTATTAATATGTTGGACAGGTTGATGAATATGCATACTCACATGCTTAACAAACTTCTTAAGCCTGATAAATGTGGCATATGAAAATGAAAACTTCCATCAGACATACAATATGTGTCTTTACTGATTAAATCCCACAGTAAATAACATTTGACTTCAATTTCAAAATATTCCATGTTCAGACTTAATGACAGCCATTTTCAATTTAACAATTCCTTACAGACATCATTTTAGCATTATTTTATTCATATATCCTTTCACAAACAGTAGACTATGTGCTCCGATGGTGGACACGGGGTCCCGTGTTTTCCATTAGACCTTCCATGGGTTTTGTTCATATAAGATCATGATTAGATCCTAAGATTTGCCTGATCCAACTGTGCTGATGGAAAGTGTTTCAACCCCTTAAACAAATTGTTTGAGCAGGTACAGCTCCATTTGTGTGAAGTACCTATCAAACACAGCTCTTTGAGGATCGTCTCCCTGAAAAATAAATAAACAAATGATTGATTTAAAAAATTAAGTTTAGCTTTTTTACCTTTTTTAGCTTTTTTACTCCAAAAGCATTGCAAAAAAGAGAGACGATTCACTGTGGAATGGCTCATTAACATCAAAAACTTAGCAAATCTTCACTGTTATCTCATTCACACCTTTACAATAGGTGCCGCTGATCTAGAGTAATTTTACTCCTGTACAGTAAGTGGCGCATCGCACCTTTCAGCCGGTCCATCCTCCTCCCATGGATAAGAGGAAATACAAGTTAGCAAAACAACCACAGACTCAAAGTACGAAAGACAAGCGAGTTCTCTAGCGAGCCAATCGAAAAAAGGGAACGGATTTCTCTATAAAGCTGCAGCAGTGATAATTGTTTGTTGTGGATTTGATCAACGAGAAAGAAAACACAAACTATATTGCTGGACAAGCTATTTTCCAAGATGAACATGTATATGTAACAGTAGGCAGCTGGAAGTTAGCTGTACAGTGTGTATACCTCACTCCCCTGACCACAAGAGTGACTCACAAGAGTGACTAGTGACTGACACTAGAGGCTGTAGCCTTTAGCCTCCTCGTTAGCATGCCCGTCTCCCATGCTGGAGTCCTAGATTCGAATCACACTCGGAGCGGGTTGAGCAGGAATGGTTACAGTGGTGCTGTGACCTGGATGGGTGTGAGGTTTAGGGGGGTGAGTGTAACAGTAAGCAGCTGGTAGGTAGCTTTGCAGTGTGTAAACCTCACTCCCCTGACCACAAGATGCGCACTAGCGAGTGACGCTAGAGGCTGCAGCCTTTAGCCTCCTTGTTAGCGTGCCCCCTTCCCATTGGTTCCAATCCTGCTCGGAGCAGGTTGAGCAAGACCAGTTACATATACACCACCATTTGGAACAATTGATGTGTTATTGTCAGGCACATCTTCTAGTGTTATGTACATATGTTGAAGTCACTGCATAATGCACACACATAATGACAGTTAAAGCAAATGTTACTGAACAATACTGATAATATATTATTGCCATGTACGCTTACGTTGTTTACTTTGTTTTAAATCATAATGCATATACAAAATTACTGTTAAAATGCTGTTAATTGGAATCATACTGATATGTTATTGCAATGTACATCTACTTGAGTTATTAACATTTGTACAAAATCACTGCATGGTTTAACTGATCAGTTTCTAATTAAACGTAACGACATCCATCTTCGGTCTGACCCATTGTTAATATTTAAAAACTCTTAATGACAGCACAGCTGTTAGAGATTGTTAACTATAGCACAGCAATACCGATTATATAATTTTGTGGAGAAACCACCACATTTTTGGCATACAAAGGCACAAAAACAAATATGCAAGTATACACTGCCCTAATAAACCACAACAATATAATTTGTAAAGAAAGGTCACGTAAGATCCATAATGTTGTTTAGTAAAAAGTGATACAAAGGCAAATGTCGCAATATATTTATAATTTTTTAAGAGAACTCGGGATGCAAAAGCAAAAATGCAGCATGAAATACTTTATGAAGAGAATCCATTTAAGGTCAGAAAGTTTTTTAAAGAGGATGCATGGCTGAGATGCAGCAGTATAATTTACATATTAAGAGAATGGCCGGACGAGAAAAAAAAAACAACCTCACTTTGACGACATGCAAATTGCTCCCAGTGTGAATGGCTCATCAGGAATCTGTTGTTTCTAATCAAAATCTTTAATGTTTCATATGACACATTTCTCAGTTTTCTCAGTTAATTAAAGTCTCTCATTAAAAGGATAATTTCCTGAAATGCATGCTGTTATCCAATTATAATAATTTTATTAGCAAGTCCATCAAGACTTGAAATCAGGAGGGCCTGGATAGCTCAGCGAGTATTGATGCTGACTACCACCCCTGGAGTCGAGCATTCGAATGACTCCAGCCAGGTCTCCTAAGCAACCAAATTGGCCTGGTTGCTAGGGAGGGTAGTGTCACATGGGATAACCTCCTCGTGATCACTATATTGTGGTATTCTCTCTCTCGTGGGGCACGTGGTGAGTTGTGCGTGAATGTTGCGGAGAATAGCGTGAATCCTCCACACGCGCTACGTCTCCGCAGTAACGCGCTCAACAAGCCATGTGATAAGATGCGTGGATTGACGGTTCCAGGCGCAGAGGCAACTGAGATTCGTCCTCCGCCACCTCAAGGACCTAGAACGCATTGGGAGATCGCCATTCCAAATTGGGGAGAAACAAACCCCCCCTAAATAAAAATAGAGATTCACTTACCACCAATCAAAATCACCAGTGACTGTCAAGAAACTGTCAGAGAATGATATGACAGATCCAGTTATCAAATAGCAATGAAATATTTAACCTAGCTCAATGCCATAAAGTTTTATTACTTTCCTTTCTAAGAAGCTCGTTGGATCCCTCAAGGTTTTGACAGGGTTGAAAACATCTCTTGGCACAAATTCTCCAATTAATTTAAATTGACTATAGAACACTACAGTGGTAATAAATGAAAATGTGATATTTGCCCAGTGACCTCTTATGGCTGATGTTGTTAGAGTAATCTACAGCCCTACAGATATCTTTAGAGTTATCTTCAGCTTACATACCAGTTGCCGTGTAAATGAGATCTCCACATGAGGAATTTAGCCGATGCATATTGCAATAGAGGGAATGTTACTTGGCACAGCAGGAATGCAGTGTCTGTCTGCTGTAATCTGAATTTGTCTTCATGAAATACCAGAGACCTTGTAAGGACAGGGAGGAAAATATATTGGATTTGAATAAAGCACATAGTTGTGTAATATTAAAGGATAGCTAATATACTGTAAAGGAATAGTTCATTCAAAAATGAAATCTCTCTCATCATTTTCTTACCCTCATGCCATCCCAGATGTGTATGACTTTCTTCTGCAGTACACAAATGAAGGGATTTTTAAAGGATTATTTCAGCTCTGTAGGTCCATACAATGTAAGTGAATGGGTGCCAAATGTTGATGCTCCAAAAAACACATAAAGGCAGCATAAAAGTAATCCATACGACCCCAGTGGTTAAATCTAAATCTTCAGAAGTGATATGATAGGTGTGGCTGAGAAACAATTCTTGCTAGAAATTCTTCTCCTTACCCAGTAGGGGGCGTGTGCATAAAAAATGTGAATCACCAAAATCACAAGAAGAAGAATGTGAAAGTTAAACTGGTGATTGACTGAGCAGGGAGGAGAATTTATAGAAGATCAAGAGACCATTGTGAATATATGAAGACTTTAAACAAATTTTAAGTGACTCCTAGAAAAAGAACTTAATATAATGTGTTATTGAATTGATTTGAAATATGTAAAAGTATTCTTTCCGAGGTCCTAGAGGCGGTCACACACCGGATGAGAAGCGCTATGGCGTGTCGCGGCTAGGACACGGCACAGGTATCAAACACGGGGCACGTCGATGCGGTTCAGGTTACAGAAAGTACACACAAAAGTTACCAAGGTTTTTCCCTTGTTCAAGAATGAAGAATGCTAAAGTAAATAATCTACAGTATGTCCTTTGATAATGATTTGGGTTGAATTTAATGGAAAATATTCGAGTTGCGCTCCGTGGCATGGCAGATATTTTAGCAGCCTCTGTAGTCGTAGCTAGGTGCTGCTGACAGACGGCGAGTGGCGGCGGCGGTGTGCGTACCTTCATTGAAAACAATTGTTTCTAATTTTAGAACACGCCATGTCATCTGTCAGACGTGTCTGGTGTGTGAACCCCTTGCACTGCATACAGATACAATTACAGTTATGGCCCAAAATATTGGCACCTTTGGTAAATATAAGCAAAGAAGGCTGTGAAAAATATGTCTTTATTGTTTATCCTTTTGATCTTTCATTCCAAATATTAACAAAAATCTATCCTTTAATTGAAGTAAACTAATTTTTCTCTCCCACACCTATCATATCACTTCAGAAGACATGGGTGTAACCACTGGAGTCATATGGATTACTTTTATGCTTTTTTGTGTCATTTTTGGAGCTTAAAAATGTTGCCACCTATTCACTTGCATTGTACAGACCTAAACTGCCAAAATATTCTTCTAAAACTAATTTGTGTTCTGCAGAAGAAAGAAAGTCATACACATCCGGGATGGCATAATGGTGAATAAATGATAAGAGAATTTTCATTTTTGGGTCCATACAACTCAACATATACAACATTGTATATACAACTCAAAGGGATATACAACATATCCATTTAACTCCCACCCAGTTGAATTTTGCATTAAAAATAAATATTCCATGTTCAATACAAGTTAAGCTCAATCAACACCATTTGTTTTCTAATATTTATTACCACAAAAAAAAAAAAAAGTAAAATCTGTGTTACAGTGTGGCACTTACAATGGAGGTCAATGGGGACAATCCGTAAACATTAAAATACTATTTTAAATGCACAACCACAAGATGTAAACAATATGTGGGTTAACATGATTTTAGTACAATATACCATAAAACGACTGTAAAAACAACAGTACAACTTTACAGGTCAAATAATACATGAGTTTTAACAGAATAATTCATATAAGTGCTTTTATATAATTACAAGCTTCAAATTTCTGACTTTAAGCCCTCCAAATATTGGCCACATTCACTTCCATTGTAAGTGACTCACTGTTATTTTGATTTTTGCTTTTGTTTAAAGACAAGGATGGACGAGTCGTTTCTGGTAATCAAACTAATGTCACAAATGTTGTCGATTGAGCTCAACTTGTATTAAACCTGGAATATTCCTTTAAGTTAAGGAGATTCCCAAGCCAGTATCCATGGCCATATTGGGGTGGTTCAATGGTTAAAGATGCAGACTGGTAATCCACCAGTTGCAGATATTTGAGTCTTGAGCCTCAATTGTAACATTTCATGATTTATTTAATTACATAATACAATTATAATTTTTTGTTTTTATTGTTTATGTACATGTATTTTATCTATTTCTTATTAGATACTTTTTTCTTTTTTGTACATGTATTTTGTATTTGCTGTTTCATGCAGTACATTGAATAATTTATATTTTTACTTAGATTCCAATAAAGCTTTTTTAGGGATTTGTACAATACAAATACTTTTCTTAGCATTATTAATGTATTATGAATCAAGGTCTGGGCATTATGTGTTCATAATTAAAGTGTTTTTGTTCTCTTATAGCATTAACAGAGCAAAATCCCTTGTGCAGCATTTGTAATGTTTAACACGTACAGATTCTCTTCAAAGTATTTTCTTAGTGAACTCTGGGAGCTTATCTTGCCAATACACAATGCAAATGAGACCTAAGACAAAACAAGTGTTTGTATCACTCCGGGTCATGTTGGGCTTGTAATGGGGATTCTGTACAAATGATGACATAAGCCCAGTCTTTGATTTAGAGACTCCGTGCTGGTATAGCTGCAGGGATCGATGGCCTGTGACGACAATAAGGTTTGGTGAACAACAAACCGAAATCGAATGGATTATTTAGTGAAAATCTTCACTGACAGTTGCTCTCCTGTGCGCGATCATGAGAGTGCATGAGAGAAGCAGTTTCGCTGGGCCATTCAAGTGAAAACTAGTTTTGTTTATATGACTGAAAGTGTTAATAGTCGTGAGCTGAGCGGGTGTTTTCAGAAGTGGAAAAAGCCAGGCACTAGCCGGAGATGAAAGCAGTGATGTCTGTCATAAGCGCTTCAAAATCTGCCTTTAATTCTGATGTATCGGCTTAATTCTGTGTTTTAATGACATCATTATGTTTAATTCAGACATGAAACAGACTTTAAGTTAAGATTGTGTGCATTCATTGTGGCAAAACTGTGGCTGAGTAAGCTAAATGTAATAATTCAACACTGTTTACATTCTTTGGGCATTCATAAATAAATTGGGCATCTCTCTAACTGTAATCGTGGATATATAAGATGATATTATTGCTTGTGTACTGAAAACAATGATAAACAATACACACTTGCTTTACATATTGCAAGCATGACCCAAAGCGGCAGCTCTGTTGCGCCTTTGAGTGGATTTTTTCCATGCCAGTGGAAATGTACCATACTCGCAAATCAAACTGAGAGATTGAAGAGGCTGAAGGCAGCCACAGACACACTGTGGTCTCCTGTACTCTCTGTCTGACTGTAGATTCTGAGTGTGTTTGTGTGGCTGCATCAGCCTCTCCCATCTATCTCAGTTTGATTTCCGAGTACTCCGTTTCAAACAAATAAGGCTGGGCATAGAAATGCATCTCCTCTTGGACTTCAAACTCTTCAGACATGTATTGTAAGTTCCCTGTCAAAAAGCTACACTTTGATGCTGCGTTGATTTAGCGCATTGGGAACAACTTTAGGTGTGACCAGCTGTGAATATTTGTGCAACACGTCAATGAAATTGACCAGAATTTAAAGCCTATGCTGGTGACATCATTAGATAAATAGATGCATCACAGGTGCATTGTCAGATCTTTTGTCTTCAGATCACTCTGTGTGTTGTGCTTCATGAGGCTGTCAGAAACTTTCTACTTTCCTCTGTTAGGAGTTAGATTTTGTTAGGTAGTGCGCAGAAACCTTTCTCTTTTTAAAAAATAAAATAAAATGACTGAAAGACAGAGCAAGCAGTGTGTGTTCCCTTTTTTTACACTCTATGGCTGAGAGGGACACACACCAGTTTTGTTTTGTATGTTTGGGGGAAGAGCATGCTGCTCTTGCGCTGGGGCGGGTGTAAGCATTGCGATCTGTTCTCAGTCAAAATGCTTCACACTCATCTTGCTTTCTTCCGAGAATCAGTGCCCACACTTCCATCGTGGGGCTCTCATATGGATCTGGCAGAGGAGCGAGAGACGGGTCCATCCCTATCGCTCGCTCTCTCCCCAAATCCAGCTGGTCCTTCCCGTGATCCTGAAGCACGCTCCGGCGCCTCTGCGGCTCATGAAGGGGACCGTGAATCTCTTGAGTCTGCGGACTTCGAGTTACCCACCTCCGAGCATTCCGGGCATGATAATAAATCATCAGAGGAATTACTCGAGGTGATTACTCGTGCAGTGGCCAGGCTTCAATTAGACTGGCCATGTGAACAAGAGACCCCAAACAGATTTCTGTCTGGTGGCCAACGGAAGGGAACGCCTCATTAGTCCCTTCCTTTCTTTGATGATGTATAAGGTTTCCTCCATGAACGAGAGAGCTCGTTATGGAGGAAACCTTATACTTCCTGTGTCTTTGTGCCCTCGACATCAATATATTCGACTATTGTGGGTGCTGAGGCACGGGAATATTTGGTGATGCCGCCGGTTGAAGAGACACTTGCGGGTTATCTCTCACCTGGCTCGGCATCATCGTTAAAAAGACCCACTCTCCCCACAAAGCCGGACCACCTCCACGCTTGTGGGGAAGGCTTATCAGGCAGCAGGTCAGGCTGGTGCTGCCTTGCACACTATGGCAGTGTTACAGGCGTACCAGGCTGATCTGCTGAAGGACATGAGTGCGGGCACCACGGTCGATGAGGAAGCTTTCTCCGAGCTTCGTCGAGCCACGGATCTGTCTCTCTGCGCGACCAAGCAGACGGCCCGCGCAATTGGCCGGTCTATCTCTGCTTTAGTCAACATGGAGAGACACTTATGGCTCAACCTGTTGGGCATCAGAGACAAGGACAAAGTTTTCCTTCTCGATGCCCCGGTTTCGCTTTCTAGCTTATTTGGTGATGCTATGAATGTAGTTATCACCAGGTTCCGGGAGGCGAAAAGTCACGAGGAAGCCTTCGGGCAATTCCTTCCTCGCCGCCACCCAGCCTTGCCCCGGTCCTTCTAGAAGGGAGGCTCAGAAACAAAGCGTGGTGAGTCGCGCTCCCCCTCGTAGAGACTGGGGACCGGCTCGTTGCCCTCAGCAGCACCCAAAGAAAGACCTCAGGGCAGTAATTTCTAAGAGGAAAAATCCCTGACGGTCTTGTGCCCAGCCTTGTGGGGGTAGCTCCCCCTCCCGATACCCCCAAAAAATGTTGGGTGTACCTTTGCAACCTGGCTGAGTCCAAGACACTCGACATCCCCTCAACAGGAAGTGTCAAAATAAATACCCATCTCAGAGAACCTGGCAGCGTGGAAACTTCTGCCAGGTATTTCTATGTGGGTCCTAAGAACAGTAGAAAAAGGCTACAGAATTAAACTGCAAAATCTCTTGATCAAAGGGGCCATAGAACATGTTCCCCTTCCAGAGAAAGAGTCAGGTTATTACAGCAGATACTTCCTGGTTCCCAAGAAGGGTGGGGGGTTGCTTTGGATATTAGATCTTCGAGACTTGAATCGCTCAGTCAGGGTGTTCAAGTTCAAGATGCTAACTATAAAGACGCTCGTGTCCCAAATCTAACATCACGATTGGTTGGTCACAATCGATCTCATGGACGCATACTTTCATATAGAAATTCTGCCACAATGCAGGAAGTTCCTGAGGTTTGCTTTCGAGGGTGAAGCCTTCCAATATCGGGTTCTTCCATTTGGCCTTGCCCTATCATCCCACACATTCACGAAATGCATGGATGGAGCACTGGCTCCTTTGCGACTCCGGGGCATCCGCATTCTGAATTACATAGAAATACAGTCTCAAGAACTGGCAGTTCAGCACAGGGATATCATCTTAGCTCATCTGGTTTCTCTGGGTCTGAGACTCACCGTCAAAAAGAGCATTCTCTCTCCCACTCAGGGAATTACCTATCTGGGCATTGTATGGAATTAATTTACGATGCGGGCACAATTGTCTCCCACTCGAATCGTGTCCATTCAGAACACCCTGAGCAAAGTCAGGCTAGGCCAAGTTTGCACTGTTCGTCAGTATCAACGAATACTAGGTCTCATGGCATCTGCGTCCTCGGTGATCCCTTTGGACCTTCTGCACATGAGACCGTTTCAGTTGTGGCTAAAAGCCAGGGGATTTCATCCAAGGGCCAGTCCACTAAGGCTAAAAAGGGTTATGTGCCGCACGCTTCGTACCCTTTCTATGTGGATCAGACCCTGGTTCCTTACTTTGGGTCCCACTCTAGGTGCGTCTTGCCATCGCAAGTTGCTAATGACAGATGCCTCCCTGACGGGCTGGGGAGCGGTCTTAAGTGGTCGTCCAGCTCAAGGGGAATGGGAGGGTCATCAGCTCGATTGGCACATCAACTGCCTCGAGCTGATGGCGGTATTTCTGGCCCTGAAATACTTCCTCCAGCATTTGAGAGGCTGCCATGTCCTGGTGCGGGTGGACAACATAGCAACAGTCTCTTACATAAATCATCAAGGAGGTCTACGTTCATGCCAGCTGAACACTTTGGCACGTCAGATTCTCCCAGGGCAAGCTCCTGTCAGTCAGGGCAGTTTATATCCCTGGATGCCTGAATGTGGGAGCAGATTTACTGTCCAGACAGAAAATACCGACGGGGGTGGAAACTCCACCCCGAGGTAGTGGAACAAATCTGGGTGAGATATTACAGGGCAGAATTGGACCTCTTCGCCTCTCAACAGACAGCGTAATGTCCCCTCTACTTCTCTCTAATTCACCCAGCCCCCCTGGGACTGGACGCGATGGCGAATACATGGCCCAGAATACGCCTGTATGCATTTATCCGGTTTTTCTGCTCACTGGAGTCTTGGCCAGAGTTCGCCAGCAAGGGTCCTGCCTCTTACTGATAGCGCCGCGCTGGCCGAACGGGGTATGGTTCTCGGAGATAATGTCTCTTCCCAGTATTACATCCCAGGCCCGAGCTGTGGAACCTTCATGTTTGGCCCCTGAAGGGTACCAACTGAGGGACACTGGGCTTTCACCTGAAGTTATTGCGACCATTCTAAGTGCTAGGGCTCCCTCTACTTGGCTAGGTGTCCCTCTGCAGCATGTTTGTGATGCGGCAGGCTGGTCCTCTCCGCACACATTCATAAGATTTTATTGTTTGGATGTTCGTCTCTCTCCAGGCTTTTATGTCTTTAAGTCAACATCACAAGCTCATGTAGCCATGACTGTCCAAGAGCCAGCGCCAGTAGCCATTACCGTCCAAGAGCCAGCACCAGTAGCCATGACCGTCCAAAAGCCAGCGCCAGTGGTCGTGCCCGTCCAAGAGCCAGTGCCCCCCCGAGTCTCCCAGGGCTCCTCCTCTCGAGCCTCCCAGGGCTCCGCCTCTCAAGTCTCTCGAGCCTTCCAGGGCTCCTCCTCTTGAGCCTCCCAGGGCTCCTCCTCCCGAGCCTCCTAGGGCTCCGCCCCTCGAGCCTTCCAGGGCTCCGCCTCTCAAGCCTCTCGAGCCTTCCAGGGCTCCGCCTCTCAAGCCTCTCGAGCCTTCCAGGGCTCCGCCTCTCAAGCCTTCCAGGGCTCCGCCTCTCGAGCCTTCCAGGGCTCCGCCTCCCGAGCCTTCCAGGGCTCCGCCTCTCGAGCCTTCCAGGGCTCGGCCTCCCGAGCCTCCCTGGGCTCCGCCCCTCAAGTCACTCGAGCCTTCCAGGGCTCCGCCTCCTGAGCCTCCTACGGCTCTGCTCCCAGGGACTCCAGAGCCTTCTAGGGCTCCGCCTCCAGAGCATCCTACGGCTCTTCTCCCCGAGCCTCCTACAGCTCCGCCTCCCGAGCCTCCTTCGGCTCCGCCTCCCAAGGCTCCATCCCTCGAGTCTCTCGAGCCTCCCAGGGCTCCGCCCCTCAAGCCTCTCGAGCCTTCCAGGGCTCCGCCTCTCAAGCCTTCCAGGGCTCCGCCACTCGAGGCCCTCGAGCCGCTCAGGCCTCCGCCTCCAGAGTCCACCAGGCCCCCGTCTCTAGAACCTCCTACGGCGCCACCTCCCTCGGCTCTGCCTCCAGAGCCTTCCAGGTCTCCGCCTCTAGAGCCTCCTACGGCGCCACCTCCCTCAGCTCCGCCTCCTGAGCCTCCAGAGCTTTCCATGGTTCCGCCTCCCTCGGCTCCACCTCCTGAGCCTCCCACGGCTCCGCCTCCTGAGCCTTCCACGGCCCTGCCTATGCCTCCTTCGGCGCCGCCTCCCAAGTCTCCTACGGCTTCGCCTCCCGCGCCTCTCCTGGCTCCACCTCCGAGGCCCTCCTCAGCTCTGCCCCGAAGCCTTCCTCAGCTCTGCCCCCGAAGCCTCCCTCAGCTCCGCCTCCTGAGCCTCCCTCCGCTCCGCCCCAGGGTCTCCTGCGGCCCTGCCTACGCTTCCTTCCGCGCCGCCACCCAAGTCTTCCATTGCTCCGCCTCAGAGGTCCTCCTTGGCCCCGCATCACACGGCTCCACCCGCTTCCCCAGTGGCCACTCCCAGGCCACCCAAACCGGTCCTAGCCCTGTGGCCACCACCCTGGCCTCCTAAACCTGTCCCTGCTCAGTGGACGCCCCCCAGACCACCTGACCCAGTCCCCGTCACATACCCCGTGGACCGCCTGTCGGCCCCTTGCGTCTCCGTGCCTGCCTGTCTTGCCCTCCTGGACTTCCTGCCTGCCCCTTGTGCCCCCTTGGACTGTCTGTCTGCCCGTTGTGCCCCCCTGGTCTGTCTGTCTGCCCCTTGTGCCCACTTGGACTGTCTGTTTGCCCCTGGTGCCCTCATGTTGTTTTTGTGGGGTTTTGTCTTTTCTTTTGTTTTAGGATCATCTGGAATCCGATCCTTTGAGGGGGGATTCTGTCATGTTCATTGTTGTCTTTTGTTCTTTTTTGTGCTTTTATGTTGAAGTTTAGTTTAGTTCCTGTTTCCTGTTTGGTTTTCTGTAGTCCTTTGTAGTTCATTTTTATGATTGGTGTTCCCTTGATAGTTTCCTCCAGGTGTCCCTCATTCCCTTGTTTGTTCCTTTATGTATTTAAACCCTGCCTTTCCTCTGTTTGATTGTCGATCGTTGTATGTGTTAGTTCCTTGTTTCCTGCCCTGTTCCCTACTTTCACTTACTCGTTCGAGGTTCCTGTGCCCTTCGTAGATGTTTCCATGTTCTGTCAAGGTTTAGTCTCTGTTTTCCCTTCGTGGATGTTTCCTTTGTTTTGTGTTATTTTTAGTTAGGTTTAGTCTCTGTTTTCCCATTGTGGATGTTTCCTTTTGTTCCTGTGTTATGTATTATTTGTAGTTTTAGTTGTTGCAATAAAAGTTCCGCGTTTGGATCCACACCTCCCATTTGCCTCTGTCTCTATTCATAACAACTTGTAAAGGCTAAGAAAATCTTTGAAACCAGACTCAGTCAGAACCAGAATCTGTCAGCTAATTTGCCCCTTCTTATGAACTGTTTTAGATAGATAATTAGATTTTTGCTTTTAGAGTGTTTGTATGGTGGAATTTAATTATCATAGATAATTCAATCCAAGAATTAATTTAAGTTTTTACAAGCATACCATGTCTATTGCTTTGCCATCCATTCAAATATCTCTGATTTAGACACAAGAATGAATTATGGTTTAATAATCTCATGCCAGCAGAGAACTGAGGCCTGTCGTGCTACTCTGCTAACCTGCTCCGGAACAGGTTTTATTCTGGCTAACAGATCGTAATAGATACTGAATCAATCAGCTGTGAGCAAAGTGATATCTGACACAATAGTCACCCCCCTGTTTCTCTTGCTTCTCAGAAAATATACAGTATATATATATATATATATATATACACACACACACACTACCATTCAAAAGTTTGGGGTCACTTGCCTGAATAGTTTCTCATGATCTTAAAAATCTTTTGATCTGAAGGTGTATGTTTAAATGTTTGAAATTAGTTTTGTAAACAAAAAATATAATTGTGCCAACATATTAATTTATTTAATTAACTAAAATTTGTATTTATTTATTTTTTATTTATTTTTATTTTTTTATGGATGACTTGGACCGAATAATTAAGAAAAGCAGCCACTATGTGCCCATCATTAGATGGGAAATCCTTCAATACTGTTTAAAAAGGTATCCCATGGTGATTCCTCAAGAAGTTGGTTGAGAAAATGTCAAGAGTACATGTTTGCAAAATCTAGGCAAAGGGTGACTACTTTGATGATGCAAAAATGTAACACTGTTTTGATTTATTTAGAATTTTTTTAGTCACAACATATTTCCCATAGTTCCATTTATGTTATTGCATCATTGTGATGACTTTACTATTATTCTAAAATGTGAAAAAAGAAAAGAATTATAATAAAGAAGTGAATGAGTAAGTGACCCTAAATATATATATATATATATATATATATATATATATATATATATATATATATATATATATATATATATATATAAAATTGATTAAGATGTACAGTACTGTATGTATTAAGATTTAATATACTCTAGTAGGCCTATTGTGACAGGGCGGAGGGCGGGGCAGGGTCGTGATTATACACCCGGTCCCTTATCAGGCTAATTAAGCCTCCGAGAGGGATAAAGGCTGATTGCGGATGGTGGTGCGATGAGAGAGAGATCGTTTACAGACATGTCCGTGTGTGTGTTTTTCTTTTGTTAAAAGTGAATCATTAAAATATTGTTTATATCGCCAGGCCGGTTCTCGCCTCCTCCTTTCCATCGAACTGCTTTACACCTATATATTAAAGGGGTCATGACATGGTTTTTTTTATTGTATTATTATGTTCCCTTAGGTGCAATTATAGTATTAATATATTTTTTTTTAAGAAAAACTTTTAAAATCTAGTGATTTATGACCTTTTCCCACCCTGTTTCTCATCCTCTGATTCAAACAGTCTGTTTTGGGGGCGTTTTCCATTTAAGACTTCAGTGTTAACGCCCACTGTTATGATTGGCTAACGTCAGTGCCTATGTATCAATTATTGACGCCTCCAGCCAGAACAATATGCAAGTAAACTAAGTAAAAACACTGTGATTATTCATAATGAATGAAATTGCGCTTTAAAAAGTAGTTTAAAGTTTAAAATAGATTACTTACAGTTTGCGTCGTCGTTGTTCCCAGAATAGTCGGCACAGACTTATCTTTGAGCAACAGTTTTCTGGCAAAGCCAGCATCATATTGAGATTTGTTCTCAAAACAGTCATCCTTAAAATGTACAGAACAAACGCTTAAGTTAACACTGCCGTGACTGGGACGTCCGCAAAAAATAAACTGCATCCATTTTTCCCTGACGTCTGGATCTTTCGGCAGCTTATTCAGAGGTTTTGTTTGACCACAGCCAGGAACAGCACATCTGTGTGGCATCGTAATTTTCCTGTGCACAAGTAGTCTCTGTCAGAGCTCGCTGTCCATCGACTGAACACTTGTGAGGCGACGGCGATACTGAAATGAGCGTAGTTGTCTTGCGCTTAAAGCGTAGTTATCTTGTGCTGGAGGCGGTCATATGCAAACGCTGTTACGTCACTTCTAACCGACACGTCACTTCTAACCATGAATCCAGAACGAGCTGTATTTTGAGCTTGATTAAATAAATGATTCGTTTAGAATGGGGAGGACGTCTTAAAATATTAAACTTGCAGGACGTTTTAATGATACAAAGACCTCTTATATACCAAAAGATCAAGGCAAATTTGGTTTCTCATGTCATGACCCCTTTAAGATTATTAAAATTGTTTATAAAATTGTATATTTGATTGATTAGATCTTTTGAACAACATATTACAAATGTATTGAGTAATATACAATAATATTTTATATTATAGTCTCTTTGCATATCTTTACTTACTACAGTTGTGGCCAAAAATATTGGCACCCTTGGTAAATATAAGCAAAGAAGGCTGTGAAAAATATGTCTTTATTATTTATCCTTGTTATATTTCATTCCAAATATTCACAAAAATCTATCCTCAAATGGATATCAAATAATTGCAAACACAAAAATCTATTATTTCTGTCAAATATACGTGTGGCACAATTATTGGCACCCTTTTATTCAATACTTTGTGCAACCTCCCTTTGCCAAGATAACAGCTCTGAGTCTGAGTAAAAAGAGCCCCACAATGTTAAAAATCCGCCACCATATTTAACCGTGGGCATTGGGTACTTTTCCATATGGCTAACTCTCTGTGTGCGCCAAACCCATTTCTGGTGTTTGCTGCAAAAAAGCTCTATTTTCAATTATATTCTTATAGCCACTGCCATTTTTTGAAGCGCAATATCCGTTTGCCACACATTCAGATATATTTTACTCGTAAGAATTTCTAGGGGTGCCAGTAATTGTGGCAAATGTGTTTTGGACTTTTGTGAATATTTTGAATGAAAGATAACAAGGATAAACAATAAAGACATTTTTTTCACAGTCATCTTTGCTCATATTTGCCAAGGGTGCCATTTTTGGCCACAGCAGTAATTGTATCTGTATGCAGTACCTGATGCTTAGAACCTTGGAAAGAATACTTCTACACATTTCAAATCAATTCAATATCACATTATATTCAGTTATTTTTTTTCCGGGAGTCACCTCAAACTTGTATAAAGATTTAATATATTCATAATGGTCTTTTGATCCCGTTAATAATGGATTCGTTGAACCCGTTCTAAACCGGTTTGGTTTCTAACTGTTTAATGTAACTAGCTTCGTGAAACAGGCCTCGTGGACCTACATCTACACAGATCACCAGACTGTGAGTTTGTGTGTATGTATGACTGTATTATCACTTCCATGGCTTATTTTAAATTATATTGTCATATTTTATACTACACTACAACTACAGACACTACAATCTAGGCCTGTCACAATAACTACTTTTGTTAGACTATATACTGTCGCAGAAATAATTGCAATAAACAATATTATTGTCATTTTAAGACCATTTTATGCCACTGATATAATGATAATATAATAGCATAATAATGCAAGTACACCCTTTCAAAGAGCAATTCACTTTTAATTCTTAAGAATATTCAGACATTGGAATCGGAATGTCAAAAAAATATTAGAGTCGGGAAGGCCCCTCTCCATCTCCACCTGCGGTTTCTGTTCCCAGCTCGAAAAACTGGATGAAAGGTTATGTTTTAGATGAGCTTTTAGGTTAGTTGTAGGACTGGGCAACATGGCTTCAGAAATTATATCTCCCTATTTTTCAGCAAATTGGTGATAATCAATATAAATCTCGATAATTACGTTTTATGTTTTTTTCAATCAGAGGAACCTTCATTATGGGCCAGTGGTGGCTCAGCAGTTAAGGCTCTGGGTTACTGAACGAAAGGTCAGGGGTTCAAGCCCCAGCACCGCCAAGATACCACTGTTGGGCCCTTGAGCAAGGCCCTTGACCCTATCTGCTCCAGGGGTGCTGTTTCATGGCTGACCCTGCGCTCTGACCCCAGCTTAGTTGGGATATGTGAAAACAACTGCATTTCATTGGCTCTGTACCTGTACTCTGCACAATGACAATAAAGTTGAATCTTAATCTTAATTTCATCTAAACCCATTGTAGCCAAGTAGAATTCATATTTTAATGGTATTACATAAATATCTATTTTAAAATGAAGAAGGCATGTTTTCCACAGTTTTTTACTAGGAATAGTAAATTGTAATAATTTTCATTGATTTTATACTCATGTTTAACAAACAATCATACATGGAAGCTTAATAAAAATCTTATGAATCTTATGAATTTTTGTGAATCCTGATGAATATTGCATCATACTAAATGTTAAAGTTTATTATTATAATATAATACTGAATTATTAATATTTTCAGGATAAGATTTGTTAAAGATAAATTCATATATTTCTGTCCTATTTACTTCACCCTAAACTGGAGTTTAAATTTTGACAATGCAGTCGTGTTTATTTCAGCTTCACCAGGAACTTTTACTATGAAACAGGAAGTGCAATGTTTGTTTGACAGTTACGAGTTTCGCATCTTGTGAACCACTGTTCCGCGTATGCGTAGATTTGGATAATCATTTGTAGTGGTTACTGATGTTTGGAATTGTGCGAATGATTGAATGTGCAGTACTTCAAAATGCAGGTGAACTGCTCTAAAAACATGAGCCCACGAGTCCTGCCACCCCCCGCGTGTGCACAAATCAGCGCGTCACCGGTTCATTCTGAAGCACACACAGACCATGTTTATCTGTCTTTAATTGCAGCATTTGGCAGTTAAAAAATCACATATGATCATATCTCCATTTTTATTAATTATACAGTCCTGAAGGACCATGACATTAGTCTACTGGTGCACTCTATGAAACTTAATGTCCAAATAAAAGGCTCATTAAAATCATTGCGATATTCACAATAGTGTTGAATTTTATATCGTCAGCAAAATCATTGGGATTATATCGTGGGTATTCGATGTATCGCCAAGCACTTTTATTGGCACTTTTCATTGTCACTGTTTTAAACAAAAGTATTTTGCAAAAGGTATACATTAAAGCACCAACTATATGATTTATTTTTTTCCATATGTGGCAACACCTCTAAACTCACCAGGGTGTGATCTGAGACTAAAACGTTTCCAATTGAGCAAACAATAGCAGATTCAATGTATTTATAAAAATAAATCTATTCTAGAATAAATCTTATCTAATGAAAAAAATGTATAGTCCCTACCAAATGGGTTCAAAAGTCTCCAAATATCTGTAAGACCAATAGTTTTACACATCCTGTGAAGTGTCAATGTTGCTCTAGGGAGCTTGCACACTTTTGCTTCACTGTGATCAAGTGATTAAAGTCTCCTCCCAATATTATATCTTGAGAGGTGCCAGCAAATTGCAACATTCCTTCAAGATCTATAAAAAGTCCCTGATCATCAGCATTAGGTGTGCGTAAATATTAGCTAAAATCAACCCTTGCCCCTGAATTTCTGCTAAAACAAAAATTACTCTTCCTAATTTAGCTTTCCTCGCTTTGGAGAAAAGTGTCTGACAAATGAATAAATGTAAAATTTAAATGTCCTCTGTTTAAGACATTTGATTTGTAGATGTTTACTTATAAATGTAATGACTCCCCTGCTCTTACTCGAGCCAGCAGAAGAAAACATGTCCACCCCATATCATCCCAAATTTTTCAGCTTCCTGCAGGGAAAGATGCATTTCTTGAAGAAACACTATCACATTTCTTTTGTTTAAGAAAATAAATAACCTTCCTTCTTTTTATGGGGTGCCCCAACCCATTCACATTCCACGCAGAGAAAATAATTTTGTAAAAAATAATATTATAAAGACCACAGTGCAACGATCAACCCCAGAACAGAAAAAATTATAATATACGCATTAACCCCACGTACGACAGTGCCAACTTGAGTTCATCCCTCTAAACTCAAAAAGTCCATGTACGCTTACGAGAGCCCCCACGACAACTTTGCCGTCGGATTGCCGTGTTTCTATACAAAAATGTTTAATATATTAGACAACAAAAGATAATCTATAAAACAAACTCCAGCCCATAAGCGGAAAAATACCAAAAAAAATTTCATCCACTTAATTGTCTTGAAGGTGTGTGCCTCCACAAAACAAGCTCCAGACTCTTACAGAACAAGCACAAAAAATAAATAAAATAAATAAAAAATGGGCCGTTCAGTTCATTGGGCAAACTCACTCCAATGTCCTCAAGAATATTGTACAAAACCAACTCCAGCCAACATGAGGCATAAAACTCAAAACAAGCAGATTCATCCACAAGCTGTACCGAAGAAATTATATTACACAAACAAACTTCAGCCACTAGGCGGAACCAGCACAAAACTAAACGGAAAAGGCGCTCAGTTTCCTCGGACAGTCGAGTGTATGTTCAGTGAGACAGGTAGACTAGGCGACAACATAAAAATAACCAAATGGCTTACTCACTCCAATGTTTTTATGTAGGCCAATGCTTGTTGTGGGCATGTAAATATTTAACATCCTTAGTATCTATTCTCAGTTTGGCCGGGAACCTCAGTGTAAAAGCGAAATTCCATTGATGTAAGAGATTCTTGCATTTCCTGAATCATTCACGTTTCTCTCTTGTTGAATTTGTCTGGGATAAGAAAATGTTGTGGTTCCTCCAAGAAAGCCTTCCTTTACTCCTTCACGCTTTTCTTGGCGTTGAGCCTCAACCCCAGAGAAACCAGATGAGCCAAGACAATATTCCTGTGCTGTAATGCCAGTTCTATTGACTGTGCTAGTATCAGCCAGTCATCTATGTAATTCAGAATGTGGATGCCCCAGAGTTGCAAAGGAGCCAGTGCTGCATCCATGCATTCCGTGAATGTGCGGGGTGATAAGGCTAGAACAAATGGAAGAACCCGATATTGGAAAGCTTATCCCCGAAAGCGAACCTCAGGAACTTTCTGTGTTGTGGCAGACTTTCTATATGAAAGTACGCATCCATGAGATCGATCGTGACCAACCAATCGCGATTTTGGATTTGAGACACGACCGTCTTGACGGTTAGCATCTTGAACTTGAACGCCCTCGGAGCGATTAAAGCCTCGAAGGTCTAAAATCGAACGCAACCCCCCATCCTTCTTGGGAACCAGGAAATATCTGCTGTAGTAACTCTTTCTGGAAGGGGAACATGTTCTATGGCCCCTTTGACCAAGAGATTTTGCAGTTCATTCCACAGTAAACATGCTTTCTCCGGTTTAACGGTAGTGGGAACCACAATGTTGAAACGCGGAGGATAGCAAATTCAATTCTGTAGCCTTTTTCTACTGTTCTTAGGACCCACATAGAAACACCTGGCAGTAGTTTTCATGCTGCCAGGTTCTCTGAGATGAGTATCGATTCTTCCTGTTGAGGGGATGTCAAGTGTCCCATGCCCTGGACTACGGCAGGAAGCAACGGCACACCCAACATTTTGCTGGAAACCGCTAACTCCCGAAACACCAGAGGCGGCCGAAATGGAGCAGTTTCGTGGGGTTATCGGGAGGATACAGGTGGATGTTTCACTTGACCCGTCCCAAGGGGGGGCTACCGCCACAAGGCTGGGCATAAAACCGTCAGGGTTTTTTCCTTTTTAGAAATAACTGCCCTGAGGGGGGAGCACGATTCGCCACACTTTGTTTTTGAGCCTCCCGTCTAGAATTACCGGGGCGGGGCTGGGTGGCTGATGGCCACTCCCCCTGAGTGCGGCGAGGAAGGAATATCCCAAAGGCTTCCTCTTGGCTTTTTGCCTCCTGGTGATAACTACATTCATAGCGTCACCAAATAAGCCAGAAGGCGAAACCGGGGCATCGAGAAGGAAAACTTTGTCCTTATCTCTGATGCCCGACAGGTTGAGCCATAAGTGTCTCTCCGTGCTGACTACAGCAGACATAGACCGGCTAATGGCGCGAGCCATCTGCTTGGTCGCGCGGAGAGACAGGTCTGTGGCTCGACGAAGCTCAGAGAAAGCCTCTTTGTCGATTGTGTTGCCCGCACTCAGGTCCTTCAACAGATCAGCCTGGTATGCCTGTAACACTGCCATAGTGTGCCGGGCAGCACCAGTCTGACCTGCTGCCTGATAAGCCTTCCCCACAAGCGTGGAGGTGGTCCTGCACGGCTTTGTGGGGAGAGTGGGTCTCTTTAGCGATGATGCCGAGCCAGGCGAGAGATAACCCGCAAGTGTCTCTTCTACCGGCGGCATCACCGAATACCCCCGTGTCCTACGATACGATATAGCTCCTAGGATAGTCGAATATGTCGACATCGACACAGGAAGTTTAAAGATTCCTCCATGAACGAGAAAGCTCGTCATGGAGGTCATCAAAAATAGGAAGGGACTGATATAGCGTTTTGAAAGTTTTGAGCGTTTGGGGGTCTCTTATTCATGTGGCCAGTCTAACTGTAGCCTGGTCACAGCCCGAGTAACCACCTCGAGTAATTCCTCAACCACTTAATTATTGCGTGGAATGTTCAGAGGTGGGTGCTCAAAGTCTGCAGACTCGTGAGATTCAGCATCCCCCTTGTGAACCGAAGAGGCTCCGAAGCGCGCTTCAGGCTTATGAGAAGGATCAGCTGGATCTGGGGAGAGAGCGAGCGAAAGGGACAGACCCGTCTCTCGCTCCTCAGCCAGATCAATGCGAGAGCCAATTACAATTTTTTTTTCTCCAGACACCACTCATACACCCAGCCATTCAGTGACACTAATCTACTACAAACCTCATACCATGACTAGCAGGGAGGGGGTCAGAGCATATTACAGTGTCTGACATCGTTTTTACAAGTTCACACACCTCTTTAACATTATCTCTAGTGATCTCCGACTGGCGAAGCCGGACATCGTTAGTGCCGACATGAATAACAATTGAAGAAAATCTAAGTTTAGCATTAGCCAGCACTTGTAAATTTGATCTGATGTCAGACACTGTGGTACCCCAAATGTATTTAACGATGCTGGCTGGAGTCTCTATTTCCACATTCCTTACAATAGAATCTCCAATGACCAAGGCTCTTGCTCCCACTGAGAATCATGTTGAATCACTGAGTGGGGAGAATTGATTGGAAACCCTGACAGGAACGGGAGAGTGGTGTCACTTTGCTGAGCGAGTATGCCGCTGACATGTCACCCAAACACCCTGCTGCTGGCTCTTCAGCCAGAAACAAAGCGTGTGTGATGCTCGCTGTTCTACCCGCATCCAAAATTTTCTCACTGACCTCCACAAGCATTCGGATGCGGATCTCTAACTCATTAACCTTCTCTGTCAGCCTGACTAATTCCTTTTATCACATGTGAATTCCTCACTGCTGATGGTAGAAGCTATAGTAAACATGTGGCACGTAATGCAGGATGCAATAATATGAGCGGATATCATGACCTGCCGCAATTGTTTGTTGTTGTTGGTTGTTCCTGAGCGACGAGGGTTTGAGATCGATGTGAATCCCTCACGCAATTGTTTGTTGTTATGGTTGTTCTTGATAAGTGGTGCTTTGAGATTGATGCAATAATCTATGTAACAGAGGGGAAAACGTGTGCATGCTGTAAAATGCACACAGTTTAATCTGAATAATAAATAGAAAGTTGATGCATGCTGAAAAATGCACGCATTTGAATCGCGATAAGAGAATAATGCAGGGTGAAACCTGATGCGTACTGAAAAAATTGCAGATATTAAAGATTAAAAGCTGGAAATAGATAGATAAGCGATGCTAAAAAAGCTAGCAGGCTACAAACACAGACTCGAGCTAGGCGCCAGCAGCAACAGGAAGTGAACAGTGAGGCCTGTTTTTCTACATAGTCACTCACAGCGATGGTCAGTTCTCTTCAGTGCCCGAAGCTCAGAAGTAAAACAAGGCGATGATCATGAAGAGGGTATCAGCCTTGTCTTAATGGGAGCGTGCTCTTCACAAGCATCAGATATGACAAAGTTATAATTTGAGAGGATCTCTGAAGGACAGAACAGTTTAGCAGAGTCAGAATGTAAGGGTGCACAGATGGAGGCAGAGAAGGATGAAGGATCAACTGCTTTGAGGTTGCGATATCATGGTTTTCTTGTATGATTTATAGAGAGGAAAATTAAAAGAAAATTCTATACATTTTTGATCAGAGATACCATTCTGTGAACCAGTTTTAGAGACATTATTACGACCTGAATCATTATCAAGACTAAATCAAGTATGTGACCATGGTTATGGGTAGGAAATTTTACATGCTGTACTAAATTGAAGCAATCAAGAACATTCATGAGTGCAGTTGCATTTGTACAGTCAGTGTCAACATGACTATTCAAATTACCAAATAGTATAACATGGGATGACATAGCACAGGCAACAGTGAAGAGTTCACTAAATTCAGAGAATAAAATGGGGCTGAGACTGAGATTTAACTTGTATTGTTAACAACCACTGGTGATTCTCATGTTAACATGATTTTAGTGTGATAAAATTGCTTACTAAACACATCTGTGCAGAGATCTATCCAATATTACCACTTTGTTGCCATGACAATGAAACCGTGTAATCCTGATACTGGATATACTGTAACTTTACACAGAAATGGTTAGTAAGTGATTTTATTGCACTAAAATCATGTTAACATGTATAATGATATAATCAACATTATGCCACACATTGAGTTTCACTTGTATTGAACCTGGAATATCCCTTTAATTTTGGACCTTGCATGCAAACTTTCGACCAGTATGCATGTAATGAGCCTCCGTGATGGCTTTAGGAATCTCTTCGCTTGCTCTGATATATGTATATATACTGTGGTGAGATGCTGCTTGATGCTGTTTTCCACTTAAAGACAGAACAACTTTTCCCAACAAAAGCAAAATGTAAAGGCTACTGTTTTAGCCTGCAGTCATAGCATTACTCAGATATTTGCCTAATTGGAGAATTGGATGAACATTTCCTGATTTAGTTTGAAGGTTTTCCACGCAGTAGATAAATGCTCAATAAAGCAATAGCGAAGACACAAAGCCTTAAACCATAATTTAACAGTGATAATACCAATGAGAAAGCCAGTAAAAATATTGTAACAACAACAAATAGAACATTATGTATGACATATTTTAGCTAAATCATTATTATGCATATTTATACCTCACTGCATGGATTCCCATAATATCATTATTTTTAGAATGTTATTAGCACTTTGAATTAAATGTTGAATTTGTCCTTCAGATTAGATGCCATGATAAATAAATAGTTTATTCTGCTGCATTAAATGCAATTTCCTCTGCAATAAAAAATAAATAAAAATGTTATGTAAGTAATAAATGGTGCATACATTAAGATATATTGTATTACTCATATTTTGTGTAGTGGGGGGAAAGGGAGGCTTACTAAAGGGGCCATTAATAAGACAAATAATGTTTCACTTTTCCACAACTTATTTTCTGCAGTGACACCATGGAGAGCTTACAAGGCCATTTCTATAATTATCGTCCTGACTTTCTTTTTCCGCAGAGACGAGAGTCTGCTTCCCTCTCCAAAAAGACCAACAACACTTTCAATATCGTGGGAACCACTTACAGCATGAGTGTACCCAAAGATCCCGGACTGACCACCATCTCCAAGAGTGCCACGGCTACATCCACCCCATCGCAGCCCGTCCGAGAGATGCGACTGCCCAAAATGGATGGGGAGTACGTGCCGGAGGGGAGAAAGTCATACAATCGCGTCAGCAAAGTGGACAAGATCTCACGTATCATCTTTCCTGTACTCTTCTTCATCTTCAACTTGGGTTACTGGGCCACTTACGTCAACAGAAAGCCAACCATTGACCGGTCCAGTCCCCAAAAATGAACATGACTACCAAACCGCAAAAAAAAAAACTGCCAGTCCAGTCTTAACTGGCGACATGATGCTACTACTGCTTTCAAAATATGCGTTCATTTTTACATTTTCATATTCTTTTTTACAGTTTCTAGTTATCTGTCGGTGCCATACAGCCATGTAGATATACAAGCCTATGTACACTGCAAAAATGATTTGTCTTACTGAGTATTTGTGTTTGAAAACGCATAGATTTCGGTACATTTAAGCCTCTCATCAATACTAAAAAGGCATTTTCCTCCACCGAAAATTGAGCATTTCGAAAATGCTCTCCATTTCCACATCCTTTGGAAAACTATAATGTTAGGAAACTGAATTTTCAAACAATAATGGATTAGTGTGGATGTGGCCTAGGACTTATTTTCAGAGAAATCTAACAACATTTTGTTGAAAATTTAGAAGGGGAAAACATTTATAATTTAAAGTGATAGCATGCACAAGACTTATATTATACCATATCTAATGCCATTTTGCTTCTCAAGTAAATCTGTCTTGTTTCAAGGATGTTTAGATGTATTTACTGGAAAACAAGACAGCAATACTGAGTAAGAAAGTAATTGTTTTGCAGTGTAGTACATTGTTGTTTTGTTTTGTCTAGGTTTTTATGTGCCATTTCCTTTGGTGTATGGGAAACAGTATGAATAATCAATATGACAGGTGTTGTATGGAGGATGATTACTTACCCACTCCACACACTGTGCATCATCAGGAGAAAATCTCCAGTCACCATTGGCTGTCGGTTGCCATGGCGAGTACCTTTAGCCTTTCAGCAGCCAGTTGCTATGTCCGTAGGAGCATTTTTATTAACCGCCCATTCGACTCTCTGCAGACCCAGAATAATATCATGTAGAATTATGTTCCCATCCCCATGGGTCTATCTGTGCATTTACCTGTCCAGTGACTCTTCTTGTTTTAATAGCCTGAGCAGGCTCCAAGATAAAGAAACTGTGTGCCTTTTTAATATCTCTCCCGATGAGATAAATAGTTTGGCACATGCTGACATTGTCTTCAAGCATACACCTACCTAATAAAAAACTTCAGTGTTGAATGAACTCTCACAGGTTGGTACTAAATTCAGAGTACTGCTGTATGCAAATTGATTTAATGCTGACGGCTCGACTGTGAGGCCCTGGGCCAGCCAGCCAGCGTTTCATTTTTTGTGGCCAATATGAGCAAGCGTTACCCGAGAAAGGATGTGTATTCAGTAAATTATGGCACTGTAACAGGCTATAAAGCATTTCAGTTGTGAGGAATATCAAGACCTGCTTTAAGACTTGAGCTAGTGCCACGCAAAAGGTACATGTATCCAATTTCATTACCTCACATTAAAGTGTAGGTGGTTTATTTGATCTTTACACAATGACCTGACCAGGCACAATGCGACAAGTTGCCAAGGACAAGCAGTTCTCCTGTCCACATTGAATGCAAAACTGCGGCATGACGTGACACAATATCAGTCCGATTTTTAGGGGTATATTTACTAAACACTCTTGCGTGTAGTATTAGCTGCTCAAACAATAAATGCACTGAAATACCGCTGAGCCTTGAGGGGGGAATTCACTAATAATGAATACAAGTGCTGTTTTTTTGCTTGCGTTTGGTTTAGCACCCAATTCACTGTAGGAATAATGCAAATCTGGCAACTGTGCAAACGTGGCCACATGTGTAATTTGACAAAACAATATGGCGCCGATCTCAGCTGAGTAACCTACATCTGGGAAGAAAGCTCATTAAGTTTTACAATAAAACCTGTTTGAGTAAAAAAAATCCGATACGTTATTTTAAAAATATCGCGAAATTGCACGCTGTTTAACACAATGACCATGTACATGGAATATAGCCTAATTCCCATTAAAATATCCTACATCCACTGATTCATCTAAAAGCTGGGAAAAGTTGCTTTCAGAGGCTGTATACAGAGATAGGAAGAAAATAAGGTGCATTTCAATCTGTTCTGAGACCAGTGCTGACAGGCAGCACACTGGAGGTTAAGTCATTCCCTAATTAGGAGGCAAGGAACCTTCCTATAGCTTTCCTATGCATGCAACATCCAGTCAAAAGTTCAGTTTCAGGCTGCAGATGATGTTTGGACCACTCAACATGTTTGGCAGACTTGGTGCAATGATAATCGGTACATAGATTCAGAATTGATCATGTATAATTTTATTTTAACATGGTTGACAGTGATTAGATGATGCCGGACATTATTTTAAATCCGAATTATTTATGCTAATTTCTGATGTAATCAGATTTTCACAACTTATTTGGACTGTCCACATATTGGATATACATTTTTAGGAAAAATATTTGGTCTAAAATACATACATATATGTATGTATGTATGTTATGTATGTATATTGCAGGTGAATATGTATATTGCATGTTTCTTAGGGCCGTTACATAGTCAACGCGAGCAAGTAACGCGAGTGACGCGAGCGACGCGCTCCCCTTCATAGTCTAAACAGTGGACGCAAGCAGACGCACGCGTCACGGGCGATGCGTGAAATGCAATACACCGCTCCCGCAACAGGGGTAGTAGAGTCTGGTGATATTAGTAGAGTCGGGTCACGTAATATTCACTTTTTGTGCCCTAGTAAACCTGTCACGGGCACTTTTCCAGTACGTTTTCACCTTATCTACGGTCTTTCCCATCGCGGTTGCAACCTTCCTCCAGGCATTTTCCAACGCTATTTTATTGGAGTGTAATTGCGATCGAACTGTCATATAAATCGCGGATGTATGCGTATAAGCTCGCATAATTTTTCCTCTTCAGCCGCCATTGTATTCAAATCTTCTGTAAACATAATATACTTGAATTAATTTACAATACTTGCAATGTCGCCCCCACCGACAACGCATAGTATTGCGTGCATCGGTAGCGTCGCAGTATCAAAAACTAGGACGACACATTTGGCTACGCATCGACGCATAATGGCGGCCGAAGCGTAGCGACGCGTAGCCTTTCAGACGCGTAAGCGTACCGATGCGTTGACTATGTAAGGGCCCTAGTTTACCACCTGCTTTCATCAGGCGATGAGCAAATAGAACAGTGTTTTGTGAATGAAGCACAATCTATAATGAGCCTAATTTACATAGAAAGGAGGAGTGTTTGTGTGGAAAGAAAATTAAAAAATTACTTAATTTAAATATTTAAGATATTAAAATATTATTTTAGCGCTGACTGCACCTGCTTAAACTAGATTGCAGGTGGTAAGTGAATATGCTGCAGGTTTTTGTGCGGAAATTCCTTACGTGAATTTGTCGCAACTGTTTTGTGAATTCGCCCCATGGTAAATGAATGCATTTACATTATTTTCAGCACAAAAATGCCCCCTTTCTATATAAATTAGGCTTATTATAGAATGTGCTTCATTCACAAAACACAGTGTAATTAACATTGTGCTAATACCGACTGAGGAAAGCAGGTGGTACAGATGTTTGTTTACATTTTCTATTGATCATGAAAACAGTTATTCACCAAGTAATGATCATTACTTGATCACAGTGGTGGAATGATGCTATACCGTCACTGTAAATTATGCCAGATTACAGTCCTCCAGTAGTACTCCCACAACCTAGAACCGGCAAGTTGTGGAATTGCGCTCTGCAAATTGGATTCAGCAGAGTTACATGATTTGCATAATTATAAGTGAAAGATGCCAAACCTGAGAGTGTGCAAATAAACGGTGCGATCAGCATGTAAAATTGATTCATAGTGAATTTTCCCTTTAATAATTACACTATGGGCAGGATTACCCAAAGCAACAATAGAAACTTACTAATCAACAAAATGTCACGTTGCCTGTTGCAGTCGGTAAGGACAAATCGCTTGTTGCTTTATCGCGTTATGCCTGGTTACATAACATTTTAGAATTTACATATTGAACAGTCTAGTATTCAACTTTGTGAATGCACTATGTTTATTGTTATTACTATTTCAATTGTATAAGTTTGTCAAATCATAATTTCCTGTAGATGTGTTGCAAGAGTATTTTCAGTGTTAATTTAAGCATATCAATCTGAGAGCAAGCGCTTAATATGGATGTGTACATATTTATGTGTTGTTCAATATCCAGAGTTTCATTATGATTTGTATGTATTTATTTCACATTTTGGGTTCAATTCTATTATGCATCTAAGTTTGGATAAAAAAAAAATAATCATTTGCATTCACTTAGAAAGTGCCAGGTTTACATGCAAATTTAAAATCAAGATTTTTTTTGTAGATAAACTAAAGAGTTGCGTAATGTACTTATGTGACAGCAAGCTGTATTAAGCAAAAAATCATTAACTTTACCATTTCATTCATTTCATAAACCAATAATGTAGCTATTGATCAATAGCTTCAGACATGACATCAAATCTCACTCATCAGTTTTAATAAGATATACTGTAAGCAAAAGTATAGATAGGGCCAATTATTTTAATATTCCAAATAAGAAAAGATGAGTTTTTTTTTCCATAACACGATACATTATGATTTATTAAGAATAAATTAATGCATGACAATCTCTTCATTAGCTACATCACCTTCACCCACATGCTATAATTGTGTTATCTTTCAAGAATGGGGCTTCAATTTTTGTATCTTGTAGCGGCCCTTCAAATAGCCGTATATCTGAAATGCATATCAGTAGGCTCCTAACGTCCCTAATGAGCTATGGTAGGGCTAGATCAAATGGTGTTGGTATTGATTGTTGACACAAGTAGTGCAAATCATATATCCACATTTAAGAAGTATATTTATATAGGAGTTTAAATATCTATTTATGCTAAATACATATCCGTTAGCATACATGATCTATGTTTTTTACAGTATAAGATACTATAACCTTTATAGCTTCGGTACAAATGTACAAAAACAATACTGGGTAGAGCTCTGTAGTGGCATGATAGTTGATTCAAATGTAAGAACAAGTAAAAGTTGTAATATTTTAGAAATTGTCAGCCCACTTGAAATAGAAGACTTAGTCATTCTAGTTCTGTAAACGTTGACGTTTTTCATCTAATATGTGGGACAGCTGGCTTTTCACTTGAAGGCTTATCAGTGAAACGTTACAGGTTAAAGAGGGTGACAAAAAATTGTACAGTTTATTTTTAATGAATTAATTATAATATTTATTTATTAGCAATGTTTTAGCTATCTGCATTCATTTAAAAAAAATTTAATGAGTACTAATGCTAATTGGTCATTTATCATTGCCAGTCGCTAATTGAAAAACTGCTGGAAATATTACCGTTGCAAAATGATGCTGATCTGCTCCATTAGCGAAATATTACTTTAAATCTTGATTACATGTGTGAAGTCCCTCTTTCTGCCCCCTTATGTGTTCAAGAAGCGATATTTCTGGATCCTGTGGAGAGATTAGCCTAGCTGCAGCATTGGCTAACAACATTAGTCCCAATGCTAGCTCTGCCAGATGTACCACCTTGTGTGCACTTTTTCAGAAGTTTACTGTGAAGAGGCAGATGTGCAATCTGTCAGACTCCATGTACATACTGTATAAAAAAATCTCCATGGATTTTACTGCATGTCCCGAAGCGTTTGATTCAATCAATGCGGTTCGAGAACAAGTGAGCCCTGGTAGATGTTATCTCATTGAATCTGCTGGTTTCATTTCACAGCTTTGATATTTGGCTTGCTCTTTCTGAGAGGCCTCATTCTTGACAAGGTATAATAAATAACAGCGTGAACTGCAACAACATTGTATGTACACTTATTTCAGGCTTCTATTATGATGAAACACTGCCCAAAAACTTGTATCATACTCAGTATTTTAGTCTTGTTTTTCTGTAAAAATAGCTAAACATCTTTTAAACCAGACACATTTAATTAAAGGTCCTGTAAGCCATTTTTTCATGGAAAGGTATGCAAAATATTTGTACTACTCGTAGAAATATATTAATGAAAGATGTGTCTTAAGATATCTCACAGGTCTCTGTGACAGCTCTAGACTCTGTAAACAGCAAACACAAATGTGTCCGCGAGCCACGGACAATGGCGCTTTCTGCCAGTCAGTCATTTTGCGCATTCTCATAGTGTTGTAGTTGGAGCGAATTATGGGGCCATAACAGCTCATAACAGTTAGTTATGTTAGTAACGGTCAGTTGAGGGTGATATTTTGCTGCTGTTGTTTTTGACAAACACTTCTGCTCCTGATGAAACTCATTTAGTATCTTTAGATTGCAGGCTTTTGGGGAAAGGGGGTGTGGCTAATCCAACCTCAGTTTGTGGACATTTTAGAATGGCTAAAATCGCTTAAAGCACTTTTAAGAATTACAGTACATTTTAAAGGAATAGTTGACTCAAAAATGAAAATTTTGTCATAATTTAAACTGTCACAGAAATATCCTTGTCCTATTTTTCTGCATAATAAATAGAAACTGACTTATCCCGACTTCGGATAAGCGGTTGAAGATAGATGGATGGATAAATAGAAACAAACAAGAAATAATGCATTGCATATAGAAAATGAAGCTTATTTTTGGAGACATTAATATTTTTTACATTGTGACATTATTTGACTCGATTATTTGACACTTCCTTGATAATGACTTTGATTTTTGCTGATTTCTATTTAGAAAACATTGTACTGTACAACAGCTTAAAGATATAGCGTTACAGTAATGAGAATCATCATTGAGAACAATGGAAATAATAAAAGTCAAACATTTGAACACGTTATGGTAAATATAGGTCAAATATGCTTAAATTCCCCAAAAAAGAAATAATTTTCTTTCTGCAAAATATCATTTTTTATGTATGTATTTTTTATTATTGATTAAGGCTTAAATATGACCTGGACATTTTCTTGATAGGTTTCATGAGAATTACATCATATCATTCCAAACAACTTTTAAATTATAATAAATATACAGTTACGACTTCTCAGACAAGGATAGTTAATAAGTTGTGAACAAGCTTCTCTCAAAGCTCATGAATGTCCAGTAGATTTTCACATGAAAAATTACCAACATTTTAGGTTGTTTTTATGATACTTTGGGAGTTTTTATATTCTAAGTATAAAAATTTTGTTAACATTTTAATCAAATGTGAATGTATCTGGTTTTAAGGATGTTTGGATATTATAATTTATTTTCTGGAAACGACAAAAATACTGATTATGAAAAGGTTTTTTGCAGTAGTTTAGGCAGTATTAAATAAACAATGCCGCATATGGACATTCAGTTTATTTTGACAACATCAATCTTGTGCCTCTTGGTGGTTCGTCTTGTCATGTGAGTGTTATTCTGGCGCATGCTAGATATTTAGTTTTGTCGTGTTACACTGTGATAAAATACCAAAAGGCTAATAAGACAATGACATAGGTGACATATAACGTCATGTGAAAGACTGAAATCCCATTAAATCTTGTTAGCATGACATTTCTTGAGTCGTGACTTGAGTCACCTTGAAAGTGGAAAATTGCTCTCTCTGACATCTCTGGCGGATGATTCGATGTCCTCTTTAGGTTGTCATGTCCTCGTTTTTCAGAAAGCTGTCTCAAGATGCGCAGTTACTGAGATGTGCTTTGTGAATACTGTATATGTTCGCAATAAAAGATGCACTGTATCTGTCAGAGAAGAAAAGAGAATTTATCTCAACAAAAATGCTGTGCAGTAGCAAAAGAGAATTGAAGAAGCCAGCTGCCTCAAAAAAACTGCTATGCTTACAACTTGATGCCTCGGCCATACATCATGATTATTGCCAAATTATCAGCTGTGCCAAATGACCTTTAGAGACAGGTGTAGGGGGAATGATTTGCCCATGGATATTGCATGACATTTTGTGGGTGTATATGTATATATGTGTGTGTTGTTCACTCCAAGATTTTCTTGCACTAAAATGTCAAGAGGGCATTTGTGTTGAGATAATTTGAGAACGCTGCATTTGCATAGCTTGTGATTTGCCAGCACATTGCAAGGGACTATAATGATTGAGACTTTGCCCCAGTTGAGGAACAAATGACCTATTTCACTGCATTACCGATTCAGCTCCTTAATGGAATAGCTAACTGATACAAATCTCACCTTAGATCGCAATTTAAGCTCAGTGCTATTGAGTCGACCACAGTTTAGTGAATCACGCCAAATGTGGAGAAAAGTTTGGAAAATTGGTTGCTTTCACATTATTTAAATTGATCCAAGAGTAACTTTTTAGTATTTGCCGGTTAGTGGTTTTGTAATGAAAGATCTTTTTTCAATTGATGACTCGCACGTTATACGTTATTCAAGGATACGAAAGCAGTTGCGGAACACAGATGATCGGTTCGTGCTCATATCACGCGAAACACCCCCCCGTCCACCTTGGAAAAAGTTTTTTATGTGGCTTGTTGTAGGAGTAGTGGCAGTTTCCAGGTGAAATTAACACTAGAGGTGCTATAACACCAGTTAATAAAAATGTACGTTTCACCTTGTTCCTTACACAACGATATTATGACATCTAAACACTTTTAAGCCCTAGGTATACTTCCATTTTGATGGGAACCCTCAGCGTCTTCATACAGTCGAACACAAGCCTGTCATAAGTATAAGGGGGACAATTGAACTTTTGTCCAGGGCTTGAGGGGGGCCACAGAACGGCTGTTTTCAAGGCTGTTCAGCGGGAGACACGGATATAAACACGGAGACAGGGCACAACAGCAAAAGCCATCGGGGTAGCGCACGTTGATTGAAAAACGACCCCCCCCCTTCTCAGTCGGGCAACTGGGCCCAAGAATTTCTAAATGCATGCCAGACTCCATGTGGTTGCCGCATGTGCACAACGACTGCTATCAGACACAGACTTTCTCTTCGGTAGTTTAGACCAATACAGATTAATTATATTCCTTCCAACTCGAGTAATACAAATGCAGATATCTCCTGACCACCTCACAAATGCGCTCTTGACTTGCACATCCAATTTTGTTGTTTTTACCTTCATCTCCTGATGTTTAGCGGCAGTAACATCGTCGTCTAGTGCTTCTTCGTGACAGCAACGGCTCAAAATGTAAGTGTTGCCACCTTGTGGACCCTCTAATTAATGAAAATACTCCAGGCATGCGTACTCTGCGAGTTCAAAGGCATCCAGTTAGAAAAATCGGGCTGTGCGCGTTCAGTGCTCACACACTCTGCTGACGAGATTTGCGTCACGTATCCTGTACAAGTACCACAAACAGAAGTGGTTGCTTCAGCCATTGTTTTTCATCTCACATTTGCTTTTTATGATACTATCGGTTGGGTTTAAGGTTTAGGGTCTTGAGGTGGGAAGGTTTTGTTGATTTAAAACCCTAAAAATCTCATCTGTTTGGGACACAGTGGACATTTCCCCCAAAACTGCCGCAATAAGTTTAAGGAACCACTTAATATAATTTTGCAAAAATGACGCCACAGTCACGTACTGTAATTTTCACGAGATCCGGCTGCAAAGAACCATGGGCAAATATACAGTGTATGGAGTTTTGAAGTCATGTACTTGGCCTTTCAAGTGTGCAGATTTCTGTGGAAATATAAAAATGATATTGACAATTTTGCAATGTCTTGAACAGTATTGTTAGGAAAGTTTAACCCTTGTATTAATAAATGACCAACATTTATGGAATAATCAGAGCAAATTTTGTGAAAGCTAAAAAGTTTGTGCGACCTTTTGAATGGTGGCCCTCTTTGCCACCCTGTAGCTCTAAGAGTCAGACATCTGGTCCTCATTCTGTCAGAAATGATGTTGCTTCTGTTAAAGCTTGACTTCAAGGTGTTTCGCTCTTCTTCTTTTTTGTGAAAGTTAGTTTGTGGGGCTAATAACAGTATTCTGGTGTTGTTTTATATCTTTGTGTCTTGGTTTGCTGTTCTTTACGTTGAATAAAGATTGAGTCCTTTCAATTCCTTTGTATTAGTGTCGTCTTGTCATGCATGTGTGTGTGTGTGTGTGTGTGTGTAACCTTGGTCCTCTCCTTTACACTGCTTCAATCTGGACACTCTTCAAATACCACACATACATTAACATTTTCTGAGTGACGTTGACAGTGTGAGTAAATTGAATGCTGAATGACCCCACAGACTCAATTCAGACTGCTGAGTTTGGCTGCAGTCTCGCACCGCTACCCTTTCCTTAAAGCTAGCTGCACAAAACAGTCGTGTTTTTAAGATGACATTCACATTTGACAGATTTAACAGCTGCTTTCACAGATCTTAGCATCTGTAGTGTATATTGAAGAAAAAGTGGGACATAAGCTGAAGTTGAATATAGACATTCTCAAATAATTAATCAGACATTGCAGTCTTTATATATATATTTCTCTTGTCATACACATCATATGCAGCATGCTTTAAGTTTAATAAAAAAAGTTGTCAGCTGTACCCATATTGGCGTTTTATATTTAATGCACTTACAGAGTCTACAGTTTTTTTGCTCTTATACAGAAGTAGAAAAGTATGACTGTATTTTATAAGTATAGTTCACCCAAAAATGACATTTCTGTCATCAGTAACTCACCTGCATGTTGTTCCAAACCCATTTAAAGTTCTTTCTTCCATGGTACACAAAACTGTATTTAACAGCATGTTCATGTTGGTCTTATTAGGATGCACGATATCGGTGGCCGATTTATTAATGGCCTATAAACGGTTGCTCAGTGAGGATTAATTAAGCTTTTCTTCACCTTGAAAACGTGACAAAAACATGTATGCATGTTACTTGGTGGCGATCATTTTTGCTTATTACTTAATGAAACATTAGCAGAATGTGGGAACTAGCACATTATTACTGGCAGAACAGCATTGCGATAAAAACAAGTCCAAACACAACCTAACATGGTACATTTATCTTGAAATAATTATCTGATAAATGACTAAAAGCTGACTAAAAACACAATTTGAGAGTTTTCTAATGTTTTGACTCATGACTATTCGATCTGTATGATGTTATCTATTCCCATTATGATTGTTCACGTTTTATAAGTTATACAGTGGAACTGTTACAGAAGAGCGCTGTAACAAGCATCTGTGAATGAGCACACAAACCACCACTGTACTCGCATTCTGACTGCTAGCATAAATATTACATCAGGTATACAGAGATTAGGGTTAGTATTGTGTGTTTTGTTGTTTAATGTTCGTTACATGCTGTTAATGAATTTGGTTTAATGCATTATGACAACTGGAAGAAGTTTATTCTCTCTCTGTGAACGATTCATCAGGATTACAATAAACACTCATTTGCATTTGCCTCACCTGCCTTCCCTCATTACTCTGCACAATTTATGCAAGAGTATTGTCATTTATTTGCCATTCAAATCAGCATTCATCTGTAATATAGGCACATTTCTGGTTCATGTTACATCCGTCAAACCTTAAATAGCAGCAAGTCCAAATTCCAAGCTTTTAAATGACTCCTATTTTTCACTGCAGTTGTGTCTCTGAGTGAAACAAATGTGCTTGTTGTTGTTGTACTCTACTTATAAAGACCTTTCCAGAGATATATAACATTTAGCTATGTGATCTTTTTCCTGGTTGTAAATATGATTATTGTGATCACAAATGATAAAAATGGAACAGTTCTAAATTGTCAACAAATTTAAGCAGTATTTTAGAATTGGTCAAATCTGATATTCATTGTACAGATAAGAGTGATCAGCGCCCCCCTCTCAACCCGTTACATACACATTTATCAATAGTGCTCGCCATGTTCGCGATCTGTCACGCTGCTGCCGTGCACTAACACTAACGTTACCTTTGGTTTTGACACTATGTATGGGCAGATTTATGTATGGGCTGCCCCAGTGTTTCTCAATGAGGGCTTGTTGCAGAACCATATTTGACCACAGATTTCCACTGGGAAAAACTGAGGGGTGCTGTGGAGTTCGGGAGGGCAGCAGACTTTCTGCCCCACATGCTTGAATATCTATATCAAACACTGTGTAATGGAGCTTTCAGCTACTTTACGACTTAGAAATAGGATCAAAACTTGTACTAGGCCTACTTTTAAAAACATATGTCAACATTTTAAATACATTTACAGGCAAACAATTTACATTATTGGCAGTTTAAAGTATGGATCTATGTTTTCAAGGGGATTAATATTTAGGCAGGGCTCAGCCCCACCTGCCCTTATAGACCAGCTGCGCCTGCACGAGATTAACAGAAATGCTACATAGATGTGCTCAAGAATATGCCAACTTTAAGTCAAGAGTCAGAACATTAGCACTTTTAGCAAAACTTTATGAAGCTGAGTAAAGGATGAAGGAATTTATTTTTTGGGTATAACTATTAAGTTATTCATTAGCTCATGTATACTCAACTGCTGAATTTAAACCCTCAACCTCCTGGTCTTTTAATGTGCCATTCTATGTAATCTTCCCTTTTGCCATCCTAAATTTTTATCTAAAGTCACTTTCCACACATCTGTAACCTCGTTCCAGCAGCCTTTGAGATCCCCAAAGTTAAATCCTTAATTTCCTGCTCTACCCTTTTTTTAAGCACTTGGCTATTGCCGTCAAACCCTGGTCATACCGCTTCCCCACCACTGCAAATATGTTAGCTACTGGCCGGGCCTTCATGAAATATACATTATTGTGATGTTCTATTCTTTCTGAGCTGCACATGCTGGCAGTGAATTGACAGGGAAGGGGGCAGCATGTATATGGAGACTGTATCTATCATTTACAAGGCTTCAGACTAGCCCACTTCTCTTCCCCTGTGACAACGGGTTTCAAAAATACGCCCGCGAACATGAAAGCAAAGGCCAGTCAAGCTCCTCCAAGCAATGGGGCTGCCATGATTCATGATGCTGGAAAATCAATATGATGCACAAACAAACAGGAGAAGACGAACATTTTGCACTGATTGAGCTGTCGATACCTGCAGATTCAGGGGGATTTGAGGTCAGCTATTTTGATGTTGGTTTTTCTGATGTGATTGATGTTTTCTTTAATAATATCTGCAGAAAACAAAGTAAACACAGAGCACTAGCTACACACCACAGCTATACTCTTCATCACTTCAGCACTTTTTCCCAATAGAGTGCAACATTGCCCACCCACATTTTTCAGCCGGCTTGGCTCTGGAAGTATGAATTACATCATTACTAATTTTACTAACTGATATAAACTTTGATTTGAAGCAAAAAATAATATTCGAATATCAGAGAAAAAGACAAAGGTACAGAATGTGTCCTTGACGTCTTTTACAAGGGAACAAATTACAATCCCATGTCGCATTGTGAATGATGTTCTTGAATTAAAAAAAAAACAAAAACACAAATTTAATTTAATTAAGTTAAAGATTATTTTAAAGGAATATTTCTGGTTCAGTGCTAGCTCAGTCGACAGTATTTGTGGCATAATTTTGATGACCACAAAAAATTATTTTTACTCATCTGTCCATTTCATTAGAAAAAGCAAAAATCAAGGTTACAGTAAGGAACTTAGAATGGAAGTGAATGGGGCCAATTTTTGGAGGGTTTAACCTTCTGAAACCCCCACATGACTGCTGTGTGCATATTCCATTTCTCTTTTTGATTTGTTACTAGTAGCACCTAATAAACAAGCACAATAAACATAAAAAAACTAGAACAAATAGTTTTCCTAAAAATTGATGTCCACATATGTGGACTAAGTTGAGAAATTTGAATTAACACCAAGCTGCAGAAAGTCTTTTTTTTTATCAAATTGTTTATCATGTTTCCAGGAGTGTTGGTTTTTTTTTATGTACATTACATCAGAAATTTTTATAATTAATTCTGATTCAAAGTAATGGTCAGCATCGTTCAATAAATGTTAACCATGTTAAAATAAAATGATGCATTATAAATTCTGAATCTATGTACTGATTATCATTGTCCCATTTCTGCCAAACGTGGTCCAAACGTCATCTGCAGCCTGAAACTGAAACTTTGGTTGGATTTTGTGACTGAATGGACTCCCTTGCTCCCTATTAAGTAAATGACTTAACATGTCATTCATGTGTTTACGACCACCGTTATCATGGCAACCGGACACCGAACACCTGTGGCCTGCATGCCACGAATGCGGCCCCCGCCATCCTCCCACGTCGCCGACCCCCCCCCCCGACACCATATGTATATGGAGCAAGGCAGAGGTGGGTAGTAACATGTTACATTTACTGCGTTACATTTACTTGAGTACTTTACTTTTTTTTTTTTTTTTACTTTTAGAGTAGGTATAAAAGTGGGTACTTTTTACTCTCACTCAAGTAAATATCTAATGATTTTTTTTACTTTTACTTCTTTACAATTTGTGGTGTGACTGTCGTTACATTACTGGGTTTAATTTGAATTAATGTGTAATTTATTGAGAAATTATTGAATGGGACTTTATGAGACCGGAAGTTTACAGCTGCGCACGATGAGACTGTCACTCAAGTCATCAGTGCAGCAGCATCAAACTCTTCAAAGAGAAACACTTTCTGCACTCCACACAGTGAAAAAAAGAATAGTTTTGTGATGCAATGACTTCTTTTAACACTAAGACAAGCTGATATTTCAAGATTGAAGTCACAGCTCCAACTTCAGGCAGCATGTCGAGGTAAGTTTTGGCTCTAATTCTAACGAGTGCTTTTCTGTGTAATGAGATGGTCATTTTTAGGGTGATTCTGTAACGGCTCTTATGACATCAGTTTTTAAGTGTACATTTTTAAATCAGTGCAGCAATATATCAGTGTGCTTAGTCCTGCATGTCATAAGCAGAATTTGTGCATTTACTCTGCGCCCTCAGGGGGGTACTTGATGCTATTGCAGGTACTTAGGGCAGATTAACTGTATAAATCCATGTAAACATCCAAGTTGAGTGTAAATCACTGCCATTAACGTGATCGACAACTGGAGCGCGAACAGACGGCATTTCTGGGTGTGCACCTGTGAGATGTGCAGGCGTGGCAACGAGTGGCTGTGTCCGCAATCGTTCACTCATTCACTATTTCTATAGAAATATAGAACTATATCTCAGCAGTAAGTGAACGAAATTAGTGAATTCGGACGTGAGTGTCAGAGCTCTGGGGCTGGTGCAGAAACATCATCACATACAAATTTTAAAATACTAGGGCCTTATTTGTTATTCTTATTAAATTATATGTTAATACAATAAATCTTCATTCTGTTTGTCATTTTTAATATACACTGTGTGTTATAAAGAATATAAAGAGTAAACACATTTGATCAAAGAGTACATTTTAAAATGTATCTGAATGTTTTGTCTCTCTATATGTTATTATGATATTTTAATCCAGTAATGATTGCTGGAGTGCAGAAGCAGTAAACTCCTAGCTCGTACGCTTCCCCCGTGGTGGATTGTGGGAAATTGACCGTCATCGAGTGTACTTGAAATGTACACTTGAAATTAGAATGCATTGTGTGTAAGAATGAGTGAACAAAAGTAGGGAACGAGTGGCTCACTCAGAATTCAGACACTCCTGCAAAATAGCGAAAACTCAAAATAGTGCACTATATAGTTGGCGGGGTGGTTTCAGATACAGTGTTCCACGACCGGAGTTGTGCCTGTACAGAACTAACAATCTAAACACTTACGACAGTGAAAACTGTAACTACACTGAAATAATAATCCACACAGGACTTTAAAAGCTTTGAAATAGTGAAAGGAGGCATTATATTTCAGCATTATATATAATGTCCTTGTGGGACATTTTCATGTTTTCACTGTAATTATTACTAGAAATGTTTCCAAACCTCTCTACTTATTGACAAATTCCTCCAGATCTGACAAGAGCCCTTAAAGGGATAGTTCACCCAAAAAATACAATTCTCATTATTTACTCACCCTCATGCAACCCCAGATGTGTATGACTTTCTTTCTTCTGCTGAATTTAAATGAAGATTTTTAGAAGAATGTCTCAGCTCTGTAGGTCCATACAATGCAAGTGAATGGGTAGCAACATTTTAAAGCTAAACAAACAAACATAAATCAGCATAAAAATAATCCATAAGACTCTAGTGGTTAAATCAGTATCTTCAGAAGCAATGTGATAGGTCTGGATGAGAAACAGAGAAACAGATCACTTTCACATTCTTCTTGTGTTTTTGGTTATTCACATTCTTCTCTGCATATAGCCCCCTGTTGTGGGTGATGAGGGTGAGTAAATGATGAGAGAATTTTCATTTTTGGGTAAACTATCTCTTTAAATTGATAACTCAGCCATAATTTTATATTCTGTCATAATTTATCTACCCTCATGTTGTTCCAAACCAGTGTGAGGCTTTGTATTATGTGGAACACAAAATATGTTAGACAAAATGTTAGGGACTGACAGTCTCAGTCACCAATCACTTTCTATATATATAAAGCCAATCTGCCGCCAGTTCTTCAGCCCTTACAGCAAGTATCCAAGCATGTCGTGGTTATGACAGAAGGGGACAGAAGGGGAATGTCTCGGTTACAGTTGTAATCTCCATTCCCTGATGGAGGGAACAAGTACGTTGTGTCCCTCTTGCCACAAAACTGTACTATCCACTGAAATGGCCGGGACCTTGTCTCGGCTCCTCAGTACAAAACCTGAATGAGTGGCCATATTCCAGCTCCTTTTATACCCGTATGTCTGGGGGAGTGGCATGCAAATTCCACTATCCAATTCTCATTGGACTTTTCTCAAAGATTGGAGGTGTTTGGGGCTCCCAAAAGTGACTCCTAGTGTCACTACATCGACACAAAGTCTCGATCCCTCTATCAAGGAACAGAGGTTACAACAGTAACTGAGATGGTTATAAAGAAATATCTGGAATTTTATTTAATCACTTTATCACCTCACAGTGAACATTTCACCTTGGAACTGCCACAATACTTGTAAGAAACCATATAATATAATTTATTTATTATATTATGTATTTAAAACAGTCACGTAATTTTCATGAGATCAGGCTGAAGTGTTATTATACTGTGCATTTCTACATATTACTGTCATGTTTAATTTATAGATCACCTCCATCATTATTGAACTATTATTGTGGAAATACTATTTCTGTCTTACAGTTTGCCTGCAATGTCTGCTGAGACTGTACAATTAAGATGTGGAGCGGAGGGGGGCGGGGCCGGGTCGGAATATCGCTTGCCCGGTCCCCAATCGACCTGATGAGGCGCGCTAGGGATAAAGGCGGCCAGTGACGATGGTTCGAGAGAGAGAGAATTACGGGCATGTCCGTCGTGTGTGTGTTTGTTTATGCTTTTGGTTTAAGTTTTCATTAAAATTATGATTTATGTTGACAAGCCGGTTCTCACCTCCTCCTTGCCCATCCTTTAACTGTGTTACATTGGTGCCGAAACCCGGGAAAGAGAGAGAGAGGAGAGAGAGAAAAAGCTCACTCACCGGTTCTCTGATGTACCATCGCGTGGTCCTCGAACACTCCTCCACACTCAGGCGGACAACAGCCACTCCAACCCCGGGCGAACCGGAGTCAAACCTTCGACCCCCAGCGGGCAGAACGCCCCTCCACTCGCTCCAGGCGGTCGGGGTATCCAGTCCCCACTTGCCCCGCGGACGGCGGCCGTTCCCCGCATCCGGGCGGTCGGGCTACTCAGTCACCCGGCAGATGGCAGCGGCGCTCCCCTGGGTGGACGGCAGTGTCAAGGACTCTGCAACAGGCATCCCTCCTCCTTCCCGGGCTTTCGGCACCAATGTAACACAGTTAAAGGATGGGCAAGGAGGAGGCGAGAACCGGCTTGTCAACATAAATCATAATTTTAAACTTAAACCAAAAGCATAAACAAACACACACACGACGGACATGCCCGTAATTCTCTCTCTCTCAAACCATCGTCACCGGCCGCCTTTATCCCTCGCGCGCCTCATCAGGCCGATTGGGGACCGGGCGCGCAATATTCCGACCCGGCCCTGCCCCCCTCCGCTCCACATAAGGTTTGTCCATTGATCTCATTGTCACTGGTTTTACCTATTAAATTGTGGCTTTTTTATAGACTCAATTATTTCAGAATAAAAAAAACAGAAATGTGTGGTGGATAAAAAATCTTGAAAGATAATCATATTAAAGGATTTTAATAAAAATGTTGAAGATGATAAACAAAGTTAAATCTATGTAAAACATGTCTTAAATAGCAATTTTTAAAAAATGTGAGCATGACAAATGTCAACATGAATCAAGCACATCATGACTCCTGCCCTCAGTTTGTAAAATCAAATATAAAATTGTGTACAGTAATGCACTTAATATCTAAGCAATTTTGTCAATGAACCCAGAACATACTTTTAAATACTGTACTGATGTGTATGCATATATATTGATTCAACAGTTTGAAATTCAGCACACTGCATGTGCATTTACCTCTCATCGTATTAATTGATGCATTACTTAATGTCAGTTGACAGTTGATCTAAAATGCAGATGCTTTGTATCTACAGTGCAGAATTTTAAAGCAGTTATACTTTGTATAATCATCTTGTGATTTGATCATTTCAAATTGCCAACTCTAAAATAGACACAAAAATGAATCTTCAAAATCAACACTAATAACAATGTTACAGTCCCTGGTGTGTGTTGGCTCATTGTCTCTTGGTCATTAACATCTGATCATGGGAAGTCTTGGTCTAATGGGACTTCCTGTTATATTAGCAATCAGTGGTCACAGCTCTGGGATTTCCTTTCATGTTGCATTTATCCCCTTTAGACGGGACACATTTAGGCAGTGAATATCAATTCTGACATTAGCTCAGATTTCCTTTAGACTGGAGGCTTAGCAAGAGGCCACACATAGACTATACAGGCAGGAGAGATATTAAGGTTTAGAGCAGGTGCACAGCAGGTAAATGTCACACTGGGATAAAACATGGCTTCCTGTTGCTCAGCATTGTGCTGCCGATGGGAGACATCTCATCTTAGATCAGTTAGAGCTTGTCCAGAGATACAAACTAAATTAAAAATTCTGTGGCGGGGAGATCCACTAAAATAAATCACACTTAATTTACACAGACAGGAGCTGATGTTTGCACAAAAAGGAACGGCAATGACTTCATTTTAAATCGGAGATTAGTTTAACTGTTTTAATTTTGAAATATCTTTTGAAAGAGGACGTATATTCTACATTTAAAGGGACAGTCCACTCAAAAATGAAAATTCTCTCATCATTTACTCACCCTCATGAATCCCTTTCTTTTTTCAGCATTTGAAGAAAAATATAAAAAAATATGTTTGCTCAGTAAGTGTAACGCACACACAAGACGAGACAGTCACAATGTCGGAGTAAAACTGCTTTATTAAACAGAGCAGGCAACAGTACAAAAGGGCAAATCCAGTGAAGAGTAGTCAAGGGGAGCGCGAGGTCGAAGCCGGGGAATCGGAGTATATTAAAGGGGCAAATCCACAGAAGAGTAGTCGAGGGGAGCGTTGGGTCGAAGCCGGGGAATCAGAGTATAACAAACGAGACGAGACAAGCGAGAGGAAAAGACAGGGGAAGCTAGGGGAACACTAGAGCTGGCAAAGCGAAGGGGTAAACTAAACAATAACCAACAAGAGTGAAGCGAAAGGGCAGCGTATATATAGGGGAAAACGAACAGTGCAGGTGAGACTAATAATCTAGTGATTAGAACGAGTGCGGGTGAAATTTATACTCTGATGATTGTGAGCGAGCTGAGAGCCAGAGGGGGCGGGTGCAGGTGAAACTAATAACAGAGAACATGAACGCTAACAAGGGGACTGTGGAGTTAAATAAGGGACGAAAGTAAAACTTACGGAAGACCAAAAGGTGCAAAATGGGCAAAGAAGAGGTAAGGGCAAAACGAGACAAGGTAAATGTTACAGTAAGTCCTTAAAATGCAAGTGGTGTCACAAGGACTCTTATTTTGAAGTGTTTTTGTCCTCTGTCTTCAGACTACATTTCCCATAATGCACTTCCCTTATCACTGCCTTCTGTTTCCCATTGTTCTCACCTGTTCTCCATTCCCTCATTAGCCCTTGTGTGTATAAATACCCTCTAATTTTGTTCCATCTTTGTCAGTTCTTATTTGTTTCACTATTATCATCTTCATTAAAAACCTGCAATTAGATCCAGCATCTCCCGTCTCATCTAAGCAACTACTTGTTACAAGTAGATGGTGATACGAAATATGAATCTCCAAAAAGAACAGACATTCAGCATAAAAGTCATTCTTATGACTCCATTGGTTAAATGAATGACTTCTAAAGCCAAATGATTGCTTTCCCTACAAAAAATATAAATATTAAAAACATTTTAATGTTCAGCAGCAGTATACTCATTTTACGAGAAGGCAGTTCTGTCGGGTGATGTATTCGCATTGGTATGTTCGGATGTAATCTCTCGTTTTTTTGACTTGCAGAGCTAAGATATTTTCTATTTTTCTTCAAATGTGTTCATTCATGTCTTGGAGAAACAAGTGCGATATTAAAGAGATGGCATTTGTCATTTTTCTTTCCTATGGGTTAAACCTACATGTTTACCTTTTTTTTAAGCAATATTTAGTCAACATGAAATGTAGAGCTGTCAGAATTTACGCATGTTATTGATTAAAAACGTTTAAAGCATTCATTTTTCTTAATCGAGATTAACGCATTGTGGGGCGGGAGAAGAAGAGCGGTAAGGATTGACACCTGTGGGAAATGATCTATAACAGCTGCTTTGTGTTGCAGTGAGAGCTGGAGAGAGATAAAAGGGCAGTCCAGATCGCCGTAGGAGAGGGAGATGCACGCAACAGTGTTAATGTGTGCCATCATTTGTGTTGAGCTGAGAAGAAAACTGTTTGGTGTTATGCTGACAAGTTTATCAAATAAATGACTTGCATTGTACATTTACCCGGCCCCCTCTTCCTCCTTAAGAAGAGATCTGTCGCATGCATTTACCGTTAATACGGCACAAGGGCGGAACCTTTGAAATGTGTCCGTCCAGAGTCATTACACTGATGCACGCTCTCAAACAGACACAATGACAGAGCCCTTCTACCAAGTGAGCCTACAAGCTTAGCATAAAATAGGACAGTGGTCCCATTGACATTCTATGGGCGGCACTGTTGAAATATTCTCCAACGATAGAGCCGCATAGGTTTTTATCTCAGTAAATAAAATTATTTCTGACAGCGCTTCCATGTCAGCACTGTATGATGTATACAAAACAAGCCCAGATGGGATTTGTAAGGTGCATTTTAATTACCACAGAAGCAAGTCAAGACTATCACCAAAATGAACAATGAGACATTTTGTCTGGAGTTCAAAGCTTGGCACTTCTGTTGACGCTCTGACGAGACTCATGTTCGCAATTGCTGTAGGACAGCGGATAGCCACAGCCTGCTGGCAGATTAATATTGTGGAGGATGAAAGTTTAAGAGATTTAATGTGCATTGCAATGAATATGCAACCCGCTTAGACTTAGGGAACGTTTAATCTTACTCGAATTGGTGCTATTTTAGTGCGTTTCTTGTGGAAGGCTTTGTTTGGAAAATGTATAATAAGCATTATATTGTTACATATAGTTTTTTTCCCTTTCCTAATATGGAGATAAATGCATTTTGACAAGCAAAAAATTTATATATAGTGTCAAATTTCAGCACTTTCAAAATATGCGATTACTCGTGATTAAATACATAAAGAATATACGATTAATCGCAATTTAAAAAAAATATCGACTGACAGCACTAATGAAATGATATTCGCAGCCCATTTTACTTCTCTAATATCACATATTTGCCAACAAAACAGGATAGTCAGGAAAGAAAAATTAGGGTGAGGCTTGACTGTTTATCCAACAGGATTTGATTGGATTGTGAAAAGGGGCATTCCACTAAAGTAGATAGAGTCAGACATGTATGTGAGATTACAGTGAATTGTGGAGGACTACTCCCCTCCAGAAACACCACCAGAAAACTCCTCTGAGGAACATTTTTGACTGAGTCATGGAGGCTGAAGGTCAAATTCAACTTTATCTCAACAGATCCCACTAGTAATGCATCTTTTTCAAATCTTTCATTATTTGCTATTATTAACCAGAATTAATAATATGTGTTACCTTCAACAGTTGCCTAAAACAATCCCTAAATAGCTATTTGGCTATAGTTTAAAGGAATAGTTAATCCAAAAATGATAATTCTCTCATAATGTTCTTACACTTATGTTGTCTCAAATTTGAGATACTTTCTTAATTCTATGAAACAAACTGAAATATTTTTATGGAGATATGAGCTGAAAATATCCATACAACGCAAGTCAGTGTGGTCCAACACAATTCCAAGTTTTTAAAAAAGACATCGAAGTGTATTCGAACTAATCACGATTGCCAAGGAGACTGCTGATGTCAAGATTTATAGTGTGAAAGGATTAACATTTTGGTCTTTTCTAACAAAGAAAAAGACATTATATATATACAGGTGAAACTCGAAAAATTAGAATATCGTGCAAAAGTTCATTCATTTCAGTAATCCAACTTAAAAGGTGAAACTATTATATAGACTCATTACAAGCAAAGTAAGATATTTCAAGCCTTTATTTGATATCATTTTGATGATTATGGCTTACAGCTTATGAAAACCCCAAATTCAGAATCTCAGAAAATTAGAATATTACATGAAATCAATAAAAAAAAAGGATTTTAAATACAGAAATGTCGGCCCTCTGAAAAGTATAATCATGCATATGTACTCAGTACTTGGTTTGGGCCCCTTTGCATTAATTACTGCCTCAATGCGGCGTGGCATGGATGCTATCAGCCTGTGGCACTGCTGAGGTGTTATGGAAGACCAAGATGCTTCAATAGCGGCCTTCAGCTCTTCTGCATTGTTTGGTCTCATGTCTCTCATCTTTCTCTTGGCAATGCCCCATAGATTCTCTATGGGGTTCAGGTCAGGCGAGTTTGCTGGCCAATCAAGCACAGTAATACCATGGTCATTGAACCAGGTTTTGGTACTTTTGGCAGTGTGGGCAGGTGCCAAGTCCTGCTGGAAAATGAAGTCAGCATCTCCATAAAGCTTGTCTGCTGAAGGAAGCATGAAGTGCTCTAAAATGTCCCGGTAGACGGCTGCGTTGACTCTGGACTTAATAAAGCACAGTGGACCAACACCAGCCGATGACATGGCTCCCCAAACCAACACAGACTGTGGAAACTTCACACTGGACTTCAAGCATCTTGGATTGTGTGCCTCTCCATTCTTCCTCCAGACTCTGGGACCTTGGTTTCCAAATGAGATGCAAAATTTGCTCTCATCAGAAAAGAGGACTTTGGACCACTGAGCAACAGACCAGTTCTTTTTTTCTTTAGCCCAGGTAAGACGTTTGACATTTGAAGCCCATGTCCAGGACCCGTCTGTGTGTGGTGGCTCTTGATGCAGTAACTCCAGCCTCAGTCCACTCCTTGTGAAGCTCCCCACACATTTGAATGGCCTTTTCCTGACAACCCTCTCCAGGCTACGGTCATCCCTGCTGCTTGTGCACCTTTTTCTTCCACACTTTTCCCTTCCACTTAACTTTCTATTAATGTGCTTTGATACAGCACTTTGAGAACATCCAACTTCTTTTGCAATTACCTTTTGAGGCTTTCCCTCCTTGTGGAGGGTGTCAATGATGGTTTTCTGCACAACTGTCAGGTCAGCAGTCTTCCCCATGATTGTGAATTCAACTGAACCAGACTGAGAGACCATTTAAAGGCTCAGGAACCCTTTGCAGGTGTTTAGCTGATTAAAGTGTGACACTTTGAGCCTACAATACTGAACCTTTTCACAATATTCTAATTTTCTGAGATTCTGAATTTGGGGTTTTCATAAGCTGTGAGCCATAATCATCAAAATTATATCAAATAAAGGCTTGAAATATCTTACTTTGCTTGTAATGAGTCTATATAATATATTAGTTTCACCTTTTAAGTTGAATTACTGAAATTAATGAACTTTTGCACGATATTCTAATTTTTCGAGTTTCACCTGTATATATATATATATATATATTGGATTGCTTCAAAAGACATGGATTACACTATTGGAGTTGTATGGATTACCATTATGCTGCCTTTATGTCCTTTTTTAGAGCTTGAAAATGTTAGATCCCATTGACATGCATTATATGGATACAAATGCATAATATCTCCATCAAAACATCTTTGTTTATTTTCTGCAGATGAAAGAATGTCATACGATTTGCGACGGCATGATGGTGAATTAATTATGAGAGAATTGTCCTTTTTGGGTGAACCAATGGCATCAGTGATGTTAGCAGAAAAGGACATTTGTTTCAAATATATATTTTTGGAATAACGTGCAATAATGAATCCTGCACAATGACACCAGGAACATATATTAAGAAAGTAATTAGGGTCCATTTTGATTTCATGTTGACTTCAAGGTCATGATTGTCCTCTCTCATAAACTCTTTGGATTTGTAAAGAAAACACGTCCCACCTCCTAAATTTAAATATGGTAGATTGAAAAGACTAGTGAAAAATCCAGTCTGTCGGTTTCATTTTTTTTTCTTTACTGCAATCCAAGTGATTATACCTCAACACGGAGGCAGAAAAAAAAGCCAATCTTATGTAACCAGATAATTACATAGCAGCAGGAATAGTGCAGAACAAAGACATAGATGCTCTAATACCTCCACTATTGTTGCAGTTTAGATAGAGGAAGAATTCTAGCATTTATGTTAAAGTAACAGTTCACCCAAAAATGAAAATTCTATCATAATTTACTCACCTTATTTCATTTGAATGCTTTTTCCCATTCAACAAAAGCATATATTGACCGGGGGCTGTCAAGCTGTAAAAATCATTATAAAACGTACCTTAAAAATAGTCGATACATAGAGAAAGAGAAAAACAAACAACAAAATGTACTGGCAAACACCGGAGCCATGACAATATTCCAAGTGTTCTGAAGCCATACGGTTGGGTGACAGACAGACTGAAATTGAAAGAAATATAGTGAAGAAAATAGCCATGAAAACTTTCTGCCTAACATCTCCTTTTGTGTTCCACAGAAGAAAGTAAGTCATACAGGTTTGAAATGACACAAGGGTAAATTAATATTCATTATTGGTTGAACTACAGTATTCGTTTAAATGAAAAGATGAATGTGGTGCCAGTGCTAATACTTATACAAGTGGTCCTGAAACTTTATCAGCTTCAAGGTTTGAGCAGAGAGCCAATAACACAAATTCACAAACACCTCCCTTGCCCCCGAGGAGGGTGTCGAATGAATTGGATTAATAGGCGAGGAGAAAAAGACAGATTACGGTTTATAGAGTTTGATCGACTCAAATGTAATAAGATCTACTCCAAACTCAATGACTGCAGCTGAGGAATGGACAAAGAATGGAAATAAGAGACCCGGAAATACACACACACACACAAACCCATCTGCTATCAAATGAAATAAAAATGTGTACCTCCAAACTGCAGTCAACAGGAGATAGATGTTTTATGATTCACACTGCAGTAAAATCTACTCCATGAAAAATTTCAGCACTTTCTGTATTTTTTAGCTCAAGGCCACAGTATAGAGATAAATACTTGCTGAAACCTCTCATACACAGCCGTTATCATTTATTTTACTTCTGTGCTATTCGCCATTAGCCACAGAAAAAATAACCTTGCTTTAGATTTCTGTTACAGTATGTGAATATACAATCTAATAGTCATTAGAAGACACAAACTGTCCAAACATCGTCATTTGTGGCCATGATCAGTTTTGTAATATTTACTACACTTTATGTAAGGGATAAAGTACAATCAGCCGTCCACTGTAGCAAAATAAACCATGACAGGGGGATCATGACAGGGGGATCAGGACAGGTCTTGTGTCACCTTGAATGGGTTTATTCTCATGCAGAATTTAAACCTAAAATATGTATATATGGGTGTTTCTTGAACTTCAGGCCATATTATGTCCCAGGTGTTGATTGTGTTAAAAACAGATTTAACCTTTTTACCTTTCTGTTATATGAAGGTCACTTTAAAACTTAAAAACATGCAGCAGTGTTCACGTGTGTGCACTTTTGTTTATGTTAAGTCTTCTTCAGTCTTTTATTAAAAGTCTATTATTATCCGCATCCTGTGCCATCAGAGAGCCCTCGCTGCTGACGGAGGATTGTGATGCCGAGGAGAAGATTGGTTCGATGGTACAGGAGTGGTCCGCCAGAAGACGGAGGAGATGCTGCCGTCCGCCAGCAGGTGGAGGAGCTGTTACCGTCCACCAGGGGATGGAGTCACAGTTTTCCTCCAGGAAACGGAGGAACCGCTGCCGTCCGCCAGGAAGCGGAGGAGTCGTTGCCTCTGCCAGGGGATGGAGAAGCTGCTGCCGGCCACCAGGTGGCGGAATCCAATGCCATCAACCTGCGTCACAGAAGATCGCTGGACACTTCATTTAGCTGTATAGCATACATTAGTAGAGGTAAAATATCAAAGCCCTGAGATACAAAACAACTAGAAGATGAAGTGTAATAATTATAATGCTAAAATCAATAATGAATAGGTGTTGCATTACTGTGACATATTGATTCATTCTCTCCCTCATATATTGCAGCATAAAGAAGAGTCTGGTCTCTAGAACATTACTGTTTTATGGAAGGGCCATTCCAACAGGGCAAATGGTCATGATGGCCCAGACAAGCCATCTGATTTACTGACACTCAGGGTTCACGCATGGGAAACCAATTTTTCAAACCATTTTCTTCACTTCAAGTGCAAGATTTTTTCTTCTTTTTGAGTGGCAATGGAAGGATGCTGTTTCGGAATTGAGTCCCTCCGTGTACATGATTCATCGTAGGCAAGGATACTCACAAAAAATACCTTGCATAGCTGAGTGAGAGATTGCATAATCTGTGTCTTGTTAGATTTTTGCAAGTGAAACAGTTCAGGAAAGTAGGAATGCGGGTGCCGGAGTAACAAACATCAAGACTTTAATTAACACAAACACTGAACTGAAAACATAATGACACGTCGATGAACACACACACACAGAGCAGCCACATGCATCTCTCTCTCCCTCTCTAGTGTCCACGGCTCATCCTTTTATCTCTCTCCCGCTGATTGGGCAACTCAGCGCCGGGTGTGCATCCTCTCGGCCTCGCCACTCCCTCGTCCTCATCATAGCGAGTCAATGTTGACTGTACTAGCCATTAGAATAAATCAGATCAGCTGTTTGTTTGTTTTGGTGTACGCAACAAAGATTTTTGGTCATTAAGCAGAGGCTATCCCATTGGATTGTGGACACAATTTTGAGTGCTTATGAAGTGCACGATTTGCCTTTGTCTAAGAATACTCTGGCCCATTCTACAAGGAATTTACAAGGTTTTGTCCTCATATCCTTGGAGGACATTTGTATGGCGGCAGGTTGAGCCTGTCCACATACTTTTCTCATATTTTAAAATCTGGATGAGGATTAAACTTCAGCTTCCCATGTTCTATAAACTGGAACAGGGCTGAACTTATAATTATTTATGTATAGTCTGCTTGTGAGCCGCTTTGTGCTTTCCACACTGGCTGGTACAGTTGGCAGTTATTGGTAGTATGGTGTTATGGTATGCTGTTCCTATTGCGTCAGCTACTGACGCAGCTTTGAAGTGAACAACAAAAGAGAACGTTCCAGTTATGTTTTTAACCCTGGTTACACGGGTAGGGAACCAGACACTGCAGAGATGGCCATACTCCCTGGTTGCTGCACTGGCTCATGTCTCTTGCAGAAAATCGGAGGAGAGGTCACCTAGTGAATTCTTATAAGGAGGCCATGATGCAGCTCCTTATTAGATGGCGCTTAAACGCCATCAGCCAACAAATTATGACTATTTAGGGCTTTAGATCATCGTGTCCACCTGTTACTGAGCTACTGACACAGCATCTCAGTCCCTACTCAGGGAACCAAGACGATATATATTAATATACACTCTCACGACCACTTTACTGGGTACACCTGTACACATACATATTCATACGATTATCTAATCAGCCAATCGTGTGGTAGCAGTGCAATACATAAAATCATTCAGATACAGGTCAGGAGCTTCAGTTAATGTTCACATCAACCATCAGAATAGGGGAAAAAATGTATCTCAGTGATTTAAACCATGGCATGATTGTTGGTGCCAGATTTTCATGCACAAAAGTCTCTAGAGGTTACACAGAATGGTGCCAAAACAAAAGACATCCAGTTAGCGGCAGTTCTATGGACGAAAACGCCTTGTTGATGAGAGAGGTTAATGGAGAATGGCCAGATTGGTACAACAGAAAGGTTACTGTAACTCAAATAACCACTCTGTAGAATTGTAGTGAGCAGAATAGCATACCAGAATTTACATTTAAAATTTGTATTGAAAGTTTTCCTCAGTTCACTCAGCTGCATGTATAATACAATGTGACAAAATGCAGCAATGCAGCCTTTTGCTAGTTGGAATAAGTTGCTTGTTACTGGAAAAGCTACACTATTTTGATAACAGCTCAGCTACTGTCAAGCTATTGAAATATGTAGCCTTTAAAGGCAGCAATTTAACCATCATGTAACTTCACAAGTGACTGATTTGAAATGTTCTCCTTAGGTAGCAATTCCACATGCTACAAAAATAGTGCTACTCACGTGAAGTGCATGGGAGAATCGACTCTCAATTGATTTTAGCATAGTACTAAGCTACCGATGCAATCACACAAATTATAGGTAAAAGAAAATAAAACACAGCAAAATATTTGAATCTAAATAATTTGATAAAATAAATATTTAGCGGCAAAGGTGGAAACTTGCGGATTAGAGTGTGCAGACAAAAGGCTCTGAACGTCATACTTGCTAGCGTTCAGCAGCAGATGCCCAATGTCTGGGAGCGAAAGCATGTCACACAGTTCAGGGAGGTAATACTAGCAAATAATTTTGGTGACTAGCTTTACATTTTAGAATAACTAGAGTAACATCTAAAATGTTATGTAAAAGATATGTATGATATTCTTTGAGAGAATTATGAATTCACATGGCTGGTTGAAGCAAGAAACTTGTTGAAAAATACTTTTTTGATGCAAATCTACTGTACATTCCTATGTAAATCTATTCAGTAAATGTATTGCTAGGGCAAGCCTCACTACTATTTATTTTTTAAACAACCATGCCCTAGCAACCATTCTAAACATCCTATAAACTGCATAGCAACATGCTAATAACCACTCGGAACACCTAAGCAACTGCATAGCAACAGCCTTTGCATCAAGCTGTCTAGGTAGGCAGCTCACTATGTTTTGGAGCAGAGCTACACACTCACAAACACACACAGTGGGAAGAAAGAGAACGAGCAATCTCATTGGGCCGGTGGGTCAACATGCAGCGATGATGACAGCACACTCTCTTGCGCCCTTGACAGAAGGACAGACTGTCATTTGGAAATTACAGTCCAAGTGAGAAAGAACATATCCAATGTACACTTCTGCTTGCCTGCCTAGCACACTTCCCTTGCTGTGACATTGTGACGTTCCTCAAAAGACACACTTTATAGCCAGGTCCTTTACAATCTATGCTTATCAGATTGTATTTATTACATTTATAAATTGGGCAGACACTGTTTTCCAAATCAACTTACAGTGCATTCAAGGTATACATTTTATCCGTCCATGCGTTCTCTGTAAATTGAACCTGTGGCGTTGACGATGCTAGCCGCATACTCTACCAGTTGAGGTACAAATAGTATGATATGAGCCAGGTGAGTTCTTGCTTGAAAGCTTAGGCAGATGGTATGACATCAACAGTCTTTTATTCCAGACTCTATGATGTACATCTTCACTTAACTGAATCAAAATGGTATCGTATACACCCAAGCAAGTTCTTAGGTTAAAGTTGGCTAAAAGTGTTGCCTGAAAGAGAAAGAAGTCAGAGTGTATGAAGTAGAGAGGGAAATTGTGAAGAATTTAACGATTCCATTTCTGTTTCCTCTTAACTAATCTGGTTCCTTAATGGTTCCGTTAACGATTGTTTTAGCAAATTTGGGAAGGAATATTTGGAAATAGGGCTGGGCAATATGACAATATATCATGGCGAAGATATAAAGTGTCAATCAATAAAGTTTTTGCTATATTGTGATATGTAAATATCCATGACTGCAGCATGGGCTTATCTATCAGTGGGCAGGGATTCACGTGAGACTGAGAGAATTGAAGAAACATGTACAGGGTTTTTCCTTTATCGTGTGTTTGGCTTAAAAAACCTTCTCAATTGGCACGCAAATGTTTCTCGTGACTGGCGCATGCTGTCTCTGGAGCTCAGAAGTGCGCATGAATCCAGCAGGCTTTCTGATATTTGTGCTCCATAGACAGAAGAGCTCAGAGCGAGATCGCTCACGCTACTCAGTCATTTTTGACCCAGAAAAACCCAGAGAAAGATATAGTTTCAGGCATTGATCCAAAAAGGGGCGTGAACTCTTAATCGCCTTTCCCTAACCTGAACCATGAGTGAAAGTGACACCCCTTCCTTTAGAGTAACCCCACCTTCTTTTGGAGATTCCACCCCCATATGGGTGGTTTCAGGCCTGCAGCTATACCTACTTGGGCAAACCTCAAATGGAGAGCGAAATCTCCACAGAACGGGAGGACTCCCAAACAGGACAAGAAAATGAAGAGGAGCTTGTTATTAAAACAGATCAGGTCTGATCACTGACAATGATGAAACAGCCTACAGAGAGGTGGTGCACACTCTGACATGCTGGTGTCAGGAGCACAACCTCTCCCTCAACGTCAGTATAACCAAGGAGCTTGTAGTGGACTTCAGGAAGAAAGACGGAGAACACAGCCCCATCACCATTAATGGATCACCGGTGGAGAGAGTCAGCAGCTTTAAGTTCCTCGGTGTCCACATTACTGAGGAACTCACATGGTCCGTCCACACTGAGGCCGTTGTGAAGAAGGCTCACCAGCGCCTCTTCTTCCTGAGACGGCTGAGGAAGTTTGGAATGAACCACCACATCCTCACACGGTTCTACACCAGTACTGTAGAGAGCATCCTGACTGGCTGCATCACCGCCTGGTACGGCAACAGCACCGCCCACAACCGCAAAGATCTGCGAAGAGTGGTGCGAACTGCCAGACACATCAGAGGAGGTGAGCTTCCCTCCCTCCAGGACATCTATAACAGGCGGTGTGTGAAAAAAGATCGGAGGATCAGTGTCGTAGCATCAGGACCAGCACCAGCCGACTTCATGACAGTTCTTCCCCCAAGCAATCAGACTTCATAACACTTGATCTCTCACGATCAATAATCAGCACTGCACTTTATTAATCTTCATCTTATTATCTCACACTGGACTGACAAATATATTCTCCACAATACAACTACTGTATATATATTTTTATATACTCTTTATTTTTATTTTATGTGTATTCTACATTGTGTGTATTGTTTACTGTACATTGTATATTATTATTGTGTTGTGTAAGTATGTGTACATTTGATATGTAAATTGTGTTGTGTAAATATGATGTTTATTGTAATTGGTATATGTCTCGTCACTGTGATGAATGTAATGTTGCTCGGAACTGCACACAAGACTTTCACCTACTGTTGCACTTGTGTACATGGTAGTGTGACAATAAAGTGATTTGATTTGATTTGAGATGCTACATGTTGTGCAGAGCAGACATGTATTCTGCAAATTGTTTTCGCACAACAATAATCACTCATAATGACAACACTCATCCGTTTTACCACTTGAAAATGAAGCACGCAAAAGAATATTTGAAAGCCAATAAATGAACCGCATTAATTCAGTCATTTTTAAATTTTATTTATTTAGCAAGAAGTGATATTTATTTACATCAAGAAGTGTTTATTTTTGCTGGATTTATTTTTACTTATGTTTATGTTCTTTGTTGCATATCATTGAAAAGATCTTAAGTTTCTTAAGCAAAGTTTATTGTAATAATAATGGTTAACAACATTTTATACTGAACTATGGCATTCTTTTTATATTAAGCATTTTTGTAAGGTAAATTTTTGAAAACAAGTCGATTATTATTTATTTACTTTGACATTGCTTGTCTTGTTCCAAATAAAGAGGAAGTTGTTTTAAAAGTATTCAATTCACTGACTGGAGTTCCAAAAATTGTCATTATTATATGGTTATTTAACACATAAACCATTCTATTGATTTTCCAGAAAACGTATACTATATCATGATATATATATATATATATTATGTTATCGTGATATAAAATTACTTGCATACCGTAATTTCCGGACTTCAACTTTTGCCTCAACTTTTTTCCCACACTTTGAACTTCTCGGCTTAAACAATGACGCGGCTAATATATGGATTTTTCCCGCTTTCAAACTGTATAAAAAAAAAAAAAAACATTCTGTGACGTGCTCAGTTTTTTGGCGGCGTGAAGCTTTCATTAGACCAATGAAATTGTCGAACGGGTTAAGGTCAAACAACTTCTTTTGTTTACTGTTTAGATTAAATCGAGCGCGTGAAACTTCCCATCATTCTGATTACGGTAGTCATTTTGTCACCCTCAAGACACGGAGATATGCATATGATGCTGCTTTAAAGTTGAAGGCGATTGATCTGGCTGTTGGAAAAGGAAATAGAGCTGCTGCATGGGAGCTTGGTCTTAATGAGTCGATGATAAGACGTTGGAAACAGCAGCGTGAGGAATTGACTCAGTGCAAAAGACAAAATCTGAGGCTATTCAACTCCGACACCGAAGGAGATGACTTCAGTGGTTTCAGTGCACAGGACGAGGAAGATAGTGTCCAATGACTTTCTTGGTAGGCTACTGTTTACTGCTAATTTTTTATTTTTTACAAGCCGTGTGTGGCAGCGGGGGCGTGGTCAAGCGCCCGTCCGAGAGAGAAAAGCTGTAAGGGTGCTTACACCTGCGCTAAATTATGTCTAACACCGGTGTCTAATTTCAAGTGCCCTGCTTCACGTGTCCTTCTTGGGAAAACTGTCACACGGGCACCAGTGTGACAGTTTTCAGCAGGGCACTTGACGTTCCAGGTAAGGCTTTTAATGGCCACAGCAATGTTTACAATCAATTTTATAAAGTTTCTCAATTCTTCTATGCGCCAACACTAGACTGACGTGTGTCACTCTCTCAGCTCTGTGGCTGCTGCCTTTTTATGCCGCTCTCCCCATGCTTACTGAAATTAGACACCGGTGTTAGACATAATTTAGCTCAGGTTTAAGCGCCCTTACCGCTTTTCTCTCCCGGACGCTTGACCACGCCCCCGCTGACACACCGTGTTTCGTTAAAGCCTATTTATTTTTGTTACAAGCCGTGTTTCGTTAAAGCCTGAGTAAAGTTAATTTGTTTCAATGTACCGGTAGGCACCTGCGGCTTATAGACAGGTGCGGCTTATTTATGTCCAAAATAATATTTTTTTTTTAATTCAGTGGGTGCGGCTTATATTCAGGTGCGCTCAATAGTCCGGAAATTATGGTAGTAATATCAGATTTTGGTCACATCACCCACCCCTATTTTGAAATATGAAATTAAATTCGTATTGGATTTACTGCCCTTATCAACCTGTTACCAAATGTTGGAAATTTAGGACTTTTGTAAGTTTTTAATTCACAAACAAAGTGATGAGCAGCCATTCATTCGTGGGAAAGCGATGTATGTTTTATGCTGTAGGTTCAAAAGAACTGGCTAATAAGACATATTTGTTTGGAATCAGACTACACTGGTTGCTTTGTATGTTTCACACTTTAGATTCAAAGAACCAGTTCATAAGAATCATTTGTTCGGGAACCTGATAACACTGGTCGCGCTGTATATGTCAGTTTGTTGATTCCATAGCATCCATCTTGACATCTTTGATATGTTGTGCTTAATCTTGGGGATAAATGAGCATGTTGTTGATGTAGACTATGACACACTTGTTGAGGAGGTCTCAGAAGATTTCATTGATGAACGATTGGAACACAGCTGGTGCGTTGGCCAGGCCATAAGGCATAATTTGGTACTCATAGTGCTCCTTAGTTGTGATGAATGTGGTTTTATACTCATCTCCTCTAATATGAATGAGATTTTAAGCACTTCTCAATTAGCTTAGTGTAGATGTGTGCTTCATGCAGTTGTTATAGTACAGATTGAACAAGAGGGAGTGGGTACCTGTATTTGATTGTTACTGTGTTCAAACCTTGGTGATCAATACACGGACGGTAACTCCATCTTTTTTTAATGAAGAAAAAACCTGCTGCAGCTGGCAAGGTGGAAAGATGTAAGAAACCTGAAGCTAGAGCCTCCTCGATGTATATTACCATGGCCATGGTTTCAGGTCTTGATAATGGATAGGCTTTGCACCTGGGAGGTGTCACAACCATGACATTAGTCATGACAGTGAAATAACTGGCAAATATTTGCAAAGTAACTATGGAAAGGCATGGCTATTTATACGGTGCAAACAGGAAGTAATAGTAGAAGAAATAAGTTCATGGCTAGTATTCGGGAGAGGGCTCCCTCTGGCGGTCGGCTGAATTGATACCAGCCTCATTCCTTACAGACCGTTACTGGAACTGAAATTCATGAAAATAATATGGTTCTTTTTTTTAAAAGCAAAATCAGTTCTGAATAACAACAAGTTGAGTATGTTGTGGTTGCGTGAAAGAGCACTGCTTCATTCTTCAGAGCGAACCCATTTTTATGAGATCATAATGTGATGGGAAGGCTAAATATGTGATATTTATGATGCATTTAATATAGATAAGCTGGTATAAACATTTAAACTGCACGTCTCACTCTCAAACATGTCATCAATTGTTGTGCATCTATTGGTTTTTCAATAGATGACCATAATAAGACCAGTCAGGACAGCAAATTTCATTGGAGGCTAAGATTCATTGCAAAGGCAACTAATTGGTTGTCAGCGGTCATACTGAGCAATCAGAGACTGACAATTTTGTCCTTCGAAAAAAGAAACCTCTGATTCATGAAATGTTTCGGTGTGCTTCGGGATTAGTGATCAGTGATAAAGTATTAATACTCAACAAGAACCTCCCCTCCAGTGTCTCATGCAACACTTCTTTAAACTTTTTTCCCTACCTCAAGGGCTGTGTTCGGAGGTCATCAAATATATTGGCATAATTTCCTTTCCGTGTCCCATCACAACTCTGAGGACGACTACAAAAATTCTCACGCTGACAGTCTGTGTCACCCATTTAAATCTTTACTTATGCTGCAATGTCAAATCAAGACATGATTAATACACACTACTCCAAATTTGTGTGTGCTGGTCCAGAAATCGAGTATGTTTCCGTATGAGTTACCACACCAGTGCCAGAATTTATTTATCAGGGATCCGTTAAGGTGCTTTTGTCCTTTTGTTATTGGAAATTAAACAATCAGTATCCAGGCCAAAAACTATTTCAAAAGGAATGTTCTGTGTTCAATACAATTGACAGAAGCTTGTCTGAAAGCCAAGGCGCAACTGCAGAGTTACTATATTTGCTGAAATGCCTTAATATTCTGAAGTTAACTGCAGGTGAAGGAACAAAACAACAACGATTTCTTCTGACTTTCACACTGACTAAAAAGCTTTCTCTTGTGCCTATTCTACTGCCAAGTCTGTTCATTCAATGTCATTGGTGATTTTGTCAAACCATTTAGCAACACTTGGAATTGCACCTACTCTCTATGAGTGGCCTTGTACCCACACTGAAATTCAATCATGTCCACAGACATTTTTGCCATGGCTGATGTTGGGCCCACCACTTTATGAAATAGCTTGCAACAGGAATGTATGTAATACAAGATTGAGCAATAAGGCGGTCATATTAAAATTCAAAAACCAAATATTCTTTGAATTAAAGATAAAAATGCACATTTGAATGCCAAAATGAGCATTTGAATTTTGGATGTGTGCCAAGCACTGGTGATGACTTACATTCTCAGGCTAAAGCAGGCACAGTTCAATGAATAAAACAGAGCGCAGGTGTCTCGAAACATGTTTTAAGGTGGAATTTAATTTTAAATTGACAGTGTCTAAAAACAAATGCATAGTTACTGCATAAGACGCTGAAAAAGAACAAGACACGACGGTCAAAGATGTCCGTCTAGCGCACACTTAAAAATATGCTCTCGTTTGGAATGAATGTCTCCCAGAGGTGTAGGTCTTTGGTGGTTGTGTCTTGACCTTGACTAGCCTCTCATCAGCGTATTGCTGCATAAGCATTATATGCACGTACATACAACTGTAATTATTGAAAAACAGTGTGGTACCGCCGGTATTCTGAAGCTTGAGTCCATGGTAGTACTATGGCACAGGTATAGGCTACTGTGCAACACTAAGTTAACATAGAACCATCTATTAAAATTTATTTTCTTGTATTTAATATTTGAGAATTTAAACTGGGTAAATATTGAATTTATCATTTTACACACAGTTGTTTACAGCCAGATATGTTCTTTGCAATAAACATTCACTATAACACAGTGCTGGTTAATATTGATTGGTTGTGCACTCGTGAGAGTAGACGTAATCAGATGTATTGTAGAACTTCCACCCCCCAACCTGAAATAAAGCCTTTGAAATTCAGATACAACTATTGACATCCAGCTCAAATAACAAAAATTAAACCCAGGATGCGTCGCAATTAAGGACATTTGTTGACCAACAAAAGCATTCTTAAATCTCTTTGTGGATTCAAACATCTATCTGTAATGATACGCAGACACTGAAGCTGGAGATGAACCCAAGTGCAGAAGTTTATTGAACAGGACACTGAAATAGGCAGGTAAGCAGGAAGGGTAAGTATACAGGTTAAGTACACGATCTTTGGAGACAGTCTAGGATCAGACAGGGAACTAAGGCAGAAGGCACCAATCTACAAGAGTAGATCACTAAACCAACAGGTATCTTTAACATAAAACAGAATCACAGGTAAATCACATCTTTTGCTCAACATTGGCAACTTCAACATCTAACAGGATCACAGGTGGGTCATGTGCACAAATAGTGGAGCAGGCAAGTATATCCAAACACAAGGAATTCTCAGTGTTTTCAAAGTCAAGTTTCCAGAGCATACAGAAGTGCTCTTAGTTGAACAGGTAAGTTTCAAACAGGCGAGTAGATATGCGGTTCACTTATGTTGTCTGAAGAGGATCGTAGACAAACTGGGGAGTATAATTCAGGTAAGTAGATCAAGCGTTATAACCAAATTCGTTGTGTAATTTCCAGAACAGATCATAGAAAAGTCAGTAACACAGAAGTAGATTTAACCGCAGCTGAATGAGAGGGAAGTCAGAGGTACCTCACAACAAGGCTAGACGCCAACAGAGTGTGGGAGTGAGGCTTAAATGCCAGTCTTAACAAGATGATAAGTTGCAGGTGCGCGTGGTTAAAACATGGGTAAGAGAGAGAGGGTGATTGACAGAGAGGGAGAGTCCGGACACTATACGTCTATGTTAAATCATGCTGTTCCAAATCTGTAGAGCCACCACAACACGGTAAGGTTGAAAGTTTCACGCAAATAAGGGATACTTGAGCATTGTGGGTGCTTCAATTAAGGATGGGAGTCCTCTTCAAGAGTCTTGCTGTCGACCGTTTTTTGCTTCAATATAGGACACAAAGCCTTCAATACAAGACGTTAGGTGTCCTGTATGGGATAAAATACAGTGAGTCTGGCAAAAACAGGACAATTGTAAACCTTATCAGCAGGGGTGTAAAGTAACGAATTACAAATACTCACGTTACTGTAATTAAGTGTTCATTCCCAGCAATTGTACTTTTTTAAAGTAGTTTAAGTTGAGTTCATTTTAAGTGCTGTAACTGTATTTAAAAAAAACTCCATTTTCCCACTGTCTGTGTTCGCTACTTCCCCGTACTGATTTTATTTTTAAATATCAAATGGTAAATGGTCTACACTTATATAGCACCTTTTTAACCTTAGCGGTATTCAAAGTGTTTTACACTATGTCTCATTTCACACACCAATAACAGCAGAGCTGCCATGCAAGGCGCTAGCCTGACATTGGGAGCAACGTGGTGTTCAGTGTCTTGCCAAGGACACTTCAGCATGTGGAGTCGGGTGGGCAGGAATCAAACCACCATTAGTGGACAACCCGCTCTACCACCGGAGCAATAGCCGCCCATTTACCAGTTACCATTGACATGATTGGCTAGAGAGAGAGACTCCCGTCAACTTGAACAGCAGCTGTAGATCTGGCGCCAACTGTGGAGGATGCCTCAAGCACAGTTCAACATCTGAAAGGGCAGTGAAAAAAAGTGAAAAACCAATTGCCTGACTGTGTCATGTGAGATTAACTTGCTCAAGCCAGATATCAGCATTAATCCTACCTCTAATTTGAAGAATAATCGAGGTAAATTTCATGTTTCTGCTTACTAGATTCTGTGTGTCTATAATTTAGCTATCTATCACTCAGATTATTGGGTTGATGTCAGAGATTAAGGCAATGTTATCAATAGGGCTGGACAATAAAATAATCTTGTGTATCTGAAGAAAAAAAAAAAAAAACCCGATACAATGATAAACTTTTGAGTAATTTTCTATACTTAAGCCTATGTTCTACATCTAGAACAGGGGTGTTCATTACATTGATCACGATAGCAAGACAACCACTGGTTGGTTGATCTAGATCAAATATAAAAGATTGACTTTTTATTTCCTGATGTCTGTAGCTGCGCACTGTTTGACTGACATGTGGCTGCCGGCTATTGTTTGAGCACTAATGCGGTTCATGCCTAAATGATCAAATGCTCTTCATAATTCCGGCAGTGCCCGTCTTGGTGAGGATTGAATGTAAACAGTTGGTTTGGTCTACAGTGAGCGTAAACAGTGGGACAAAAATCATATTTGCATCAAAATGTTGGACTTAAGTGTAAGAACCGAATTGAGCACTGTCTAGTAGATCAAGTCATATAAAGGATATTAATCAAACAACAATAACAAGGAAATGAGAAAACCACTCACTCCTTTTGGACGAATAACTTGAGTAGCTTTAAAAGTATTAATGTAATAGAATAAAACAATGATATATTTTTAATAATATTGTTATTTTTTTTATAATACCGTCCCCTGATAAAGAGAGTGTTAATTTGTATAATAAACAAATCCTGTAAAATTACTAGGAAAGTAAAGATGATAAATAACTTATAATTATGCTTAGCCTTTATCATGTTTCCTCAAATGCCTGATAGAAAGTATCAGCCTTTTTAGAGCAATACTACAGGCAGAACATTCCATCAGTCACAAACTTCAGAAAATTGCATTAGAATGAGAACAACTATTTCTGGTCTTAAGATACAATAACTAAATCAATGTTGAACATTGCATTTCATTAGGAGGATAATGTGCCCCCCCCCCTTTAGCTACTTAAAGAAATAATTCACACAAAAATGAAAATTAACTCACCCACATGCCATCCCAGATGTGTATGACTTTCTGTCTTCAGAAGAACACAAATTAAGATTTTTAGAATAATATTTCAGCTCTGTAGGCCCATACAATACATGTGAATGGATGCCAACAGTTTGAGGCTCCAAAAAGCACATAAATGCAGCATAAAAGTAATCCATATGACTCCAGTGATTAAATCCAAGTCTTCATAAGTGATATGATAGGTGTGGGTTAGACCGCCCACACCTATCATACCTCGCGCCGTGGACATTCGAGGGCAGCTTGAGTGGCCGACTGACCCAGCCCGTGCATCTGCGATCCCATGAACACTACCCTGCCCTTTCACGGAGCCCCATTCACCACGAGGTTGCCAGATTCCCCTTGGACACTTTAGTACCCCGTTTGGACATTTTTACGTTTATTATTATTTCCAATAAATGCCTCTCCGCTTGATGCCACACCCACTGTGTCTGTCTCTTGCTCACCCTGCCACAAAGATCATAGATATGTGATGTATTGTATAAGTTGTCAATCACAAACACCTATAAAATAGCTATATTTCTTATTCTTTCTGGAAAAAAAAGCAATAAATGGGAATGTAAATTACAGTATGTGTGCTACATTTTTAAATACTTTTTAGAGTTTTTATTATAAAGGGGCATAGATTTCGCAACTCAGTACTCAATACACACTACTCATGAGTATTTTTAAATGAGCTACTCTTTTACTCACACTTGAGTAGTTTTTAGGACAGGTACTTTTACTCTAATCATACTAAATTTAAGATGTAACAGTAGTTTTACTTGAGTTATTTTTCAGTACTCTTTCCAGCAATAAACATTGAAAACTGCTTAAAAAAAAAAAAAAAGGAGCTTTGATGGCCATCAGTGAATAGCTAGTCAAAATTTGTGTCTGTTCCTCACATAAAGGATCATATTGTTTCAGAAGTTTAGAATATAGAACACAAGTTGTATGGATTCATTTTACAACACTTCTAAGATGCATTCTGTGCCAGTTTGTAGCTTGATGGCCCCAGCCCCTAGTCACATTCAATAAAAGGAAAAGAGGTCCTCACCTCAACATTTGTGCTTCAATAAATGTCCAGAACCTAAGCTAATACTTCCAAGTGGATGCTCAAAAATTCATCTTGTTTTACCTGCTGTACATCTTCATGATGTAGAGTTGCCCCGATTGTATTGACTGGGCCCATCTTCATGGGAAGATGTAGTACGTGGTACTTTATAGAAGCTGAAAAAGACTTGCCATCCAAAACCCTACATGACAGAGACATCTGTGAGGGAAATTGTAAAGGGATTAATGGAAAGTAGGAGGCGAGAACCAGCTTGACAATATATATAGTTTAATATAAATCTGAAACAAAAAGACAAACACACAAAGGTGTCGGACAGCTATCCATAAATCTCACTCTGTCTGTATCCCTCTCTGAGGCTTGATTAGCCTGATTAGGGGCCAGGTGTGTAGCATCACGACCCAGCCCTGCCCTCTGCCAACTTTCATGATATGCTCACATATTTCTCTCCATCAAATGCTTAGTTGCAAGTATTAAGATGGAGCACATGGATTATATTGAAAAGGTGAATAATAAATACAAAAAGTGAAAATATGGAATGATTTGCCTGTCATGGCCGCTTTTCCCCACCACATGGTTTTGCATAATTATGCTGCTTATGCTGTTAATAATAAGAGCATCCCTCATTCAGATCTTATGGCAGGGCTTTTACACAGGGAAGGTAAAAGTGATTCTGGTACAATTAGTTCCGGCTAAATGAGCAACCTTGGATTTTGAGCACAAATTAGCTGCAGTTAAGGTCCCATCACTATGAAGGATGAAGATTGGCTACATCGAGGGAAAAGGTATGCTCGCAGAGGCCAAGGCTTTTAGCATAGCTACGAGTAACACTGGATGAGTAAAGGTTGTGCTAAAGTGTGGAAGTAAGAGACAGAGGCCAAATTTCCATGGCAAACAAAACACTTAAAATCAGATTTGACTCTTAAATCAGTTCTGATTTTGGCCTCAAATTTTGTTACTAAATTCAATAGAGCCCAACAGTCTGGTTCCGGAAGTAAAAATCCCATTCATTTCTTTTTTTTTTAAAAGGGGAATTGATTTTTGCAATCACTTTAAAGACATACCTACCAGGAGCTTGAAAGGTTCTGTTAAAACCACCAGTCTGCGTTAGTTCAACCTTATTTAACAAGGCTAAATATGTGTTGCTGTGAAGCACGCATGGAGCAGGCGGAGGCGTTGCGGTGACGCGGCATGGAGCAGGCGGAGGCGTTGCTATGGAAGGTGGAGCCGAAGATCCAGGTTTTGGCCCAGGGTTCCCGCCATAATCCACCGTATAAAGGGAACTGCTAAGTTCCAGAGCCTTCTCCACATATTCGCCGAGCTTCCCGTGATGATCAGCCGGAGACATCAGTGCCCTCAGTGCACCATTCAGACCAGCACGGAAGAAAACCACCAGAGAGTGGTCTGGATAGTGCACTACATTTGCCAGCTCTAAAAACTCACAGATGTGATCCTCAACTGGATGGTCCCCTTGTTGAAAGCAGAATTCTGACAGCCACCAGATCCATTTTAGGTCAGTCTTTCTGTAATGAGCCAGGCGAGGATGGAGGATCTAAATGCAGCTTTTTAATGTAAGCAAAGGATGAACACAGTAACTCAGAATAAAATGAATACCAAACACTGGGAACCAGGTACAGAACATGAAAATACACGTAAAGACTGATGAACTAACCAGGGAAAAGAAGGGCTTAAATACACAAGGGAAAACAGGGAGCACCTGGGGAAACAATCAGGGAATGAGGAGCACCTGGGGAAACTTTCTGGGAGAACCAATCATGAAATAATACTACAAAAGGACTACAAAATAAACAGGAAACAGGAATGTGGGAACTAAATAAGAATTTCAACATAAAAGCGCAAAAAAAGGAATACGTGACAAAATTATTTTCAAATACTTTTTTGCATTGCAATCAAAGTTTGTAATGTTGTGATTCACCTCAGTTCTAGTTGGTTAGATTCATGGCTTAGAACTCTTTTATAAAGGATTTTTTGTAATCCCTATGAGGGAAAAATGAAGACAGCTGAAAAATTAGGACACCGTGGACACACACCAAAAGGGAGTCAAAACTGCATTGCTGAAATAATATCTACACACACTGCACACCAATATCTGCATGAACTCACTAAAACTCTGAAAAAATAGGAGAAATGGTCTGAAGGGCAAAGTATGTGTATTGGTAATTTTGCACATGCAGACCAAGTTCAAATCCAGCATGTGAATATTTTTTCATTATCTTTCATGTGCTGTTGCTGCTTTTGCAAATTTCTCTCACATGATCTTCAGACCAAGCCGCACAAAAGTAATCTGATGGATTTTTGATTTTCGAAATCATTAAAGAACTGAGAACTTTATTAGGAACACCTGTAAACCTATTTATTCATGTGATTATCTAATCAGCCAATCGTGTGGCAGCAGTGCAATGCATAAAATCATTCAGATATGGGTCAGATGCTTCAGTTAATATTCATATCAACCATCAGAATGGGGGAAAAAAAATTGATCTCAGTGATTTGGACTGTGGCATGATTGTTGGTGCCAGATGGGCTGATTTGAGTATTTCAGTAACTGCTGATCTCTTGGGATTTTCACACACAACAGCCTACAGAAGTTACTCAGAATGATGCCAAAAACAAAAAACATTCAGTGAGTGGCAGTTCTGTGGATGGAAAGTCCTTGTTGATGAGAGAGGTCAACCAAGATTGGTTGGAGCTGTCAGAAAGTCTACGGTAACTCAGATAACCGCCCTGTACAACGGTAGTGACCAGAATAATGCAAAACACATCAAACCTTGAGGCGGATGTGCTACAAGAGCAGAAGACCATGTCAGTAACTTTATTAAGACTATAGTGTTCCTAATAAAGTGTTCGGTGAGTGTATATTTATATTATTTGTTGTACACACTTTTGAATGTAATTATACGTATTATATACCTTTTAATAATTGTAAATATACTGTAGCATCTGCCAATTTCAAAGTTAAAAATGTCCTTTTTCTTTTTCAGTTACCTCTCTGATATGCCATACTGAGTAAGTCTCAAATGTGTGTTCCTTTGTACCTATTCCCTCGCCATACTCATAAAAAGTATATAAAAGTGTCAGTTTCAGTTTGAAGTTAGCAAAGTGAGCTGTTAGCAAACATGCTTATTGGATGCTGTTGTTCAGCTGGGACATATGCAAGTGGTGTCGCAGCATAATAGTGTGTTTCCTAGCGCATCAAATTTCACCCATGAGCAGTGAGAAGCATTCACAGTCTTTACACAGATGTTGAAAGCCAGGCCGTAGTGCATAATATCTGCACACTCTTGGAGCATATAAATAAATTTCATCTCATGCAGAAAATTAAACAAAGGCTGTTTGCTTTGGCACAATGCACAGATTAGTTAAGAGAAACAACTGAAAGAATTCAGAAGGGTTGTTGCCTGCCATTCCAAAACAGAATATAAATAAACAAGTCTCAATTCCACTGCACATGGCCAATGAATCTCCACCATACCCACTGCTTGCTGTTAATGAACGCATTGGGTGTGTCGTAGGCTATGACACACCCAATGCGTTCATTAACAGCAAGCAGTGGGTATGGCGGAGATTGTGCCAGAATTTGGTGAAGGTTTGTGGAGTGTGAATGTCAGTGAATTGACACCATCACTGTAGCTATTACATGCAAAAAGTCTTATTCACTAACTGTACGTATGCCCATATTTGTGTTTAAAATCAACTCAAAGCACACATACTGAATGCCAAAATTTTGACCCTATAATGAGTCCTCATTTAACGGATTAATCAACATTAAAATGAGGATAAGAATGAATTTAAGTGTGTATGCACCTGTTGTGAATGGGGCAGAAACTCTGTGTTAAACCTTTTCTGCTCACATAAGTAAGAGCACTTGTACACAAATATTAGTGAATGAAAGACCCAAAGTGTGCATACAACACAACCCGGCTGTCATCGCCATGCAGTTTCTTAGCAACGGCAGCATTGAGGGTTCACCGTGCATATGGGCTTGTAGCGATTAAAGACTAATACTGTGGCAGACAATAAGATGCATTCGTCCACGTCGGTTCTTTGATTTGTTTAATTGCTTAGCTCCTCTGATGAATAATCTTGTCCAGCATTCTTCTAGAAAAGGGTGCACACTGTACAATTTTGTTTCTGTCCTGTATGATTGTTGAGTGTCAGATTGAACAATATAACCATGGTGAGATCTTGCACCAGTCTTTTATGTCAGACTGTACGATATACAGTATATATACATTATAGGACTTTTACCACAATTGACAGTGTTGACCGCCCAATTAATTGTGTCACGTTCTGATGACCTAATTGACAAATTGATGTGGTTCTGCAGAAACTAGAGTGAGACACTGCACTCAATTTGACAATGTTTTGCCTGAAAAGATAAGAGAATGATATTCTGCTTTGCACTATAGTTGGCAATGTTTTGCTTGGAAAAGAAAAAGAACGATGATATGCTTTATGCTAAAGTATTTTATGTTTTGCCTGATTTCAATTTCAGGAGGCAAAGTTTCATCGCAATGGCAACAACTAGGTTAGGTAATGTTTGTCAAGAATTTTCGACAGATGGAGTTTTAATAGTCTCGGCCCATTTGAACATTCCGTCAATATCTATGGGATATTTGATCACCCGCTATATGGGATACAAGTGTGGGAAAACTGTAAATCCAATCATTTAGAAAAGAAATAGCACACTAAGTCAGAACAGTCCAAATGTCTGTACTAAGTTTGGTGGATGTAGCTTGAAAGTTGTAGGAGGAGTTACATTTAATATTGATGGTCTTATATAGGGATTCCCAACATTTATTTCTGACAGTAAAACCGTGGCCAGGATTGCACAGTCTGCACCAGGTTCTGTTTGCTTTCAGTATTTTTGCAGACCATTTATTAGTTAACTTTTTACACACAAATCTTTAATGAGGTTTTAGGTTCAGTGCTGGGCCAGCGAAAATCTTGTGAGCACTCAATGCTGATGGACAAGCAAACTGTGGGAATGCTGACGTGTGACAAGTGTGATAGTTCAGCTTTTTTACACAGAAGCATTTGCAAATGATAGTCAAGAACAAGGTTTGCAGCAGACTACAAAGCATTATACTGTAGTTGCAAGGACATACAATTTTTTTGTGTGGGGCCATTAGTGACAGTCCTGCCTCTCTTGGTGCTCTAGGTGTAACCGGTCCTGCTCGACCCACTTAAAGCGGGACTCAAACCGGTGTCTCCGGCATGGGAGGTGGGCACGCTAACGAGGAGGCTAAAAGCTACAGACTCTAGTATATTTCGCTAGTGCGCTTCTTGAGACCAGGGGAGTGAGGTTTACACACTTCACAGCTACCTATCAGCTGGCTACCATTACATAGGTAAGATAGCACATGACTAAAGGAAAAATATTGTTCAGACGTGAGGGTGATTTCAGACATAATGTTTAAGATAATCACTTTTGTAACAACCATAAATCTTAATTATCAAATGTGCTTTTTTGGAATTTGCATTGAAAACTGACTTGCATCAAATCTCACGGGGCATGTTGCCTGGTTGAATGAGCATGAGGGGGTTGTGTATTAACATACTGTAGCACTTGTTTTTTAAGCAATATCAATTCAGTGCTTGCTCATTCTCATTTTGAGAGAAAGCCTGTGCTGTCTACCCAGGAAGACAAGCATTCTCAGGAAAATAAATTCCATTATCGTATGCCACTCTGGTCAGGGTGTCCAATTGGGACATTAATGAAATAACAGCAAATAGCATCAACTCCACTCAGCTTCTCTCAGTGAGGCCCAACCTTCTGCTGAAATAATGTCACCATCAACAGAGAGCTATTATATGATGTGTAAATATATGTGTATCGATCATATGTGTGTGTGTGAAGATATATAGTAGCACCATGATGTACAAGAGAGATGCTGAGAGCTTTATGGAGTAGGTAGTGTGTGGTAGAATACTTCTGAAATGTAATCCGATACTGATTACAAATTATGGGACATAGTGCAAATTCTGTCCCCTGTTGGGAGATACTACAGGTGAATATGGTAAGAATGAAGATATAAATTTTTTAGATATTTCTATCATATATTTTTTATTTTATTTATGTATTTATTTTTATTACAAAATGTCCCCAAAAACATAAACAATATAAAAATATATTTTTTTTAATAATGTATAAGGTCAAATGTTTGACCATGTTCACAAAATTTGTGTAAAAATCAGGAAGTAAATATTGCAGACATTATTTGGTAATATCTTTTATAGCATAGTTTTTTATGGATAGAATTATATGCAAAAATATGGTTTGTGAATATATGTGAAAGTTCATATTTCTGGAATACATTTATTTTAATTAAATGCATAATACTGTAAATGCAAACACTGCTAATTTGTATCTATACTAGCTGCATACAAAATCTGTGATTGAATACATTAGCAAAGAATACATTCACAGCAGCTCTTGCTCATTAGTAGTTTAACCTCTTTAAATCCTCTTGGGTTTCAGATAGTTAGCAAAGAGATTTACTATACCGGTTTGCCAGATGTTTTCATGCATGTAAATGAGTAAAAGAGGTGCTAAGTAGCCTTGGCACTAGCTAATTTGCAAATTTTGTAAAATGTGTTTATTTTACAAGGAAAGAGAGATTTGTTACGCTCTCCGTATTTTGAGTGAAGAATAAATTTAGGCTGTATGGAAGAACTTCCCACTAAATAGGTGGTGTTTCACTGGCATCTGTCTATGTCTTGTTTATATATCCCGTGTTCTTTCAGGTATGAACAGCTAGAGTTTGGTAATACGGAACAGCTGGCTGGTCGTATCGCTTGAGTATAGCGCCTTTCCCCTCCCCTGAGGCGAAATTGTCTGAGGGCGGGCAGAGCTGACCGCTATGCTTGCCGAACCCTCCGACCTCCCCTGAGCCCTCGCAGCTAGAGGGGGTTCAGTGCCCCCCCACAGTCCTTTTTTCCTGGAAGTGAACGACAAACTGACGAAGTAGAGGAGGGCACCTTTTGCTGCCCAAAACCGAATTCCAGGTTCATCCACTCTCACTACCCTCGATGGCGGGGCGGCCCATGGGTACACTGAGGTCCATCAGGTGGATAAGGCGGTTGCTGTGCACCTATGCTCGCAAAATGCCGCCTGGTGGGATCGTCCGGCGCTCCTCTCCAGGGCCTGTAGGACTACGTCGTCTCTGGCATCCAAAGCCTACAGTGTTGCTTGAAAAGCTGCCTCCGCCCTGCATGCCATGGCCCTCTTGCTAGTACACCAGGCCAAATCAATGAAAGAGCTGCATTTGATGTGCTGCAGGAGCTGCGTTCGGCGACCGACCTTGCCCTCCGGGCAACGAAGGTCATGGTGCGAGCACTCGGGCAATCGATGTCCACCTTGGTGGCTAATTCTGGTCGAGATGAGGGATGCCGACAAAGTTTGCTTTCTCAACATGCCCATCTCCCAGATTGGCCTATTCGGCTACACCGTTGAGGACTTTGCCCAGCAGTTCTCAGCGGTGAAGAAGCAGACGGAGGCTATACAGCACATCTTGCCCCGGCGCGGCTCAAGATCCTGTAACCCGTCTGCTTGCTGAGGGCGTCCCCTTGTGGCAGTGAAAGCCCAGGCGGCTCCGCTACAGCCCGAGCCCAGTTCTTGGCCCCAGCATAGGACCTTTGATGCATGGCTAGCACTATCCAAACCAACGTGGTGGCTGGCCAGGACCATCCAACTCTGCCATGCGATTTAATTCTTCCGTTTCAGCGGCGTCCGTTTCACCTCGGTGCAGGTCGAGGACGCCCCCACCCTGTGGGTGGAGTTTCGCGACCCTTCTAAGCAATGGCTTAATAGAGCCTGTCATTCCAGCCGAGATGAGGAAAGGGTTCTACAGCCCTTACTTCATCATACCAAAGAAAGGTGGTGGGTTCAGCCAATCTTGGACCTGCGAGTCCTGAACTGGGCTTTACACAGACTCCCGTTCAAGATGCTGACGCAGAAACACATTTTGGCGTGCGTCCGGCATCAAGATTGGTTTGCCGCGGTAGACCTGAAGGATGCGTATGTTCATGTCCCGGTTTTACCTATATACAGACCCTTCCTATGGTTTGCTTTCGACGCCCGGTCGTGTCAGTACAAGGTCCTCTCCTTCGGCCTATCCCCATCTCCTCGCGTCTTCATGAAGGTCGCAGAGGCAGCTCTTGCCCCGTTAAGGGAAGTGGGTATCCGCATACTCAACTTTCTCAATGACTGGCTGATCCTAGCACACTCGAGAGAGTTGCTTTGCACACACAGGGACCTGGTGCTCATGCACCTCAGCCGTCTAGAGCTTCGGATCAACTGGGAAAAGAGCAAGCTCTCCCCGGTTCAGAGCATCTCTTTTCTCAGCATGGAGTTAGACTCGGTTGATGATTGTGTGCCTCACAAGCGAGCGTGCGCAGTCAGTGCTGAAATGCCTGAACCAATGAAACATTCAGAGGCTCCTGGGGCATATGGCATCCTCTCCACCCTGAAGGTGTACATAGCTGCTATAGAAGTGCACCACAATGCAGTTGAAGGTAACTCCCTTGGTAAGCACAATCTGATCATCAGGTTCCTGAGAGGTGCCAGGAGGCTGAACCCTCCTAGGCCGAGCCTCTTTCCCTCATGGGACCTCTCTGTGGTCCTGCTGGGCCTTCGGAGAGCCCCGTTCAAGCCCCTAGAGTCAGTCAGGTTAAAGGCCATCTCATTAAAGATCACCCTCCTGATCACGCCAACTTGCATCAAGAGGGTCGGGGAACTGCAAGCACTCTCTGCCAGCGAAATATGCCTGGAGGTCAGTCCAGCAGACTCTCACGTGATCCTGAGACCCTGACCAGGCTATGTGCCCAAGGTTCCCGCTAACCCTTTTTATGGATCAGGTGGTGAGCCTGCAAACACTGCCCTGGGAGGAGGCAGACCCAGCCTTATCGTTGCTATGTCTGGTGCGTGCTTTGCGCATATATTTGGATCACAACTAGGACTTTAGATGCTCTGAGCAGCTCTTTGTCTGCTTTGGTGGACAAAAGAAAGGGAACGCTGTCGCCAAATAGAGGCTGGATCGTGGGCGCATCGCATTGGCCTACCAGGCCCAGGCCGTGCCCACCCCCTTGAGCACACTCTACAAGGAGTGTGGCATCCTCGTGGGCACTGGCCAATGGCACATTTCTAGCAGACATCTGCAGAGCAGCAGGCTGGGCAAACACCCAATACCTTCGTGAGATTTTACAATCTCCAGGTTGAGTCGGTTTCTTCCCGTGTTCTTTCAGGTATGAACAGGTAGAGTTTGTTAATACGGAACAGCTGGCTAGTTGTATCGCTTGCGTATAGCGCCTTTCCCCTCCCCTGAGGTGAAAATGTGTGCTTTTACCCCCAGTCGAGTTCACAAAGTTGTGTCCTTCCTCCCTAGCCCTGTGGCTTGCGAATTCGGCAGACTAATATGGGTACTAATATGCCCTGTACTGGTATAGGTGCTCCACAGGTGCCAATTGCTCCGGTAACCCCCTGTGATATATTTTCCGTGGTTTGGTCTCCCAGTCGGCAGACCCTTGTCTCCCTTGTACAGAGCTCTCTCTGCCCCTGGTTCCTGTGTTTGTAGAGCTCCTCCCCTCCATGGCAGGACCTACCACCGCACCTCTTCCATGTTTAGCTGGTGAGCCCCTGTGTCGTATTGCCACATGTTGACCTCCCGTTTTGGGCAGGATATGGTCTTCGCGGGGCCCCCTGAAAGAAAAGGAAAGGAAAAGAACACCTTCCCTGATGTGTATAATAGCATTAGATGGCCCCAGCCAAATCTAATACTCTGTGGAGAGAAAACATCGAGAGAAAAGGCAGCAGCTGGCACCTGCATGGGCAGTTCACATAACATAGTTCAGTTGTTGTGGCTTTTTTCTATAGGGATCCCTAGTGTCACTACATCGACACAACGCTGAGTGAGTGACAGAAGGGGAATGTCTGTGTTACTTTCATAACCTCCGTTCCCTGATGGAGGGAATGAGATGTTGTGTCAGTCTTGCCACAACGCTGTACTAGCTGCTGAAATGGCCGGGACCTTGTCTCGGCTCTTCAGAACAAAACCTGAATGAGAAGGCATTCCTTCTCCTTTTATACCCGTATGTCTGGGGGAGTGGCATGCAAATTCCAATCACCAATTACCATTGGCCTTTTTTTCAAAGATTTGAAGATGTTTTGGGGCTCCCAAGATCAACCCCTAGTGTCACTACATCAACACAACTTCTCAATCCCTCCATCAGGGAACGGAGGTTAACCGAGACATTGTTGCTTTCAAGCTGTGGTCTGTGTTTTTGTGTATAGTGTTCTGCACATTCGGACAAGTTATAAATCATAAGGGGTGTGTCATCTTGCTTATGTCAAACTTGTGCTTGGTATTCCACTTCCATTCCTATTCAATCTCTAAATTTTAATTGAGGTAGGGAATAGAATTTTGTATTCAAATGGTAATGTTTGGGAATAGAATTAAAAGATTTCAAATTATTTATGAAAAACTAATTATATACAGTATTTATTTGCAATTAGTATCATAAAGTATATTCCATTTAGATGGAATTGGGTCAGAGCATCTCTGAAACAGCAAGGCTTGTGGGGTGCTACCGGTCAGCAGTGGTGAGTACCTACCTACAGTGGTCCGAGGTGGGACAAACCACAAACCGGCAACAGGGTCTTGGGTGCCTAAGGCTCATCGATGCACAAGGACAATGAAGTCTATGCCGTCAGACCGGTCAGAGTGCCCATGATGACCCCTGTTCAATGTTGAAAGTGCCTACAATGGGCACAAGAGCATCACTTACTGGACATTGGAGCAGTGGAAGAAGGTCGTTGGGACACCGGGGTTACACTCCAACTTTTTACAAGAAGTGCACGTCACGTCGTGTCACTGGCTTGCAATGTAGAAACAGTGTCAGCGTTCACATTGCAAATTCATTTAACTTTAGACTCCTGGCACATTCTTGTTCACCATATTTGTGGCAGTGAGTTAAAGGAGAGCTCTTGTTGGTGGAGGTGAAATTTCACACAGCTCTTCTTGCAGGAAACAAACGTCATGGTGTGTCACCAGCTGTCAGCTAATAGTGGCTGTCATCAGTGATTGATTTCACTGCACCAGTCAAGATGGCACTTCCATTTTTATTAAACTGTGTCTCCAAAGGATCCGCAGTAACTGGGAAATAGAGCATTTCGACCACTTACCTAATTTCCCCTCCACATTTCAATAAATGATTCAAACTTAATTCCCAATCGTAACCTTATTCATTTAATACATCCTTCCGCTTGCAGCCATTAAAGCGATAGATGTCTTAGTCTAGACATGCAGAATTGATGGTGACAGAAACACAGCCAGTATGTTCATATTTAGAAAAGCCAATATACAAATCATTTTAATAGAAAACAAAACAGTGTTGGATCATATAAAGAGTAACTGTGCTAGATATACTCTTGTCAAACTCACGCACTTAAGCTTTAATAATAATAACTAATTATTTACACAATGGCAATAAAATGAAAAGGATGCTTTACAGGATTGAAATAAAGTGTCATTTTTCATGTTAGAAGTTGGACATGGCAAAAATGGCAGAATCCACTCAAACTAAGGTAGTGAAATAAAATGTCACCCCTATGATCACTTAATTGTGATGGTGTGATAAAAGAAAACTAATATGATTTCTGTCACAATACATCTATCCAGTGTATTAACACATATAATGAGAGCATGATAGTTGTCATGATCCTGTCTGGACTGCCCTCTCTTGTCAGTTTGTTTTGGTTTTGTTTGTTTTTGGTCTTTGCCTTTGTTTGTGTTGAGCACATGGCATTGTTTGTTTATGTCAGCCATGTGCAGTATCACACAAGCAAGAGTGTGATATGGCCCTACATCAGCACTTTGATTCGGCCGTAGGCACTAGGCCACAGTACAAGTGCCGTCATTAATTACAGCAATGCTGATTATGGTCCATATAGCACGATTGCGAGTGTGATATTGCTTTTATACAACAGTTCAATGAACAAGTAAATAAAAAAAAATTAAAGGAAAAACCGGGTTTGGTCATAAAAAGCTAATTTGTGCATGGAACAACTTTCTTACTCAATGGATCAGAATCTGCCATTGCTGGTTCAAACCAAATTATGTGTCCAAGCCTCTGTTAGTAATTAAAAAATGTCACTTTAGAACTATTATCACTGCTTGAGCTGTTTCTAACAAGTTATTGGAGAAACAAGTGTGTGCGTGTGTGTGCACGTGTGTGTGTGTGTGGGGGTGGCATGTGCGATCACCTGTTGTTGATGCTGCAGTCTGTTAGTCAGCTTTCTGAAGATAATGTCATTGTGGTGAATGTCATCCTCTTTTCTCAGTGGACAAATAGCCGTCCAAGTGGGGGTATTCCTCCCTATTTTGTGGTAGCTGGTGCACAAGAGTCTTCCACTATAGGACCCGAAATCTCCTCCACCATTTTGAACTGTACGTCCTCTCCAATGTGGTAAGTCTGGTAAGAGTTTGTGTAATTAATCAGTCTGTAGTGTCTCTCAACTGTGATGAGCCTTAATGCTGAAGTTGTTAGTTTAACGCTATTTCCTAGCTTTATTATTGTAGTAGATATACCAGCGATCACGGAGTGTTGTCGCATGTAAACAAGGACTGACTCTGACTCACTTCACGTCACCAACTGGGTCATATTACACACAAAAATTGTCTTTTGCCTCCACCTACTGGCTAAAATATGTAATGTCACAAAATTAAATGTAAGTTGTGAGGTGGTCTCCACAAGGGACCGGGGTGAATGGATTGGCTTTGAACTTCACCCCGGACTGAGCTCCGCCCTCTCCGGAACTACCATCATCATGGACACAAGGACCACCGCTCTCCATAATTTAAGGAGGTTGAGGTGGTAAATTTGACGTGGTCCACCTCTATCTGTTCGGGTAACCTCATAATCGAGATCCCAGACTCACAGTGTAACATCAAAGGGTCCTTGCCACTTGGCGAGTAATTTCGAGCTCAAAGTGGGCAGTAAATCATGGACTTTGTCCCCCGGTGTAAATTCCCGTAGCTGGGCACCCCTATTAAAGAGACGGCTTTGTGTCTCTTGAGCTTGGAGTTCATTTTCCTGTGACAACCGACCCAGCGTGTGGAGCTTTGCTCGAAGATCAAGGACATACTGAATTAAATTTTTGCTTTGATAAGGTCCTTCCTCCCACGCCTCCTGAATGACGTGAAGCACCCCATTGTGTAGGTGTCCATACAGGAGCTCGAAGGGAGAAAACCCAGTGGAGGCTTGCGGGACCTCCCTGACTGCAAATATTATGGGTTCCAGCCATTTGTCCCAGTTGCTAGGGTGGGTAGAGTCACATTGGGTTAACCTCCTCATGGTCACTATAATGTGGTTCTCGCTCTCGGTGGGGCGTTTGGTGAGATGTGCGTGGATGCCACAGAGAATAGCATGGGCCTCCACATGCACTACGTCTCCGCAGTAACACGCTCAACAAGCCATGTGATAAGATGCGAGGATTGACGGTCTCAGACACAAAGGCAATTGAGATTTGTCCTCCGCTACCAGGATTTAGGCAAGTCACTACATCACCACGAGGACTTAGAGCGCATTGGGAATTGGGCATTCCAAATTGGGGAGAAAAGGGGAGAATAAAAGCGTCCAACTTCAGGGAGTGTGTGCCTCTCTGGGGTTCCACCGGCCTTTTTTAAACCTGTCTCCACCATCACTGAAACGAGTCATAGGTATTTAGTATCAATAATAACAAGGTGATGGCTCTACCGCTACCTCTCTCCCCACTGAGAGACAAACGACCACTTCCCGCTCCACAGTGTGAATGCCACCCAAACCCCTTCTTATTAGGATTTGCTGGCAGAGATGACACGAACATACAATATTTCACTTGAAGTTTAATAAACGCACACTTATGCTGCTAGAAAGAAATAACAAATAAGTCTTTATTAGTGCAAACCACCTACTCATTTTCCAATTTTTATTATTCAATTGTGTATTAATGTCTAATAGTATTCAATTAGATTAATTTAGTAATTATATGAATACTATAGCTTTACATTTTTTATTCTTTTTTTCAAATCAAGAAATTTAACGTTTTAAAATGACAAGCCTGAATGTTCTTGTTGTGGACCTATATAAAGTTACTTTCCACATCGATATATTATCTTTTTTAATATTCATGCCCTAGCAGCAGCAGCATTGTTTTTCTTGCTGTGTAAATGCCTTTTAAATTCTTTATCATTTACTAGTGATCCTCTATGCTGTGTGAATTTATTATAATTATTCATGATTTCATAGTGATTATTTGTGCTGTGTAAATGTGTTTTGATCATATTTTTTAACGTCCGCTTGTGCTGTGTTATAACTCTGTTTAAATTCTTAAAATGTATCATAATTTTCATAACCATTTTCAGTGGAGAAGTAAATCTCACTGAATGTCTTGTGAGATGTGAATCCCGCTGTCTCACACCTGATTAGCTGCTTGCCTCATTCATGTGAATGCACACATGAACTAATCGTTACCTTGTGATCAAACTCTGAATTGATAGAGAAAGTTGGCAATAAGTGTCTTGATACCACTTAAAACTAATGAAGCTTGATTGGCTTTGCTGAGTTTTGTCAAACTAAAACCAATCCTTGAATCCAGAATTTGTTCAGCTTTTTTTGTCATAAATAGCACTGATCTCCTGGGATTTTCATGCACAACAGTCTCTAGAGTGGAAAGAGTATGGTGCGAAAAACAAAAAATATCCAGGGAGTAGCTGTTCTGTGGGTGAAAACAGCTGACAAGGCATTTTTGTCTACAGAACTGCCACTCACTGTATGTTTTTTTGTTTTTCGCACCATTCTCTTTACACTAGAGACTGTTGCACATGAAAATTCCAGCAAAGCAGCAGTTACAGAAACACTCTAACCAGCCCGTCTGGCAACAACAATCATGCCGCCGTCGAAATCACTGAGATCAAATTATTTTTCCTATTCTGATGGTTGATGTGAACATTAATTATTTTATTCACTACACTGCTGTCACACGATTGGCTGATTAGATAATCACATAAATAAGAATAAAGTAGCCGGTGAGTGTATATTAATGATTAAGTTTAAGGAGCAAGGAAAGTATTTTAATACCTTTTACTGGATTGTTACCCCACTTGACATTTTTAAAGTCATTAAAAAAAACATTTGTTTTTGTAGAAAATGCTATAAATGTTTTTTTTGTTTGTTTTTTTTTTTTAAGGAAACCTACATGGACATAAAGATTACATTTCTACCAACTTGACATGTATTTAAAAAAAAAAAAAAAGATTTCTAATTTGTATCACCTCAGACAACACTATTTGTCAGTGGCTCATACTGTATACTGTAGATATACTGTAAAAAAATTTTTTAAAAGTAACAGAAAATTCAAGCACAAAAGTTTTCCTAAGAATTACCTATAGATATACAGACATGTGAAAAAAACAAGTACAACCCATGGAAATTGTTGGCTTTTTTTTTTGTTTGATTTTTTAAATATTTGGACAAGCAACATTTGATCATCTTTGAAACAGTTAATACCTATTAATAAAGTTGATATATGCAAACAAATGACACATAAAATTGACATTTTGTAGTCATATTCATAATTAAAAATATATATATATAAAAAAAGCAGAGAAAGTAAGTACAACACTACATTTATCACACTTTCAATTCCATAAAATTAGAATCAGGTGTTCAAAATTGGGTGCCAATGATTAAAACCTCCTTAGGGAGTGCAGGTGGAAGCTGTCTTAATTAAATCTCTCACATCTAGTGTCTGTGTTCTCTTTGCTATTGAGGTGTGTGGTGACATCATGCCAAGATATGAAGAGTTCTGTAAGGCTTTCAGAAAAAAGTTTGTGGATGCATATGAGTCTGGCAAGGGATTTAAAAATATCTCCAAATTATTTAAAATAAAACAAAAAATGATTCAACTGAAAGGGAAATCATTTTCAAGTGACATAGATTTCAAACCACTACCAATTTGTCCAGGACTGGCAGTCCCAGCAAATTCAGCCCAAGAGCAGACCGTTTGATGAAAAAAGTCTCCATGAACCCAAGAACTTCATCAGAGGATTTGCAGGTAACTCTTGCAACTGGTGTCAAAGTACATGCATCTACAATCAGAAAGAGATTGCACAAATTTGACCAGCATGGGAGGTGTGCCAGGAAAAAAAGCCTTTGCTGTCTAAAAAGAACATTAGAGCAATACTACAGTTTGCCAATGAACATGAAGGCAAAGACCTGGCCTTTTGGGGAAAAAAAGTGCTCTGGACAGACGAATCAAAGATTGAGTTGTTTGGCCACAGTAACAGTACACATCTTTGGTGCACACTGAAGACAGCTTTTCAGGAGAAGACCCTCATACCAACTGTGAAGCATGGGGGTTTCTTTGCTGCCTCAGGGACTGGGGCAGCTTGCAGTCATTGATTCAACTATGAATTCTGAATCATATCAAGGAGTGCTTGAAGATAATGTGAGGCCATTTGTCTCAAAGTTGAAGTTGAACCAGAAGTGGACCTTTCAACATGATAATGATCCTAAACACACTAGAAAATGCACCAAGGAATGGCTCAAAAAGAAGAAATGGAGGGTAATGGAATGGCCTAGTCAAAGCCCAGTTCCCCTTCTGTCGCTCTCTCCACGTTGTGTCAGAGAAGCGACACTAGGGGTCTCTCTTGAGCGCCGATATTCACCTCTAAACTATGAAAAAAGGCCAATGAGAGTTGGCAACCAGTATTTGCATGTCCCGCCCCCGGACATACGGGTATTTAAGCGGCGCAAATACGGGAGTTCATTCAGAAAATTTCTTCGGAGCCGATGGTCGTGTTTGAGACTGCTGCGTTTTACACACCGAGTTCCTGCTATCCTCTGCTGCATGCTGTTGGATTCTACGGCGCACAACAGCAGCTTTCTCCTGTTTGCACGGCTGTGCACTTCCTGCCCCTGAGCGCATCAACAGTTGCAGATAAGAAAGATCTCTCACGAGTTCTTTCATTCATAAAAGAGTGATTTTATTTAAAAGAGTAATTTCCTCTAAAAGAGCAAAAAACGTCCAAAATACTCGTCCCCTTGGTGCCCCTAGCACGGAGCTTAGAGGCATGGCTTTCACTGCCCAGCTCGTCACGGTGGCTGCACCGGACCATCCGACTCGGTTACGCAATTCAGTTTGCCAGGTCTCCGCCCCCCTTCGTGGGCGTTCGTTCCTCCGCAGTGCACGGTGAACATGCCCACTCCCTGCGCGAGGAAATCGCCTCCCTTCTAATCAAGGACGCGATAGAGCCTGTCCCTCCGACCGAAACGAAGAAGGGTTTCTACAGGTTCCCTTACTTCGTTGTACCCAAGAAAGGCGGCGACATACGACCGATCTTGGACCTGCGAGTTTTCGATCGGACCTTGTCCAAACTCCCGTTTAAAATGCTTACCCAGAAACAAATTCTATCTGGCGTCCGGCATCTAGATTGGTTTGCAGCGGTAGACCTGAAGGACGCGTACTTCCATGTCTCAATTCACCCTCGACATCGACCCTTTCTACGGTTCGCGTTCGACGGCCAGGCGTATCAGTACAAGGTCCTCCCCTTCGGCCTGTCTCTGTCCCCTCGCGTCTTCACGAAGGTCGCAGAGGCAGCTCTTGCCCCGCTACGAGGAGCGGGCATACGAATACTCAATTACCTCGACGATTGGCTCATTTTGGCCTCCTTGCAGGAATTACTGTGCGCACACAGAGACCAGGTGCTCGAGCACCTCGGTCGTTTAGGGTTTCAGGTCAACTGGGAAAAGAGCAAGCTCACCCCGGTCCAGAGCATCTCTTTTCTCGAACTGGAGTTAGACTCAGTCTCAATGACAGCACGTCTCTCCAACGAGCGTGCTCAGTCAGTGCTGGAATGCCTCGCTTCTTTCGAACCAGGCACCGTGGTCCCTTTGAAACGTTTCCAACGGCTCCTGGGGCATATGGCATCCTCCGCGGCGGCCGCGCCACTGGGGTTGATGCATATGAGACCACTTCAGCATTGGCTCCAGACTCGAGTCCCGAGACGAGCATGGCGCCACGGCACGCACGGCGTGGAAGTTACCCCCGCCTGCCGCCAAACCTTCAAACCCTGGACAGACCTCTGCTTTCTACGGGCAGGTGTACCCTTGCAGCAGGTGTCCCGTCACGCTCTGGTTACAACCGACGCCTCCAAATTGGGTTGGGGCACCGTGTGCAACGGGCGCGCAGCCACAGGCCAGTGGAACCGAGGCCCGCTGCGCTGGCACATCAACTGCCTAGAGCTGCTGGCCATTTTTCTTGCCCTGAAGAAATTTCTACCGTTGATTCGTGGCAAGCATGTCCTAGTCAGGACAGACAGCACCACGGTGGTGGCCTACATAAACCGCCAAGGCGGAGTACGCTCCCTCCACATGTCACAGCTCGCCCGTCGTCTCCTCCTGTGGAGTCAGCAGCGACTGGAGTCACTGCGCGCCACTCACATCCCCGGCAACCTCAATGTGATAGCGGACGCGCTGTCAAGGCAAAACTTGCCCGGCGGAGAGTGGAGGCTCCACCCCCAATCGGTCCAGCTGATTTGGGACAGGTTCGGCAAGGCCCAGGTAGACCTGTCTGCCTCCCAGGAAACCTCCCACTGTCCGCTCTGGTATGGCCTCACAGAGGCTCCCCTTGGGACAGATGCTCTGGCGCACAGCTGGCCCGAGGGGCTGCGCAAGTACGCTTTTCCCCCAGTGAGCCTTCTTGCACAGGTGCTATGCAAGGTCAGGGAGGACAAGGAGCAAGTCACTCTGGTGGCCCCCTACTGGCCCAACCGGATGTGGTTTTCGGATCTCACGCTCCTCATGACAGCCCCTCCCTGGCGAATTCCCCTGAGAAAGGACCTTCTTTCTCAGGGACGGGGCACGCTCTGGCATCCGCATCCAGACCTCTGGAATCTCCACGTCTGGTCCCTGGACGGGACGCGGAGGATCTAGCCGGCCTACCTTCAGCCGTCATAGACACTATTAACCAAGCCAGAGCCCCTTCAACCAGGCATCTTTACGCCCTGAAGTGGCATCTGTTCGCGGACTGGTGTTCTTCCCGAGCCGAAGACCCGCAGAAGTGCGCAGTTAGGTCAGTGCTCGTGTTTCTTCAGGAGAGGCTGGAGAGGAGGCTGTCCCCTCCACCCTCAAGGTGTATGTTGCCGCTATCGCGGCCCACCACGACACGGTAGACGGCAAGTCTCTTGGTCAGCACGACTTAATCGTCAGGTTCCTAAAAGGTGCCCGGAGGATGACTCCCTCCCGGCCTAACCTGTTTCCCTCCTGGGATCTCTCGGTCGTCCTCATGGGACTCCGGAGACCCCCCTTCGAGCCGACTGACTCAGTTGGACTCAGGGCCCTCTCTCTCAAGACCGCCCTGCTGATCGCGCTCGCTTCCATCAAGAGGGTCGGGGACCTGCATGCGTTCTCTGTTAGCGACGCTTGCCTGGAGTTCGGTCCGGCGGACACTTTCGTGATCCTAAGACCGCGACCGGGCTACGTGCCCAAGGTTCCTACCACACCCTTCAGGGATCAGGTGATGAACCTGCTAGCGCTGCCCCGGGAGGAGGCAGACCCAGCCCTTTCACTGCTGTGTCCAGTACGTGCCTTACGTATTTACCTGGACCGCACACAGAGCACCAGACGCTCTGAGCAGCTCTTCGTCTGCTTTGGGGACAGCAGAAAGGGAATGCTGTCTCCAAGCAGAGACTCGCCCACTGGGTTGTCGACGCCATTTCCCTGGCTTATCACACCCAGGCCGTGCCCCCCCCCTTTGCGGGTCCGAGCCTACTCCACCAGGAGTGTTGAGTCCTCGTGGGCACTGGCTAGGGGCACTGCCCTAGCAAACATTTGTAGAGCAGCGGGCTGGGCAACACCTAACACTTTTGCGAGATTCTACAATCTCCGAGTTGAGTCAGTATCATCCCGTGTTCTCTCAGGTACCGAGCCCGTAGAACTCGGTGGCATGTCCACGATCTGACCGGGTGAATCGCTTGCACCCAGCACCCTTCCCCCTAACCAGGGGAAACATTGCGCCTTCATTCCCAGGAGATCCCAGGTTTGGGACACTGGTTGACTCCTCCCTAGCCCTTGTGGGTCGCAGTTCTGCGGAGGAACTCGCCGACCCAAACCACTGCGGGTACCGCAAGCTACCCTGTACTGGTATAGGTGCCCCACAGGTAAGGCCTCCTGTTCGGACTCCCCCTGTGTGTAAAACCACGGTTCTGTCCCCTCGTGAGTTGACTCCATGTTTCCCTTAGGCAGTTACAGCTGCCTCGGTTGCCGTGCTGTATGCTTCCCCCCTCTGCAAGGCTGGATCTACCACCGCACTACTTTTCTGCATAAGACCTAAGTATAGGCCATGCAATGTATTTGCCACTCAAAATTTGCCTCCCCTCCCGGGTAGGTGTGGCCTCCGCAGGGTCTTCTCCGCCCTAATAAGGGCTAAGACCCCCTTCCCTCAATGCGTGTAAGGGCCCCGGCCGTAGTTGCTCTATGCGAGAAACATAGAGAGAAAAGAGGCCCTGCCAGGCTGGCCCTTTCCCATGTTGGCGGCCGTCACCTTGTTCCCCCTCCAGGGTAACGATAAGGAATCCTGATGGCTTAAATGGGGCATTGGGGAAGGGTACGTGCAGCCTGATACAGTTGGTCGTTCTGCACGTAGGAATACCTGCTCGCTCCTGTATCAGCGGATCACGTACACGGCTCAGCGCATAGCTCTTTTTAAGTGGACCCCTAGTGTCGCTTCTCTGACACAACGTGGAAAGAGCGACAGAAGGGGAACGTCTAGGTTACGTATGTAACCTCCGTTCCCCGATGGAGGGAACGAGACGTTGTGTCTCCCCTGCCACGTCGCTGAGCCGAGCCCCTGTTGTGGCCGGACCATTTCCGGCTCCTCAGAAAAATCCTGAATGAACTCCCGTATTTGCGCCGCTTAAATACCCGTATGTCCGGGTGCGGGACATGCAAATACTGGTTGCCAACTCTCATTGGCCTTTTTTCATAGTTCAGAGGTGAATATCGACGCTCAAGAGAGACCCCTAGTGTCGCTTCTCTGACACAACGTCTCGTTCCCTCCATTGGGGAACAGAGGTTACATACGTAACCTATCGATTTGAATCTCATTGAAATGTGGGGGATTTGAAATGGGCAGTACATGCAAGAAAACCCTCAAACATCCTTAACTGAAAGAATTTTGCAAGGAAGAGTGGTCAAAAATGTCAGCAAGCCAATGTCTGAGACTGGTGGACAGTTATGTAAAATGCTTAAAAGAAGTTGTTTCTGCTAAAGGAGACAACACTAGCTTCTGAGGCCAAGGGTGTACTTACATTTCCACAGAAGAATATCACATCCGTTGATATTTTTGTTGAATAAATGATTGAAAAAGCACATTTTCCTTGTGGTTTTGTTATAGTATATCAACTTTTTTAATGGCAATTTATTTAAGAGTATCAACTGTTTGCTTGTCCAAATAAGTCAAAAAAGTTAAAAGTTTCCATGGGGTGTACTTATTTTTTCACATGACTGAACAGTAGATATACATGATAAAAAAGTGTGCTTTTGAATGGAGTATGTAAGATAGATAGATAGTGACCTGCATATCTCAGCTGAAGTGTGTAATATCTGCGCAACTAGCATCACCAAACATTTGAATTGCAACAATAATTATTTCCTGAAGACACCCCCCATCTGCCATTAGCTGAACAAATAGATAGTCCTGCCTCAAACGCATGCCATTGGTTGCTGTGTTCAGCTGGTTGAGATGATCAAACAAACAGAGGAATGAGTAGGTGTTTACACTTCACGAGGGAATTAACATTCTAATCACATTAAGATTTGAGAAAGTATTTTAATATTGAACTTTATTGTCTTTGTAAAGGTAAAAAGTGTAAATTGTCAAAGTTAATGACAATTTAAAAAGCAAGACTCAAACCAGTGTTTCTGTTTAAAAACAGAGCTATCACACAGTGGATATTAAACTGATGTACTGAATTCCTTATCAGCAAGATTTAACAACACAATCATTAAAATTAAAGCTGTTATTGACAGGCGTTCAGTTGAACATTGAATTACTGTCCAAATCTAAATTATCTAGTGGGCCGATACAATCAGTCCAAGACAGTGTAGATGTTGTTTGTGTGCAACTGTTTGTGCAGATGTTATAAATTGTGCAGCTGTTGCGCTTCAGGCAGAATCATACAGAGTTGTTGAAAGCTCTGGGATCATTCCTAGCAAATCTGTGACATCTGAACCATAACTGAAATGTAAATGTTTTATTATAATGCTTTTTTATTGCAGACATAAGGGCATTCATTCCATGAAAATGGTTGCCTTATTTCACCAATAGGCATTTTCAAGCTAAGATGATACTTTCTCTGAAATTGTTGTATACATTGAGGTTCAAAAGTCCACTTGTGAAAATGCTTTTATTTTGCATTTTTCAAACTTTTTAAAGATGTTAAAATATATACGTTTTTACTTTCATTACTAATTTTATTACCAGCATTTGGCGCCTTGATCCCGCCATGTAGGAAAAAAATAAAAGGTAATTTTGACTATTTCTTGTAATTGTGATTTTATTGTGTGGTGCCCCGTATGTCGGGGGGCCTCCGGTCGGTTGGCAAATCACTCAAGGGGTCATGTGCTGTTCTGTGTTCATGCACAGATACGCTGTATTCAGCAGATGTGGAGAGGTACTTAAATTTACTGTACAAATCTTTTTGTTTAAGTTTCTCCCCTTTTCTTCCCATTCTGGAATGCCCAATTCCCAATTCACTCTAAGTCCTTGTGGTGGCGCAGTGACTCGCATCAATCCGGGTAGCGGAGGACGACTCAGTTGCCTCCGCGTCTGAGATGGTCAATCCGTGCATCTTATCAGGTGGCTTGTTGAGCGCGTTACTGCAGAGATGTAGCGCGTGTGAAAGCTTCACGCTATCCCCCGTGGCATGCACGCAAAACGCTCAACACCCCCCATCAAGAGCAAGAACCACACATTATACCGACCACAAGGAGGTTACCCCATGTGACTCTACCCTCCCTAGCAACTGGGCAAATTTGGTTGCTTAGGAGACCTGACTGGAGTCACCTAGCACGCCCTGGATTTGAACCCGTGACTCCAGGGTTGGAAGTCAGCGTCAATACTCCCCCCAGGCCAGAATTCCCTTCATTCTAGGGCAGCATCTGGCTTCCATATTCAGCATAAAAGTTAAGTGAAAAGTTGAATTAGAAATGTAATTTCTAATGAATTTTTTTGTGTTTGTTATGAGCGCTTGTGAACCTCTTAAAAAAGTATTTTCGAAAATATCTGTAATGATCACATTGTACACAATTAGCATGCTATATGATATCCTGTGCTCTGAAGCAGACACAACACAACAGTTTAACCACAACCCTTCAGTATAAATATTGCAAATGCACATGTTGGCCAATTGCAAGTAAAAAGTGCACGCAGCTTTATCTCTGGTGGTCATGTGTGATGAAATAGCTGAATCAGCCTCACTCGCTGTGCAGAAGCAGATCAAGAAACATGATCACAAAGTAGTTTTAAGATAAGAAATGATCACCGTGCACTGGGAACAAGCTAACCTCAATTATTCTATTACTTTTGGCTGATGCACCCAGACAATTTATCACCTTACAAACAATTTATTCCCTATATAAAGCTTCAAAGTTAAACCATTTGTTAGTGTATGAGGAAGTTAATATTTCTCATTGTGAATGGAATATTGTATATAGGACATTGCTACTATTCATTTTCATGCCTCCTTAATATGACTTATAATATTGGATAAAATATTAAATTCACAATTTTGATGGAAATCACTTGAGTTTGTTTCTTAATGATTTACATTTCAGTGTGTTCTCACACAAAGCTATTGTGATTTCCCTGTCAATCAATCAATAGCCAGCACACAGTTAACATGTCATTCAGCCTGTCAATGAGACAGAGGTTTAAGTCAAACTGTTTCCCGCTGTGCATAGTGGAGCAGAATTACTCCATCAAGCCTCCAAATGATTTTGTTTATCCCACTGAACTTCCTCGATTTGATTGAACACATTTTGTTGATTGAAAGACTTCCTAGTCGCTCACAGAAAGCAATTCGTATCATTGTTCGGCAAGATGTGCTGAGTGTCAGTAGGGGGGAAAATTACACAAGTTGCCCCCCCCCCCCCCAGGGTAAGATTTCCACCCACTTTCATGACAGATGGCACTGAATCTCATCTCAACACATTTATTGAATGGCTAGGCTCTTCTTTATCTTGACATTTCATCTTAAAATCGAGGATAACCGATCAAAGGTTTGAGATAAACTGGTCAAATGTTGTGTTATTCCATAGCAGTGGTCTCTGTTCATTTCTATTATGGTGGATATGAAAATATTTGTTTTATTTAAGCCTATACATACTATATGTATGTGTGTGCATGTGTGTGATGATGGGGAATTTGTGGGCAAATTTTGAGGTAATTTTAAAGTGAAATGGTAAAGTTAGACTCTTAGGGTAAGATGCCCACAGTGCCATGTTGTTGCTGGTGTTAATATTTTTTAGTTTTAATATTATAGTTTTCATTTAATAATTCCATGAATTAAATGTGCATTACATAAATACATCCATAAATATTATGGCAGCCCCAAACAGGAACTAATTATATCAATCTTGAATATATTGTTAGAAATCCGAATATATTATTGTACTTCTAGTTATAAATCAGAATGTAAAATCCAAGTATATAGCATTGAGCCAAAACATTATGACCACTCACAGGTGAAGCAAATAACATTGATCAACTCCTAACAAGGTCACATGTCAAGGCCTGGGTAGATTAGATGGTAAGCAAACAATCAGTTCTCATACTCAATGTGTTGAATACACGAGAAATGGGCAGGAGTAAAGACCTGAGCAACTTTGACAAGGGCCAAATTGTTATGGCTGGACTACTGGGTCAGAGCATCTCTGAAACGGCAAGGCTTGTGGGTTGCTCTCGGTCAGCAGTGGTACTTACTGACAGTGGTCCGAGAAGGGGTTTTGGGAGCACAAGGTTTAACGAGGGCAAGAAGGCTATCCCGTTCCGAACCATCAAAAGATCTACTGTGGCACAATTCAGAGAACATTTTCATGATGATTACAGGAGTAATGTGTCACAATACAAAGTGCATTACACCCTGCAGCATATGGGGCTGCATAGCCGCAGATTGCCCATGATGACCCCTGTCCACAGTCAAAAGCACCTACAATGGGCATGCTAGCGTTTGAACTGGACCTTGGAGCACTTGAAGAAGGTCGCCTGGTTCTGATGACTCCCGTTTTCTTTTACATTATGTGGATGGCCGTGTACATGTGCATCGTTTACCTTGGAAAATTATGGCACCAGGATGCACTGTGGGAAGACGACAAGCTGGTGGAGGGAGTGTATTTAGGATTTTAAACTATGTTTTCAGGATTTACATTTATCTAATGATATTTACAATGCTATATAATCAGATTTACATATTCAGTTTTATAACTAAATATTCAGATTTATATTCAAGATTTATAATTACATTCTAGTGAATTGTCAAAAATGCATGATTTTACATGGAATATTTGGGCTGGGAAATTTAATGTATTCATTTCTGCGATTAATCGTTGACTATTTAACACGTTAAAAAAATGAATGCAGTTTCCTTTTTGTTTTTTTTAACTTCCTGGAACTTCAGTAATGTTTTTTACCAATTTCTGTGGCTAAAATTGGCATATATAAATTTCCAGGAGGTACACGCTGGACTCAACTGCACATCCTAGCACAGAAACTGATTGTGTGGAGCAGTGCAAGCTTATTCATTATGCGCGACGCATGTCCCGTCGCATAATAAACATGGCAGAGGATTCACTGTATGAAGAAAGGAGAGTTTACTCGCAAGTGGTGAGCCAGGTGTGGGAGAGATATTGGTAAGCTGCCATAATGTATCTCTTCGCATCACCTGAAAACGTTCACTCACTGTCATCTGAACCAGTGTCACACGAGGGAGACTGAATGCAGCCAGATTCAAATAAGATTTAAAATTTCAGCAAATTTTGTTTTATATCTATATGTATAATTAATTGAAAATGTACACTTAAGTTGCCTATAAAGCTTGATTTAAATTGAATCTGCCTATTGGATCCAATAAGTTGTTACGTTTAAAGAGTCCTATAAAAGTTCACTGGAAAACGACGGTTTTAATACAGCATGTCCTCTGATTTTATGGCATGTAAACATATATATTGTATCAAAAACGTATACCTGTAAAAATGTCTAATCTAATTAATTACATGGTGTCCCAATTAATTAATCGCATATACAAATATTTGCTGAGAAAGCCCTCATATAACAATAACTCAATATATTATGATGAAATAATTATACATAGTTATCTTTAAATATTACAAAATTCTCTCTCTCTCTCTCTCTCTCTATATATATATATATATATATATATATATATATATATATATATATAATAAAAAATATTCAGATAATTAAAATGCATTACATTCTTGTGGCAGAAGAGTTCATCATTAATAAGACAATACAAAAAGCAGCTTTAGAATACAATGTATTGTTTACTACCATATTATTGATCATAAGTCAATCAGTTGGAGATTTATTATGAGGGCTTGTTTAAGGACCCCTCAATGTACACCTGCGTTAGATTTTTTTTTTTTTTAGAAACAAGCCAGGTGTACACATAGTACACAATACTACAGATATATTATTCACTATACTAAGACATTATATTCATTACATAGTCTAATGGTTTTCAATGCTTTGGAGTTGTTGGAGGTACAAAGAGTATTTAAATAATATTTCAAGTCTTTACAAAAAAGTGCAAATAGGGGCTTTATAGACATAAATTTACACGTATATATTAAAAACTTGGCAGATTAATCAGAAAATATTAACTTAAGTTATCAAATCTGTGAAAACCAAATAAAACATCTTTATAAAGCAAAGAAAAACTAGAGGTATGTACAAACAAACAAAAATGTTCTCCAAAATACTACAGCGTGGACACATTTCCAAAAAAAGCGAGGGGCAGATTAATCTACAGCAGGGGTGCCCAATACGTCGATCGCAAAGGCAATGCTGGTAGATCGCACAAAATTTAAATGTACTTTCGTTCAATTTTAATAAAAATAAATATAATGTCTTTCCTTCTATTAGTTTCTGTCTGACTTGCACCTGACAAGTAAATATTGACCAGGAGAGGTTTTGTTTATTCAGTTGCCATAACAACTAGGTTTGTGCATACGTGCCTTCCAAGGACTTCTGAGAACAAAGCGCGAAATTGCGATGCTACTGCCCGGATTATGCAAAACTGTCTGAATCCATTCAGTGCAAGTCATCAGAATAAGGTAAATGTCCTGGCTATTGTAATCTGTTGTGCTGTAGGTGTTTTGGGTTTAGTTTTAAAACTGAATGACATCAACATTGAACATTATTATATATTTTTTTATTAATTAGAAGATGAAATCCATGTAGGGATACATGCAGTAGTCCCAACAAGCATTTTCTTATTTTAAATGAAACCGTGTTTTTTTAGTTGGTAGATCTTATTGAGTTGGCCACAAAAAAGTGTGGGCACCCCTGATCTACAGCATTACAGAAGGAGCAAAATGGATCTATTTCATTGAGCATGTTTCTTAAATAAAGATTGACTGGGTAAAAACGGTGTAACAGTTTAAAGGACACATCCTTAACCTTGTTGGTAATTAAATATTTGTGAGGTAAAGACCGTACGACCTGCGTCAGTCATGCTTGTGTCGCGTCTCGGGTGTGTTGCGTCATAAAAATAAAATGTTTAGGTCACTGTGTCAAGTTAAATATAGTTTAATACTCAATCTTTAAACACATCTTGAGATCCCTTAGTTAGCATTTGCGCTCCTTCAAGTGTTTTGAACACAAAAACGGAACGCATGTTTGTGCTGTGTGTCCGCTAACGGGTTGTTAATGTTTTGTTCACTGTAATAAACTGTGTGTTACTCTTACTCTTACAGCTGAAATTTCACTTACTGCCCTCTGGAGTAAACAGGTGGTACATTTCTCAGGAATTTCTCAGGAAAGCATTGCGATTAATTGCGTAATTTTTTTTAAGACGTTATTTTTGTCAAATGAATTGCATGTTATTAACACGTTAAATCGACAGCCCTAGTAAATATATATGATTATATTCTAATGTTTGTTTTAATGTACCATGTACAATGATTAATCGTGATCAATCACAGAAAACAGCAATTAATTCATTAAAATGTGTTCAATTCACAGCCCTAGTTACAATCTATTTGTAAATGCAAATTATTCTTAAAGGAAGAATCTTCCACTACATTCTGTGCTCTCCATGATTCAAGGTGGATACTCGTGGCTATTATCACAGAGTGAAAATAGCCATGGGGTGTGAGCAGAAATCAGTGGTTCCAAAAGTAATATTTCTATGCAGAAGCCCGAGCTTTCCAACTCTGTGACCGTGTATAGAACATCAACGACGGGATTCGAGATCAACCATAAAGCCTCTAGAGACTCCCTCATGTGCTGGAGATGACAGGTCTTCTTCCTCTTGAACTTTAATTTGGCTTGCTGTCACAGTCGCTGAGAACGCCAGCACTGGGCTTTCTGAGCTGTCCATTTAAGACCATTTTAAACACAATTTTTCCATTAGCATAGCCGTTTGCCTCTCTTACTATTCATTTTCCCAGTGGGACCTCTAATAAGCCTTTGAGAAATAGATTCAGATTCACTGCCCTATTGAGAAAAATTGGCCCTGGATGTGCAGTTAATACAAATGGGGTTTCCCAGTCCACATTCATGCCCTGATTCAAGGCACAGTAAAGCCTGTTTCACATATTGTAAGTGGGGGCATGCATGATGCATGTTCATTTCAGAGTCAAGTCGACATTTTTATTGTATATCGCTTTTCACAACACACATCATTTTAAAGCAGCTTTACAAAAAATCACGCTTTAATGAAAATTAAACTTTAATATCTATAAAGTCTTAGAGTCATCAATGTGTAATTGTAAATTGTCTATGAACATAAATAATTAAAATGTTAAATAATAATTGTATTTAGAACCCCAGTGAGCAAGCCGAAGGCAACTGTGACGAGGAACACAAATACTCCATAAGATGTTTGTTAATGGAGAAAATAACCTTGGGAAAGAACCAGGCTCAATGTGGGGGCCAGTTCCCCTCTGACTAACATCATGAATATAATGCCAATATTAGTGTTTGTGTGCAGTGCAAGTAATGGTTTCAAATTTGTAAACTAATTAACTGTTAAGGGTCAGTGTTTAAACAAAGATTTAGTTTGAACTGTAAGATTAATGACTAATGTCTTTGAAGTCAATCCTGGATTAACTGCATAATTTCATATAGATGCATTGTTCTTTGTTAGCTTGCTGATGAAGACCTTTGCTGGCAATTCATTGATAGTCTATGTATTCCATTTCAAGAGTGTAGTCCATCAATAAACAAAGTTGGTGCAGGCAGAGATCAGTGAGGTGCATCGCAGTTCAACCGGCAGGTCATTTTGGTGAGGATAGGTGGGGTCCATCCTAAGGCCAAAGTTCAGGCAGTGGCATATGAAGTATCCAATGTTTTACAGTTGGAGTTGGCATCAGTTCATCCTCTGAAGTCCATCGGAAAAGACTGAAGTGATGTCTGGCTAGCACCTGCTGTAGTTTGTCGTCATCGCTCAGTGATACGTAGCAGTGGAGTCTGACACCAAGCAGGGATGGAGCTGCATCTGGCCGGATCTGGTAACCTCAGGATATGAATCCCGAGGTTGAGACAGGGACACAAATGGGATAATATTGTCATATATGCCATTCAATTTATTGCAGAGTTATAGAATATGAGAAATGTTTCTGTTCCGGCAGACCTAACTAAAGCAGCCTAATTGTGAGTTGATGGATAAATTAGGTGTATGCCTGGCTAAATAGATAAGTCTATTTGTGAGTGTCCCACTGCATCCCAAACAGTGTTAGGGAGACTATTCCAGAGTTTTGAAGCCAAATAGGAAAAGGATATACCTCCTTTTGTGGATTTAGATATTCTAGGAACTATTAACAGGCCAGAATTTTGTGATTGTAATAACCGTGATAAATATAGCGTGGTAGAAGGTCACTTAAGTACTTTGGAGCTAGACCATTCAAAGCTTTGTAGTACAGAATTTTAAAAGTAATGTGAAATTTAACAGGTAGCAGGTAACAGGTGAAGATGATAAAATTGGGCTAATATGATCATGTTTTTTGGTTTTCGTCAGCACTCTGGCAGCTACATTTTGAACCAATTTGCTGGACATCCTCCCAATAATGCAATACAATAATCTAAACTTGAGGTCATTGTAACGTTTTCCCACTAAGGAAGGGACAGGAAACAGCATCAGCATCATCAAGGGTAATCTTACTTTTAATTTGTATTTTGGTCTTTTACAACAAATGACATCACAGTTAATTCTTGGCATTGGTCTCGGGCTCTCTCTCGATGTTCTGTGGCTGCTGCTTTTTATCCGCTCTCCTCACGCTACTGCAATAAGACACAGGTGTTAGGCTTAATTTAGCTCAGGTGTAAGCGCCCTTACCGCTTTTCTCTCCCGGACGGGCGCTTGACCATGCCCCCGCTGCCACAGTCATGAACGCATAAATACGTTTTTTGGCATAAGCAAAAGAGAGCATGTGTCATAGCAATATTTCATAGGTGGAAGAATACTGTACAACAAACATTGGAAATTTTATTTTCAAAGGGCAGATTGGTATCAAATTGTGCTGTGACAAGCTCTAAAACTGAAATGTATCTAAAATGTTGTTTTCGGATAGGAATGAGAAAAGAGCTGAGAAAAAACTATTTTCTCCAGGATTTTTGATAAAAATGGCAGTTTACAAATGGGCCGGAAATTATTTAGGTTGGTAGGATCCAAATTTGGCTTCTTAAAGCTACACTATGTCACATTTTTTGGTAAAAAAATAACAACATTTTATTAACGAGAGAGTGCATTAAAAATCCATCTTCCAAACCATGACCAATTAAAGCTCTATCTGCAGTATCTACTAGATCTTTTACTAGAAAATTTGCAAGTTCACCATGGCAATCAGAATACAGCCTGGGTAATATAAGCACAGCATAGTTCTAGCAGGAAGACTAGCAGCTGTACATCATCATACCATTAGCTAGGTAACTCCTAGCCAATCACATGTAAACAATTGCTTTATAAGTCTGCTCACAATCTATCACATTTTCTTTTCAGTGTGCTAACATGGCAATCATCAACAGCTACTCTGTCCGAAGAAGACTTAGTTTTACTACACTCAGGACATGGATTTCATCCCATGCTCCTTATCTCACATCCAGGATCAAACAGATCCTCGGCGCAGCGAGTGTCTGTGTACACAGGAGCCTCAATGGGAATCGCTACCCCCTTGGAAGGATTTTAGAAATGCTAGCTGACAAAGACATCTCCATCCACCCCAATCTTTCTAGGCCTCAGGGAATCAGCTAGCTCTTGACATCCTGGGAACCAAGTCTTCTCAACTCTCTGCCCCTGCTTCAAAAACTACAGGGTGTAAGCGTTCTGCTAAATCCGAAACACTGGTCATCTCACAGTCACGCCGGAGAATTCCCTCAGGTGAAGCCACAGCATCAACTTCAACCGGAATAATCGACCAAGTGCTAGAAGCTGTGAGATCCATAGCAGAGTCTGTTAAAATCATAGATTCCAGATTTTCACTCCTTGAATCCTCGCATCTTTCCATTTCTTCAGCTCCAGCTCAAACAGCCCCTCACCTCAAAGCTATATAGCTAGCCCTTCCCACATGTACGCTGCTCCTGACTTCTCTCTGGCAAGCTCCTCCCCCACTCACACATCAGGTAGGTGTTTTGTTTCACCCACTGCAGCAATGGTCTTGCCAGTCAAATCATCAAAGGTAAAGACATTAATTTAGCATCTCTGCGGGGTTGTGTCAGTGGCTTTCAAGTCTTCAGGTCCCAGACTTTTGCGCTGACTCCCCTTTCATGAATTCGTCATTGCATTTGGTGTTTATAGAGATTTCAATCAGCAATATGGCAGTACTCTCTTCTGTGAATATCATAAATAACTTTCAGCTAAATCTACCATGTACATTTCCCAGTTTAATCCAAAAATTAACTGGTCCATCTCTAATGCTCATCAGACAGTTCAGGGGGCACTGAGCGCTCACTTGCAACATATACAGCTCTCACAGACATTCGTCCAAAATTTTTCCAAAAACTTTATCTGCTGCCTCATTACCCAAGGTAGAGCCAAGAGGCCAAACAAGACATTTCTAGACAAGAGGTTACCTATCACCTTAGACATAATTCACCTCATGATTTCTTCACTCAGATCAGGCCTCTTCAGAGATTATATCAATATTCTTTTAGAAGCAGCCTTCCTTTTAGCTTTTTATGGGTTTCTGAGGTGCTGAGAATTCACTACTAACTCTCTCTACTTTTCGCCTTCTCATGACCTTTCCTATCCCTTTTTCTCAAACACATGAAATCAGATCAATCTGGGCACGGCCTGAAAATAACCATTTCAAAAATATTAAATTTTTTGCCCTTTCCCCTCCATGGTTAAATACCTGCAAACTCGTTCACATTTCGCTGCCGACTCTCCCCTATTCATCACTCCACCCCTAGCCCCCATGACATGCTACTGGTTCAGAAACCACCTCACCCTTAAACATTGTGGTCTCTCCCCTCATGTCTTCTCGGGGCACCCATTTCGCATTGGAACAGCTACTACTGCCGCTCATCAAGGTATACCAGAGTCCACTATCAAGATGCTCGGCCGCTGGTCTTCCTCATCCTACCTGAAATATATTTGACCTAACACTCACATCATCAAACAAGCTCAACTCACCATCAGCCGTAAGTTTTCATACCTATTTGGTGGCGGTTGGTGGCTCTTTCTCATCCATATCTTTCCCTACACAATGATTCAACTCAAGCACATCCATCAATCCAACTATGTCTACCCTCCTCGCCAGGGCTTCCATAATCTCAAGCATGGTTTCCTCTGTATAGGTACTGTGCAAGCTAGCTCGCCCTAATCAGAAAGCTCATAGAATAACTTTCACAAAGGGTATTACACACAACATCGCCATTATCGGATGGCTCTACAATATGTTGTTCACCTTTCGGCAAAGATAACCATCAAACAATGCCCGCCCTCATCAGAGGGCTCATAATCAAATTAGGTTTTCTTTTGGACGAAGTGTATTGCATGCAACGTCACTATTTTCGAATGGCTCTACACTACGTTATTGACCTTTTGGCAAAGGCATCTCAAACAATGCCTGCCCTTGACGGAGGGTTCATAATCAAATGTTGTTTTCTTTCAACGAAGGGTATTGCATGCAACGTCGCCATTAAAATATGGTTCTACGCTACGTTGTTCACCTTTCCGCGAAGATATCTCAAACAATGCCGCCCTTGTCAGAGGTTTCATAACAATATGTTGTTTATCTTTCAACAAAGATACTGCACACCAACGCTGGCCTAAACGTAGGGCTTCATACCACGTTATTCATCTTTTGCAAAGATTCTACACAACCAAGCTCGTTGATGGAGGGCCAATAATCGAACTCAAGGACAAGGAAAACAATCTAACTCAAAAAAATGCCCCCTCTGTCATAAAATCCGTAAGTCAAGAATGAACACCTAACACAAGACCTGGTTTGTACCTGACTGGATCTTCTCTTTTGGGGGTAGTATTTAACTTTCTCTCTTTTGGGGCAGGCTCCTCTCCCCTGCCTCCTATCTCCAGCATGATATGATGGTTCAGAGTACCACTACTTTGGTCCGCCAGACAGGGCTTACGCCAAAGAGAGACATTACATTTCTGTTTAATATTCATCAAATAAATGTCATCTTAAATTTCAAGTCTGCGAGTCTTCCTGATATAATTCTATAGCAAGGACAAAAGACAACAGAGATTTTTTATTTATATCTGACAGTGTCACCTTAAGCATTAATAGTTAAAAATACTTAAACTTATATCCTGTCCTCCTGAATAACACCAAAAACTTCACTGTAAATTATAGCAACACCTCCTACTCGACCCTTCAGACGAGGCTCATAACAATAACCTGGGGGAGTAAATTCATTTAAACTAATAAATTCATCCAGTTTAAGCTGGGTTTCTGTCAAACAGAGCGCATTCAAACTATGATCTGTAACAATTGAATTTACAATTAGTGCTTGTGTGGAGTGTGCAATGCGCTGGCAGGGGAGGCGGAGCTGGGGCCATATACATCAGCTCCACATCAGCCCTTAGGGGAATTCCCACTGGAGATTATTCTGAAGAGTGCCTCTACAACATTATGTGCTGAGATTTCGCGAAGAGGCAGTTCTTCTGGGTATCGCGTTGCATAGTCCGCCACAACCAACACAAAGTGATGCCCTCTGGACTCCAAAAGCACCATTTCTCTTCCATTGATCGAGGTTCCCTTTTACAGAGTTGTCATGGACCTCGTCGGGCAATTAGAATGGCTAGCCCACGGGCATCACTTTGTGTTAGTTCTGGCTTACCAACAAGTAGTACGGGAATTATTAAAGGCCATGCTCAATATGGGCATAATAGAAGAATCCCATAGTGATTGGGCCAGCCCAGTGGTTCTGGTACCTTAGAGAAATTGCTTGGTTCTGTGTGGATTATAGTAAGGTCAATACGGTGTAGAAATTTGTTGGCAAATTGCTCGATCAGTTGGGCTCGGCTCACTTTTATTCGACATTGGATTTGACAAAGGGATATTGGCAGATCCCCTTAACACCGATGTCCCACGAGAAAATGGCCTTCTCCACACCGTTTGGATTACACCAATTTGTGACCCTTCCGTTCGGTTTGTTTGGGGACCTGGCTATGTTTCAGCGTCTTATGGACTGAATCCTCAGACTGCACGCTGCATATGCCGCTGCTTATTTGGATGATATCATTATTTATAGTAATGTTTGGCAGCAGCATATGGTGCATCTGAGGGTGGTGCTGAGGTTTCTGCGATGAGCTGGGCTCACTGCAAAAAAGTGCACAATTGGACGGTTGTAGGATCTGGGGTTCCACTTGGGTCATGGGCAGGTGCGACCTCATATTGATAAAACCGTAGCAATCGCGACCTGTCCGAGACCCAAGACCAAAAAGAAGTTGAGACCGTTTCTGGGGCTGGCTGGCTGGCTACTATGGATGGTTTGTGCCTAAATTTTTGGATATCACAAGCTGACTGATCTCACTAAAAAGGGAGCCACAGACCCGGACCAGTGGATGGAGTCATGCCAACAAGCTTTCACGCAGGTAAAAGCTGCAATTTGTGGTGGGCCACTTCTACATTCCCCTGATTTCTCTCTCCCTGTTGTTTTACAGACGGATGAATCAGACAGGGGCTGGGTGCTGTCCTGTCCCATGAGGTGGAGGGGGAGGAGTGCCCGGTGCTGTACATTAGTCGAAAGCTCTCTATGAGAGAGATGAAGTACAGCACCAAAGAGAAGGAGTGATTGGCCATCAAGTGGGCGGTCTTCACTCTCCACTACTATTTGTTGCGACAAGCATTCACCCTCTGTTCGGACCACCCCCACTCCAATTGCTCCACTGCATGAAGGATGCCAACACCCGGATTACCGTTGGTATCTGGCACACCATTTAAGTTTGAGGTGGTCCACAGACCGGGGGCACAGATGGCTGTCACGGACTTCCTCTCCAGAAAAGAGGGGGGGCAGTCCGGACAGTTCCCCCAGCCTGAGTCGGGCAGTGGGGTATGTGGAGGTGAGGGTGTTGTCGAGCATCCATCTGGGGAGAGAGAGAAGGACATCAATCTGAGACTAATTGTGGCTAATTGCCATTTCTATGTTCACAGTGCGAGTTGGGGGAGATAAAAAGATGGCCAGTTCACAGAGAGCCCTCTTGTGTTTACATGAATTGCTTCACAATTCATTAGAATAATGTCAAGACACTGCTGATGTAAAATTGTAAAGGAATATTTAATATCTTAAATACTGTTGCTATGACAGCACATTGTTGTTATACCTTTCTTCCTATATTTGGGTTTTTTGAGGCACTTGGCATAAAATTTCATGAAATTTTGCACACACATCGTCATCGACTATTAGAACTGGGCAAAAGTTCACACATGGGCATGTAGGGGGGCTCTGTAGCACCCCCTTTAAAATGGGCATTTAATGGGGTCTCTGTAGCACACCCATTTTCAACTAGAGTCACCAAATTTGGTACATATATTGTTCTCTCGCCCAACAGAAAGTTGGCCATATTGTATCTTCTGAAAATCGCAGGCTCTGAACTTTTAAATACTCCTCCTAGGGGATTCATGGGACTGGCACCCTATTTGTGCAATATTATGCCAGGACATTATAGATGCTAAATTGCCAACAGATTTTTTTATATTTTGAATGGTGTCGCCATGGTGAAGTGTTGCCATGGCACTATTTAAGATATAAAATTGCTATTGATATTGTTATTCCTTTTTCCAATATTTGTGTGTTTTTTTAGGCTCTTGGTCTGCTTAAAATGTTATGAAATTTTGCACACACATCAAAGTCATTGGCCATTAGAGCTGGCCAAAAATTCACACGTAGGCATGAATGGGGGGGGGTGCTCTGTAGCACCCCCTTTCAAATGGATGTGTAAGTTGGCCTTTATAGCACTCCCATTTTCACCTATAGTCACCAATATTGGTGCATATATAATTCTCATCAAGCCGGACAACTTTCATAATTATAGTTATTAGCTGCACCTAACAGGAAGTCAGCCATTTGTGATTTTTTTAATATTGCAGTCTCTGAACTTTTAAATGCTCCTCCTATTGGATTCATGAGACTGTCACCATGTTTAGAGAACATTATGCCAAGATATTGAAGATGCTAAATTGTGAACAGATCTTTTATATGTCGAACGCTGTTGCTTTGGCGAGGCATTAAATTAATGACGAAAAATTAGAAACAGGAAGTCTCTCATATCTTCTGTGTGCAATGTGTGATTTCAATAAAAATGTAGATGTATGTTTAATCTTGTGGGCTAATCACATGGATGTGGCTATTTTGTGTCACGGTCATAGCACCACCAACTGGCAGCAGGAAGTATGGCTCTTACAACAGACTTTAAAATAGTCCTCTTATATTTTTCCCAAATTGCTTCAAAATTGTTTATAATAATGTCAAATACCAAATGCATGTGTCCACTTTACATGGTTTTCTGAAAGCCACCGGGTGGAAATGGATCCATGGTGCTTGGGCCCATCATCGCTGCTTGCGGCTATATTTTCTTTTGAAGTCCGTATGATTTTTTTTCTTGTATGGATTGCAAAAGTATTTATTTATTGCAGAATGCCCAAGATGCCTTTTTTTTCACACAATGAACTTACATTTCACTCAGTTAATAAGAAGACTTGGAAGATAGCTGTATACGGACTACCTTTATTGTGTTCTTTTGTCATTTTTGGAGCTTGACAGCCCCTGGTCCCTGTTCACTTTCAATTTATGGAAGAGAGCAGCATGAATGTTTTTCTTAACTTCTCCCTTTGAGTTCCAATAAAGAACAAAAGTAATTCAGTTTGGAAACAACATTAGTCATTTTAGAGTAAATTATGACAGAATTTCCATTTTTGGGTGTCTTTTCTCTTTTTCTCTAAACACAACACAACAGAGCACATGCAGGCATCCCCTCCAAATCCAGACCAGAGGCAAAAATTCACTTTTTACCTTGACAGCTACAAAGTGCATATTTAGGGTTTTTCATGCATGTATTTTGGCACCCAGTCTCCATTGTACACCTTCTGCAAACCCACTTCAATAAAGAGCCTATAGTGTTGCAGGCAGAGGCAAACCTCATGTATCCTCTTGTCTTGTATTGTACTGTAAAATATTCTCCTTAAGCATTTACCATTTCATTTCAAGATGGCTTTGAGAAAGCTTGAGCTGTCACAGCACTAAAAAAGCAGAAATCAGAAGCATGCAATTACCCTCACCAGTGGTAATATGCCCAAAGGTGAACAGCTTTAAGGCAAGTATTGTGTGTCGATTGAAAAGAAAATGGCACGCTGGTGTCTGATGGCTTTATAGCAGCTGATTAAAGTGTCCTCCCTGACTCTTAATACAGCCAGATATGCAAGCACCAACTCTAATTTCCTCTCTCATCTTTTCCTGAAGTTATCGTCTCTTTTGATGGCTGGCTCTGTTCTTGTACTTTCACACATTCAGGACTGATTGAGAGAGTGAAGGCTCATTTTAACACTCCTGAATGAGGAACATATATGTGCAAATGGCACATAACTGTTAGCCAGTAGTGCCTGATTTTTAGCTACAGATTTAGTGGCAAATATTTACCAATGCTTTGCCACAGAACAGTTTGCTATTATTGGAAAATATTTGCTACATATTTGCCATAGAACTGGCAGATATTTGCCAGTGAATTGCCACAGAACTGTTTGCCAGTATTTAGTGCCAGACACTATAGTAGTGCCAGATTTTTTGTCACAGGTTTACCACAGAACTGGCAAGTATTTGTACAAGTTTTGCCACAAGAAATTATGCCAATGAATTGCCACAGAACTGTTTGCCAGTATTTAGTGCCAGACACTATAGTAGTGCCAGATTTTTTGTCACAGGTTTACCACAGAACTGGCAGGTATTTGTACAAGTTTTGCCACAAGAAATTATGCCAATGTATTGCCACAGAACTGTTTGCCAGTAGTGCCAGATTTCTTCCTCAGGTTTGCCAGTAGTGGCAGATATTTGTCACAGATTTTCCATATAACTGGCAGATATTTGCCAAAGAACTGTTTGCCAGTATTTACTGCCAGACACTATTAGTGCCACATTTTTTTGCCATAGTTTTTCCAGAGAACTGGCCGATATTTTACCAAGGATTGCCACGGAGCTGTTTTCCAGTAGTGCCAGATTTTTTCCACAGGTTTGACAGTAGTGGCAGATACTTTACAGATAGGTTTGCCACAGATTTGCCTAGGGTTGGGAACCGAGAACCAGTTCTTGTTCATAACACTTCCATTTTATTTATACATACGGAAACCATATAAAATTCATGCCATTTGGTTTCGTTAATGGTAAGGCTTTTTACAGAATAGGCAACTAGTCGACTATACTGTAAATAATGTAGTCTACACTGTCAGCCTAAAGTCGACTAGTCACTTTACAAGTGATTTACAAAATGCATCTGTAGGAAATACAGCAGCTGGTGCATTTAAAAAATGTAGGATGGCAATAGAAGACTTTTTGCACAAGAGTTTCTCCTGTACTGATGCATCCATGAGTGCACGCTGTAATTAAAAAAATCTTACCTTACACTTAACAGCAGATGCACTGGAGGACAGATAATATAATATCAGGTGCACTGAAGGTCAGATTATATATTCTCAAACATATAATCTGGGTTTTAGATGTTTATAATTATTGTTATATTGTTTACACTGCAATGCAGCATGGGATCCTGATATCGTCATAGCATAGAAGCATAGAAGTTTCTAAAAACCTTGCCCTTCCCAGCACCGGAAGTGGTTAGAATGAATGATGGATGGAATGGGAGAAAGCTTGTCAGAAAATATGGCCGCATCGCTGTATTAAAATAGTTAGCTCCAACGGTCCATCCATCCATCCATCTTCAACCGCTTATCCGGGCAGCTGCTCCAGCAGGGGGCCCCAAACTTCCCTATCCCGAGCCACATTAACCAGCTCTGACTGGGGGACCCCGAGGCGTTCCCAGGCCAGTGTGGAGATGTAATCTCTCCACCTAGTCCTGGGTCTTCCCCGAGGCCTCCTCCCAGCTGGACGTGCCTGAAACACTTCCCTAGGGAGGCGGCCAGGGGGCATCCTTACCAGATGCCCAAACCACCTCAACTGACTCCTTTCGACGCAAAGGAGCACCGGCTCTACTCCGAGCTCTTCACGGATGACTGAGCTCCTCACCCTATCTCTAAGGGAGAAGCCCGCCACCCTTCTGAGGATTTCGGCCGCTTGTACTCACGACGGTAACGGCTTTAAACTTTTATTCAGTGATTGTTTGAATGTTTGTAACTCTATACAAATAAAGATATTTTTAATGTTGAAAAGTCTATTTGAGCAGCTGGTTCATTATGACAATTGCTTCCATCCCTCTTTGCTGGTAAACAGAAGCAGAATGCAGATCGCACCGGTTTGATCATACGCCTCTGAGCCCATCCTTGTGTAATCACACCGGTTTGACCATACATGTGAAGGGTTAATGAGGAAAGCTCTACCTGATTTGTTAGGGTTAGGTTTAGGTTATAGTTTTTCTGACCAATCAGGTTGCGCTTACCTGATGAATTTTACTGAATCGTCCAATCAGTTATCAGAATATAAATTCCCCTGCCATCCTCCGTTTCATAAACTTGCCAGCAGATGTGGAGGCCTATCGTTCTGTACTGAAAGAGCAAAGTGTCTAAAATGTACTTATATAAAGATGACACAGATGCTACAGTTACCTCCAGTGTATGCCTTCAAATATAACAGAAATAACAACTTGCGGGTTATAGTTACAGATTTTCAACATGATCAGCACAACTTTGTGTGTTGGGACATCTGAACTTTTTGCTGTTCATTCTCGCAAGTACACATCTCAAGTTGGAGTACGATGTCGTAATGCATCCCCATCCTGCACGCTAGATACCGTGCCCACCTGTAATCATCTGAACAAATGGCAGGAGGAGGAGGAACCGCCTGCAGCTAAAGGTAGTCCAGGCTGCATTAAAATACAATTAAAATTGGTTGAGACTAGTGTTGCAGAAATTACACCCTTCAGATTTAAGTTGTTTGTTTCTATTGAAAAGAAAAGAAAAGAAAAGAAAAGAAAAGAAAAGAAAAGAAAAGAAAAGAAAAGAAAAAGATTTGTCCCTTGGTGCATATAAAAACTTTAGTGCAATTCATTTAATTCCAGTCCCAATACATTTCCTTTTAAATGTCCTTAACGGTTCATTAAAATGTCCTCAATGGCTATCTAACAACAGTAGCATAAGCTAACAGCACCATATTTAGGGCCTTTAGTGACGTAGCAAATCCATGATGCTTGACAGGGCTTTATGATCAGCTAATAAAGGTGCACTGTAAATGTTTCAGTCTTTAAGGTGAAAGCGCTGTGGGTGAAAGCCCTACCAGGCCAAGCTGGTTTGGCTGGACTGGTTTGATAGTTTAGAGGAATTTAGGGTCAGCTGGTCAGGCAAAGGGGAAAATCAGCTAACCGACCAGCTAATCACCAGTTTGGTCAGGTTGTGACCTAAGACTATCAAACTACTTTAGGGTGTTTTTTTTGTTTGTTTGTTTGTTTGTTTTTTTCAGTAGTGAAGACAGAGAAAAGACGCAGCTAGTTAATGAAGATCTTAGTGTGTGGATTTATCATGTCCACTGACTATCTGTGTCAAAAAGGTTTGCTGCAAACTGCCTCTAAAAGAGCAGGAAAGGAAAGAAATGTCAAGAAAGAGCAATTAAGATCCAGAATTGCTGGGCTGTGCAATGCTTCAGTGGCATGTATCTGTCAGAATGTGATTAATAATAGAACATATGAGAGTCTGAGCCCAAAAACCACATCTTCTTCAGAACAGATGTTCAAAAGCAGAGAGAAAAAATATACAGGCCATCTCAAATTTGAGATTGTAAAATAGAGGAAAGGACATGGATAGACAGAACAGGACAACAGGGGGATGACTAAGTGAACTGCACTTCGCTCGGCTGGCGGAGTAACATACTATCCTAGACGGGTCTGACTAGTACCGTATCTAATGACCTCACCAGCATCCAATAAAAAAACATAAAGAAGTAGGTCAGACAAAAATGAAAGTTCTGTCATAATTTACTAACCCTCATGTTGTCCCAAACCTGTAAGACTTTCTCCAAACCTGTAAGACTTTCTTCCTTGGAACACAAAAGATATTAGAATGTGGGGGCCATATCCCCTCTGACTAACATCATGAATATAATGCCAATATTACTTATTTATGTACAGTGCTGGTCATGGTTTAAAATTATTAGACTAAGTAAGTGTTAAGGGTCAGTGTTTAAACAAATATTTTGTATGAACTATAAGATTAATGACTAATGTCTTTGAAAGTCATCCTGGATTAACTGCAGAAGTTCACATTGATGCAATTGTCCTTGTTAATTGGCTGATGAAGGGTCTTGTTGGCAATTTATTTATAGTCTATGTATTCCATTTCAAGAGTGTAGTCCATCATTAGACCGAGGTGATGCAGGCAGAGATCTGTGAGGTGCATCGCAGTTCAACCGGCTGGTAATTTCGGTGAGGTCTATCCTAAATCCAGGGTTCAGGCAATGGCATATGAAGTATCCCATGTCTTATGGTTGGAGTTGGCATCAGTTCATCCACTGAGGTCCATCGTAATAGACTGAAGTGATGTCTGGCTGGCACCGGCTGCATTTAGTCATCATCGCTCAGAGACACGTAGCAGTGGAGGCCGATACCAAGCAGGAAAAGAGCTGGATCCGGCCCGTTCTGATGACCTCGGGATAGGAGTCCTGACACTTACACATCCTTTGACAAGTCCTCATAATAAATATCAGACTTATTGACAATTTCAATTGATTGCTGTGAACTCTAGGCTAATGATTGGCTTATGTTTAATAATATACAAATAATTAATACACATTAGGGAAAGTTCAATTTAGAATGAAGGGTTTTAAAGTCTGGACTTCCATGAATTATGGATCAATTATACAATTTTCCCTACTGTTCTAATCTCCTGTTCTAACTAGCAATCTTTGCCTTTAGTTATTGTTAGAGATGAATCTTGAGGCCTGTGTCCTGCTAAACTCATATAATTTGCGTTCAAATAGATTTTCCAAACAAATGCATGCAGTTGCAGTCTCCAGTAACCTTTAACACTTTTTGTGGGGCAAGGGAATTTGTAATAGTATCAGTAAATGTTGAGTGGCTAGTGACTTTGGAAGACAGTGGCTGGTGAGTCAAAGGGCGAAGGTCAAGACCTGGTTATGTTTATGCAATTTCAGGGTGTTTTGGGTGGTTACTGGGTAGTTGCTAGGCCTAGGGCATAACAAAATGGTTGCTCGATTGTTGCTTACTGCCCCAAGTCAGAAGAAACATCCCTAAGTTCTAAGACATCCTGATCTCTAGACATATGTGGGGGTATTTTTTAAAGGAAATATGTGTGAGGTCTGCCAGGTGGACATTTATACTCTGAAATAAAAAATCTTTTAGATTGTAAACCATGACTCTTTATGTGCTTCAAACACATCCAATGGGGAAGTATTCCAATTAAGGGAATACTTATAGGTGCCGCTCTTTCCATTTGAAATGCTACTAAAGAAGCTTGTGTTCATTGTGAAAAACAAGGTTATGTTTGAATGTTCATGCTTGCAAAATAAAAAGGGTGGTGCAGTACTACTGTACAGAAAGTAATATCACTGCATTCTCTACAATTTTCACCTTCCCCTTGCAACAGTTAATTTAAGCGTGAACTTGAAAATATTAAGTTAATTCTACATTTGTACTCAATTCAAACATTTAAAAAATAAATGCTCTAGCTTATAAGTAAATATTATTCATGAATTGTCATTATCTTTACAATACTTCATCATGTAGATATCCTAAAGTAGAAAACCTTGTCATTTTCATTAGCTTCTTTGAGTAAATTTAAAAAGAGTACATACATAAAATATGTACATTTTACTTAACTTTTCAACATTGTTTTTCCCAGCATGCACCAAGCTTATATAAATATTGAGCATGCATGGTTTCACTATTTGCAAGTTAATTTACACCATTTTTATTGGTTTTGTGAAGTCTAATGTTTATATTCTACTCAAAATTACCCATTCATGATCAAAAAATGATCTGTAGATTGATACCGCCATCGTGTTTTGTGCACCAAGTGTTGAAGTCTGCATGTGCATCTCTGTATCTTGTTTATATCGGCAGTATTGCAAAGTAATATTGACTAATAGACTATACCGTAGCATGCAATAAGCTTCCCTGTGGAAGGCACTGTATGTCATGTAGTACCTAATAAAAATTGTGTTTATAGGGAAATTTCAAAATGTGAAGTACTCATGTCTAATAAAATGGTCACTAAAATTTTGCTAAGTCTATTTAAATATCACGTACATCAGATTTGTAAGTAAAAGTATTACCTAAAATATTTGAGATAAATTTATTCACTCGCTTTAATCAATATTATGTCATTAAATAAAGTACATTTTACTAGTTGTTTTTTCAGTGTATAAGGTGCCTGTTTAGTTCATTTAATGGAATGGAATACTAATGGAAATAGCAGAACAAAGGAGAGGGTAATTATATGATGAAATCTGTTCCATTAGAATGCTTTGTCGAGGCACAGGTTTGAACGCTCTGTAGTCCTGCTGGGCAGAACAGATGCAATATTTCTGCCTCAGCCGTCAGAGCAAGAGAATTTGTAACACTATAAAATCTGTGAGGAAAGCAACCATTAGCAGACTTGATTTGTTTCTTTATTCCTCTCTTGATCTCTCTGACCTCTTCTAGGTGGTGTTTGAAGGCATATTAATCACAAGATACATCCACTTGGCCTGAAGGTATTTCACAACACTGAGGGAGGCCAGTTCATTTGATCAAAACATGTGAACTGCAGCCACAGTGTACAGAGGGGTCTGATCCAGGTCATACTTCTTGTGATGGATATAGACACCTATCTGGACACTTGCAATCATGTGGCACATGATCTATTCTTTCTAAAGATTCTTGAAATTTATATAAGGTGGGAAAATCAAAGCCAAAAGAGTGCAGTGTGCACTGGGCTTCTGTGCCAGCATCAAAACACAATATTGTCAGACATGGCCACATCTGAAAATGGTTTGTTATTGATCAATGTCAGCTAGGGGATTATTGAAATAGCTCTCTCACACCAACACTCTCGCCTCCGTCAGGAGAAAGTAAACTCCGCATTGCATGTCTTTTTGCTGCATTGCGTCCGTCTGAACTTCTTATGATTCTCTCTCTCTCTCTCTCTCTCTCTCTCTCTCTCTCTCTCTTTTTCACTTTCATGTTAGCATGAAAATATTAATGGGGGAAAAAAGTGCTTGCATCAAACGGTTCATGATAAAATGACCTCATTATGATGACAGCTGACTTGCATGATAAATTGAATGTGTTTGTACAGTATTTTATCAATAAAAAATCATTAGGCATATTGTCCTATTCTAGCATACCCAGCATGATAAATTTAGATATAAAATTAGGGTCCAGTTTCTGGATTAACACATCGATTTATTGACTCATCCAGCACTAATGACGGAAAAAGCAGAGTTTAAAGGTAGTGTAGTACTGGGATGTCTTGCCAAGCAAATGACTTTAGCCTGTGTAATTGGAGTACAGTGTATGAATTAAAGCTGAAGGGTGTAATTTTTAGGGTGTTCAAATACTTTCTTGTATCTTAATATGCAGAGACAAATATGAGTAAGTCATTCGTAGGTTGATTTCACTGTAAAGTGTAAACACTGTGGGAATGTACAGCTATCATAGCATTGAGCAGCCCAACAAACCAGACACAGCAACACTGCCTTAACCAATTATGTAAATTTGTGGGTATGACTTTCTGTTTGGTCAACCATTGGCAAACAGATGGAGTTTTAGTAAACCTTTTTGAAAACATCATTAGTTATGTTCGACATCATGCAGCACTACCCTTACAAAGCTAGAGTTCTGGCAAATTTGCCATTCATTATTTTCACATTCAAATGAGCGTTTGAATCACCACAAATGTTTGCCAGAAGTTTGCAGCTCTTCACCGTCAGTGGTGAACCTGTAGCAAACGTTTGACAACAATGGCCAATCTGGCGAAAGTTTGCCGCAAAGCTCATTTGCATGTGAATATAATGATGGAATTGAAGCAATTTATGAATCAGTTTACGGTATGTCTATTATAAATTGTGTCTGACTTAAGATGGTGCAAACACTGCATCACCATGACGTATGCCACCAAACTAACGCAAGAGCATTTCGAAACCTGCTGCTCAGCTCACCTGGCGTAGTTGCTCCTGAGCGGATGTACAAGCTCTGATGACATCACAGCTTATTTGCGATTGGCCAAACCCACTGATAACAATGGAGACATGTTGTCAGTGATTGGCTGAGTTCACAATGGCATACTACAAATGCTACTCTTACTAATTCTGCTATGTCAGTCTATGGCCGAAATAGTAAGAGTAGTATGGTAGTATGCCATTACCAAGGTGTTTACTCTGACACCTTATGTTCCGCTACAGTCTCACAAATCCATGTTCCTATAAAAGTACATTATGTTTATATCATGTTATATTATGTTTATGATAGTAATATCACATTTATTCATAAAAATATTTTTGGATATTTTATGCAAAATTCAAATCTCTGTCTATATGAATTCCACTTCCTCTGCAATAAAGAAAACAAACATCTTCTGTGGCTGATGTAGGTTCAGTACACAACGGGAAGTGCAAAGTGTCCGGCTTTGGTCAGTATCTAGTCATAGTCAGGTTCTGTTTCTTGGTTTTTCTAGTCATGTCTGTTGTGTAGTTCATGTGTTTGTTTTAGTTTTTTTATCACTTTGGTTATTTTGTCAATTGAACTGCACTGTAATCCTTCACTACATAATGTCTCTGAGTCTGCTTGTTACAATAGGGGACCTCTATCTTTGTAAATTATGAAAATATACATTTTACAAATGATATTTTATCAGTTTTTCATCATTTTATTTACATTTAGCCTTTTAAAGATTTACAAATGCAATGTATTTTATAAAAAAATGTGATGTCTTAAAATTGAATATTATATTGCATACGTATATGTACATACTGTATATACACCAATGAGCCAAAACATTATGAACACTCACAGGTGAATTGAATAATGTTGATCAACTCCTTACAAGGCCACATGTCAAGGTCTGAGTAGATTAGAATGTAAGCAAACAATCAGTTCTAGTAGTCAACGCGTTGAATGCTGGAGAAAAGGGCAGGAGTAAAGACCTGAGCGACTTTGACAAGGCCAAATTGTCATGGGGAAGTGATGGCGCAGGATGCACTGTGGGAAGACGACAAGCCGGTGGATGGAGTGTGATGCTCTGCGCAATGTTCTACTGGGAACCCCTGGGTCCGGCCATTCATGTGAAGGTCAATTTGGCATGTGCCATCTACCTAAACATCATTGCAGACCAGGTACACCCCTTCATGGCAATGGTATTCCCTGATGGCAGTGGCCTCTTTCAGCAGATTAATGCACCCTGCCACACTGCACACCTTGTTCAGGAATGGTTTAAGGAATATTATGAAGAGTTCAAGGTGTTGCCATGGCCTCCAAATTCCCCATATCTCTATCCAATTGAGTATCTATGGGATGTGCTGCACTAACAAGTCCGATCCACGTCGGTTCCACCATGCAACTTACAGGACTTAAAGGATCTGCTGCTAATGTCTTGGTGCCAGATACCACAGGACATTTCAGGGTTCTTGTAGTCCATGCCTCGGCGGGTTGGCACTGTTTTGGTGACACGCGGAGGACCAACCGCATATTAGGCAGGTGGCCATAATGTTTTGGCTCATCAATGTATAATTTTTAAAAGTATTTACATTGATAAGTAGAACAAGTGCTAAAATGGTACTCTCTTTAAGAATAGAGGCAGTTCAGCAAACAACTGATAGAAGTGTTTTGGCTGAGTGCATATTAACAAGAGTGGAGTCATTTTTTTAAATGTTTTTGATCAACAACTGACTGTAAAGAAAAGAAAGGGTAATAAAAGAGACATAATTCGTTGATAATTCAAACCAAACTTTACTTTTAAAGGATGTAGTCAATATAATACTTAACCACTGGCGAGTGATTTCGGTCAAATTTACCAGCCAATGGCGAATCACTGACATTTTTAGTCACATATAATGAAATTTGGTAGTATGTATGAGGGATTTACTTGCATTGTAGAGGGTTGAGCTGTGAGTAATCGATAGATCTTGGGATTTTAATAATCAATATCTGGATGGTTCAAATAAATTCATGATTAGTCAGAAAATCTATATTTTTTCCCAGCCCTATTTATTCATTCATTTTCAGTGAGAGTTGGTGATTTCAGACGACATGATTGACAGCGACCATTGGCGATGCAACAAAATTAGTCATCTGAATGAAAATGTAAAGTGATGCAATGCAGCAGCGACCAATAAGAGTGAAGACAATTTTGATACTGCCTGACACAGCAGTTGAGTTGGAATGCCTACAAGAGACCAACAGCATAGAAACTTTGACATCCAGCAGATCAATTGCTGTATGTGTATAGTTGGGTCTGAAGATATTCTTAGAAATGTTATACTCCTATATATATATATATATATATATAGATATACACAGTGCATCCGGAAAGTATTCACAGCACTTCACTTTTTCCAAATTTTGTTACGTTACAGCCTTACCGTGCGTTCACACCAGAAGCAGCGAGAGCATCAAAATACGCTCTGGCTGCCCTGCCTTCATCATTCGAGGACGCTCGTGGATGCTCTGACGTAGTTGAAATAGGCAGCAACGTTTGTTCAGAATGCTTTGTTTTGTGAACTATATTTAAAGGGGCCGCAATTTAAACATCCAGACATGTCGACCATTTACTTTTTGCCGACCTATCACAAGTAGCGTATATCCTCATGAACTCTTTAAAATGTGTAAGTAAGAAATCAATCGATGGCAGAAAGTAATTAAAATTAAAGTTGTTTGTTATCAAAATAAAATACATTTGTAATAATAACTGTGGTCTTGGTCATATATTACAAGGAAACCCATCACGGCAATAATTCGTTTCTCCTCCATTTTATCTTCGGAACGATTGTTTGGTGGGAACCAAAGTTTACACTGTTGTGTTCTCTAGACTTCACTAGAGCGGAGCACTGCTATATTCCAATAGGTTGCCGCCGAACTGCGTCACAGCTCATTACCATAATGTTGCCCGCACTTGAACTTTCCTCTGACACCCACAACGCCCAAGACTCGCCGCGCCGCTTCTCGCTGCCGAGAGACTCTGGCTGTCATTGAAAATGAATGACTTCCGGTCGATTTGACGCTCTCGCCGCCTCTGGAGTGAACGCACAGTTATTCCAAAATGGATTATATTCATTATTTTCCTCAAAATTCTACAAACAATACCCCATAATTACAACTTGAAAGAAGTTTGTTTGAAATATTTGCAAATTTATTAAAAATTAAATTGAAAAAAATCACAGGTACATAAGTATTCACAGTCTTTGCCATGACACTCAAAATTGAGCTCAGGTGCATCCTGTTTCCACTGATCATCCTTGAGAAGTTTATACAACTTGATTGGAGTCCACCTGTGGTAAATTCAGTTGAATGGACATGATTTGCAAAGGCACACACCTGTCTATATAAGGTCCAACAGTTAACATGTATGGTAGAGTGGCCAGACGGAAGCCACTCCTCAGTAAAAGTCACATGACAGCCCACCTGGAGTTTGCCAAAAGGCACCTGAAGGACTCTCAGACCATGAGAAACAAAATTCTCTGGTCTGATGAAACAAAGATTGAGCTCTTTGGCCTGAATGGCAAGCGTCATGTCTGGAGGAAACCTCATCACCTGGCCAATACCATCCCTACAGTGAAGCATGGTGGTGGCAGCATCATGCTGTGGGGATGTTTTTCAGCAGCAGGAACTGGGAAACTAGTCAGGATCGAGGGAAAGATAAATGCAGCAATGTACAGAGACATCCTTGATGAAAACCTGCTCCAGAGCACTCTGGACCTCAGACTGGGGTGAAGGTTCATCTTCCAACAGGACAACAACCCTAAGCACACAGCCAAGATAACAAAGGAGTGGCTACGGGACAACTCCGTGAATATCCTTGAGTGGCCCAGGCAGAGCCCAGACTTGAACCCGATTTAACATCTCTGGAGAGATCTGAAAATGGCTGTTCACCAACGCTCCCCAGCCAACCCGATGAAGCTTGAGAGGTCCAGCAAAGAAGAATGGGAGAAACTGTTCTAAAATAGGTGTGCCAAGCTTGTAGCATCATACTCAAAAATACTTGAGTCTGTAATTGGTGCCAAAGGTGCTTCAACAAAGTATTGAGCAAAGGCTGTGAATACTTATGTACATGTGATTTTCTTTGTTTTCAAACATTTTCAAAGATTTCAAACAAACTTCTTTCACGTTGTCATTATGGGGTATTGTTTGTGGAATTTTGAGGAAAATAATGAATTTAATCAATTTTGGAATAAGGCTGTAACATTACGAAATGTGGAAAAAGTGAAGCGCTGAGAAAACTTTCCAGATGCAGTGTGTGTGTGTGTGTGTGTGTGTGTGTGTGTGTGTGTTAGAATATTTTTGACATGTATTCAACATAGCCTACATAATGTAACAAATGATGGATGACACATGCATCCTTGCATAACCCTACATGTCCACTGGCACATTTTGATCGGAGCTGAGCTGGCATTTTCATTTATTCCTATGGAAGTCAAGGGTCACGCTCACACTGGGATTGTGAGATTGAAAGGCGAGCAGGCATGGAGAGTGGCCGATGGCGTTAAAAAGAAAAAAAAACGCTGGGCACCATTCAATCACTGTGATATGAAAGCATTGACGTTTGTCATACAGTAAGTGCTACAAAATCTGCCTTAAATGCTGAAACTTCTGCTGGATTTAGTGCTTTAATTACTTCATTTTGTTTCATTCAGACTTCAAACAGACTTCTAATGATGATTGCATGCCCTCATTGTTGCAATAAATCAACACTGTTTGTATACTTTTGGCATTTGGAAATGAAGTTGGCATCTTTCCAACTGTAATCGCACATATATAAGATGATATTATTGTTTGTGTACTGAAAGCAATGATTGACAATACACCAGCGCCAGCTCTCTAACATTGTGAGCAGGGCTGAGCAGATTTTGTTCCACACCAGTGGACATGTACCATAATAATCTTTTCCCACTGAAAAGCATATGTTATGTCAGCATATTTCCCCACCAGCAAAGTGTTTTGAATGGCGGTATGCAGATGTCTTCACCCGGCTTCTCAACTAGCTTACCAAAAGGCATTTGGACTTTCTTCATCAACCAGCTTCACCAGAAAGACCATTCAGGATGACAAGCATTTTTTTTATTATTGTAGAGCATCATGGCTATGCCAGCCCACAAGCTAGAACGACACTAACAAGCATAACCAGCATCATCCTCTTAGTAATGTCTCTGGAAGTAGTCTGCTGTCAAATCTGCACTAATCATTTGGGACAGGACCATAGAGTTAATATATTATACAGTCTCACTTTCCTCTTAGTAATTGCTGTGGATGTCACTTTTGTATTGAGATATTCAGCCATCACTGAAGCTGCATGTTCATGCATTGGCTAGATGGATGATACAATAGGCAATAGTTCTGGTAATTCACTAACAATATGAGATATTGTTCTGAATTCTAAAGATCCCCCTATTCCCTATTGCCCTCATGAGAATAGTCACATTGGAACCATCCGGGTAGTTTTAAAAATGCATTAGGGTAACGGATAAGCAGGACCACTGGGATCAGTTTGAATACATTAAACATTGATAGAGGTGAGTCATGTCCTGATCCGGACACAGAGAATTGAAGAACCTTAGGTGAATGTGTGGGTGAAGCCGAAAGAGCAATTTCTGAGGTTTACTGTAGGTAAATATGATAATTTTACAGGTCAATACTTTAGGGGGAAAAAAAGTTTTTGGGCAGGAATATGTCAAGAATGAATTGTACCTACTGATACTTCAACCTGGTTTCATAGAATCACGTTACTAAACCTACATTTTTGCTAATTAAATTTTACCTGGCTCATTGTTCTTATCACAGCGATTTCCTTGTGAAATGAACACTAGAGGCACTACATCAACATTAACTTAGTTTCCATCCACTTTTCGCACTGTTTTGTTATCGACAAAGTGAAAATGCATAAAAAAATGTTTGATAAATTATCTGACTTCTGCCTGTTTCCACTCAAATGGCATTTTATCGATAAAAATGGTGTGCTTAAAAAAGCACTTTGTCACATATATTTTGGTTTATCACAAAATAAATGTGTGTATATTGCTAATTGTGCACCTTTCGCCTCCCAGATGTCACTAATTGGGAGAGTATTGAGACAATTCATTGAAATTAGCCATTTTACTGTCATTTTAATTTCACAAATAAAAGCAATCAGAAGAGGAGGAATTGCAATCAAAAGGGAGCAGTTGCCCTTCTGATGGGACTGTAATATTGGTCCTGATGTTGCACCTAATGCAGGTTGCCACCGGTTCTGACCCAAAAGTGAATCGTCATGGCCCTGTTGAAGTTGGCAACCTGCACAAAGTAGTGGCGGAAACTTTCAGTCTTAGTATAAGAACCATCCATCGACGTGTATATGCTGTGTGCACAGATATTAAAGAAAATAAAAAATGATGTAGTGTTATATCAGGGTTTACATATATGATACATTCCTGTTATTCAATAGGTTATTTTGAACAATCATCTCATCTAAAGCATTGCCATAACAACTGCATTATGTCCCGCATTTTTGTCCAGCAACTTTTAAAGACCAACTGAACTTGATTGACATCTAAAATTAATTTTAGCTTCATAATGCAATTGTCATTTTCTGAAGAAGTTCAGCAAATGCGATCCGAGGAAAAGAGGGTTAGATTTAAAATATTTAAAAGTTTTAAAATGTTCAAAAGCTCATTTTCTGAATGTGAACTCAGCATTGGACAAATAGTTCTGATAGTTTATAGTCTTGAAAAAAGTGTAGAACATTCTGAGAATGTCATTCAACTGACTATTTTCATCAAAAATACATGAACGCTTTTTTCCTAGTATTGTGTATTTATTTTTCATTTAAAACATCTTTGTGCACAGAAATAAGTTTTTTGTATTGTGGGCTAATTCCATGACTGCTGTCTATTATTTTGAATGGTGTGGAAAAGCAACTTTGATAAATAAACGGATATCTAAGAGGGGTCATTCATTTGTTCTCCGTGCACTTGTCGATGGAAGGTGCATGATATGAGATTTTTTTTTTGTTGGTACTCCGGGTAGCAGGGCTGGAATGGTAATCTGGCATACAGGGCATTTTCCCGGTGGGCCGACGCATTTTGGGGCCAATCAGAGGTGGACTGGCCATCGGGAGAACCGAGTGGGCCGGTGGGTTGGCCACGATAAGCTAAAATGACCCCGCCGCATTATGCAGATTGGACCACAAAACAGCAGAGTTATATGCAGAAAAGGACAGCGAACAGTTGCTATGTAAAATCCCTGGCGATTTCTCTTCCCAGTCCATCCCTGCCTGGAAGTGTCATGACGCAAATGTGTATGTAGCATCGGATCTGTGCAGATATGTCGTTAAGACCAATCCATAACAGTGGAACAGTTGGCTTTCATATGACAATTTATTTTTGCATTAATGCCATTTTTCTCTACAAAAAGTGCTCCCAACCCAGTTTATTTGCGACATTTGAAGTATCAACATAGAGTTTATGCGCTAGAGTTAAACAGAAAAATATTATGTCAACAATTTTAGCACTAATTTGCATTTCCATTACACTTTTTGTCACAAAAAGTGTTGAGCCTATCGGTTATGTTAGGTTGAAAGTTTAGGGCAGGGAGGTTGGTTTTAGTGATTTAAACTCAATAGAGCATTTACCCAAAAAACATAAGCTATTAGGGAGAAATACAATTTTTTGCATTTCTTTTAGGTGTGGGCAATATTCAGCAAGGTTTGCGATCTGATAAGAAGCAGCGCTCAACTCTCAACAATGCATTGCGGTCTGTATAAACTATGCAAATTACTGTGTACTGCTTATATCGTCACTGTTTGCCGATTTTATACATAATGCTTTTATTGTAGTTATGGTAACTTTCAGTTATTTGTCCTCTGGTGATGATTCAGAGCTCATCTTATTTTTAATATGTTGTATTTGGTAATCATCGTCATTGTGATTTGTGTGTTAAATCAAAGGTCTACTTGTGGTGGTCATTTCACTGAGTGTGAGCTTTGGAAAGACTTAGAGTTGTAGGGAGTTATAAATTAAAAGTGGATGATTCTAATATATTTAGATCTATGCTCCTTTTCGTGGGGCCCCCCGGGCATGTCGAGCCCTAGGCGCCTGCATATATTGTCTATAGGACATTTAAAGTACCTGCATTTAATTACCCCTAAACTTACCCCAACCCCAACCCTTGCCATAAACTCTAACCCCAAACTTACCAGGACCTCATCCTCAGTAGCATAAAATGTATATCTTGTGAGAATTTTGCAGAACGATGTAGTTACACAACAGTAAGGCTGGGTTAAAGTTGGCTTTGGTTTAATTCTCTTTCTTAATAGCTCAATGTTAGATTACTTATAATTTACATAGAATGGGGCGTGTTTATGCCGAATAGAATGACAATGACTAAATGTAAATGCACTAAGCACAGCACAATACAAATAGTGTCTTGCTAAGTTGGATTGTGGGTGCTTTGTGAACAAGTCAAAAAATATTGTGCACTTAAATGGTGCAGCTGTTTAGTGAATTGGCCCCTGTATGTTAAACACTATCGGGAAGGTCTCTGAAAAAAGAGACTGCATTATTGTTGCATTAATCCTGGATAAAATTTTGCTCAGTAGCACATTACCTCATGCAACTCAAATCGCAATGCACATGTTGCGTAAATCGAGACTAATGAGCCAAAATCTTTGCATCAGTCCTCAATCTCTCTTAAGTGTAACAAGCTATGGCATCAGCCAGTTAATCATTATGCACCAATATTCTCCCAAGTAGACCTATTTAGCTGCTGTGAAACTACTTTTTAGACATCTTATCCAGGGCAGACTCGTACTTTCAAACCTGGCAAAAGTTTTGGTGACCTATTTCATGAGATCAGCCACCCACTTTAGTCAAGGGCAGGAGTGAAGGTTAACCCAGTACCCTAAGTCTGCAACTCCATTCTCAGAGAGCAGCTTTATTTGTGAGCCAAGAAAATGCTTTTTATAATTGTTGCCAGCCCTTTGAGATACAGAGAAGTGGAGTGACTGTGCCAACCAGTGCTTTTAAATGGCATATCCATTATAGTGGTTATTTGTCTCTTTCAAGCACGTAGCACTGAATCACAATATTCTGAGGAAGTCTGGGTATCTTTTTGTCAGGAATCGGTGAAATATCAGCTAATTCAACGTTCATTTCAGATCTAACTCCCTTAGATCCTCATTACTGTGTCTCCATGAATATTGCTTAATATCCAAACAATGTCCTCTATGATTGCAGAATAATTTCCAAAGTTCTTGCTTATATTTTGGCGAAAAGCACGTTTCTTGGAGACATCAATTATCTTACATAGCATGTTCATCCTTCTTCTAATGTGATGCTTTAAATGTAGAGAGAGTCAGCAGGTTTTGGATTAAATATTACCCCCGGCCTCAGTCATTATTCTCAGAAGCAGCTCAACTGTGGATTTGTAATTAAAGGCCAAAATTCTGGTTAATTTCAGAGGGTCCACACTCCACCGCTATTTCTCCGCCCAAATTTAAGAAATCACACTAATGCGTTAACTATTCGTCAATTAGCATATTAACGAGAAATATGTGTGAATCCAATACATACAATTACACAGCAATTTGCAACAAAGAAAATGAACACATTGAAGCAGAACAGAAGCCCTCAAAGGGAACGTCACATCAGCAAAGAATATGAGACAAAGTGGGCTGATTATAAGATCATTAGGTAACAACTCTATTTCTTGGCCCCATGCTAGATCCACTGTTACTGGCTTCTAAATGCTCTAAATCAAGAAAATTAACCTTGAAATCTTTTTTTATCTTTTGCAATAGAATGCAACTGTGCCTGCCCACATTTTGAGCCATCTTGCTTCCGAAAATATTTTTCCCATTTATTTTTCCCCATTTCATAAGAGTTGCCATGAACCATACCAACCAGCTCCAAGATGAATCACAACATTAACTTTGAATTAAAGCAACACAGTATTTGGAAATCAGACAAATGGTAAAAGACAGTGAACTTGACATCTTTTATGAGGGAATGTACTTCAATCACATGAAGCATTGCTAATGACGTAATCAAATAAAAAACAATGGAAAAATATAAAACTATTGATTTAAAGTTGTTGATGATAATTATAGAAACAATGTATTTTGATTTTGTTCTGATTCACACAACTGACAAAGAAAAGAAAAACATATATTCACAGAGCCAGCATTTAACCCCCATTATTCCCTTGCCCCCTCCTAATCCCCAACCCCACCCTGACCCTCAACAAACTGTGGTCACAATTGAATATAAACACACACACACAAAGAAAGAAAGAAAGAAAGAAAAGAAAAATATATTAAATAAATAAATAAAAATAATCACACGCATTTAAAACTACGCTTCTCTCTCCACTGCCCCTCCCCAAGAGCCCTCCAAGAAGGCCCAGTAGCTGCCCCATTTTTTATTAAATTAATCTAAATTGTCTAGCCTTCTACATGACAATTCCACGAATGCCGCCACCCTCCCCATCTCTGTGCACCCCTCTTGAAATGAAGGCACTCCAGCTGACTTCCATCCCTTAAGAACAATCTGTTAATTTTTTACATATTTATCCCCTATATTAATCACCACCACAGTGCCTAAAATGTAGAGGCTGGGGCTAAATGAAATCATCTCGCTAGTGGATTAGCAGATAATTCCCTCTCTGATGACTCCAGATAATCAATCCATTTCTCGACATCCCCCACTCGTGACCACATCAGTAATTTTCACCTCCATTGCAATGATCGATCGATGTATCACAGCAAGATACTCCAAGTTAGCAACGACCTTCGTCAGCATTGCTAACATGTTCAACATCTCTTGCCGCAGTTCCCACATCTCCCCAACCAAATCGACTCCCAGGCCCGCAGCCTGCTCAGGGGTGTCAGCTTGAGCACGTATCTTTTAATGTCTCCAGAGCCTGAGGATTTTGAATTCTTTGACATATTGTCCTTGTAGAACAGATATAGAACAGAGTGTATCAAATATCACCGGTTTATTTCATAAAAGCTATTAAAACTAGCAAAGTGTGCAGAGATTGGCGTTCACACATCCGTGATTCCCCAATATATTTGTATTTAATTGCAAAATATTCATATATAAACCTATAAAAAATTTTGAGAGTGTAAGGACTTGATTGTGTCCTTCACAGAGCAACATGCAAATGGGCTGATCACTGCAAAGCTCTTTTGGTGCGCTTTGTTTGCTGTTATTATCTGATTGGTGTATCTTTTCTATTCAGGGTAGTGTAGTTTTTACCAGAAATGCTATTAAACATGAGTTAGATTAGATTTAGATTAAATAATCTTGGACTAAATAACCTCATGTATAAACATAGTGTACACACAAAAAGGATGCGTATGCTGCATCTCAGACTCACAATGGGATTATAAAAAGTACAGTTGCGCATCACCACGCTAACTCAACCCCTTGCATATGCACTGTTTTTCTGTTTTTTGTCAATTAGTGACATCTTAGCAACGTCTGTCATTAGCCACTTTTCCACCTTTGGGCCAAATGTTTCCGAGCACTGTGAGGAGCAATTCCAATACATTTACATTTGAGCACGGTTCGGCACGTGGAATGGATTTAGTATGTGGCGACTCACGATTGTCAATTTGCAACACCAAGTTAACTAATTTGTTTCTAAATAGCTGATGAAGCTCGCTTTGGTGAGGTTTATACAACTTAATAAAAAAGTTGTGTATGTTTGTTGTATCTTATTGATTTTATGATGATGGTTTAGCCTAAATAGTATATTATAGTATAGTAAAAATTAAATATTATAGTATAGTAACTAGTATAATTTTCTTTACACCTTTTTCTTCAGGGAGGTAGTTTAAATATTTTAAATAGCTAGCTCATTTAAAATATTTTGTCAATAAATGTCCTTTTTTTGGTAGTCTGGGAACTTTTACCTTTCTGTGTGTTCGTGTCTGGTGGTATTCAAAACCCCTCAGCAAATGATGGTTAACCTCGCACCTTTTTCTTATAGCTTCCTCCTTGTGACATTCGATATGTCTTTCCTGTTCTTTCACAGTGTAAAAATCTAGGGGGAAAAGTATACCTAAAAGTTGGATTATCCTCCATAGTGCACTCTCTCCAATGTTTACCTCTAACACCTGACATATTTGCAATGTACAGTCAAGCACCACAGTGGAAAAAGAAATCATAACTGTGCCAACTGGCCGGGATCAGCAAGGAACAGCATGGCTATGCAAAGACAAACATTTGGCACAATAGTGAAAAAGAGTCTATTGTAGCAGATGTGCCATCGTCTATCTACAGATGGATTATGGAAATCGAACGAAGCTTAATTATTACTTGCCAATTTTGTACACTGAGTAGTTACACTGAACATGAATAATTGATAGATGCATTATTCTTATGTCTGCGAAATCAACGTGTAATCAATAAAAGGAGTTGATATAAATTAATCTGAATGAATGTAATTCTGAATGACAGTGGCAGCATTAGCGTTGTAGACTGATGAGAAGGGAGTGTGTGTTTCGAGACCACACATATTTATTGGCCCATGATGATGACAGGCTTATAAGCAGAAGTTTGGTTAGGTTTATGCTTAAAACCAGAGGTGGGTAGTAACACGTTACATTTACTCCGTTACATTTGCTTGAGTAACGTTTTGTGGTCAAATTTTACTTTTAGAGTTGGTCTAAAAGTGGGTACTTTTTACTCTCACTCAAGCAAATTTCTAATGATTTTTTTTTAACTTTTACTTCTTTACAATGTATGGCGTGACTGTCGTTACATTACTGGGTTTAATTTGAATTAATGTGTAATTTATTGAGAGATTATTGAATGGGACTTTAACAAGAGTGGAAGTTCACAGCTGAGAGCAATGAGACGCTCCCACTTGAGTGATGAGCATGTGATATGAACAAGGAAATCGTTGCAACGAGAGTGGCTGTGTCCGCAATCATTCACTCATTCACTGTTTGCTATATAGTAAATGGCAGTTAGTGCACTATATCTCAGCAGTAAGTGAACTAAATTAGTGAATTCGAACTTGAGTGTCGGAGCTCTGGGGCTGGTGCAGAAATGTCACATGTGACATTTTTAAATACTTGGGCCTTATTTGTTATTCTTATTACATAATATATTAATACAATAAATCTTCATTCTGTTTGTCATTTTTGATATGTACTATGTGTTAATATTAACAGTAAATACATTTATTTATGTTATTTTAATCAAGTAAGATTTGTCAAAAAGTTATGTACTACATTCAGCATGAAATAAAACATTGCAGGAGTGAAGGAAGGAGTAAACTCCCAGCTCGTACATATTCACCATGGTGGATTGTGGGAAATTAACCATCATCAAGTGTACTTGAAATGTATACTTGAAATTAGAGTGCATTGTGGGTAAGAATGAGTGAACAAAAGTAGGGAATAAGTGGCTCACTCAGAATTCTAAAGGGAGTCGTATGAACCTTGGGCACGTAGCCCGGTCGCGGTCTTAGGATGACATGAGTGTCTGCCGGACCGAACTCCAGGCAGGTGTCGCTGACAGAAAATGCTTGCAGGTCCCCGACCCTCTTGATGGAGGCGAGCGCGATCAGGAGGGCCGTCTTCAGGGAGAGGGCCTTGAGTTCAACTGCTTCTAGTGGCTCGAAGGGGGGTCTCTGAAGGCCCGAGAGGACCACTGAGAGATCCCAGGAGGGGAACAGGCTTGGCCGGGAAGGGTTCAACCTCTGTGCGCCTCTAAGGAACCTGATAACCAAGTCGTGCTAACCCAAAGACTTGCCGTCTACTGCGTCGTGGTGGGCCGCGATAGCAGCGGCAACATACACCTTCAAGGTGGAGGGGGACAGCCTCCCCTCCAACCTGTCCTGCAGAAATGAGAGCACTGACCAGACTGCGCACCTCTGTGGGTCTTCGGACCGGGAAGAACACCAATTCGCAAACAACCGCCACTTCAGGGAGTAAAGTTACCTGGTAGAGGGAGCTCTGGCTTGGTTGATCGTGTCTATGACAGCAGGTGGTAGGCCAGCTAGATCTTCCGCATCCCGTCCAGGGGTCAGATGTGGAGGTTCCAGAGGTCTAGGCGCAGATGCCAGAGGGTGCACTGTCCCTGAGAAAGAAGGTCCTTCCTCAGGGGAATTCACCAGGAAGGGGCTATCGTGAGGAGCACGAGATCCGAGAACCAAGTCCGAGAGGGCCAGTAGGGGGCCACCAGAATGACTTGTTCCTCGTCCTCCCTTACCTTGCATAGCACCTGTGCAAGAAGGCTCACAGGGGGAAATGCGTACTTGCGGAGCCCCCTGGGCCAGCTGTGTACCAGCGCATCTGTCCCGAGGGGAGCTTCCGTTCGGGAGTACCATAGTGGGCAGTGGAAGGTCTCTAGGGAGGTGAATAGGTCTACATGTGCCTTGCCGAACAGTTCCACAAATCAGCTGGACCGACTGGGGGTGGAGCCTCCATTCTCTGCTGGGCGGATCCTGTCACAACTTGAGTTGCTGCTGGCTTCAATGGAGGAGACGGCGAGTTGTGACGTGACGGGAGCGTACACTGCCATGGCGATATATGTATGCTACCGTCGTGGTGCTGTCTGATCAGATCATGACGGGCTTCCCCCGAACTAGCGGGAGAAATCTCCGATGGGCAAGAAGTACAGCCAACAACTCTAGGCAATTGATGTGCCAGCACAGCGGGGGCCCTTTCCAACGGTCCGCGGCTGCGTGCCCATTGCACACAGCACTCCAACCCTGGAGGCATCTGTGGTGACCAGAACGGGCCGGGACACCTGCTGCAAGGGGACTCCTGCCCGTAAAAAACAGAGGTCTGTCCAGGGCTTGAAAGTCTGGCGGCAGGCGGGGGTGATAAACACATGGTGCGTGCCGTGGCACCATGCTCGTCTCGGGACTCGTGTCTGGAGCCAGTGCTGAAGCAATCTCATATGCATCAACCTCAGCGGTGTGACCGCCGCGGAGGAAGCCATATGCCCCAGGAGCTTCTGGAAATCTTTTAGAGGGACTGGCCTGAACAACGTGAGGCATTCCAGCACTGACTGCACGCGCTTGTTGGTGAGGCATGATATCATTGAGACTGAGTCTAACTCCATGCCGAGAAAAGAGATGCTCTGAACCGGGGTGAGCTTGCTCATTTCCCAGTTGACCTGAATCCCTAAGTGGCTGAGGTGCCTGAGCACCTGGTCCCTGTGGCCGCACAGTAAAAGGGAGTGGGCCAGGATGAGCCAGTCATCGAGGTAGTTGAGTATGCGAATGCCTGCTTCCCGAAGCGGGGCAAGGTCTGCCTCTGTGACCTTCATAAAGACGCGAGGGTACAGGGACATGCCGAAGAGGAGGACCTTGTACTGATATGCCTGGCCATCGAACGTGAACCGTAGAAAGGGTCGATGTCGAGGCAAAATTGAGACGTGGAAGTACGCGTCCTTCAGGTCTACCGCTGCGAACCGATCTAGATGACGGATGCAAGTTAAGATGTGTCTTTGCGTGAGCATTTTGAACGGGAGTTTGAGCAAGGCCCGGTTGAAAACTCGCAAGTTCAAGATCGGTCGTAAGCCTTTCTTGGGTACGATGAAGTAAGGGATCTCAGCTGGAAGGATAGGCTCTATCGCGTCTTTGAGTTAGAGAGTTGCGAATTCCGCATACAACTTGAGTACTCTTTTAATTGGATACTTAATTACTCTTACTCAAGTAATTATTTATGTTAGTACTTTTACTTCTTGAGTAATTATGATTTTTAAGTAATTGTACTTTTACTTGAGTACAGTTTTTGGCACTTACTATCATTTTTCTCTTGTCAAAGAGTGGTGCCCTGAGGATAGAATTTAACTAGTTAAATTCTATTATTTAATTTAATTACTTCTGGTACCAAACTGTTTCAGTCTCCAAAATATGTAGTTGTCCCACCCTCACATCTCCTCAGCAAGAACAAAAAATCTTGCCCCAAATGGGATGAATTAAACAGTCATAAAATAAACTACATCACCACTGCAACATACCTCAATACAGGCACTGACATTAATGAATTATGAAATAAGACAAATAAATAAATAAAATAAACAAATGTTACATTAAAATTTAAATATTACAATCCTATTTATGTTATTTTATTAACCCTACTCCCTAACCAAACCCTAAACCTAACTGTCAATGGAGTAAAAATGTCAATTTAGAGTAAACCTCCGAACTGCACTCACTATTGTTTGTCAATTAGAGCTGCACGATTAATCGTTAAAAAATCGTGATCTCGATTCAAATTCAATCTGAGCTGTCTTGACGAGATATTAAAGCAAACACAGTCGTTAATGTAAAAGCAGATGGGACAAATTCTTCAAAATGTTTGATCTGTTCGATCTCTAAATGTTTAAAAGCTGTTATAGGCATTCTGGCATTTTTACTGCATCAAATCAGTATTAATGTATATCTGTAACATAGTAAAGAGTATCAAGTATCAAGTTTCGTTCTGCATTAAATTAACTTTTTAATGTTATATATATATATATATATATATATATATATATATATATATATATATATATACACAAATACTGATTTATGTATTTTTTTTACGTTTGCTGAAAAACTTAAAGCACTGTTTACTCTGTTCTCTATTTAATTAGTGGCTGTTGAATAATTCCTTTACAAGCTTGAAGCAATTTTTACAAGAGAAACACTGAAGGCCTCATTGTTTTATTTTAAATTGTTAATATTTATTTTAAACAACTTTTGTAAAATAACAGTGTTTTATTGAATATTTTCTTAAAAGTGCAATACCAAGTTAACATAGAACTGTTAATGAAGCTTTTTTCTGCTTGTTTTGTTTTTTTCTTAGCATGTGAGGTCAGGTTAAATCGTTTTTTGTTTTGTTTTTATGCAGTTTTTTAACAGTATTTTTATTTATTTTTTCAATAATCACAAGGTGCTGTTGATTTAACAACTTTTTTACAGCATTTTTGCATAGATTGAAGCAGAGAACATTTTGTCAGAACCTCTAGTAAATTACATGTTACTTCGATTAGAACCCTTATGTCCAGGTTTGTAAATCACTGAAATAAGACTTTTTCTTCAGAATCCTGAGAGAATCGTGATCTTTATTCTAAGCAAAAAAAAATGTATTCTCAATTTAAACAGAATTGTGCAGCTCTAATGTGAATGCGATTACTTCCTGGTTTGCAGGCTACCAGAACCCATAGGCACTTCTCAGCTCCCTAGTTCAGTAGTCAGGTTACTTATCAGTGAGTCTGCTATTTTTAGGGCTGTCTCAATCGCAAAATCCTTCCATTGCACTGAAACATTCGCTCCCTAAAAAATCCCACAATGCACCGTTAAACCCAGGGTGCATCGTTGCTCACAATGTTCCCTTAACGGAAATGTCATCACGTCTTCTGAAGTCTCTCAAGTCGTTAGATGGTGAGCACAAATGTAAAACTATGAAGTCCAAGCCTTGCTTTCTCTTTAAAAGAGATATTGTTTGTACCTTTGAGATCTTCAACAAAAATTAACAATAGTGTAATTTATAGAGGAATCAGGTTCTGATTAATGCGTGAGCTTAATCGTGGGTGATTGAGCCACAAGTGCCTGAATTCATGTTCAAGATATACTGATTCATGACATAGATATCAAGGGAGCTGATTGAGACACTGGGCATGTCTCCTAGTAAACGCGAAAACGTCCTAGTTTCCATGGGCACAGAATCTATGTTTTCGAAATTGCGTGCACAATGCGCAATCAATAGCGCCACAGGGAAAGATGAACACAGTAGAATTGATGCAAAAATGTCTGATGAGGTATGGCTCTTGCCATTAATTTGGCCGAATGGGGACGATATTAGGGTACATTAACTTTTGGAAGCAGCATGACGATTTCCCATTTCATCATGTTGGAAAAAAGGATGTCTAACAAACAATGTAACCAACTTTTCAATCATAACCAGATGCATTTGACCAATTATGAACAAAAATGTTTTTGGCTGTAATCAAAGCTGCCAGTCAGAAGTCATCTGTTTAACAGTGATTTAGAATAATCTTTAGGAGATGCTATTCAAGGTCCTTATGAAAACTTGTACCAATACACCTCTAGAGAATCTCAATTTCATTATAATCAGCAAAACACACTCTAAATATTGACTTCTAGTTGAAGAATGGTGACATCTTTAGTGGCCTACCTGTGAAACTGTGTTTTATGGCTACATTATGGCACAATGCAAGTTAACCAGGAATGTAATTTATCAATCAATAACTTTGACTTTCTCAACATGACCAAGGCCTTATTCATGTATAAATATATGTGTATGGGACAACAATTCTATAGGTAAACAATAAAATGCAATGCCATATGCCCCAGGAGTCTCTGGAACTGTATTAGAGGGACCGCAGTGCCTATTTTGAACGACGATAGGCAATCCAGCACTGACTGCGCTTGCTCGTTTGTGAGGTGCGCTATCATTGAGACTGAGTCTAACTCCATGCCTAGAAAAGAGATGCTCTGAACCGGGAAGCAGACGGTGCTCAGCTGGATGTAGCCCAGTGCAGAGGTAAGATGTGTTGGATGGCCTCCATCTGCTTTTTCACTGCTGAAAACTGCTGGGCGAAGTCTTCAACGGTGTCACCGAATAGACCGATCTGGGAGATGGGGGCATTGAGAAAGTGGGCTTTGACATCTTCCCTGTTCTGTCCGGAGGCCCTGTAGGATTTCGTTGTCAGCAGCGACAACAGCTAAAAAAGGCTAGACACAGCACAGCAAATACAGTTTAACAGAAAGGAGGTGTCTCAGCCGTAGCTTGTTCCTCGGCCACTCCTCCACCCTCTAACGGACGACAGCCCCTGGTGGACGGAACGGCCTGCCACATTCGGGGAACAGAAGGGGTCTCCTTTTGCCCCTGGCAGCGAGCCCCTCCCCGCTTGCGGTCGGCGGTCTCAGACCCCGCCACTTTTCAGCGGCCGGTAGGGGACTCCTCCACCCCTGGCAGCGGCCCTGACCGCTCCAGGCAGTCGGTTAGGAGCCCCTTCTCCCCTCGCAGTCGGGCGGCCATTCCTCCGCTTCCAGGCGGCCATGGCTGCTCCGTTGGGGTGGATGGTAGTGGCGAGAACTCTTCTACAGCGTATCCCTCCTCCTTCCCTGGTTTCAGTACCAGTGTAAAGCAGTTCAATGGAAAGGAGGCGAGAACTGGCCTGGCGATATATACAATATTTTAATGATTAACTAAAACAAATTGACAAACACACACACATGACGGATATGTCCGTCAACGATCTCTCTCTCGTTGCACCACCGTCCGCGATTGGCGTTTATCCCTCTCGGAGGCTTAATTAGCCTGATAACGGACCGGGTGTGTATAATCACAACCCAGCCCTGCCCTCCGCCCTGTCACACCAGACTACATTAAATATGGATTCTCTTGTAAGTCTGGTAAATCACATTTCTGTTGTTGTTTATGCATAAAAAAAAATTGTCAGTACTCTTATTCAGCATATGTCATCTTAATGTTTCAATACCTGTAGTAAAAAGCCTTCATGTTTGATTTTAAGCACATTTTTACTTTTGTACAGTAAAACAATTTGATTCTGTGTTGGGTCTCCACATGATGTCCAATCAATGTAAAATCTTGATCCTGAAGCACAACTAGTTGGGAACCAATATAAATAAAATCTCTTTAGGTTTCATGCTCCAAATAATGTAAAGATTTAGATGCTACATAAAGTAACGAGTATATGCATCTTCCCTGCTGAAAAAACAGTTTATACCAGTATGAAATTCCATGCTGGTTTAGGCTAGGTCATGTTGGTAAGTACAGATTTGTTGATGGTCTAGCTGGAGGGCCAGCATAGCCATGCTGTTCACCAGCAAAATAGGTGGTTGACCAAAGAAATCGTGCTGGTTAAACCAAGTAAGAAGCCTATTGAGGTCACCAGCAAACCAGCATCAAAAACACAATATATAACGGTGACCTGCAATGCTGGTCTTTTCAACAGGTTTGTCCATCTTAAACTTGTGCATCTTATAGATTTTGTGAAGCGATGCATGCGAAAGACAAAAGCTGTTTCATGCACTTTAAAGTTAGCGCAAACAACAGTGAGTTATTGCAATGCTGGCGTTAATAAACTATATTAAATGTCACTCTTCCATTATTCAAAACCTCCTTTATTTCACGGCTGTTGCTCCTCCTACATACCCATGGCCTTTCAAGCATTAAGAGTGCATATTCTGGAGATTAAAAAGGCAGATAAGTGCTTATTTTAAATGTATACCTGCTATAGCATCATCAGAATGATAAGTTTGTGAAGTGACTTGGCAAGAAAGTGATTCATCCTGAGAAAACTGTTAATTTTTAAGGTCTTGCTTTACTCGTTTCAAAGAATCATTTACCATCTAATGATCTAAGGAACTCTGAAAAACTTGAAACTCAGCACAAGCAAAGGTTTTTGAATTTCTCAGTACATCTAGGTGACATATTACTGACATATCTAGGTGAGCATGATAACTATAAACCTACAAAGAAATATACAGTAATATTTTTCTAGGTGTATATTTAGCATCCTTATTGAAAATCCTCATAGTGGCGCAAGTCTACTGTGATACAAATCACTTTCTGTGCTTGAATGCATCCTGTCAGTGCAAGTTTCATCCTTAGATTCATTTCCCTGCTAACAAAAAAGGTTTACTTTTACATTCCATTCCTACTGTAACTTTGCTCTGAACAAGTGTAAATCGTGGATAGACATGGTTTTGAAGTTCTTCTGGTCATAAAAACAACCTGACCCTCCAAAGATGGGTCTAACCTGCTGAAGGCTGGGTTTTTACTTCTTTAATTGCATTGAGCCATTTTGTTCTCGAGCCTTTCCTGTTTTTTCATTAAGAAGATCTAATAATAATGCTTGTCTCTCATTTATTACTGGCACTTTACAAATCTAACAACATTGAAACTGGGTCCAGGCCAGCATTTGCTTTAGAGTTCATCACCCCACTCCACAGAGCCGAATGCAGTTGCCACAAGAAACCAAAGCTTTTAACCCAGGAGAGGTGTCGTGACAACGTGTCCCTTTTGCTCTCCGTGTTATTATTTCGTCTTAAGTGATAGCATCAGTGAGGCTTGGCGCAATCACTGGGGAGCTCAGACACTTTGTCAAACCTTTATCTATCTGGAGGGAGATAACGCAAGTCTTCTAGCTTTGTTTACCAAGCACAAAGAGTTCTGGCTTCCTGTGGCTCTAACTGCTAGCTTTGATTTGAGTTTCCATTACTGCTATATAAAAGAATATGATTCTGGTTTAAAACGGGAAAACTAGTGTGACGAGGAGGGCGTGGCCAGGCCGTAAGGATGGACACCTGCCGCTGAGTTACCCCAGTCAGCTGGGAGATGGATAAAGAGGAGCCGGTGACACCAGTGAGAGAGAGAGAGAACTGCACACAGCTCGCAAACGTGTGCATTCTGCATTGGGCTGGGAGGGTCAACAGTGTGAGCGTCACACAGAGCTGTGCGTGTGTGTCTGCTGGTTCGTGTGTGCTAGATAACACTTTGAATGTTGTGTCTGAGTGAACTGTTTTCACGAAAAGTCTTTCGTTACCTGTTCACCCGGCTCCCACTTCCTCCTTGGTAAGAGATCTGCCACAACTAGCTTTTGTGGGTACTTCTACTCTACATATGGGCAAAAATATGTGGATACCCCCTTTAAAATGGCTTGTTGAAATAAAATGATAGGTGTGGGTGAGAAGGAGATTAATCTTTAAGTCCTCTTTTACTATAAATTCTCCTCCCTGCCCAGTAGGTGGTGATATGTACATAGAATTCAAATTGCCAAAAACAAAAGAAGATGATTGTGGAAGTGAAAGTCAAGTGGAGATTTATAGTAAAAGAGAACTTAAATATATCTCTCTCAAGGAGGAAACAGGAGACGGGTAACAATTCAACGTGTGTTTTTATTTCCAACGCAAACTTCAAAATGCTTCCTAGCTTCAACACACTGTCCATACCCACAAACACACTGCTCCATGCTCACTCTCCCTCCTCCGATGGTCTGGATTGCCCTTTAAAAGCCATCTCTTCTCTCACTGCAAACAAAAAACAGCTGTTAGAGGTGATTTCCCACAGGTGTCAATCCTTACCGTACTCAGTCTCTTTGCCCTGCTCTCAACAGATCACGCTCCCATCACCACATCTTGTTTTTGTTCAGCAGAAGAAAAAAAGTCACATCTGGGATGGAATAAATGGGTGACAAATTATGAGAGAATTTTTATTTTTGGGTGAATTATCCCTTTAATGTATTTCCTTTTGTAACAGGCAACTGGAGCAGGACATATTGTAGGGCTTGTCCCATTTTTTTAAATAGCCAATAGTCTTTAGTTTACATCACAGCTGTGAACCATGATATGCTACCCAGTGGTGCTAGTCAAATCTAGGTGCTGTTAGGGGGAGAGATTTTTCATTCTAGATAGCATTTTATTGGCTAAAAATCTGGATATGCCCATGAGTACAAGATGAGTCAGCAATTATTTTGGTCCATTCTGCAGAAGAGGTTGTACATTTTAAATCTGTAAATCTGCTAAGAGTACACTAGCATAGAAGGGTGTTTCTTCAGCTTTGGACACTTTAAGCAGAGTTAATTTCCTGTTAAGTAAAATCCTGTTAAAACATTTCTCTGATAGCAATGATATACGTATGTGGTATAAGATATGTACGTGTCATTTTTCATTGAAAGTCATGAAAATTCCATTTCTCAAATTCCTTGTGGTCGGTTACAGTCCTGCCTTGGACATGAAATTGCTAGACATACTAGAAACACTTTAGAATAAGGTTCGATTTGTTAACATTAGTTATAGAAATAGTTCACCCAAAAATGAAAATTCAGTCATTGTTTACTCACCCCTGTGTTGTTATAACACTATATGATTTTCTTTTTCTTAACACAAAGGGAGAAATTGTGAAAAAAATGTATGCTCAAATTTCCCTTAATGCCGACAGAGCGTAATTGTTGTATATAAAACATGTTCAAACAATGCAAGGAATGCAAAAACATGCTAAATAAACAGGATCACTTGGTACATAGGATCACTCATGCACAATAGAGAAAGTAGAGCAGGCATGGGAAAAGTTGTTTGGTACAGGGGCAACATCATGCTTAAAAAGGAAAATTCTCTCATCATTTACTCACCCTCATGCCATCCCGGATGTGTATGACTTTCTTTCTTCTGTAGAACACAAATTACGATTTTTAGGAGAATATTTCAGCACTTATATTGAAGCTCCACAAATCACATAAATCATCATAAAAGTAGCCTAATCCATGTGTTTTCAGTGGTTTAATCCATGTTTTAAGAAGTGATATGATAGAAGTGGTGAGAAACAGATCAATATTTAATTTCTTTTTTAATATTAATTCTCCTCCCTACTCAGTCAATCTCCACTTTAACTTTCACTTTCTTCTTCTTTTGTTTTTGGTGATTCACATTCTTCGTGCATATCGCCACTTACAGGGCAAAGAGAAATTTCTAGCAAAAAAGGACTTAAATATTGATCTGTTTCTCACCCACATCTGGCATATCACCTCTGAAGACATGGATTAAACCACTGGAGTTTTCTGTATTACTTTTATGATGCTTTTATGTGCTTTTTGGAGCATAAACATTTTTGTACCCCTTCACTTGAATTGAATGGCCTAAATAGCTGAAATATTCTTCTGAAAATGTTCATTTGTGTTCTGAAGAAAGAAAGTCATAGACAGATGGCATGAAGAATATTTCATTCTTGTGTTACGTCCAAGGACGTATTCATTTATTTATTTATTCATTTACTTATAGTAATATAAGTATCTTCTTCTGAACCTTTGATTTACTTTATTTCTGAAAGTGTGGGCGTGGTTGTGTGCCCTATGTTTGTTTTGCTTGCTGTCTCTCCTTCTCTCTCTACTCGCTCTCAGGCCTAATCATCAGCACCTGTCACTCGTTTGTGAGTGTGCCTGAGACGGAGAGTATAAGGTTGCCGTCCAGTGTTTGCAGAGGAAGACGCACTTCTCCGCTGCTCTAGATTGAACACTGGTGTTAAATTGGGCTAGTTTCTGATTTAGACACTGTAGTTGAGAGTTAGCTGTGGCTAACTGAGAGTCACTGACTTGTGTTAATGAGACCTTGAGCTCATTTCAGCTAAATACTAAGCAGAAGTTAAAGGTATTGTGTGATTGCTAACCTGTTTAGTAGTTACTGTTGTGAGGGGAGCTGTAGGAGGTGAGTGCCTTTTTCTTTGAACCCTGTTTGTCCTTGTTTCTGCATAGCAAGGGAGTTGAGGGAAGTTTTGTGTTGTTTATTTCTTTTTGGTTAACCTTTCTTAGGTTAGTTAGGACTCCTCCCAAACTTAGTCAGTGGGTTGTTTTGTTTGTTATGTTAGGCCTTGCTCACCCCTGAGCCATTGCTCCCTGACAATGTATGTTCTGTCCTTATTTTCTTTTTTGTGTAAATAAAATTCTTTCGTTGATATCCTCTGGTGTTGTCTTCACTCTGGGACAGAGGTTTGAAGTGTGTTCTCGCCTTTCTTTTTTTTGTCTCTTCGTTACCTCTCCTTTCGACCCCTAGACGGATAGGGGAACGTAACAAGTGGGGGCTCGTCTCTTCGTTTGAACTAATTTGGAAAGAAACTCATCTATGTGGGGTAAGTCTTCTTTTTTTGTGCCGTTTGGCAGTTTTTTGGTGGGTAAGGAAACTGTGGTAGATGGAGTTTGATTTGATTGCATTTACTCTCCAGCCTACCACAGAGGCTTTTGAACGTTGTAGAAAAGTCGATTTATTGTTGATAGCTGACTTTTTTAACATTAGTGTCTCTAGGGAGGCAGCGAAAAGAATTATTAAGCAAGAGTTGCGTGATAGGCTTGTGGAAACTGGGATTTTACCAGAAGACGCTGCTATGGAGGAGGTTTCGCCTGACATAGCATTGGGAGCTTTGTCGGACGAGGGCCCTCCTGCAGTAGCTCCTTTCGATCCGGTAGTGGCAATTAAAATAAAAGAGTTAGATCTCCGTATCAAGCAAGAAGAGCGTGAAACGTTACTCATTAAACTGCGTGTCATAGAAGCAGAGACTGATCGCGATTTAAAACTACGTCAGTTAGAAGTAGAAGGTCCGGAACTGAAGGATACACCTATTCCTTTTCCTCGGTCGCGAACTTCTTCTAGTAGCTCGTTATCTGCTGGCCCTCGGAGTTTGCATGCAGCTGAAGCTAATGCGAACTTTGATGTCAGTAGGTATCTCAAGCTTGTTCCACCGTTTAGAGAGAGCGAAGCGGACGCATACTTTGTCACGTTTGAACGGATAGCCACAAAATTGAGTTGGCCAAAAGATATCTGGGCCCTGTTTTTGCAGTGCAGTCTCTCTGGGAAAGCCCAGGAAGTCTCCTCTGCTTTACCACTTGAACAGTCTCTTGACTATGACACCGTCAAAGCCGCTGTTTTGAGGGCTTATGAGTTAGTGCCAGAGGCGTACAGACAGAAATTCCGCTCCCATGCTAAAACTGCCAAACAAACGTACGTCGAAGTTTGCGCGAGAAAACGCACACTTTTTGAAAAGTGGTGTTTTTCTAGTCGAATTGCTACTCTTGAACATCTTCAGGAGTTCATTTTACTTGAGGAGTTCAAGAATTGTGTACCTGAAAGTGTAGAGGTACATTTGAATGACCAAAAAGTGACGTCTCTTATTGATGCGGCCGTGTTAGCTGACGAATTTGCACTAACGCATAGGAATGTGTTCACCACGGTGAGACGTAATCTAGTGCCTTTACCTGATGACAGTTTAGCTCGAGAGAAGAGTCGTGTCTTTTCTCGTGCTAAGCCTGAGACTCCATCTAACTCACTTCGTAAGAAAGGTATTGATAAACGAGTCTGTTTTTTTTTGCCTTGACCCAAATCACCTAATTTCCGATTGTAGGGCTTGGAAACAAAAAGTTGCTGCGTCACGTCCAAAAAGTGCAGCTTTGGTGCACACGTTAGGTGACGGCGATAATTCCACCACTGTTACTTGTGGGTATCAACCATTTCTACTGGATGGCACAGTGTCTCAGTCATTTCACTCTGAGGGGAAGTCAGTAAAGATTTTGAGAGACACTGGGTCAGCCCAGTCACTTATTCGTGAAGGACTATTGCCTTCGCTGTCTAATTATGCGGGTGCCGACGTTTTGATACGAGGGATCGGAATGCAATGTCTCAGCCTCCCCCTACATGACCTGTACTTAAAGTCAGATTTGGTTACAGGTCCTGTAAGACTTGGGGTTTGTTCACGGTTACCCGTCGACGGAGTGGATCTTATCTTGGGAAACGATCTTGCTGGTGGAGATGTTTTCCCGCGGCCGGTGGTAATTAGTGAACCGAATCCAAGTAATTGTTCAAAAGTAGCACAATGCTTTTCCGCTGTATTTCCTGCATGCGCAGTGACGCGTGCCCAGGCACGAAAATTCAGAGACGTACTTGACCTCTCTGAAACCTTTTTGAACAGTTCTAATGACCATGACTTAACATCAGAAAAGGTTGATGTGGACGAAAACCGTAAGGTAGACACTGAGCCAGAAATGAATCCTGTCTTAGGGGTAGGCAGAGATCGGTTAGCGGCTGCTCAGAAAACAGACCCCTCGTTAACCAGGTGCATTGAGTCTATCGTAGATCTCAAAAAGAAATCCAATGGTAAGGTAGTGTATTTCTGGGACAATCAAGTTTTAATGCGGAGATGGAGGCCAAAAGCCCATACTGCCCTTAACGAGGTTTTCCAGATTATTCTGCCTCAACTGTATAGGGAGCAGGTTTTGAAAATTGCTCATGAGCATGTGCTCTCTGGCCATTTGGGTGTCACAAAGACATTTCGACGTGTGTCTCGCTACTTTTTCTGGCCTGGGTTAAAATCGGCCGTGTCTGATTTCTGCCGCTCGTGCGTTGCTTGCCAGTTAGCTGGTAAGCCAAACCAGAAGCTTCCCATTGCTCCTTTACACCCCATACCTGTTATGCGAGAACCATTTGAACGTTTGTTGATCGACTGTGTAGGTCCGCTACCCAAGTCAAAATCGGGACATGAGTACATTCTAACCATTATGTGTACAGCCACAAGATTCCCCGAAGCTATCCCCCTGCGCTCTATCAAGGCTCCTGTAATTATCCGCGAACTGATCAAGTTCTGTACCACCTTTGGTTTGCCTAGAGTCTTGCAAACTGATCAGGGCACAAATTTTACATCAAGGCTATTCACTCAGACATTAGCTCAGCTGGGAATTAAGCATGTACTCTCAAGCGCATATCACCCACAATCACAAGGCGCTGTGGAAAGATTCCATCAGACACTCAAAACAATGTTGCGTACCTACTGTCTCTCAAGTGGGAAAGACTGGGCTGAGGCTTTGCCATTTTTAATGTTTGCTATTAGAGAAGCGGAGCAGGAGTCACTTGGTTTTAGTCCGGCAGATCTTGTATTCGGACACACGGTGCGTGGGCCTCTAAAAGTGTTAAATGAACAATTACTAGCAAAGGATGCTGTGCCAGTGACGATCCTTGAGTATGTTAGTTCATTTCGGGAGCGGTTGCACCAGGCACGCTAATCTTGCTCTGGAACATTTGATGGTAACTCAGTCAAAGATGAAGAAACGCTATGATAAGAGAAGTGTCTCTCGTAGTTTCCAACCAAATGATGAAGTTCTTGTACTTCTGCCTGAACCTGGTTCAGCTTTACAAGCCAAATTTGCAGGCCCATATCAGGTGAAAGAGAAACTCAGCTGATACAGACTATGTGATCAGTACCCCTGACAGGAGAAGGAAGACTAGAGTATGTCACATTAATATGTTGAAAAGATTTGTGTGTAACTCAAAGCCTGTTTCTCCACCTAGCCCTGCGCTACCTGTGACAGTGGACGGGTAATATGTCAGATGTAGAAGAGACCATGCAAGCCAGGGTACAAACTGGTGGAAGATTGCAAAACTCTGATGTGTTGAAAGATTTGCCTTCTTTTCTTGCCCATCTAAACCCTGAGCAGATCACGCAAGTTATTAGGTTGATGCATCATTACCCATCCCTGTTCTCCGATGTCCCAGGCAGAACTTCAGTTCTGGAACATGACATTGATGTTGGGCAAACTAAACCCATTAAACAGCATCCTTACCGGGTTAATCCAACCAAGCGTAACTTAATGAAAACAGAAGTTGAATATATGCTACGGCATGACCTGGCCCAACATAGCCAAAGTCCGTGGAGTTCTCCCTGTTTACTGGTCCCAAAGGCCGATGGCACTTTTCGTTTCTGCACAGATTTCCGCAAAGTCAACGCAGTAACAAAACCGGACTCTTTTCCACTCCCCCGTATGGAGGATTGCGTGGATAGAGTGGGGTCAGCTACATTTGTTTCAAAGCTGGACCTGCTGAAAGGCTACTGGCAAGTGCCCCTGACCGCCCGTGCCTCAGAAATCTCTGCTTTTGCCACAACAGACTATTTCCTACAATATTCCGTCCTCGCTTTTGGGATGCGAAATGCCCCAGCCACATTTCAGAGGCTGATGCAAATTGTGCTTGGAGATGTTCCTAACTGTGATGTATATATTGATGACATTGTGGTCTATAACAAAACATGGGAAGACCACGTTGGAACATTGAGGATGGTCTTTGACAGACTAGCACGTGCTTCACTAACTTTGAACCTTGCAAAATGTGAGGTAGGAAAAGCCACGGTGACCTACCTGGGGAAGAAGGTGGGCCATGGTTTTGTCAAACCAGTGGAAGCTAAGGTCGAAGCCATTCTAAGCTTTTCTAAACCCTGCAACAAACGTGAACTTCGACGATTCTTGGGGATGTCAGGATACTACCGGGGCTTCTGCAAGAACTTTTCATCGGTAGTTGCTCCCCTCACAGACTTGCTAAGTACCTCAAAAGTTTTTAAATGGAATTGTGAATGTGACAGAGCTTTTGAAGCAGCAAAAGATCTCCTATGTAATGCTCCTGTACTGACAGCACCTAACTTTGAACTACCTTTTAAGCTGCAAGTGGATGCCAGCGCTTCTGGTGCTGGAGCTGTGCTGATCCAGGAGGATGCTCACTGTGTTGAACACCCTGTGTCCTACTTCTCCCGAAAGTTCTTGAAACATCAGAAATCATACAGCACGATTGAGAAGGAAGCCTTGGCCTTATTGTGGGCCCTGCAGCATTTCGAAGTGTATCTTGGTAGCAGTGCAGTTCCAATAACGATGTATACAGACCATAACCCTTTGACCTTTCTCTCTAACATGTCCTCTTCTAACCAGCGTTTGCTGCGCTGGGCCCTCAAGTTACAGGACTATAATATCCATATTCAGCATATCAAGGGCACTGATAACATTGTGGCTGATGCCCTTTCCAGAACTGGGGAGATGGAGATTTAGGGGGTGTGTGGTTTTAAGTCTAAAAGCTTGAAAGAATATGTAAGTAGATACTACTGTGGTTCCTGGTCTGTATTCTTAATGGTGGGGGTGTTACGTCCAAGGACGTATTCATTTATTTATTTATTCATTTACTTATAGTAATATAAGTATCTTCTTCTGAACCTTTGATTTACTTTATTTCTGAAAGTGTGGGCGTGGTTGTGTGCCCTATGTTTGTTTTGCTTGCTGTCTCTCCTTCTCTCTCTACTCGCTCTCAGGCCTAATCATCAGCACCTGTCACTCGTTTGTGAGTGTGCCTGAGACGGAGAGTATAAGGTTGCCGTCCAGTGTTTGCAGAGGAAGACGCACTTCTCCGCTGCTCTAGATTGAACACTGGTGTTAAATTGGGCTAGTTTCTGATTTAGACACTGTAGTTGAGAGTTAGCTGTGGCTAACTGAGAGTCACTGACTTGTGTTAATGAGACCTTGAGCTCATTTCAGCTAAATACTAAGCAGAAGTTAAAGGTATTGTGTGATTGCTAACCTGTTTAGTAGTTACTGTTGTGAGGGGAGCTGTAGGGGGTGAGTGCCTTTTTTCTTTGAACCCTGTTTGTCCTTGTTTCTGCATAGCAAGGGAGTTGAGGGAAGTTTTGTGTTGTTTATTTCTTTTTGGTTAACCTTTCTTAGGTTAGTTAGGACTCCTCCCAAACTTAGTCAGTGGGTTGTTTTGTTTGTTATGTTAGGCCTTGCTCACCCCTGAGCCATTGCTCCCTGACAATGTATGTTCTGTCCTTATTTTCTTTTTTGTGTAAATAAAATTCTTTCGTTGATATCCTCTGGTGTTGTCTTCACTCTGGGACAGAGGTTTGAAGTGTGTTCTCGCCTTTCTTTTTTTTGTCTCTTCGTTACCTCTCCTTTCGACCCCTAGACGGATAGGGGAACGTAACACTTGAATGAATGCAAATAATTTCTTTAAGTAGCACATGGGGGCCACATTATCCTCCGTTTGAGATACAATGTTCCACATTGATTTATTTCTTGTATCTTTTAAGCCCAGAAATAGTTTTGCTCTCATTCTGATGCATGATGCACAATTTTCTGAAGTTTGTGACTGGTGGAATATTCTGCCGAAGTATTGCTCTGCAAACGATGATACTTTTCTATCTTTATAAAGGCTAAGCGTGATTATAAATTATTTTATCATCTCTACTTTCCTGGTCATTTATTTTACCAATTAACACACTCACTACATCAGGGGTCAGTATTATTAAAAAACTAACAATATTTTAAAAATATATTATTATTAAAAATGTCACTGTTTTATTCTATCACATTAATACTTTTAAAGCTCTTAAGTTATTCGTCCAAAAGTAGTGAGTGGTTTTCTCGTTTCCTTGTTATTGTTGTTTGATTAATATCCTTTATATGATATACCCTTCCAGACAGTGCTCACTTCGGGTCCATGTACACTTCAAGTCCAACATTTTGACGCAAACATGCTTTTTGTCCCACTGTTTAAATTCACTTTATTTAATTATTTATTGACATAAACGACTACGTTTACATTAAATCCTCACCAAGTCGGGCACTGGCGGAATTATAAAGTGTATTTGATCGTAATAGCTCTCAAACATTAGCCACCTGTCAATCAAACAGTGCGCAGATACAGACGTCACTCTTTTCTATTTCATCTAGACCAGTGGTGCTCTTGCTATCGTGATTGATGTAATGAACACCCCTGTTCTAGATGTAGAACATAGGCTAAATATAAAAACTAATCAAAAGTTTGATCGAGGACACCTCTCCTTTTTTCAGATAAACATTGAGAATTTTATTGGCCAGCCCTATTGATAACATTGCCTTAATCTCTGACATCAACCCAATAATCTGAGTGATAGATCGTTACATTACTACCGCTACATTATAGACACAGACAAACACAGACAGTGGGAAAATAGTGCAGTAAAAGTACAGTTACAGCATTTAAAATGTACTCAAGTAAAAGTATAAAAATGTATACTTAAAGTACAATTCTTGGGGAAAAGTAGTTAATTATAGTAAGGTGAGTATTTGTAATTTGTTACTTTACATCCCTGGGGGTGAGTAAACAATGACTGAATTTTCCTTCTTGTGTGAACAATCCATTTAATGACATTAGTTAACATGAACTAACCATGGATAATACTTTTAAAGCATTTATTAATCTTGGTTATTGTTAATTTCAACATATGCAACTTTTGATTATAAGAATGTTTTAGTATATTGTTATGTTTAGTTAATGCTCTATGAACGAACATGGACTAACAATGAACAAATTTATTTTTATTAACTAACATTAACAAAAATTTATAAATGCTGTAAAATATAATGTTCATTGTTAGTTCATGATACCTTATGCATTAACTAATGTTAACGAATGGAACCTTATTGTAAAGTTTTACCAGAAACCCGCATAAATGGTCTCAAAGCTAACAGACATTAACTAAATATATTAATATTATATTAATTAATATAAAAAAAACAATTGATTTCATGGAGTCTTCTGCAATCTCCTTTAACAAACATGCTTGTGGAATGGGGCATCACGAAAAAGCAATATGAAACATGTACAAAATCATATAGTAGTCTATCCTGATATCCTATTCTGATAACATAGCTTTGTGTGAGAAACAAACAGAAATTAAAGCCACATTAAGATGTGTTGTGCAAAGTTTGACATTGGTGATGGTTCTTGAGTATCATGTAACTAATTGATCTTGATGTTGATCATTCAAGTTTGAATATGCAGAACTGTAAAGGAGATTTCACATCTATGTTAGAGTGGAGATAACGACTTAAATTTCAGTCTGTTCCTCACACAAATCTATCATGTGACTTCAGAAGACTATCATGTGACTTCAGAAGACTATCATGTGACTTCAAATATCGAATCTTATTGGCTACTTTTGAGGTACTTTTATCTTTGCTTCTTCCTTTTTTGAGCTTGGCAGTAAAAATCACCATTAACTTTCACTGGCTCGAACATCCTGCTTTTTGTGTTTCACAAAAGAAACAAAGTCATATGGATCTCGTAACTGATGTAAATGATGACACAATTTTCATTTTCAGATGATCTATCCCTTTAATGCTTAATTAAAATAGTCCAAATTGAATGTAAAGCAACCAGATTTTCTCTATGTGAATAACTGCTCTTGTTTATAGGCTAGAGAGGCAATGCATATGCTCTCAGTGGTGTCCTGCGTACTGATGAAATCTGCTAATTTGATTAGGCAATGAAGACAGCGGGTGCCATCTGGACGTGTCTTCCCTAAGCCAAGCCAAAAGATGCTAAAAATAGAGCTGCCAGTCATTAATTCAAATGACAGAATTGGGAACACGACCAGCAATGAGAGAAAGCATTTACTAACAAGCCTCAAAATGAGTCTGGCACCTGTTCTAAACAGACACACCAGACCTGTATCAGCTGCCGTGATTCATATCACCTAGAGACGACCGCTTGTGATAGACTGCCTGTCAATGTGCCCTACAATGACCCATAACAATCCTTTGCATTCTTTATTTTTTTAATGGATATTCTGCTCCTTTCATTGATTCGTTTTATGGATGCCTAAAATTACCATTTAATTTTTATCGTTCATACTTTGACAAATTAAAAATCATTGTTAACAAAATGCTGCCTTCAAATCCTGCTGGGAAGTTCCTACTTAAGCTCAACGTATACCTCAGTTTTGACGCGAATGCTTAGCATCTGCACACAAACAAACGCAAGCCTGTCAATGTATACTTCATTTGACTGTGCGCATGCATGCTAAAACTGCTATGAGATGCTGGACTATTTCTCTTCAGGAGTTTAGACACATAAAAATGCCTTTATATTCCTTCAGACTCGAGTTATATAAATGCAGGTATCTCCAGACCTCCTCACACATGTGCTCTCGATGTGCACATCCACTGTTGTTGTTTCCACATTCGTCTCCTGTTCTTTAGCGGTGATTAAATCTTCTAATGCTTCTTCGTGACAGCAAAGGCTCAAATATGAGTGTTGCCAGATATTTCTGCTCCAGAACATCGTCATTCATTTGACTCAGGGTAGCAAGGAGCCTTTTTACTATCACCTTGGTAACTGCCTAGCAACCAGATGGGGTTACCCTAGCAACCAAGCAACAAATCACATCTCTCTCCACCAGAACATTGTAGACATTTCTGGTTCCGTTCATTTGACTCAGGGTAGCTCAGTATCACCTTGGTAACTGCCTAGCAACCAGTTGGGGTTACCCTAGCAACCAAGTAACAAATCCCATATCTCTGCACCAGAACATCAAAGAAACTTCTGGTTTTGTTCATTTGACTCAGGGTAGCAAGGAGCCTATTGAGTATCATTCTGGTAACTGCCTAGCAACCAGATAGGATAACCCTAGCAACCTAGTAGTAAAACACATATCTCTGCAGCAGAACATCGTATAAACTTCTGAATTGACACATTTGACACATTGTTAGTGTCGCCCTGGTAACTGCCTAGCAACCAAATGGAATCACCCTAGCAACAGAGTTGTCTATCTATCTATCTGTCTGTCTATCTCTCTATCTATCTTAAACTTTCAGACCAGGTATTTTCAAGCCGAATACTGTAGATTTTTGTAAGGGTGGAATGAATGACTTTTAAACACTTTTACAATAGTGCATGAGTTGTACTGCGATACATTTTAACGTTTGCATTACAAAAACAACTACATTTACAAGCTTGTTTGAGTACAGTGAAATTGTGTGGAAACTCAACATTAAGTTGAGATTATTACTGTATTTCCTGTTCTAAAGCTATCAACAAAATTGCTAACACGCTGTTAAGCAAAAGCGTGAACATCAGAACTTCAATGAGAATGTACTCACCTCTTTACTGCTAATGTTTCAATATTTAATTAATTTAAGTCATCATGCCACGCCACATGTTGCATCGATTTAACATCATATCATCTCTTAAGGGATGATGTGCGACACAATCATCCGTTTAGCCGCTAAAGTCACACTAAATTGATTAGCTTGTCAATCTCTGGCAGCTTCACTGAAAGCCTTAAACCGGATCAATTATGCTAATGCAATGCAGTGCAATCCATACTAACTAATAAGAAGACAGAAAGTACAATTGTATAGATAACTTAAAATCCATGCTGGCAGCCATTTTTAAACATATGGACAGCCTCTGAGCTATATTAAGCTACACAACAGGAAATCTTTCCAAGGCTTCTGAGAATTTCCAAATTGATGGTTCCAATGGGGAATGCTCAACTGCAGGTAAGGGTTTATCAGAGGAGATTTATCATGTTAAGGAGATATGTAGGGCTAGGTGTATGTGAGCTGCCAATATTCAACCCCTGTGCTAAGACAGACCAGAGACATTAATATATATCTTATTTTAAGGATTTTTTTATATTTGTATTGGAAAACAAGACAGAAATACGGTGAACATAATTTGCAGTGCAGCCCGAAAGATAAAGTTTTCTTTGTGAGATTTTAAGAAGCACAATTTGTGATACCACTAGTGTCAGATTGCTTTCTTGATTTAAAATGTTATTTAAATGTAATCTTGACCAACAGTTTTGGAGATTTTGGTCTTTCCCCATTCAAGTAGATAGGAGCTGTACTTGCATGACTGGAAAATTTGCATAGAGACATTACCAATATGGCCACCAAGTGACCTGATTTGCCTTACAGGAAATGTCCTGTGACATTTGGGTGCAAAACCAGGGTAGTGCTGTCCATTTAGAGAATAATGAGGACTTTTTCTGATGTGCCGCCTGTCTAAATTTGACATTCAACATAAAAATTCAAAGATTTAGAAAGTGTTCTGAAATCGTCATGAAGCAAATTTTCATAGCAGTTTCACACAACTGTACCCACTCCCACTGATTGACCGTCTGGCTCTCTCATTGAAAATGAATTGTGTCCTAGTGGGTAACTTTTTCCGAGCAGCTCCCTGTACTGCATTTCACACCGCTCCATTCCACCTCTGCTGTTGTCAAATTATTCTCTTCGGTTAAACAAGACCTTGAGGTGCAGTCATTCGACTGTCTTTGAGACTAATCAAGTTTACTCACTAGGCACCTCATTGCATGAGGTGAGTCTTGGGACTGTTTAAAAAATGATTATAGCAGAGTCCAATCACACTCAATTTCATGGCCAAACATGAGAGCAAAGACTTCCTGCTTGCTTTTCATAATGACAAAAATGAAATATCATTCCTTCTCTCTCAATTCGGCTTGCCGGGCCTTAATTATTAAGGCCATTCTTGTTAACATTCATTCTTCTTCTATTGTTCCATATGAATACTAGCTGAATATGAAAGATGGAAAATTAAAACCAGTGCCACGGCACTTCCGCTACACAATACAGACACTTATTGTAATATAATCCAAAGTTAATCGCACTGTCACTCAAGCGTTCAATTATTCAAGTTTTGTCAATCTTGAAAACGTGATCATTGGGTGCTACATGGAGGAACAATCTGAGAATATTTGAGAGAATGAAGCCTTTTGTGAAACTGGCCCATATTTATTTAATTTGAAGTACACATGGCCGAATACAAAACAAGCACAAGTCCTTTGATCAAATTAAATCAAAAGTTTGGATATACCCCAGGATTCATTTGCTGGCTGAAGAGATTTTTTTCCCATTGATCAAATCACCAGCACTGGAACTTTCTATGTCTATAGATCCTGTCATAATGATAAAATAAAATTGTTGCTAGAGAAAACTTGACTTGTGACCTCTCATTGACAGCCTGTCCTCTGTGACATCCACTGAAAGCCAGTAAATATGTTCTTACACATCTCCTTTGGGAGAGGCTTGGGAACATATTTTAGCTCTGTTACCTCTTTTCCTGTGAAATGGAGCTGTGGCTCCATTGGGGATCTGAAAACATCTCTCAGTCAGAATGGGCCTGCGTTTCCAGTGACTTCAGATCTGAACGATGGTGTATCTGACTGGGATACTGCATAACCTTACAACAAACAAACATGCTGCATCACAATCTTTGTTTATGAGCTTTAACTCTATTTTTAAGGAAAAAATTTTAACATCCTAAGAAATTTAATTCAGCATGTATATGCATTCACAAGCTACTTTTGATGTAATGGTCAAAAGTCATTTAAAGCTAATGTGTGTATTTATTTTTTTATGATAATTCATATATCCTAATGTTATATTCAGAGATAACTATAAGTAAGGCATTGGTAGGTTGATTTAAACCTAAAATGTAACTCTGTAGAGACATAGTCTCAGCCTCAGTTGCCCACGGACTGTACACAGACTGTTACCAGACTGATGCTTACAGCACCAAAACTGGAAAACATTTTCTTGATCAACTCAGCGCAAATCTAATTGGCTGGTTCGATGGAACTTCCACAAGTAGACGCACACAAGACATTTTAACAGCAGAGTTGTGTTCACAAGGTTCCGTGTTGATAGAATAAGTACTTTTTGAGGATGAAATAATCACAGGATTTACCTAAGATTGCCAGGTTAGTGACGTCAAATCTTTAAATTATATTTAGAGTTTTGTTTGAGGCACGTAGCAAAAAGTGAAGCGTATATCCAGGAGCAGAGCTGCATTTTCTGCTTTGTTTACTTAGTTATGTCTGTGAAATTCTCTATAATTTTTTTTCTGCTGTACTAAGACACTCTACACGTTTTCTGCTATTCTCCATGTGTTTTCTGTGCAATCGCTCATGGAGACGCCATTATATAAATATTTATTTTCCTCCATGTTGGCCTTTTATTATAGTATGATACACCTCAGATAACCCCGACCCTAAACACACTGTAATGACAAACCCGATGTGATTGGTCACTTTACGTGTCAATTAGATGTCTTTTCATGACTAAATGGTCAAATCTTGGCCAATTGAAGCAGCTATAGACACCCGACCCATGCCGTAGTCATAGATCTGGCTACACGAGACTAAGCCTGACACAGCGCACTCAAACAATGCTTTGAGTTTGGGGCAGGACTATCTGTTTGTACATCCAATGGAAGAAGGGGGAGGTTTCTAGACTTAGTTTGAAAACAGTAGGTGTGTTACAATCGACCAAAGTGTTTTCATGGACTTTCTATGCAGTTGTGTGCGAGTGTATCATGTTCAGTGTGTAGGGAACAGGGAACACTGTATAGGGACCCGGCAAATCGTCTGTTGATGCTTTAAATATATAACAACTAAAATTCATATAAATCATTTCACAGATAAAGGATATGTGTTAATGGTTGTCAACTAAAGGTTCTTAGCAATGCACCACGTCTTGGGTTGCCATATGTATACAGGACAATTTAGCATTTTAAGTGCATCAATACAGAACGCTGGGGGTTGAAGCTTTTAACCATATGGAATATCTTGATAACTAAGTGACAGTTGGCATCCCTAGCAACATCAGGCACTTACAATGTAGACAGCTTTGTTCATTATAAATGGAGCTGTCTAGTTTGTTGCGATCTAGTTTTGTTTCACATCAATCTAGCTGGACTGAGTTGGTTTTGTTTTTTTACTTTACTTGGTTAGGACATTCATATATAACTTAAATGTTACTGTTTTTTTGTTAGAGACCAGCAATTTAAAGTAGAAAATGCCTAGAGCTTCCTTTTCTGTAATGAAAACATGTGAAACTGAGTCAGATTGGGCTTTGGCACCAGCACCAAGGGGTAATGTTTGACTTTTGCTGCAAACATTGCCGGTTCAATTGGAACCTTTTGAACTCTGTTAGAAACTACCTTATTTATGACATATTATTTACACCACAAAATCATCAGTTTTCATTTATGTACATTTTACAGTCTAAAAGGGATTTACTGTAAATTAGTAGAGTCTGGTATGGCCATAATTATGATCACAATATCAACATTTCTCACTGCATAAGACACTGAAGGCAGCGAGTCCATTAGTATTATTAGCCATGTACTGTACAGCAAGAGTTTCAAAAGTTTCTCAGTGGACTCTGTACTGCACCAAGCATTCCTTTTAGCTTCCCTGCAGCTCCCCCTTTCGTCTTACCACTGCAGAGGGGAATATCCAGGGCCCACACCCGCAGCATTAGCTCAAGAATTCTTCACAAGCCACCCCATACATTTACAAGACTGGGTCTTATTGACCTTAATTTGTCAGGTTGGATTCATCAAATCACTTGCCCCCACATCACAAACTGATACTCAGGCTCGCAACATGACAACCCGTTTAAGAGCAAGTTCTCCAGATTCATACTCTGACTCGTTCATGCCTCATTCAATCCGAGATAAAGTTATTTATGGAAAGTGAACAATGTTAAGTGAGGGATATGTAATCTGTGGCCTGTGGCATACTGAATTAACTGTTACCCCCGTATCAGTTCACATCTTAAACTCTCCAGAGGGGTAAGAAAAGCTTGACACTCAGTGGAATTGGCTGGTATTGGGCTACTTTCTGAAATTGTAGAGGACAAAGTGGTACTCGCTTTCTGTTGCTCTCAGACTGCTCATTTTTTTTATGCCTTGACACAGCATCTTATTGGTCCCTTGGGGCCTGGGGCATATTTCCACGGTAACCCAGGCCAAAACAAGGGATGACAAATTGCTCCAAGGAGCTGTTTATTCGCTCGCCTGCTTTTACAGCAATTCCAGCCAATTATTTTGAAGTCTGACACTTAAAGCGCAATCAGTGGTGGATCATTATCTGTGGGAGTGATAGCCAGCAGCCTTCATCCAAGGTTTGCCCAATTTGGCAGGGAGATAGCAATTAATGGCACACAACTCTTCTCTTTCTCTAACTTTCTCCAAGTGGTTATCACTCTCAAAACATCAGAATGTTCCTCAGAAACTCACGGCATGAGAGATTGTGTTTGAAAGTGGATAAGGCAGCTTGAAACTTCCAACCAATCCATCCCAATGACGTGCACAGTTGAGACATCTCATTCTGCTGGAGTTTGATGTTCTTTCGTTTTGATTTATGAGGTGACTCCGGTGTTCCACACAGTCACAGGTGAGCTGGTAAAAACGCAGAGCATGCAGGCTTTCCACAACATCACTGAGCCTTTTACTGCTGGCATTGGGAGAGATGGTAAACCTTGGATTATTTGTGGAGTGATAACCTCAGGTGTCCTTCTGCCAACACAGGTGTCCCTCATGGAGCAAATTAAAACAGCAGTGCAATGTCCTTGGGATGAGATGATAGGGGTTAGGAGAGGAAGAGAAAGAGAGTGAGTGGCGTATCGTTGAACTAAGAGCCAATGAATGTCCACTGTTATTTTATCCTTGATGTGCTTCCACACAATCTGAAAAAATACTAAACTGTTTGGTTTTAAGTATAAAGGCTGACAATAGGGTAGCAACCCTCAAGGGGTCCTTTTTTGTACCTCTAGTTAGAGTTTTGGGTACATAATTGTACCCTTAAAGGGGAAAAAGAATACTATGCAGGTACTCTTTTGTTCAAGAGGTGCACAATAGGAGTTAGGGTACTATAATGTACCCAAAACGAGTTAAAAACTCTTGAGTTTTGGAGGTACATAAAAGGTCCCTTTGAGAGGTAACACCCCAGTAATGGCCCTTGTCTGTTAAAAGGTATATATATATATATATTTTTTTTTAGTACATAGTTCAGTATTAAAATACACATTTGATTTTACAAAACCCAGATGTTTTATGTAATTGCACATCTGGATTCTCAAAATAAGTGAGCTCCTGTAAGCTTTGCAACTCTAGGATTCAAAGTTGCAAACAAGAGGGGTTCTGTCTTTTCGTGCAATGTATAAATAATTTAGCACCTACTTTAGTAATTCTCAACTTGCGAGAACTCGTCAAGTAAAGAGTACCCATAAACCAGCTTACAACACTCAAAACAGAAGGGAGTCACAACTGCCAGGCTCATTACTAATTTCTTATTGGATCATTAGCCCATTGTCAGAGCTAACTTAAGCTTTTGGTATTACAGATTACACTTAGAAAGAGAAGCTCTGAGGGGAAGAGCACTTCTAATGATGGCGGTCTCTTGGGTGAATGTAGCATTGTCTCTATTGTTGGAATTTCTCCAGCGCATCTTTGTCTCTCTTGGTAAACCTCTATCCTACATCCTCCCTGAGGAACAGCACGCCTGAGTACCTGCATTCTCCTCTATGTCTGCTTTGCATGCATGACTGATGTTTGCCTGACTAACCTTGAGTGATTCCAGCATACAAAACCTTACCCTTTTTTAACTCTTGTTCTTGACGTGTTGGGGTTGCCCTCAGGTGTCCAGCTTTACCCTTTCGAAATGGTAAATGAGTAAAGTTTCTGGAAGATTATAAAGGGTATTTCACACTTGAAATTTTTAACCCAGGGCTATTCTCAACCCAGGGTGAATGTTATCCTGGGTTATGTTGTTCAAGTCAGGTTTTAAACTTTCACAATGTGCATTTGTAAGTTCTGGTTAACACTAATAGTGATCGACCGATATGTTTTTTTTTTATAATGGCCGATACCAATATCCAGAGGGCAGGGAGGCCAAAAGGCCAATATAATCCCGATATGTCACACAGTTTATTATAGTAAACATGAAATTGCAAAAAAAAAAATATATATATATACATTTATTTAGCACTATATTTACTAAATTTCACACTAAACTTTAAATTTGTAAAAAAAAAAATAATAATAATAATAATATTGTATTTTAAATGGTAGATAGCAGTTTCTTATGATTTCTGTTTAGTTGTCAAATTTTTGTGATATATTTGCAAATTACGAAATTTTTGAAATATTAGGAAGGAAATAACAGTACACACAGTAGTTCAGCAACTATGGATGGCATGTCCATGTTAGTAATCGTATTTTCTAAAAACAACGCTGAATCAAATCAATTGTACTTACAGGTCACAGTGAATAAGACATTGACTTATAGCACATGTGAAGCACTTTCACTTTGAAGTTGCATTCATGCTTGTGCAGATGCAGTGCGATCAGCTATCTCTTGACAGTTTAAACAGCCTGGATCGCATGCTTGGATTGTCACTGAGTGACCGTCATGATTTGTGAATCAGTGGAATTTTTTATCCTGATCCTGAAGTTTTTGATTCTGGCTGATGGAATACGCACTTCACAGGAAGATATTAGATGAATGCTCAATGGGAAGAAAATGCTGGATTTTTGTGATGTTCTTGAATAACATCTGTTTAAACAAGATTTCTGCATATTTGCAGATGGTATATTATAGAACTTTTATTGATATTTGCCTTTTATTATTAGAAAAGTTACAGGGAACTGTTGAGGATAGGCTGTTAGAATACGTGTTTTAGAGGTAAATAAATGAGTGCTCCACATGATGCTGGATCTGCTGAAGTTGTGTGAGGTTGGTTTATTACATCTGTTTAAACAAGATATCTGCCTATTTGCAGACAGTATATAAAATAAGTTTTATTGATATTTGCCTTTTTATCATTAAAAAAGAAAGTCAATAGTGACAGGGAACCGTTGAGGATAGACTGTTAGAATACATGGTTTAGGGGTAAGTAAATGAGCACTCCACATTTCACTGGATCTGCTGAATTTGTGTGAGGTTGGTTTATTACATCTGTTTAAACGATATATGTGCATATTTGCAGATGGTATATGATATTATTTTATTGTTATTTGCCTTTTAATCATTAGACAAGATAGTTAAAAGTTACAGGGAACTGTTGAGGAGAGAGAGGGAGAATGAAACAGACGAGCACTTTAAAATTATGAGCTCAAAAGCATCTACAGCGGCTCTAATATGCGGACCGTTTAAATGAGACTGTTTTGCACACCGGTCTATTATTGTAGTAACACGAAGGCATATAACAACAAAACAGCAGGCGATTCTCAGCGCACTCATGAAACAAATCGGCCAAAGGGGAAAACTTATAGGTGGATGCGATAGTTAAAAGAGTCTGAATATCGGCAGATTTATCGGCCTCTGCGATATGAGTCGACCACTAAACGCCAATGTTCTTATTTGTATATTAATGAGGTCACTAACATTATTTGGGTGAATACAGCTTTAGACGGGCCTCAATAACTGCTTGTCTATCTGTGAAACCTTTGTGATGCTTTTAAGTAATCTTAATGCTTCTGTTTTAGAAAAGAAATCCAAACAACCATTTTGTTTAAATCCAGTGGAGTACCTTAGATATACAGCACATTTTTCTTTTGATTATACACAGGAACATTGCCATGGGCTTGTTTTTCACACGGAACACAAGCTTTTTAACATAGCATTTTATCTGGAAAGAGTGCCACATATATGTCGGTGGTGGTACTACTCTCTTACAGTAGATATGCAGTAAACCATTCATTTTGATTAAAAAATATAATTATACTACTTACAATTGTATGTGTAAAAAATACAATCCTGACTTTTATTCAAAAACATTTTTATTTCAGAATATAAACATCTGCCTGGTGGACAAAATAATAGTGAAAAATCCCATATACTTCCACTGAAAATGTCTATGAAAACATATTTAGGGTCAGGATATCATAGAGACTTTTCTATGGTCTTTTTTTACTTGGCCCAGTAAGCAGCTATCTTGCAACCATTTAATAATGCCCTAGCAACCACCTACCAATGACCTATTATCACCAAAAACACCCAGACATTGTATAAAAATAAACCTGTGTCAATAAATTAGCCTAATCTTATTTATTCATTTCTGTAGAGAGTCCAAAACCATTTCGACCAAATAAAAGATAAAAGATTTTTAACTCTTAAAGGGATAAAAAATACCTGAACATAACAGGAGGGTTAAAGGTGCACTCAGTAACTTTTGTCTTTGTGTCATCTTGGACTTACACTGACACCTAGCAGCTTACATTTACATTTACATTTATTCATTTGGCAGACGCTTTTATTCAAAGCGACTTACAAAGAGGAATTATACATCATAGGCGAACCATCTTAAGGAGACAGTGGTGCTGCATTACAAAGTTTCACTAGCATCAGAATAGTAGTATTCAAGACAGATTAAGTGCAATAATATATATAGGAATATGTACTTTTTTGATCACTCATAAAGTGAAAGTTTTTTATCACACTGGTAAAGTGCTCATAAAAAATAAGTGTTTTTAGGTGATTTTTGAAGAAAGTGAGTCCTGGAGTTGGATGGAGTCGGGAATTCCACCAATGTGGTACAAAGAAACCGAAAGTCCGGGAAAGTCGTTTGGTGAGTCTTTGTGTTGGTACAATAAGGTGCCGCTCCTTAACCGACCATAGGCTTCTGGTGAGAACGTAGCTCTGCAAAAATGATTTTAGGTACGCTGGAGCAGACCGAGTGACTGTTCTGTATGCCAGCATCAGAGCCTTGAATTTGATACTTGCATCAACCGGCAGCCAGTGAAGAGAGACAAGGAGTGGTGTAGCATGTACTCTCTTTGGTTCATTAAAGACCAGGTGGGCTGCTGCATTTTGGATAATTTGCAGGGGTCTAATTGCATGCAGGGAGGCCTGCAATGAGAGCGTTACAGTAGTTCAGTCTAGTTATGACAATTGACTGGACAAGAAGTTGTGTGGCATGTTCAGAGAGGAAGGGAATTATCTTCATGATACTGTAGAGCTTGGATGCAGCATCATTAAAAAACATTCATTTCAGTTTCAGATGTCATTGTAGAAATGTAGTATTCACAGTCAGCCATGATTACTTTAATCAATGAGTGAAAGTGTTCAATAACAGGACGGTTACTGAGATTAAGCGAGTAGTATTCGACTGGTCATGTGATTCTATCATGGCAGCCCCCATGTCCGGACCCTCTCCATGTAGAATAAAACAGCTTTTATAAGGTTACTGATATGACTGGAGTCTTCATTTTAATGTGAGTGCTCATGATTTCATACATGTATTGCACAATTACAATTCATGACTTAAACTTTTTAATGAGGAAAAATAATTACTGAGTGCACCTTTAAATGTGCAAAACCAAAAATACAGTCTCTTCTTCACTCCCGTTAACACATTTTTCATCACTGTTTGACAATATCATTTTTCTCTCAGATGCTGAAACAACACAGTGTGTGAAACATTTTTGCAACTGTATAAAATGCATGAATGTTTAATTAAATAAGGAGCATCTATTTACATTGTGCACCTTTAAATGTACTAATTAGAGCGGGGTTTCATAATGCAGTGTTAAAAGAGGTGCTAACCCTCTTTCAAAATTGCAATTCTGCTGCTTTACCCAGGGTAAAAGAGGCCATAGCCTAGGGTTATACAAATGATAACTCAGGGTTAAGCATAGGATAAAAATCCTTGTGAAAAACTTTGATATTGGACTCTTGAATGAGTGGGTGAAATGATTCTCTTTTAGCATTTAATGTGTTTTATGCATTTCAAAAGAAGCATCACTTGAATCAAGTGATTGTCTCTCATTTGTGACAGAAAAGACTTGTCCTATTCTGGGTCATTTATTTCTGCTTCAGCCAGTTGTTCTTAATATTTTCAACAGCAATTCCTACCTGGCTACAATTTTACAATAAGTTGCCTTCTAAGCAAATAAAACAAATAGCAAGTCAGCAATGTCTTGATTGTAAAACATAGAACCTTTTGATGCACCAAAGTCTTTATTTTTTTTCTGTCTCAAGGAAAAAGGACCAATTGGGCATGTAAAGAATGTTGCAAATACAACACAGAGCAACAGCAGCATCTTCTGGTGAGATGTGCAGTGCCCCACAGCCACAAAACAACACTGTGAACAATGATATAGCGAAACATGTATGCTTGCAGGGACTGAATGCAAATGCTGAAGCAATCATTAATCAAAATGCACCATTAGCAGAGCTTTAGCTACATCTTCATAATTACTGTGCCATGTTTGTGGGGCATATGTATAGAAAAGATCTGAACATTGGCAATAAAAAACATATTAGACTTATTATGACTTCTGGACTGCCATTCCATCATTTACCAATTGATGTAGCCTTATGTTTGCCCTATTTACCAATTAAAGGAGTTATTCACCTAAAAGTGAAAATGCTGTAATTAATTTCTCACATTATGTCATTCCAAACCTGTATGCTGATATTTTTTGTGGAGTACAAAGGGAGAATTTTTGAAGACTTTTCATGCAGTTCTTTCGGCACAAAATTATTTTTGCGGCTTAATAAATGTACCCTTTTAGTTGAGTTTTTAAAGATTTCCTGTACGACATAGCAATCAAAAGTTATAGCATTACAAATATATTTGATCAAAGTGTACAAAATCAATTCTTTACAAATAAAACATAGTAATTGGACATGAGAACTTATTTAACTTGCAAACAGCAAATAACTAAAGGCTTGCATAGCATGCAGACATTATTTTAGTAATGAGATTTCACAGAATGAGTTTCATTCTGTGCCATTTGAGTCACCGTTGAGTCTGCGCCATGTAGTTGGCGCCATCTCCTGGTGGCCAGATGTAATTAGACTGATTGATCACATGACTAGCCTGTGAATAAAACAAATGGGCTGTTGTATTTTACTCTTTAAGAGCTTTTCAGCAACTTATGTCAAATGGCTATTTGATGAATTTGATGTTTTTACTGATTACAATAATATGAATAGTGCAATTTTTTGGTATTATTGTCAAAATGAGACAATTCAGTGATTTGTCTGCAAATTTCAAAGCACTTGATCAGTTTTGGTCAGAATGCCTACATGCATTGTAAAGTAGAGCTTCTAAGCTTTTAAAAGATGCCTATTTTATGTTGGTCAAGACTGTAGTTATATTTTTATAATAATTGTTTTCTCCTGGGCACCAACGGGCCCATTTGAGCTTAAAGGGTCAACTAAAATAAGCTAATGCAACACAATTCTTGAACATTTTCACAACTTAATTTTATTGCATTTAGTATACTTAAATTTTTTAATAAATCTATATGTCTTGGAACTATATGAATACTTTTTTCTGACATAACTGGGGGGATTTTGTAGTTCCAGCATGCTTTGCTAGAATTTGATGCAGAGATTTTGGAATGAAGTGTTATTTTACATATTTTTTGAGCAAGATGAGAAAATGGGGAGACCTAATAGTGCTTAATGTTGTTATTTTGAGATTTAGAAGCAGTTCTGTTATGCTAGATTACCATTGTGGTGACGAGTGGAGCTTTTGCTTAGGTTGAGGACAGGTACATAAACTGCATGTTGTTTGGGGCTTATTTAAAGTGCAACTACTACTTAACATGTAGCATGCTAATGTATGCAATTGCTAACTAAAAGTTAGCTAATGAGCATAACCTTATAAATCAGTAATGTGTCAAAATCCTTATGTAAAACAGAAGAAATGTGTCATGTTAGGAACTAGGGATGGGCAATACCACTTATTTTCTTTTCGATCCGATACCAAGTACTTTTAGGCCAGTATCGCTGATATCAAAGCATGATATCGATACCAATACCAATACCTCTATTGAACGGAATTTTTTAAGAATTCTTTCGATAAAAAAAGAAAGAGCCTATCCCTCCAACCGAGATGAAGAAGGGTCCCTGCAGCCCTTACTTCATCGTACCCAAGGAAGTGCGGCGGCTTACGACCGATCTTGAACTTATTAGTTTTCAACCAGGCTTTGCACAAACTCCCGTTCAAATAATGCTCACGCAAGAACACATTTAAAACTTGCAGTCAGCAGCTAGATTGGTTCGCAGCGGTAGACCTGAAGGACGCGTACCTCTACGTCTCAATTCTGCCTCGACACCGACCCTTTCTACGGTTCGCGTTCAACGGCCAGACGTTCCAGTACAAAGTCCTCCCCTTCGGCATGTCTCCGTCCCCTCGCGTCTCCATATGCGCTCACAGAGATTAGGTGCAGCCTTTTGGGGGCTTCAGGTCAACTGGGAAAACAGCAAGCTCGCCCTGGTTCAGAGCATCTCTTTTCCCGGCATGGAGTTAGACTCAATCTCAATGTCAGCTCGCCTCACCAACAAGCGCACGCAGTCGGTGCTGAAATGCCTCACCACCTTCAGGCCGGCACGGCGGTCCCTTTATAACCTTTCCAAGCTCCTGGGGCATATGACATCCTCTGCGGCGGTCGCGCCGCTGGGGTTGATGCATATTAGACCGCTTCAGAACTGGCCCCAGACTTGAGTCACGAGACAAGCATGGCGCCGCGGCACGCACCGTGTGATCATCACCCTCGCCTGCCACCAAACCTTAAAACCCTGGACAAACCTCCTTTCTGCGGACAGGAGTACCCTTGCAACAGGTGTCCCAACGCGTTCTGGTCACAACCGATGCCTCCAGACTGGGTTGGGGCACTGTGTGCAACGGGCACGCAGCTGCGGGCCATTGGAGAGGGGCCCCACTGCGCTGGCATATCAATTGTCTAGAGTTGCTGACAGTTTTTTTTGCCCTGCGGAAGTTCCTCCCATTAGTTCGGGACAAACATGTCCTAGTCAGGTCAGACAGCACCACTGTGGTAGTGTACATAAATCGCCAAGGCGGCGTACGCTCCTACCACTCACATCCCCAGCAAACTCAACGTGATAGCGGACGTGCTGTCAAGACAACGCTTGCCCAACGGAGAGTGGAGGCTTCACCCCCAGTCGGTCCAGCTGATTGGGAATGATTCGTCAAGGCCCAGGTAGATCTGCTTGCCTCCCGAGAGACCTCCCCTGGCTAAAATCCCCCAAGGAAGGACCTTCTTCCTCAGGGGCAGGGCACGCTCTGGCATTCGCACCCAGACCTTTGGAACCTCCATGTCTGGCCCCTGAACGGGGCGCGGAAGATCTAGCTGGTCTACCACCTTCCGTCGTAGAAACGATCAACCAAGCCAGAGCACCTTCTACCAGGCATATCTACGCCCTAAAGTGGCGCTTGTTCGCAAATTGGTGTTCTTCCAGGCCGAAGACCCGCAGAGGTGCGCAGTTAGGTCAATGTTCTTATTTCTGCAAGAGAGGCTGGAGGGGAGGCTGTCCCCTTCCACCCTAAAGGTGTATGTCGCTGCTATCGCGGCCCACCACGACGCAGTAGATGGACAAGTCCTTGGGTAAGCACGACTTAATCATCAGGTTCCTAAGAGGTGCCCGGAGATTAAATCCCAAGCCCATTCCCCTCCTGGGACCTCTCGGTAGTCCTCGCGGGCCTCCAGAGACCTCCTTTCGAGCCGCTAGAATCAGTTGGATTAGGGCCTCTCTCTTAAGACTGCCCTGCTGATCGCGCTCGCCTCCATCAAGAGGGTCGGGAACCTGCAAGCGTTCTCTGTCAGCGACACTTGCATAAAGTTCGGTCCGACAGACACATATGTGATCCTAAGACCGCTGACCGGGCTACGTGCCCAAGGTTCCTACCACCAGGTAGTGAACCTGCAAGCGCTGCCCTGGGAGGAGGCAGATCCAGCCCCTTCATTGCTGTGTCAGGTACGTGCTTTGCGTACCTATCTGGAGCGCACACAGACCTTTAGACGTTCTGAGCAGCTCTTTGTATGCTTTGGGGGACAGCGGAAAGGAAACGCTGTCTCCAAACAGAGGCTTTCCCACTGGGTAGTAGACGCCATTTTATTGGCCTATCACACCCAGGCCGTGCCCCCTTGCGGGAAGGAGCTCACTCAACAAGGAGTGTTGCGTCCTCGTGGGTACTGGCCAGGGGTACCTCCCTGGCAGACATTTGTAGAGCAGCGGGTTGGGCGACACCCAACACCTTTACGAGATATTACAATCTCAGGGTTGAGTTAGTTTCATCCAGTGTTTTCTCAGGTCCAAGCCAGTAGAACTCGGTAACACGCTGATGGGCTGGCCGGGTGAATCGCTTGCATATAGCGCCCTTTCCTTCGATTGAGGTAAAATTGTGCGTCTTTTTTTTCCCAGGAGATTCCACTCCTCGAATCCCTGGTCGATTCCTCCCTAGCCCTCATGGGTCCGCAGTTCAGCAGAGGAACTTGCCGACCCAATCCACTGTGGGTACTCAATCTACCCTGTACTGGAATAGGTGCTCCACAGAGTGAGGACTCCTACTCGGACTCCCCCTGTGTGTATTCTCTGCGATACGGTCCCCTTACGAAGCGGACCCACATTTTCCTTAGGCAGTTCCAGCTGCCCTCCGGTCGCCGTGTTGTAGCAACTCCCCCTCGCTGAGGCTGGATCTACCACCGTGCCACTCCCACGTGTCGCCTAAAAACAGAGCATTTAATGCCAACAGATAAATGATCTGGCCTTTTGCAAACAAAAGCACTGCTTTCTAATTGATATGCAATTACTGTACTATAATCCTGCGCACTATTTGTGACAGGGATTTTTCTTTTTGTGGTTGCAGGGTTGGTTGGGTTGTATTCATATGACTGATTTAAGATCATCGTTATCATGACATATTACCTCATTCATTACAGCCACCATGAAATCCACATAATTTCTTGACACATTGACATATTAAGCACATGTTGTATATCTCCATGCTGCACTTTTTATGACCTACATATTTGAGCCATTGCAGAAAATCTTGATGTTGTAAAACCTGCAGTCACATCTCAGTTGTCATTAAATGCCATGGTCCATCAAGGTCCTAACTACAAGGCTAAAGGTCCATGTTGCTTCTAACATGTCAAAAAGCACTTGACATTTGATGGTGTGAACTGAGTCCAGAGCTCTAAATGTGTTGGTAAGGGTAGTGGATATAGCCTCAGGGTTTGACTCTGAGACCGGCAGAGCCAAACTTCTCCTGTTAGCCTGCTAGCAGTAAGCTGTTGATGTAAAAGTGGCATAGCCGCCAAAGGCCCCTGAGCAAGATGGCTGAAATTGTTATCAGTAGGAACCACATTCACAGTTCTGATTCAAATGACGTCAACAAGCTTTTTTTTTAGAAATCTAGCCTACTACTCATTGTTTAATGAGTCTGATATTTTCAACCTGGTCTCAGTGAATCACGTTACTATACCTATGTTTTTGCTAAATTATTTTTATGTGTTGCATTGTATTTATCGTGGCAGTTTCCTGGTCAGATGAACACTAGAGTTTGATATAAAAATGTGATCTTATGACATGTAAACACTTTTACTATAGCACATGACTTGTAAACAGGGCTGTCAATCAATTAAATCAAATTAATTACACGAGATGCCGATAAATTAATTGAATTTAATTGCATGTAATTTCAATACAGCGTGAAAATCAACACCATGGAAAGCTAATTCTTATTTTATATTATAAATACAATAATTAAGATAATTTAAAGACATAGCAATTTTGTGGCATACAAGTAAAATATTGATTACAGACAATACAAAAAGTGTTTTTTTTAAGTTAATTTATTGTTTGTTTTATTTCCATTTCATTCACCATAAGCCTTACACTGGCCTAAAGCCTAAAACAGTGTGCTTTTGTGGACACTGTGTGAAGTTAAAAATAGTTTGGAGATATTCAAATATTGTAAATCAGTGAGCTGTCAGTTTGTTGCTTGTAGTACAGCTGGAGTTGCGCTGACTGCCCCTACTGACTAGGACTAGTAAAAACATGAAGGTTGTACTTCAAGCTTGAATGGCTCCTTTGATAGGAAAATTCTTTACTATGGAATTTACGTCCATTTAAGCGGCATGATTAATCGCATATTTTTAAATATAATGAACAACTTTTAATTAACACATCAATCAAATCATTGGTTAGGTTTAGATTTAAGGTAGAGAGGCAAGTTTTGTTTATTTAAAACCTGATAGAACATTAAAGGAATATTCTGGGTTCATTACAAGTTAAAGCTAAAGTATGTAATTTCTGCTAAACTAGTGCCATCAAACGGAAGAAAAAAATAGATAAATGTTTTCAAAACAGCTTTCTTAATACACCCCTCATCTGCAGTTTTTATGTCAGTCAGATTGTCCCATCCCCGGCTCACGGCATTGGTTGAGTAACGTTGTTGGGGCGGGTCTAAGTGGGTTTCTCAAAACCAATTTTTATAGTGCCGCAGAGACACAGTGTTTACAGTTTTCAAGAAAATGATCCTATAAATGACTTTCTTACAGTTTTCTCTTCATATTAAAGTGGGATAGAAGACAGTTACGTACTTCAGCTCAATTGACAGCATTTGTGGCATAATGTTGAAAGAAGCAAAAATTGGGGTTACAGTGAGGTATTTACAATGGAAGTTAATGGGGTCATTCCATAAATGTTAAAATACTCCCATTCAGAATTATAGCCAAAAGATGGATACAAGATTTTAGTGTGATAAAATCCCATGCTAACCTTTTTTGTGTAAAATTATATACATTTTACAACTTCATTGCCATGACGACGGAACGCCATTAAAATTAAAACCCTAAAACTACTAGTCTCGCATTGGCTATGGCATAGGTCCGGGGTCTATAGTTGCTTTAATTGGCCAAGAACCGACCATTTAGACAGGAAAAGCAATCTAACTTACATGTAAAGTGACCAATCACAGTCAGTTTTGTCATTATGGGTTGTTTATGGGCGGGGTTATCAGAGATGTATCATATTATAATAAATGGCCAACATGCGGGGAAAAAAACTATTTATACAATTATATAAATTATTTATCGGTCTCTGATAAACCTGCACTCAATTCTCCGCAAGCGATTGCACAGAAAACGCATGGGAGACAGCAAAACATTTTTAGAGTGTCTTGGTACAGCACAGAGAACCTCATTATAGAGAATTTCACTGACAACTAAGTAAACAAAGCAGAAAATGCTAGTGGTTAGTGCACAGACTTTGGGCAATCCATGGGGGTGCGGTCTGATGCTGAGACTATCCATCTTATTTTGCAATGTGGAAGTAAGCGGCGGCTGCATTTCCGGCAAATTTGTAAAAGTTCAGCTGTTATTGACCGCAATTTAAATAAATAGAAGGATAATAATACCAGAATTTAGTGATATAAGTTTATAAACTATCACACAACCACAAGATGTACAGCAGAATGATTTCTAACGTCAGCATTTATAGTAAAAGAGTAAGTAAATCATCGACTTGTTGCTGTGTTATGTTGAAGAGACAGTAATAAAATCTGCTTCTTACTTTTCTGAGATCATGACCATGCAGTGTTTCTTGTCTCCATGTATACCTCCATTTAAATGTATCTGCATAACCTCCGATGATGCCTGTAGCGAATCAGCTCTATGAAATATTAATAATCAATCATAACTTGTTATAATCGATCATGAATATTTGGATCAGTTAATCGGGTTAACTTGATGTAGCTACATTAACATTACAACCAAATGCTCGGTTCATCCCGTGAACACTCAATATTGGTTATTAATTAATTAATTAATAGAAAGGTACATTTCCGGGGCATGGGAAATGTCTTTCTTACTACGTATTAAGAGCAAGTAGTCAAAATCTATTATTAGTGACTTTAGATATGAGCTTGAGACACAGACAACTTTACATGTGACATGAACAAGACTTTATTAACTAGACTAAACATTTAAACTACTCTAACATACATATACATACATTCATACAGTTTACCAAGGGAAAGAGGGCTGAAGCAGAATACAGGAAGGCAAGAAGTTATAGCATTGTTTGAAGTTCAGCAGATCAACAGCCTGAGCAAACCATCATATTAGTTCTGACACGCCCTTTTTAGAAAGGGGTTAAGGATACTTAATGTATCAAATAATGAGACTAAGTTTGATACTTGCATGTCCCATTTGAATTAAACTGTCCTGATGCAATTTGTTGATGGCTTGAGTTGATCTTTGATGATGTTGTCTTGATGAGAGAGAGAACCAGTGGGAGTCAGAGACAAGGCCGTAGCCTGGCGCACGCTTGGGAGTCCTTGGGGCCTTCTAGTTCAGCATCATTCAGCAAGAGAGTGAGAGAGCACAAGGCTCAGAGGACCAGAAAACAGGAGAGGCAGGAAGCAAGAGCGAGAGAGCTAAGAGAGGGCTAAGAGAGCGAAGAGATAAGAGAGGGCTAAGAGTGAGAGAGCACATTAGATACATGTCAATATTTTTATCACATGGATTATATGTATATAGCATATATAGGATTAAAAGGTGTCATTTCTCCTTCTCAGTAAGAAAGCAGTGAGCTTCAGCAGTCTGAGCATTCCTTTGGGGGGGGTCGTAAAAGTCTCCCTTACTCTGGGCATGAGAGAGTTCCTTTGTCAAGGCTCATTTGCATGTTTATGACACAGTAAGAGAGTTTGGGCTGAATGACTCAAAAGATAGTAAAACATCGCGTAATATCATTCTACAGAGATCTTATATTCGAATTCAGCTCGGACAAATCGTAAGGTTTAATTTGATACCACGAAACGTGTTTAGTACACTTAAAAAGGGAATATACACTCTTCGGCTATTAAATATGAGGCCTCAGAGTTTAAAACACACAACGGAACAGTTCTAACGAGTTTGATATACCTCAGAAATACACAACATACAGGGATTACACGGATTTCATTAGCAATATGCAGTTCTGTGTTTAACTGAAAAACACACACACACACATTTTTACGTTCAAAGTTTCCCCCCTTCCTGTCCACACGATAAGCACGTGGTGAGCATGCGGATGTCACATGCGGTTCTCTGTCAATAGTTCATTGTCTCTTTGTCAATACATTTATTGTGCTTGTGGAGACTAGTTGGCGCTATTTCAGTAATTAGGGGAGTTTCAACAGTAAGTTCTTGTTTGTTCGGAACCTGTTTATTAAAAGATGAAACAAGATGCAGTTTTAATGCAAAGAAAGTTGAAGTAGCATTTTCCCTGCAGCTTTCTGCTCTCTGCTGGTTGTGTACATTTTGTGGAGGCTTGTCAGACGGCGCGGAGGACTGCCCTGTCAGCGTCTGATCTCTCATTCATTCTGCCTTTGCAACAGTGTGATACAACGATGGCAGAATGTGATATATGGTGTGAACTGGTTTGATTGGAGCGATGGAGGAGTCAGGAGACAACGAGGCAGGTTCAAGTTCAGACCTTTTTATTGCTTGTGCTTTCTCACACACAGAATCGACGTGACCGTTGATCACAATTACACTTCCCACAAAGGTGTATGTACAGTATATATTTATAAATGTATAGAGCACGATCGAGATGCACTCTCCCGTCTGTCGTGCTTTCTGGAAATTCTCTCTCCCTCTCTCGACACTTGGCGTTCCTTAAATGTCTCTCTCCGTATCACTATAATAAGACACAGGTGTTAGAGGTAATTACAAACCAGGTGACAAGCCTTACCGCTCTCTCTCTCATCCGCAGTACCGACACACGACCACGCCCCCCATGCCACATATGGTAATACTATATGCGTTCAAAACCAATGAGTTTATGAATAGCATAATTAATGATAATAACATGATGACATATATTGCCAGCCTGTAAAATAAAACAGCATAAGGTAGTATTTTTATATCACTAAAATAACTGGAAGTGGCTGATACAGGAAGTGGTCCACATTCAAGGTTGATAATGGAGGAGCCGTAGTTTCACTGAAAACTAAGGTGAATCACCATAAAAACAACAATTTAAACACCTTTACAGCTCAACAATAATACACTGAAGTCTATTAACATAAGAATTAATGTAGGTGCTGAATTAATTAATGCTGTAGATTGAGCTTAACTTGTATTGAAAAGTGAATATTTCTTTAACCTTAAAACCCTCATCTGTTTAGGAGAATATTTCCATCAACCAGTTTATTTCTAAAGCATGTTTAAAAAGGCACATGTTGACCAAAGTGCTTTACACAAGATAAATACAAATAACACCACATACAGATACAAACATGAATATAATATAATTACAGTATATTTAGGTACACTGATGCAATTGAGAAATTCAATCCCCTCTCGATTTGAAATGAGATTTAGGGACCTTAAAGGCCTAGATGTCTGATCATGATTAAGAAGATCAAAATTTAGACCCTTAAAACCAGTTAAAAGTACCTTAAATTTAACTCTATATTCAATTGGAAGCCATTGAAGAGAGGCTATCACAGGAGAAATGTATTCAATTGAGCAAGTATCCCTGACTGCAGCTTGCAGAACAGGGCAGGGCAACATATGGGGCGGGGCTACATGTGCCGCTCTGCCCATGACTTAATCTTTTATAGGTGTACATGATAGGAAATGTGTTTTAAAATAGTTCATCCTGATAATTTTGAAGAAGATTCAAGTGTGATATTAATGCGGTCGTAGTCAGTGTTAAAAGTATTTATTTTTGATTTTAGTGCTATATCATGTAAGTGATGTGACTTTGTGTTGTAACTCATGTGTCATTTCAAATAAATTTAGTAGGACTGAGTCAGGACATGAAATGATGATCAACATTGTTGATGTGTCTGCTATCTGTAATTCAAAAAGTTGCAAGCCTTCATTATAGCGCATGTTAAGATAAATGAATTAAATTAACAATAAAATATGATGGGTTTTTTTTCATATTACCATAGAGTAAAAATGAAAAAAAAAAAAGTGTATTAGAATTGTTGTAATATAAAAAAATTTATATGTATGACACACACACACAAAATTGTTATTGCGTTGTTATTAGTTCTGATGCAAATGCACTCGACATATGGTTAATGAAAATCAACAGCACCATCTTCTGTAAATTACACTTCAATTCTCACAAAAGTTTTAAAGACGTAATGATTCTTAATATAAACGTGTTTACAAATATCGTAATATTGGGGGACAGAATACAAATACACATGTTGTTTGTTCATTCATTCATTCATAAGGCATATGCTTATATGCTATTGGCTATTCTCGAAAAAACTAGAGCAATTATGCATTTTACACTCCTGGTTTCTGCCATAACCACTCATCATCTTGAGTGATTATTTTGCATAATTAATCATAGATTCCTTCATTGACCAAGTTTGCTTTATGCAAGCCATCCTTATCTGCTTGATCTATTGCACTGCATTTTAGAAACTTAGTCATTTTAATTCATGCCCTCAACAATAGTAACCAAGAGGCTGATGAATTGATGAAAATTGTTATTCCATTCTTGAGACAGTTGCAGTGCATTCGCTCGTATTCTACGTTGATTCATATACATTTATTTGAAAGGTTGTAAACGATTATCTCTCCTCCTCGCTCCAAAAACGTGTGCGCCGTTATCTTGTCTGTCTAAAAATGACTTTCTAATTGACATGCACACAGAAACCAATGGCATGAAATGAATAGTCTGTTACAGCAGAAAATAAGGCATATTGCATGAGACATCTATAATGTACTGTTAATACTGTACTGACGGTGCAGGAGCACAAAAAAAACACATGCTTCTCAGTTGGCCTTTCTTTAAGAACATTTTCATGTCAGTTTATCCCGATTTTATTCCTCACTTTTAATGTAGGATAAAATCCATGGAATTTAGGATTGAATATCACATAAAAGTAAGCACTATAATCAAATTGTTTGGCTCAACTATAAAATGTATCTTAAACAATGATAACACCGGCAACAATCTCCTATGATGTATGTCTATGAAAGATGAATGTGCCATTGAGAGTAGGTTATGGGCGGAGCGACACATGTAACCCCACCCCATGTGTAGCCCTGCCTCATTCTGCGGGCTGCAGCCAGGTCGTTCTCAAATTGAGGTCAAGCTGACAATGGTTATAGCTTCATCTAGTGTCCATGCAGCAGGCAATTAGTTACCTACCTGACATTAGGACACTTGCTGGTAGATGCTGGAACTCCACTACCCGATGGCAAAAAGCATGCTTCTCCATAGACAGCCATTCAAAAGTAGCCGTTTTTATGACGAAATTAAAAAAAAATTCCAAGAAGCATATCAATTTATATTATTTCATTACATTGAAGCACATCGTCATCCGGTGATGGATTGTTTTTGAAGGGCTCTTAAAAGCATGACATTTATTGATATTTTTCCCTATCTATTCTCATTGATGAGTGATCCGTCATGTCACACCCGATCCCGGAACTGAGTGCCCATGAGCAAAGATGACACCATCCATTTTGCTCTCTGGGAACCCTGTGCTAGCTTAGTGTAATGGTGGCCAGCTGATAGATAGCTGTGCAATGCGTATAAAGCTCACTCTGTTGACCTCAAGAGGTGCACTAGTGACTGACGCTAGAGGCTTTAGCCTTTAGCCTCCTTGTTAGCGCACCCGCTTCCCATGCCTGAGATGCCAGTTAGAGTCCCGTATTGAGTGGGTTGAACAGGAGTGTCACAAGAGCACAGTCATAGAGATGAATGGGGATGCTAACCAGTGTTGTAGTAGTGTATGAAGAGGTGGGCATACTGTCAATTTATGAAGCCCCCCCAATTTAAAAAAAAACATGTAATGTAATCTGTGTGCGTGCAGCAATAAGTAAGTGTTATTTCTCATAATATGTTTGTGCATTTATAACTTTTATTACTGTTTACAACTGAGAATTTATCTTGAGCTGTATCCACTGCACATGTTGTAGCAAATATAGCTACTTTTATCTGATACTAGCTATATTTCCAAAATGTATTGTATTTCATTTAGATTTTAGTCGTATATTTGATATTTCTTTTATTTAGTATATTTATATAATAATGTTTTCTCTCATTTAGAACCACACACATGTTTACAACTAACTCTGGCAAGTTGTGAAGAATAAAAGGATTGTGAGTGGAATGTGCCTTTATACCTCCTCAACCATTATAATTATTTGTTCTAATCAGACATTTTGTTGTGGTTGCTACCGGACAGCAATTGGCACCTATGTGCCTTTTATTTAGTAGTTCAAACGCTATAAACTTTTTACAAGGTCCTTCGAGCCAGATCCTGCAACTTCTAGAGCAGTAATAATGTCTAAACAGAGAGAGGAGTCTTGTGATGCAACAGTCGTAGAGCACATCCACCACAATACCTTGAAGACTATGAGGTTGATTATATGCCTGAGCAAAGACCTACACACATACCACCAGACCACTCCAACAATGGAAAGCCATTAATTAGGGCCACAAGAGGTACATCGCTGCCTCATATCACACTTGTTGATGTTCCTGCTTATGAAAGGAACCCATACCCCTCTGCCTAAAGTACTTCAGATGTGCTTGAAAGGTCTGCAAGAGGAGAATAATCACCAATACCTTGACTTAGCAGAGTGGCTGGAATATGAAGTGAGTTTAATTCAGGAAAGAGTGCCTATGCAACCAGTGCATCTGGGGAGACCAGCCATCCTGCCAGGACTCCAGTTGAAACCCTGTATGTAGATCGACCTACAGGCAGCAGCAAGGTGTTACTAAAAAAAGAGAAGAGTCATCTTACGTAATGGTGACCTTTCACTAGACACTTATGCACCATAATACTTCATGAGAAAGCTCAACATCTCTGCCTTTATGGAAGTCCTGAAGACGCATATGCGATGGTAAAGTCAGCTGCAATTTCCCTATATGGTAATCCAGTGCTTACTGTATGATTGCGGTGGTGGTGGCACTGATGGTGAGACGTTAGTTGATTGGTGCTTTGTTGTCGACTCAAGGGTTGCCTCATCTTGTGCTGCTTCATCTGATCGTTTGTTCTGCCGATATCCACGTCACCCAGTGGGAGCTGAGTTCAGGTCAGCATCATCTGAGTACTTCAGACACTCAGACAAGTTGTTCGTTTTATCTGTCCCTACCTGACATTTTCTTTCCCTGATGTTTGCTTATGTGAGCCAGTCTACATATGCTTTTTCTGCCTCATTTTTGACATTCCTTCATGTTCTTCCCTACTCTTATTTTCCTTATCTAACCTTCCTCTTAATTGTTTCAATTGTCGTGTGCTGAAACTTCCTGTTTTTGGAAATATGCTTTCAACTACCCAGACTTGCAGTTGATCACAGCAGCCTTTGCCATAATTATTTATCATGTATTTGCTATTTGGAAATCCCAGATCTGGTTTGTCTATTATCCCTTTTTTTTTTACTATTGTTTGAACCCATTTTAGGCAATTCTTTAGCGGTCGCAGACCAGCCCTAATAACACGTTGGTTAAAATAATTGTATAAATTATTTAGAATTCCTTTTATTCCAGCCCCGGTCTTTCATTAATTAAAGATTTAAATTTCCCTAATTAAGAATCACAGTGGAATTGCTGCTTGAGTCTGTTTGCTGGTTCTTTATCCTTCTACTCCGTGGATTGTGCATTGATCCAACCCCACCCTCAGTCCTTAGGTTCACGCGTCTCACCCTCTTTTGTAGGGGAGGTTTGACTAGAGGGACACTAACCCCGACTGTGCACAGTTTTCTTCCTTAGGCGCTGAGGGCATTGCCAAATCAGCTGACAATCCTGCCTGACAACACCAAGATTGTTGTGGAAATTTTGTTCCATTACACTAAGCTACTGATTAAACATTTTGATGCACACCTACTTTATCCTGGCATAGAGTGTTTATTTGCAGAAATCAGAAGGTGCTACTGGATTCTGAGAGGGCACAAGCCATTAGTGGAATTCAACTATGCTGCTATGAGTGTCACAGATCTGTGGCAACCCAAAGATGGCAGACTAGTCTCCTTCCAGTTTAAGACTCTTCCAGCCTGCCTTCTATTCCATAGGCATTGATTGTTTCGGCCCATTTACTAACAAAATTGGGCAAAGAAATGAGAAACACTGCGGTATCATTTATAAGGGTTTGACCATAGCAGTTTACATTGACCTTCTGTCTCAAGCTGATTCCAACTCTTTCCTTGTATCTCTCAGATGATTAATTGCTTGAAGAGGGGTAACCCCACAAATTGCACTCTGACCAAGAAACCAATTTCAAAGGTGGAGACACTGAACGGCAAGAAGCTTTCAAAAATCTTCATCCACATTTACAGGAAGAACTTGCAAAGCAGCAGATTGAATTTCATTACAAGCCACCCAATGCCCCTCACTTTGGTGGATCATGGGAGAGAGAAATCCATTATGTTAAGACAGCATTGTATACCACCATTGGTGCCCAAACAGTCACAGGAGAGGTGCTCTGGACTCTGTTAGTTGACTTTATTCTGAACTCGAAGCCACTAGAATATGTATCATCAGACATAGCTGATCCAGATCCGATTACTCCTAACTCTCTCCTCATGGGGTGGCTGGTTACTGCCTTACCACAAGTAGTTTAGACTAAATCTGTGCTGCTTACCTGGAAAAGATGGAGGAACAAGTACTGGCTGATCAGTTCTGGAACTGCTTCCTGCATCACTACTTGCCTGGACTTCAGCCTTGACAAAAATGGCGAACAGAAAAGGAAAACCTGAAAGTTGGAACAATGGTAATGATTGCTGGTCCGCAATGTCCAAGATCTCTATGGCCTGTTGGAACTGTTAAATCTCTTATAGTTGGAGCCGGCAATAAAGTCAGAACAACCTAAATTCAAGTTAAAAAGATTGAACTTATTTCAGGCCTGTATTTCAACTTATTCAGCTTCCAGTACTTCCTGTTGACTAACTGTACTGTGCTGGCCCAGTGATGCAAATTTGCAATGCACATTTGGGGCGGCTGTATTAAGTTGAAGGCCAGCTGACAATAGTTATTGCACCATCTAGTGTTTATGCAGCAGTACAAGCTTTACTTTATAGGGGTTTTAAATCAGGCAATTAGTTACTAGGGGTGAAACGATACATCGATATGGATCGATGCATCAGTCAAATGACTAACGATATGATGTATCAATGCAACACATAAAAATCTATAAATGTTTTTAAGATGAACTTTTATTTTTACACTCTCATGTTAGCCACACCTGCATGCAATGTCCATGGACCGTTCTACACAATTCCGTCAAAGCATGAATTCTCTTTTAAACTGTACAAGCGCCAGACGATCGTGATGCAGCAACCTAGCAGTACTGTCATCAGTGGCAGCTAAAAAACAAACACGGACTCAAGTCATGTGTATGGAAGTATTTTGGATTTCGAAAAAAGATGGGCAGACAGACAAAACATAGCAAACATTGCCAGCTGAAATACTCGAGAAATACAACAAACCTGTCATTGCATCTGAAAGGAAACATGGAGTTAACAACAGTGTATTGGTTGAAGAGAGAGAGTCTCTCTTCTTGGAGTCCCACCTTGATCAACTTTATATTTTATATGTAAAGATCTTAGGCCAAAGAGTGTAGTTGAAAATCAAGGCTTTCGTGAGCTATTAGATAGCCAAAAATACAGCATTCCATCCAGTGCTTTAAGTGGCCCAAAAGAGGTGCCGGTACTCTATTATTATGTTTTTTTTTTGGGGGGTTTCTGACTCCCCTCCTCCCCTGAGGTAACAACAACTATATTGAAGGGGTTTTATATACAGCAGTCAACAGACGACCTTATACAAAATAATAAATCCTTTTATTAGTTTGTGGATTTGCTTGAGCTAGAAAGAGCTACTGAACATAAATAAAATGTGCAAAAGGATATTGAAAATTTTTGAACAAAATGTATATAAAATAAATTATAAAACATAATAACATAATAACCATAGAACAGTAGAACATAAACATGTCTTTAAGATGGTTCATTTTTTTACCCCTGAAAAATATACAAAAGCAGATTCAGCAAAATACAATCACAGTACACCAAATGAAAAATGAGAAATACTGTACCAATCATTTTACCTAGAAAAGGCTCCAGCACATTTTGGGCTCCACTTTCCCTGCACTTTGGGCTTCGCAGTTTGTGGATGCTGCACTTCTCCTCCCTAGTGCCAGCCATGTCTGCACATATGTTTGTGCATTAAACTGATCCAAGGGTGGTCCGTTGCATTTCAGGAAGATCAGATTTGAAAGCCTTTTGATGTCGAGAGAGTTTCTTTTATCTGTCAAAGTATCATTCATTGAGCTGAAAGCTCGCTCGCATTCACTTGTTGATACTGCAATGGTGTGGACAGCTTTAAGAAGAGGCTTCAAGGCTTCTGGTGTCTTGGAAGCTTTAAGGTCTTTATACTCCCTAAATCCTAGGACACTTTCCCTCTCCCCAACTCTGAATCTCTGACATAAACGTCTGACCGCTGCATCCCCATATTGAATATCTAGAGATGCAGGCCAGGAGTCAGACTGGAGGACCTTGATGTCTGAGAGGAGGTGACTATCTGTCTTTTCAGATGAGGTTCTACTGACATGTGAGGAAGTTGTTGGAGTCATCCTGCACTTAATATTTTCAGCCAGGCTACGGAAAAATTGCCCAGGGTTGATTTTTATAACCCTCTGATTTTCATGCAGGCATACATTTCTGAAGAATTTCTTCTTTTCAGCTTCAATGGCAGTTTGTGTGTAGGGACCAGGTGTGGATACCATTGACTCAAACACCCTGATTTGTCGTTCCAGCTGCCTGTCGGCTTGATCCAAAGTCATGTCCCGTCTCTGGAGCATTCTTGAGAGGTCACTGAGTTCTGTGAGAGCGTCATACATGATGCCAAGATTGACCACAAAAGAATCAGTAGTGAGAACATCATTGAGTCCTTTGTATTTTGATCTCTCTCTCTTGAGTCCCTGCTGGTATCAGCAGCAGCACTTGTAAAGTGTACCTGCAGAGCTTGGTAGTTCTCCCATACTGCTTTCACTGTTCTCTCACTTGAAGCAACCCAATGCACTGATAAAACAGGGCCTATCACAAGGAGACACTGTCCAACATTGTGAGCACTCTCGGTTAACTCCCTTTGGTTTTTTGGGGATGCATGGTAGAGGGAGTAAAGCTGATCTAAAAATATTTTAAAGTGGTTGATTCCTCCTACCTCCTTCAAAACATCACAAACTACCAGTTCCAGTCTGTGATTGGAACAATGCCAGACAAACAGGTAAGGGAATTTGGAACAAAGCTGCGCAGCAACTCCTGCTTTCCTCCCAAGCATCACTGAGGCTCCATCACAAGCAAATGCCAACAAATGTTTCTGTAGGTAGTGAGGGTCAAAGCCATTATTATGAAGACATCCTAACAGTGCTTCAGTGATGTCCTTTGCTGTGGTCCCCTGCAGCTCAATCAGTTCAAAAAATATTGTGTCTGGCCTTTCACTGGAAATAGCTGACCGCAGGCACACGACAATCACAGACTTTCCACTTATTGTAGTGGATTCATCAATGAGCACACACAATTTTCTTTCATTCATCACTATGTCATTGACTATCTTCTTTTTCATTTCAGCTGCAATGTGATCCAGGATATTTGCACATGAGTTATTAGAGTGCAAAACTCTGCCCATCTTGACACCATTTAAGACTTGCAACTGGACATATATTGGCATATCTGTAAAGGGACGCCCATGCTTACCAATCTTATAAGCTGTTCTAAACACATTGCAAGTTGAAGCATAGTCAGCCTTTCTCATATCTTCAATGTGTTTTTGCATTGTATTTTGTGTTGCCTTCTCTTTTATTTCAACTGCTTTCTTGTGATAAATTGAGTCTCTGTGCTCTTTTATTTTCTTTCGTAGTGAGTTTTGTTGTGCAGCCTTGTCCCTTCCAAAAGACGAGATTAAGCACCCACTCCACTCCTGCGACACTCTCTGCCCTTGCTGCATGTCCACGCGAGCACAAACTTGACTACACACACTACAACCCAACTTTTGATTTCTGCTCATCAGCCACTTGTAATTTGTGGAGAAATACCGGACTTGTGCTTGAGACCAACATTCTGGCCACTCATGCTCGCTAACGCGGCTGTTGTCATCGGTAGAAGTGGTGTCACTCTCGTCCTCGTCGCCACATGTGAGAACCTCATCGACAGCGGCACAAGTGCTGCTTTCATTAACTTGCGTCTGACCTGCAGCGATATCATTCTGGCTTGGTGGGGTGTCAGCCAGCGAGTCCTCTGATTCTGACCTAGTTCTTTTATTACTCAGAGTCTGAACCCAGGTGAGCATATTAAATGTTCAATGTATTTGTATTTTATTTGCATTTATGGTTGCGCGTTTCACACACCCACCGTTGTGTTGACACTGACAGCGCCGCGGCAAAAGCGACGCATGCGCTTTTCACTTGTAAAACTCAAGGGTGTATGGGTAATGTAGTCTCTGCTCTCGGTGGGACGAATTAGTTAGCGTGCATTGTGAAGGGCGCTCTGAAAAGCGGCAGCGCAACCAAATGATTAAAACAGATGTGCAAATGAGCGTACCGGTACGCTAAAAGCACGTTCTGGGCGCACGGAGAGGTGGCGGTATGCTCAAGAGCTATATTTGGAAGTGGCGGTACTGAGTACCGGCGAGTACCGGCCCACTTAAAGCACTGATTTCATCAAGACAGCAACTCAGTGAAAGTTGCATTCCGAAGCTGTACAGGCAAGTTAAAGATTATATACAACGTACGCTAATGGATGCGGGACGAGTCCCAATCACAACAGATGGATGGACATCATGTAAAACCAAAGCTTATGTAACCATGATCTGCCATTATATTGACACCGACTGGCAAATGAAGAATTAGGTTCTGCAGAAACGTGTTTTGAACGACTCACACACAGGAGTAAATCTAGGGACAGTCTTGAGAGTAAACTTGCACTGGTCACCGATAACGCCAGCAACATGGCAATAGCTAGACAAGAGGCAAATGTCACCTCACATTAAATGCTTTGCACATACCTTACACTTGGCTGCACAAAAAGTCCTAAAATGTGCTGAAGCAATCTGTCTTTTGGGAAGAGTGAGACGAATCGTGTCATTTTTTCACCGCAGCACGGTTGGTACCGCTGTTTTAAATGAGAAGCAGAGGTTGCATGGAACTCCAGAACACAAGTTTAAACAAGACGTGATCATTCACAGGAACAGCCCCTTTGATATTCTTGAGTGATTTTAGGAGCAATCAAAATGTGTGCTTCTGTGCTGGACAAAACACTCTACAGCTGAAGAAATAGTTAAGCTACTCGAACCAATGAAAACCACCACCACCATAATGTGCTAGTAAGAGCAGCCCACTGTATCTTTCATTGCACCTCTTCAAGCTAAATTGTTGGAGCATTTCAGTGTCACAGATGAAGACTCCAATTTGATTACAGAGATGAAGCAGACAATGGAGCTTGAACATCGATATCTGGACATGAGGTAAGTTCTATATAGAGCGTCTGCCTTGGAGCCGAGATTTTAATAGCTGCCTTTTGTAAGTGAGGAGAAGAGAGATGCAAATTTCCAGTGTCTCATCCATGAGGCTGCAGAGCTTATGGACCAGAAATTAAGAGAATCTATTTGCAGCAATGTTGAAGAAATGCATTCAAATGCCATTTGTAAATAATATATTTTTACTGCCTTTCCATTTGCTTTCCATTTGCGTGTGTGTGTGTGTGTGTGTGTGTGTGTGTGTGTGTGTGTGTGTGTGTGTGTGTGTGTGTGTGTGAGCGTGTATTTATCACTTTGTGGGGACCAAATGTCCCCATAAGGATAGTAAAACCCGAAATTTTTGACCTTGTGGGGACATTTTGTCGGTCCCCATGAGGAAAACAGCTTATAAATCATACTAAATTATGTTTTTTGAAAATGTAAAAATGCAGAAAGTTTTCTGTGAGGGTTAGGTTTAGGGGTAGGGTTAGGTTTAGGGGATAGAACATAAAGTTTGTACAGTATAAAAACCATTATGTCTATGGAAAGTCCCCATAAAACATGGAAACACAACATGTGTGTGTGTGTGTGTGTGTGTGTGTGTGTGTGTGTGTGTGTGTGTGTGTGTGTGTGTGTATTTATCAATTTGTGGGGGCCAAATGTCCCCATAAGGATAGTAAAACCCAAAATATTTGACCTTGTGGGGACATTTTGTCGGTCACTCCCAGGTTGGTGAATTTGCCACCACGGGTGCGGGCGGGAAGTCTGGGCTGGCTGGATCTGCGGGGAGCCCGGGCATTTCCAGTACCAAATGCCAATGGAGGAGAAGTCTCGGCTTCCTCAGCCCTTAGAGGATTCCCTGCTGGGGATATCCCTCTAGAGCAGATGTGAGACCAGAGCCATAGGCACGCCTTTGATCAAGTGACAGTGATTGATGGTCAACACCTCCAGTCAGACATAGCACTTGCATATCCTTATTTTGCAATTATCAAGGATCGGTTGTATCGAGTGACTCAATATGCTCAGACAAAGGAGGATACAACACAAATGTTAATACCACAGAGCCATCAGGAAATGTTATTATAATCTGATGGGGTCACTTGGGGCAGGAAAAGACACTAAACCATCTAATGGACCATTTATATTGGCCGGGCAGTCACGGGGATGTTCGCAGGTGGTGTGCAGCATAGCAGTAAATGTCCACCATCCACACTAAGAGTGCCATTGCACCCACTTCCATTGATTGGGGACCTCGTCGGGCCATTAGAGCATCACTTTGTGTTGTGTCTGGTGGACTATGCAATGCGATATCCTGAAGCAGTGCCTCTGCGCAACATCTCAGCTTGTAGTTATCTCGAAGAGCTTAGATATTCATCTGTCCACAGTTAAACAAGCTGTCAATTAATTTACGACTTAGTAAATAGAAGTGTCCCTAGAAGTGTCCGTCCAGCCAAGATAACTCAAAGGGCACACCAAAACTGCTCATTGAGGTAAAAAAGAACCCTAGAAACAAGATTTTAAGGAATCATTGGAACTGTAAACATCTCTGTTCATGAGTCATTATATGGAAAACATAAAACAGGCATGGTGTCCATGGCAGGGCACCACGAAGAAAGCTGCTGCTTTCCAACATAAAACAGGCATGGTGTCCATAGCAGGACACCATGAAGAAAGCCATTGCTTTCCAACAAAACATTGCTGCACTCCTGAAGTTTGCCAAAAACCACCTTGACACTAATGGGAAAATGTTTTGTGGACTGACAAAACAAATGTTTATTTGTTTGGAAACATGCAGCACTACAAATGGCATAAAAAGGGCACCACAAACCAACAAGAAAACATCATCCCAACGGTGAAGTAAGGTGTAGTGAGCATTATCAAGTCAAGTCATTTTTATTTGTAAAGCACTTTTCGCAATACACATAGTTTCAAAGCAGCTTTACAGAAAATCCTTCATTTAAAAAAAATTAACCATACTGTCTATAAAGTCTTAGTGATAATTGTGTATTTGGACTGAATATGATTGTAAATTGTGTATAAAAATAAATTATTAAATAATAATTGTATTGAGAACCCCTTTGAACAAGCTGAAGGCAACTGTAGCAAGGAACACAAAACTCCATATGATGTTGGTGTATGGAGAAAAATAACCTTGGGAGAAACTCACTGTGGGGGCCAGTTCACCTCTGGTTAACCAGCATGAACATAAGGCCAATATTAGTTATTTATATGCAGGGTAGGTCATGGTTTAATATTAGTAAACTAAGTTTTAAGGTCCAGCGTTTAAAAAACTGTAAAATGAATGAGTAATGTCTTTGAAATCAATCCTGAATTAACTGCAGAAGTTCACATAGATGCATTGTCCTTTGTTAGTTGGCTGATGAAGGCTTTTGTTGGCAATAAATGATAGTCTATGTATTCAATTTCAAGTGTGTAGTCCATCAATAGACAAAGGTAATGCAGGCAGAGATCAGTGAGGTGCATCGCAATTTAACCGGCATGTCATTTTGGTGAGGTACGGTGGCGTCCAAGTCCAAGGTTCAGGCAGTGGCATATGAAGTATTCAATGTCTTACAGCTGGAGTTGGCATCAGTTCATTCTCTGAAGTCTATTTTAAAAGACTGAAGTGATGTCTTGCTAGCACCGGCTGCATTTAGCCATCATCGCTCAGAGACCCATAGCAGCGGAGTCTGACACCAAGCAGGAACGGGGCTGAATCTGGCCAGCTCTGGATACTTCGGGATATTAATACCCCCGAGGTATGGAAACAAATAGAATAATATTAGCATAGTTGTCATTCAGTTTTATGAAGGGTTCTAGATCATGATATTAAGAATAATAACATTTTTATTTAAACCAACTGATCTCAGTTCAGGAGACTTTAAGCTGTCATTAAAGGGTTAAAATTTCAAGGTACTGAGTCATGTGACAAAACATCATGGTGCCGATCAAAGTGGAGTTTGTCTTTTGGATAAACATCATCAAAACTACAACTAGTAAGGAATCTCATTAATTTTTTAAACCTGTTTAAGTCAAAAGATTAGAGTCTCCAGTTTCATTAGATATCCCATTTTAAACATTTCATTGATTTATCACAAAACGGCAGGCTGTTAAACACAATTAAACAATTTTCCTTAAAATATTCTATATTCACTGTGCATTATCACTTTAAGAATCAATGGATGCATAAAAAAAATGCTGCTTTCAGAGGTTGTAATTGGAGTTAGGATGAAAATAAGGTGTATTGTTGAGATTTTTCTGGTTCCAGCAGACCTATCTAAAGCAGCCTAATTGTGATTTGATGGATAAATTAGGTTCATGCCTGGCTAAATAGATGAGACTTTAGTCTAGACTTAATCTTAGTGAGTGTGTTGAAAAGAAAACCAATTTGTGTGTATATCACGATTCCTGATAATATCTCCCTGGGGAAGCATGTATAAGGAGAAAAGCAGAGGCCCTAAAACTGATCCCTGTGGCACTCTATACATTTGTTTGATTTTACAATTTCTCCTTTACACATACAAATTACACATACAGTCTAATAAATAGGACCTAAACCATGCTAATGCAAGTCCACTAATGCCAACATAATTTTCCAGCCTATTCAAGAGAATGTTGTGATCTATAGTGTCGAAGGCAGCACTAACATCTAAAAGCACTAGAAGAGAAATGTAGCCGTGATCAGATGAATGTTTCATATAACCATTTCTCAATAGAAATTAAAATATTTGGGGACACTAACTTTTCTAGTATTTTCATCATAAATGGTAGATTTGAAATCAGTCTGCAACTAGCCAATTCTCCATGATCAAGCTGTGGCTTCTTAATAAGTGGTTTGATAATTGCCATTTTAAAGTTTCTTGGGACATGTCCCAAAGTATAGCAAGGATTTAATAACATTAAGAATAGGTTCTGAGATTACAGGGAATACCTCTGAGCTTAGCTGCTATTGGATCTAACAAACATTTTGTTGCTTTTTAATTTTTCGGTAAGCTCTTCATGACCTAAGATAGTGAAGGATTCCTCATTGCTCATGAGGAAAATTTTTAGACAGTTTTCTGAGGTGCTGTGACAGTTGACTGCATAGTTCCAATTTTATTTCTGATTATTTAAATGTTATCAGTAAAGAAATTCATGAAGTCATTAGTATTGTGCTGCAACAGAATATCTGGTTCAGCCAATGTTTTATTCCTAACCAATTTAGCCACAGTACTGAATAAACAGCTAGGATTAATGTGGTTATTTTCTATGAGTTCGCTAACATACGCTAACCTGGCAGCTTTTAGTGCCTGTCTGTAGCTACAGACACTATCCTTCCATACACTGTAAAATACCTCTAATTTTGTATTCTTCCACATTTTCAAAGCTGCTCTATTGAGGGCATGAGTGTGATCATTGTACCATGGTGTGGGGCTTTTTTCTTTAATTTTCTTTCATCGAAGGGGGGCGACACTATCAAGAGTGCTAGAGAAGACTGTATTTATATTTTCTGTTATTACATCAAGTTCTTTTAGACTTTTTGGCTTACTGAGTATGTGAGATTATTCTGGAAGATTATTAGTGAAGCTATCTTAAGTGGTCAAAAGAATAGTTCTACCTGAATTGTAGCATGGTGTAAATTTAGTGACATTAGATGATCACAGCAAGCAAGAGATGAGTTAATGATCTGAGATGTCATCACTCTGCTGTAGAATTTCTATAGTATCAACATCAACTCCATATGACAGAATTAAATATAGCATATGATTATGGTGATGCGTTGGTCCTGTCACATTTTGTCTGACGCCAAGTGAGTTGAGAATATCGAGAAATGCTAATCCCAATGTGACATTTTCATTATCTATGTGAATTTTGAAGTCACCAATAATTAAATCTGTAGTTTATCTGAATGTGTGATGTCTCAAGGCAGCTAGCAGATGTAGATTGTATGATTTGGGGATGCTTTATTGCTTTGTGATCTGGACCGTTTTCTATCATTATTAAATCCAAGGGTTCACTTACTTTTTCCACAGCACTGTGAAGGTTTAATGGGATGTGTTCAATAAAGACATTAAAGATTATAAGTGTCTGTGTGTTGTTAGCTTTAGCACATTGTGTTTGTCTATACTTGTGACTTTGATGAGGATGAGATCACATTTTATGATCAATTAATGCAGAAAACCAGCTAATTCCAAAGGGTTCACATACTTATTCTTGCCACTGTAAATGCTTTTTGCATTTGTGTGTGAATGCTCACCATAATATATGTACCCTTCTGATGACCCCAGAATTCCAATTCTCCCTTCTTCAAGCACTTTAAATCACAGGAATGAAGGAGTGAATGGTGAACGCCCGCGCTGTTTGTGAAACCATCTCAACAGTGGTGCATGGGGCGGCTGCTCGCTGTGCAATAAAATTTATGTTCAGGGCTGAGCCACTCTAAATCTCCTGCATACTCTGTTCCTCATGAATGGACACGCTGATAATGAATGACTATGGGAGCTGATCCAATGAGAAAGTGCAGAGTGCTTCACACACACACACACACACACAAATTCTCACATTCCCATATGTCCAGGAAAAGGCCTGGCAGAGCACTCCCCTATTGTGTACTGGCCTAGAAACATTCTGATGTGCTGACCAGAGCATGAAACATGGCCAGATTTCAGGAATTACATGGTTTTAGCTCAGAATGCTTCACATTTGAGGGACTGAGGCTGTCTGTGTTTGAGCCATGCATTTATCATGAGCCAAAATTTCTCTGGAGATGATCTGTCCAACAGCTGCCTTGCTAAAGACATTTCAGAACTGTGCCAGAGGCAACAAAAACAAGTTTTAGAAGTATTCTTGGGAGAGAGGAAGATGTCGCCAGCAGGTTTCAAAGATCACACTAGCTTCATCCATCATAAGTTTGGCCTGCAAGACCTAACTGTGAACAAATTGCTGTTCTGTACAATGATTTAGTGAAAAGGAAACTATCAAAGGCTGATGTGACTGAGGACATTTTTTGTCACAAAGAAAATCTAGCCTTTCTAATCTTTGACCTTTACAGACTTCAAGAAATTGTTTACCCAACAACAACAAAACAATCTGTCACTAATGATCAGGGGTGGAAAGAGTACTGAAAAATAATACTCAAGTAAAAGTACTGTTACATCTTAAAAAATGCAGTATGAGTAGAGTAAAAGTACCTGTCCTAAAAAACTACTCAAGTAAGAGTAAAAGAGTTCCTCATTTAAAGGTACTCATGAGTCGTGTGTGTTCAGTACCGAGATGCGAAAGCTATGCCCCTTTATAATAAAAACTTGATGCTGCAATTAAAAAATTTAGCACACAAACATTAATTTACATTCCCTATCATGGCTGTTTGCCAGAAAGAATTCAAAATATAGGTATTTTATAGGAGTTAAATACATCACTTATCTATGATACTGTAAACACTACATGAATCTGATTTTTTAAATAAAATAAATAAAAGGGCGACGTGATTACAGAAATTAAAAGATGAAAACATTATTTTCAATATCATAATATATGAAACAATTACATTAAAACCAGTTTATTTGCAGTGTCTAAATTTCCCTCAATGCCAACTGAGAGAGTTATTGTTGTGCATAAAATGTTCAAAACAATACAAGGAATGCAAAAAAAACCACTAAAAAAGCAGGGTCACTTGGCACAATAGAGGTGGTAGAGAAGTTGTTTGGTACAGGTGCCACATCGGGCACAATTCTCTCATTATTTAGTCACCCTTATGCCACCCTGGATGTGTATGACTTTCTTACTTCAGCAGAACACAAATTAAGATTTTTAGAAGAATTTTTAAAAACCATAAAACCACTATAAAATTAGATGATAAGACTTGTGTACTATATTCCAAGTCTTCTGAAGCTATGCAATCACTTTATGTAATGAACAGTCTGATATTTTGGATGGAATTCACTCTCAAATCAAAAAATTTATCAACTCTAGTTTCATTAGAGATTTCGATTATCTATATTATTATTATTATTATTGATCTGTATATGGACTTCTTATGTTAAGATGATGTTATTGATGATTAACTGATGCCAGAACATCTGTCTTACCTTTAAAGTGGTCATGACATGAGGTATCACATTTTCCTTGAGGTTTTGACATATACTTCATATAGTCATTGTACTATAAAAACATACTGTAAGTTTCAGAACTCCAAACCTCCTCACTGCAAAAAGCGCATTTGTTGAAACCAAGCTGCCAAAAGTAAACATTTTCTACTTCCTCCACGTAGTGATGTCCCACTGTGGTAGACATTTGCATCTTACCAATCTTTTGACTCAAACAGGTAAATGTAAAAACTCAATGTAAAAACTTTAGTTTTAAAATATTAGGGTTCTTACCAGATGTAGTTCCCCATCTGTCACTCACTCGATGTTGTGTCTATTGTAGTGACACAAGGGGCTTCTTTCGGGAGCCTCGGATACCCCTGAATATGAAAAAAGCCAATGGTAAATTGGCGAACAGAATTTGCATGTCCTGCCCCCGGACATACTGGTATAAAAGGCGGGGATTGTGCATCTGTTCAGTCAGATTCTTTCTTCGGAGCCGAGTGGTTATGTGTTACTTTTCTTACCCAAAATTTGGGGTCTCTAGGACACATTCCATAGAACCTATATCATTCTACAGCTTCTCTTTTGCACATATCTATTTGTCCTAGGAACACAATTCGTTTGGCATTTGATTATACTCCTCCTGTTGATTTCAATGGACACCTTACATTAAAACTCTGCACATTACAGTAGCCGGCATCTTGGATTATGATGTTTATGAGGTTTCACAGCCTTCAAACTTAGTCCAATTTGCCCAAACAATGTCTCAAAAAGAATTTTGATTTTCGCCTTTGTTTAAAACTTATGCCATTGTGAAGTTAATAAGGTGGGCTTGAAAATGGATTTGAGGCTGTATCTCGGCAACACTTTGTCCTATCGAAACTAACTTGGTATGCTTCATCAGGACCAGAATCTGAGGATACATGCAAAGTTTGGAGACAGTTTTTCCCATATCGGCTATACTGCCTCTACGCCATGCTGACTTTTATTCAAAAGTTAAATATATTTTGAATGGATGTTTGAGTTTAAAATAAATTTGTAATGCATCATCAACATTATGTCCCATGGAGACTTTATACGTTTGGAGACAGCGCCACCTATAGTTCAAAAGATAACTCAAACTTGTGTGCTGACTTTAAAATCGGGATGTCTCATTGTCATGGTTGATTTGTGCCAACTGAGTGGAACAATGGGTAATGTCAGAGAATGCAGAGGCAGGACCCAAAAGCAGAGTTTAAAAATAAGGGATTTATTTATACAAAAACAAAGGCTAAATCCAACATAAACTCCCACAAGGGGGAAAAACAAACATTAACAGGAGAACGGGGCACAGGACCGACTGGACCGAGCTCTGACGAAACAGGGCTGACATAGGGGAACAAATAAGATGAACTGGCACTGGACAGCACACGAGGAGGCTAAAATATGGAGAGAACTCAGCAGGTTAACATAGACAGGGCAGGTGTGACTAATAAACTAATAATGGGCAAACAAGGAAGCAGGGTATGACGTGGTGAATGCATAGCAATGGCAAACAAAGTGATGCCAATCATTCTCAAACTAAACAAAACCTGATCGTACATGCAACAGGCAACAAAAACTAGACCGGACACCTGTGCGAGAGTTTGGCCGTACACACACCAAACACATTAAATCGAAGTGACCGAACCTCAGCACAACACGAAGACAGCTCGCAATCCGGGCGAGTGTGACACGAGGCACACCCGCGTTCGTGAGACAGACAAACTATTGACACGAGTGCATGCTGCCAAGATAACATAAGCGCGATGCACCCACATCAATAACAGACAGACATGGAGCATGTGTGTCTGGATCCCGACACAGACCGAAACCGAACCAGATAGGAAGTCAGGATCCAGACACCGTGCTCACAACATGAAACAAGACAGACTGAAGAGCGCACGGCAGGGAAGTCAACCGAAACCTTGCACTCACATAAAGACAGACAGCGAAACACAAGACAGACATAGGATGAAAATGAAATGGTCCTATCAGACAAAAACACAGACTGACAGAGTGACAGGACCATGACAGGTTAAAGCAATTGATTATGGCTCAAAAGGTTGTGAATTAAAGTCCAGTAAAGTACGGTTTTAAAAAGTGTGCTTCTGTTGAATTCTGAGTCTTCCTGTTGTGCCTACTACTATGTATGCTGTTCTTCATTGCATAATTCCTGCTTGAATTCAAATCCACTTGGCTGCAACAACATTTTCTCAGCAATCTTTTTGTACACTCAGACTAGAATGTCTGTTAGCATTGCTTAATTGTCAACTGAATGGTCCAGTGGTTAAAAGCATTGGATTGTTGCTCAACATAAAGTTAAATAATAAAAGACTTTTCTTTATTTTAGAGCTGACTCTTTACTTTTAGTAAACAAGCGTCCCAGCCAATCATTTTTATTGGCCCACAAATTGATTAAGATGAAATCTCTACACTGCTTGAAACATAAGAGGGCTCTAAAATACATTCCAGAAGCACTCAGCAGTCAACAATTACCCCTTTTTAAGCTTATTCTGACTATAATTTGGCAACACTATCCAGCACTTTATAGGTGCATATATTTGAAATGTCTTATCCAGTTAGATGTATTTCTGCAATAACTTTGCTACATACAAGTCCTTAGACATAAAAAAGAGATGAGCCACAGCAGCTGATCATTTCATCCCCCTTACTCCCTTAAATTTTCATTTGGATAATGTGTAAAATTTTACAATAATGTTTCCTTTGTTAAAGGTTTATAAGGGGGTGTATAAATGACTAATAATTTATTTAGAAATGCATCAATTATCATTGATATGCAGTTATAACAACATGAATACAAACGGACATCTTTCATGCAAGACTTGACAAATAGTGAACATTTTAACTTACATGTTATTAATGCTTAATGAAAACACTTATTCATACTTATTTTAATCACAAATATAAAATGGGCATAACATTCATTATTTAAGTCACAATGCAGCAAACATTTTGTTTTATTATGATATAAAAGGAGGGATTATGTAATTTTGCTGCAGTCTGCTTTGTGTTTAAATGAATTACTGTGATGTCTTGACTCAATGGTGTCATCACTTTCCTTATCACAATGATGTCAAAAGATTGTTTTTTTTAACTAGTCCTAGTTACCTAAAGTCAAATGCAAAAAAAAACCTTTTCAGGTCTTCACGTTCATTCAGAGCATATATCATGGCAACTCCTTAATAAATGCTTCATACATTTAAGTATAATATTTAAGATAAAAATGCTAAATATTTGCAGGTATTGCATGAAAGTCACCCTTTTTATTCATGTTACAAATCAACTAAATTGCATCTTTAAACAATTTATTAGACGTTAATGAACCCCTTTATAAACCCTAAAGTGAACATAAAGAGCTACTGGAAAGTAGTTGACGCTGACAACTGAAATCACCTTCAGCACGCTTTATAAAAAAAATTAAGGTGAGAGTTTAACATGAAGGGTTGAGTGAGTTTTAGTGGGGGAGGGTTTGCTGGATCACCCAGAAACTAGGGCACTTAGATAACAGCTGGCAAACCTGGGAAGCTGCGCTCAGAGCGCAAGGGAAAAAGCATGCTGAGGAGTGGAGAGAAAGTGTGAAAAAGCAAAAGAGCATTCAACAGACAGCCGCAGGACCCCAGGGGCCTGAAAGGGAAGAGAAGTAGTATGTGATCCAGATCCCTGACAGCTCCCTACAACTTTTCCTGTCTGCCTGCAGAAGGGGACTGGAACACATGTCAGAAAGGATTTACCAAAACGGAGATTAATTATTTGAACTTTAGAAGAGAAAGCTGTCATGTAGACCGTTTGGGATGGATTAGAGAAAAAATATGGAAAGGAAATATTGTGAATTGAATACATACAAGCATAGAATCTGAGTCCTTCAGAAAATGATTGTTGTTCGGAGGAGTGCCTCAAGGCTCTATATTGGGCCCTATTTTGTTGTTAAATTAAGCCTTAGTTTGCCGTCCAGCCCTCTTGAATATGAAGAGAAGCTGAACTATCCTGTCATCCATTATAAGTAGAGATATTTTTGAGTGAGTAAAAAAATGTACATAACACATAACAATAATACAGCAGATAGATAGATAGATAGACAGACAGACAGACAGACAGACAGACAGACAGAGAGACAGACAGACAGACAGACCGATCAAACCGCCTGCCTAATATTGTGTAGGTCCCCTCGTGCCGCCAAAATACAGCCAACCTGCATCTCAGGATAGGATTCTGATATGATATTTTTCTCACCACAATTGTACAGAGTGGTTATCTGAGTTACTGTAGACTTTATAAGTTTGAACCAGTCTGGCCATTCTCTGTTGATCTCTCTCATCAACAAGGTGTTTTCATCCACAGAACTGCCCCTCACTGGATGTTTTTTGTTTTTAGTACCATTCGGAGTAAATTATAGAGACTGTTGTGTGTGAAATTCACAGGAGATCAGCAGTTACAGAAATACTCAAACCAGTCATCTGGCACCAACAATCATACATGCGATTATCTAATCAGCCAATCGTGTGGCTGCAGTGCATGAAATCATTTATATATGGGTCAGGAGCTTCAGTTAATGTTCACATCAACCATCAGAATGGGGAAGAAATATGATCTCAGTGGTTTGGACTGTGGCATGATTGTTGGTGACAGAAGATCTGGTTTGAGTATTTCTGTAACTGCTGATCTCCTGGGATTAGTATTAGTATCTCAAATAAGAGAACACCTCAAAGAAATAATATCATATATATATATATACAGAATATTAGGGCTGTCAATTTAACGCGTTAATAACGTGCGATTAATTTGACAAAAATGAACGCATTAAAAAAATAACGCACTTTAATCGCAATGCTTAACTGAGAAATTCAAGCTTGTAGTACCACCTCTTTACTCCAGAGGGCAGTAAGTGAAATTTCAGCTGTGTGAGCAACACACCGTTTATACAGTGAAGAAAACAATTTCTTGCGTTCAAAACACTTGGAGCGCAAATACGATCTTAAGACTTAAACTACAGTATATTTAACTCGACACAGTGACCTAAACCCTTTTATTTTTATGACGCAACACACCCGAGACGCGACACAAGCATAACTGACGCAGGTCGTACGGTCTTTACCTCATACATATTTAATTACCAACGAGGTTAAGGAGGTGTCCTTTAAACTGTTACCCAGTCAATCTTTATTTAAGAAACATGCTCCCTGAAATAGATCCACTTTGCTCCTTCTGTAATGCTGTAGATGAAAAGTTTGTTTGTTTGTTTGTTTGTACGTACCTCTATTTTAACTAGTTTTTCTTTGCTTTATAAAGATGTTTTATTTGGTTTTCACAGTTTTGATAACTTAAGTTAATATTTTCTGATTAATCTGTTTATTTTTCTTGCCTAGTTTTTTATACATAAGTGTAAATTTATGTCTATAAAGCCCCATTTGCACTTTTTTGTAAAGACTTGAAATATTATTTAAATACTCTTTGTCCCTCCAACAACTCCAAAGCATTGAAAACCATTACACTATGTAATGAATATAATGTCTTTGCATTATTGTAAAATATATCTGTAGTATTGTGTACTATGTACCCCTGGCTTGTTTAAAAAAAATAAAAAATCTAACCCAGGTGTAAATTGACCGGTCAAACCCTCCAACTGATTGACAAATTCTCTTGTGAAATGGATTGCTGTGAACTGTATGTCAATGATTGACTTATGATCAATAATATGGTAGTAAACAATACATTGTATTCTAAAGCTGCTTTTTGTATTGTCTTATCAATGATGAACTCTTCTGCCACAAGAATGTAATGCATTTTAATAATCTGAATATTTTTTATTTTATTTATATATATATAATTTTTTTATATTTAAAGATAACTATGTATAATTATTTCATTATTATATATTGAATGATTGTTATATGAGGGGCTTTCTCAGCAAATATTTGTTTATGCGATTAAATGCGATTAATTAATCGGGACATCATGTAATTAATTTGATTAAAAGATTTTATATTAATATTAATATAAATAAACTTGAATTGAAATTGGAATGTTTCTCTTCCGGTCAAACATCATATTCAAACATTAGGCCTACTAAAAGTGTATAGAAAAAAGATCAATCTTACGCAAAGTATATGTTTTCCATATAATATTAAAAAAATTTAGCTGCAGTACATTATCAATATAAAAGCCAATTATTTCATTTTGCAAACAACATGTTGTCTTTATAATAGCACACTTCTCAATCAATATGTATGGTTTATTAGGACTGGCAATCTCAAATTAATTACACGACATGCTGATTAATATTGAATTGCATATATAAATATATATTTATAGAAATATAATATTTGCAGAAAAGGGCTCCCAAATAAAGATAATTGTAAATAAATAATCCATAATAATTTAAATAATAAAAATCGAATTATACATATATATATATATATATATATAATTCAGATTGAAATATATTGCATTTTTATGGCAGACAAGTAAAGTTTTGATAAGTCAATATAAAAAGTGGCTTTAGAGGTTAATATATTATTAGATTTTTTTAATTCACATATCATTGAACAAGCCTACAGTCGACTGCAATCTGTTTTGCAAGCGAGTTCATCAATCTGTCCTTTTCTTTAAGGACGTATTCCTGCCTTCCTTCTGTACTATTTATAATTGTCGGTATACGTACATATGCATAAGACTTCGATGGTTGGAAAATAAGTACTATTATTACGGAATTTACATACGGGTCAGGGGGCATGATTAATTGCTTTAATTATTTTATTATTATTTATTGCATCAACAGCACTAGGCTTTATACATGAAAATATATGTTCTCAGTTATGTATATAATATATAACAACAACACAATGTCCTATCAATAACTTCCAATAATAGGTGTAACAGGAGTGTTCTGGCTTTTTATGAGCACATGTTAACAACACCTGATGAGACAATCAGTGAGGGTTAAGAAAATTAAGCTAGCAGTGTAGTAGAGTGTTGTGTGCCACATTAGTACGTGAGAACAAGATATTTCATGGGACGAAGTAAAAGGGATTTTGTTTTCTGTGGCCTACCTGGACTAAACATTTATTTCTCCCAGTTAGAAGAACAGAAGGATCCCTAAAGCTTAACTTCCCTAAACCTTATGGGGAGTTTCCTGGCTTCAGTAAAGTGATTGCACCTCAAAACTACTTGGCAAGAACCCACTTACATCCACTCAAAACACACTCCCTATTTACCTGTTTACCAAAACATCCAAACATTTCATTTTTTTTCTCTGATTTGTTTTCTTCACCTCAGTTTGTGCCAAGTATATCTTTATGCTTTGTCTGTTTGTTTCATTTCCTTGTCCTTTCTGAGAGTAAGAGGTGTATATTTTGTAACTGTGAATCAAATTCAATACAGAGAAAACTGTCTGTGATTCTATTTGGTGCTTCTTTTTTTGTCCTTTATATAATCTTTTGTTTTTTTGCTGTAGTGGTTGACCTGTTTCTTGGTTAAACTTTAAGTGACAGGATGCTTTATGCTATCTGTCTGGCATCCGAACTAAATGTATAAATGCTTGCTGCCACTAGAAAACAGATTGCAGACATGAACAAAAACCTGACCACTGTGATTTCACGGGTATAGCAGCACCTCAGTGGTGGAGTCAGTGACATCATTCAGCTTTTTTGCTCCACACCATCGCAACAGGAGCAGACGCTTACTTGAGATGGGCCGTTCCACTATATTGAGTTTAATTTGTCAAAAAGTGCTTGATACAGCAAAACATCTTTTATTTATTTGCTTGGTAAAGCCCCTATCAAATGAACCACTGAACCTGAGTATTGCCTGACAGACAATCCTTCTTTTCACACAGTCGAACATTCATTTTTATGAGGCCACCTTCTTCATCATGGGACTTGTAGAAGCAAAAAAAAAAAAAAAAAAAAAGAAAAGCACAATACTAATAGGTGTTTTTTGCTTTGATTGTCATCAGTACTTGTCATGCCTACAGTAGTGAGCAAGTGTGCTGTCTAGTGCTATATTATCTTGGTAGACACATTCTATTTATCTGTATTGATGCAACAGAAGCTTTCTGCACGAATTTAACACGTTGTGTTGCTAAAACATCATTTAAAGCCCTGACAAAACAATGAAACTAACTTCTAGGAATAAAAAGTAGACCAATCTCACATAGGGAAATTCTAAAATGCTAAGCATTAAAAATGCTTAACATAAAAAAATACATAAACCTTTGCACTTTGCATTTAGATTCTGAGAAATCGAATTGCCTGTAGATAGGATTTATTATCAAAAAGGCGCTTACTAATTTCAGCCTTTCAGGACTACTGTCTTAGTACATTAAAAATAACTATTTACCAAAAAATGAAAATTCTATCATCATTCACTCATCCTCATGTCTTTCAGAATCCATATGACTTCCTTTCTTCTGCTAAACACAAAAGGAGATGTTTTAAAGGATGATTACTGACTTCTATCAAATAGCAGTTGATTGTGACTCCCTTTAAGGCTTAAAAAAGCACTTAAGTGTCATAAAGTGTCAGAAAATGTCAAGTGACTTGTGCAAAATATTTGTTATTATATCATTAAAAAGTAATTTGTTTCTGTAAAAAAGAAGTCAAAAGTATTGTAATGGATTACATTTTAAATTATTGTAATTGGGTTACAGTTTCAGACTCTCAGGTAAAGTAACTACCTGTAAGTATCACAAGAACACAGAAAGGACCCAAACGAGGAAAAAACGGTTAATCAGTTTATTGACAATCAATGAGAGGGAGACTGAGAAAACAGAAGACTGGATGAGACACGGCTCAGACAACAATGGGAGGAGAGAAGAGAGATTGGATCACCCCGATGTAGCGTAAAGGAGATGTGGTAACAGGCGTTGGGATTAGCGGGATCCGACTCGCTGGATGTGAAGACAGGAGGAGGGCTTACTGACAGGATGACAGGTGCTGCAAAACCCACCAGAGACACAGACAAAGGTACGACATTGCCACTGGAACCAACCGACCGAGAAAAAACATAGAGAAAAGAATAATAGACTGACAGGAGCGAGACTGCATGTGGTAAGCAAGACACACGTTAAAATAAAAATAAGTGGCGAGTGATGAGAAACTAGTGCCGCAGATAAGCTGATGAGTGGCGTGAGCTGCATTCCCATTGAAATGCCAAATCACGCTTCTCAGTGGCACCTGTGAAACACGAGGGAAAGAAAAAACCAAAATACAGAATGAGCCGGACACACCCGCCAATGCTGTGACAGTACCCCCCTTCAAAGACTCCACCTGGTATCCCCAGTGGACCTACTATGACATTGATGGAACTGATCAATGAGGGCACAATCCAGAATGTCCAGAGCTGGGACACAGCACCTCTCCTCAGGTCCATAACCCTCCCAGTCTACCATATACTGGAACCCTCTACCCCTCAGCCTCACATCAAGCAGTCTCTTAACAGAATAAGCCGGAGCACCCTCCATCAAGCATGGCCAAGTTTGGACTGGAGTGGTGGGATGCAAATTGGAACGAAAAACCGGCTTGATCTTCAAAACATGAAAAACGGGATGGACGTGCTTCAGATGGGATGGTAATTTGAGACAGACCGCTACCTGGCCCCAGCTTACGAGTGGGGATTCAGAGAGGGATGTACCTGGAGGACAACAGGCCACAGGTGTAAGCTGGGGGCTTAGACCGGTGACGGACTCTACGTTCATAATGTCTGTGTTGTCATGGATGGGGGGAGATAGGTAACAATGTGTGGCCAGGGTCTCAAAGGGACCAACAGTGGTTGGAGGAGCCCGGCTGGGGGCCAGATGGAAGTCTTATTAGTAGCACAACTGGGACAGGCGGCAACATATCGTCAGACATTTTGTGCTTTTGATGGCCACCAAAACCTCCTTCTAATGAGCACCTTAATGTGAGATGCCCCTGGATGACAGGCTACATTGGTGGAATGGCCCTACTGAAGGACGTGCATTCGGTCCAATTGCGGAAATAATAACAGACTCACCAGGCACCTCGTGGGAATGGCACATTGTGCAGCATGGAACAAACTTTGGACTCCACATCCCAGGACATCAGGGATACCACCCGGGAGGATGGTAAGATGGTGTCCATTGGGACCGTGGAGGTCTTGGCCCCACGGATGTGCTCCAGATACTTGTTATTGGTCCAAATGAACCCCTCTGGACACTTTTGTCCATTTTGTCCACTTAACTTCTACAGTTAGTTTCATAGAAAGGCTTTTCATTGGCAAAATAGTGGCAAGAACTTCCTGTTCAATACAAAACCAGAGAGAGGCTGTCTCAGGTGGAAGCGACCAATGAGCCAAATGTCTGAGACCAAATGCATAATAATAAAACAAAATCTTGAGTAGGCCTAACCCACCTTTGTCAGTCTGCCTATGCAGTTTACTGAAATGCAATCTGGGACGTTTACCATTCCAAATGAAGGACTTTGCCATGCTATCAAATTGCGTGAAATAAGAGAGGGGGACATCTATAGGGTGAGATTGTAGAAGGTAGTTGATTTGGGAATACAATTCATATTAATAACGTTAAACTTCCCAATCAAAGAAAAATGTAATGAAACCCACCTTCCAACATCGCTCGAAAATCTATTATTAAAGGGTCAAAATTAATTCTAAATCACACAAATTTGCTGGGAATAAAATACCTAAATACTTAATGCCCTGTTTGGGCCACTGGATGGCACCCGGCTGAAAAGATGTTACTTGGCAGTACGCTGTCAGAGCCAAAGCTTTTGATTTAGACCAATTAACTCTGTATACTGAGAACTTAGAAAAGGAATTAATAATTCTGTGGAGGCAAGCCGTAATTCTGTGGAGGCGTAAAGCAAAAGCTTATGCACCACACCTCCCACCCACCATCAGCCCTGGAAAATCATCCTCCTTCCTTATTGCAGCTGCTAATGGTTCCAGGGCAATAATGGGGAAAGAAGGCAACCCTGCCAGGTGCTCCTATCCAGAGTAAAATATTCTGAAATAATACCATTCTACAGGGGCGATTCTAGGGTCAGAACTTTAGGGGTGCTGAGCACCCAATGAGCCCCACTGCCACCACCCACCCTCTTTTCACACAAAAACAAAAAATATGTCTATTGAAAAATAACTTCAGTTCACACAGACAGCCCCCTGTAACAAACACAAAACCTTCTTCACTCAACTGGTTTTCCTGACCGTTAACTCCATGTGCATCCTTTTGTATCAACAGTCATCAGATTGGTTAGATTAGATTCAACTTTATTGTCATTGAACAAAGTAACAGGTACTTGGACAACAAAATGTAATTCATCTTCTGTAAATTATTTACAAAAAATGGTTCTTGAAAGGCTCTTTTTTAGTGTGCCAAACTGAGTATGAGCATATTGAGACAGCTTTAACTGTTTAGGACCAGTGTCCTTATCCCCTAAGTCTGAACAGCTCTCTTCTGTCTCTGCTGCTTTGGCTTGGTGGTCTCTATGTTTCACTCCCTCTGTCTCTTCATTTCTTTCACTAGTCAATTGCCTCTCATCCCTTATGGACTCTCCCTGTTGTTCCCTTTACAAAAGGCTTCACTAAGATGTTGCGCTGCTAAGCGCTACGGGGAACAGCTTTCGCTGTGAGCCGAGCTGAATAATGTGTGGAACACGTCAATGAACATTGACTGAAATGTATAGCCTCGGCTGATGTAATCATTAGATGCACCTGAGGCCAGGCTATAAATGGATACGTCACCAGGTGTCGTCAGAAACTCTTTTTTCAGAGCGATTCTGTTTCTGTGTGTTTCACACACCCTGTCAAAACTTTCTTTCCTCTGTTAGGAGTTAGAATCAGTTAGACAGTGTGCAGTGAACTTTGTTCTTTGTTCTCTTTTCTGTTTAGAAAATATTATATATAGTATATATTTCTAAAAAAGAGAGAATGACTGAAAGTCATAAACGGTGCGTGTTCCCTCTTCTCGCTCTATAGCTGAAGACGACACACATCAGTTTTTGCTGTTTGTTTGGGAGCACGCTGCTCTCGCGTTGCAGCAGGGTGGGTGCGAGCACTGCGATTTGCTTTAACAGGCAGAGTGCATCGTGCTCGCCTCGCTTGCTTCCGGGAGTCAGCAATCTCAAAAAGAAGATCGTTCGTGGGGCTCTTGCATGGTTTTGGCTGAGGAGAAAGAGACGGGTTGATCCCTTTCTCTCACTCTCTCCCCAAACCCAGCTGTTTCTTCACATGATCTCGACGCTTCTCGGATCATGAGGTGGATCGCTATTCTCTTCCCGCCTCCGAGCTTTCCGTCCACGATAAAAAATCTACGAAGGAATTGCTCGATGTTGTTACTCGTGCGGTTGCCAGATTGGTCTGGCCATGCGAAAAAGAGACCCCCAAACGCTCCAAATTAGGGGATAGATTTTATCTTCCAGTCTAAGAAAGGGAACACCTCATGGGTTCCTTCCCTTCTTTGATAAACCTCCATTAAGAGCTTTTTCGCTCATGAAGAACCCCTAAAAAAAAATAAATAAATAAATAAATAAATAAAAATATGTATATATATATTTTCTTCCCGTGTTCACATACCCTCGACGTCATTATATTCGACTGTCGTGGGTGCTGAGGCACGGCGGTATTCAGTGATGCCGCCGGTCGAAGAGACGCTTGCAGGCTATCTCTCGCCGGGCTCGGCATCGTCACTTAAGAAGCCCTCTCTCCCCTCAAAGCCTTTAGTGGGAAGGGCTTATCAAGCAGCAGGTCAGGCTGGTGCTGCTCTGCACACTATGCTGCTCTGCACACTATGCTGTTCCTCCCAGTTGGGTGTTTTCGCTGTTCCTGCATTTTATTCAGGACTCGAAACACTCGACAACCCCTCAACAGGAAGTGTTAAAATATAATACCCATCTCAGAGATCCTGGCAGCGTGGGAACTTCTGCCGGATATATTATTTTCTGTGGGTCTTATAAGGGCGTCAGGATTTAATTCACTCGCCGCTTTTCCGTGTTTCAACGGCATGTTCTCACTACCGTGAACCGGATTTCTTTTTATGTAAAAAAATATATAACTCAATCTCCTGGTTAAAGGGGCCATGGTATGTGCTCCCCTTCCAGAGAGAGAGTTAGGTTATTACACTAAATACTTCCCGTTTCCCATGGAGGGTGAGGGGTGGCGTCTGGCTTAGATCTTAAAGCTTGAACTACCCGTGGGTGCTCAAGTCCAAGATGATGCCTGTCAAGACGGTCGTGTCTCAAGCCCTACAACTCGTTTGGCTGGTCACCATCGATCTTATGACGCACTTCTATACTTCATTTAGAAGTTTTGCCACAACATGGAAAGTTCCTGAGGTTCACTTCCAGGGGCGAAGTCTTCCAGGGTCAGGTTCTTTCACTCAGCCTAGCCCTTTTACCCGCACATTCACAATGCATGATGTAGGCTGGCTCCTTGCGACTCTGGGGCATCTGCATTCTGAATTATGTAGACGACTGGCTGATCCTAGCGCAGTTCCAGGAACTGGCAGTTCAGCACAGGGACATCGTCTTAGCTCATCTGTTTCTCTGGGGTTGAGGCTCAACGCCAAGAAAAGCATCCTCTCTCCCACTCAGAACACTGTCTATCGGGGCATCGTATGGAGTTCAATCTCAATGCGGGCACAACTGTCTCCCGCTAGGATTGAGTCCATTTAGATCACCCTGAGCAAAGTCAGGCTAGGTCAAGGTTGCACTGTTATCAGTATCAGTGATTTCCAGGTCTCAGGGCGAATGCGTCCACAGTGACCTTCTGCTCATGAGACCGTTTTTGTTGTGGCCAAAAGCCAGGGGATTTCTTCCAAGGGCCAAAACCCCTAGGCTAAATAGGGTTACACGCCTCAGGCTTCGTTCCCTTTCTATGTGGTTCAGACCCCGGTTTTCTGCCTTGGGTCCCACTCTAGGTGCGTCTTGTTGTCGCAGGCTGCTAACCGACAGACGCCTCCCTGATGGGCGGGGTGGCGGCCTTAAGTGGTCGTCCAGCTTAAGGGGATAGGAGGGTCGTCAGCTCGGTTGTCACAGTCTCTGTCTCGGGTTGATGGCTGTATTTCTGGCCCTGAAATACCTCCTCCTGAGGCTGCCATGTCTTGGTGCGGGTGGACAATGTAGTGGTAGCCTCATCAAGGAGACCCACGTTCCTGTCAGCTGTATTTCTGACACGTTGGGTTCTCCTTAGGGCCCAGGGCAAGCTCCTGTCACTCAGGTCAGTTATATCCCTGGATGCCCGTATATGGGAGCAGATTTACGGTCCATACCAATGGGGGAGTTAAGAACTCCACCCTAAGGTAGTAGTTGCCCAGAGTTTGCCAGCAAGGGTTTTTGCCTCTTACTGATAGCACTGCGCTGGCCGATCAGGGCTTGGTTCTCGGAGCTAATCTCTTCCCTCGACGGCTCGCCTTTGGCGATGCCGAACAGGAAGGATCTTCTGTCTCAGGTACAGGGCAATATTTCATCCCTGCCCCAAATTGTGGAATCTTTCATGTTTGGCCCCTAAGGGTACCAACTGAGGGACACAGGACTCTCTCCTGAGGTTATCGAGACCTTTTAAATGCCGGGTTTTTCCACTTGGAACAAGTTTGGGTGAGATCTTAGGGCAGAAGAGGACCTCTTCGCCTCTATGAATAGCGCAATGTCTCCTCTACTTCTCCCTGAAATCACCCAGCCCCCTTGGGTCTGGACGTTAAAACACATACATGACCCAGAATGCGTCTGTATGCGTTTCTTTCCCCGGTTTCTCTGCTCCCGGAGTCTTGGCAATGTTCACCAGCAAGGGTCTTGCCTCCTATTAATGGCGCTGCGCTGGCTAAACAGGATATGGTTCTTGGAGTTAATATCTCTCCTCGACCGGCTCGCCTTGGGCGATTCGAACAGGTAGGACCTTCTTTCTCAGGCTCAGGGGGCATATTCATCCCCGGCCCGAATTGTGAAACCTTTCATGCTTGGCCCCTGTAGGGTACCAACTGAGGTTCACAGGGCTTTCTCCTGAAGTTATCGAGACCATTGCAAGCGCTAGGGCTCCCTCACTTTGAACTGATCTGGGTAGATTTTTCAGGGCAGAAGAGGACCTCTTCGCCTCTGTTGATAGCGCAATGTCTCCTCTACTTCTCCCCGAGTCACCCAGTCCCCCTCGGGAGTGCCGATCGTGGTGGTGCATACATGGCACAAATGCGCCTGCATGCGTTTCCTTCTAATAAGTTCAAATTACAGAACCAGCTAACTGCCAGTTTGCTTCAGTTCTGGATTTTCTGTGGAAAGAACTGTCAGCGGGCACTTGCCTCGCCACTGCCAGGTTCTATGTGGCTTCCACTTCGGTTTGCCATGCCTTGGTGGGTGGGGTGCCCTCTAAGAGGCATCCTTGCTAGGAGCTCTTCATAGGGTAAGACCCCCCTTTTTAAAACCTCTAGAGTCAGCGTTTGGTAGACTTCTGACTCTCAAGATGGTTTTTCATATGGCAATTACGTCTCTAAGGAGACTTGGGTACCTACAGGCTCTGTCTCATTTGCCGGCCTGTTTTTGAGTTGCCCCAGGTAGGACCAAGAGCATTCTTTGCACCCTCACCCTGACTACCTGCCCAAGGTGCCTTTCTCAACCCTTGCCGTTTCTTCTGCTCCCTGCCGTTTGTAATGCCGGAGCAGCTAAAGACTACTCAGACTTTGTCCAGTCTGTGCCCTTCAGAATTATGTCCACTGCATTTGCTAGTGGCGTAAAGTCAGGGCAGCAGTTCTTCACTTTGAAGCCGTGACCGGGTTGTCACTTTGGGTGAGGGACCTTACTGCCCAGGCCTACGAGGCACGCGTTCAAGCTTCGCCAGTAGGTTTTAGGGCGCACTCTTCCAGAGGGCTCTCCTCCTCTAAAGCCTTGGCTAGAGGTCTCCCTCTACAGCAAGTTTGTGGTGCGGCAGGTTGGTCCTCTCCGCGCACATTCATTAAACTTTTATAGTTTGGATGTTCTTGCCACTCTTGGCTCTTACGCCCTTGAGTTGACACCAAACAAGTTTGTGGTGCGGCAGGTTGGCACTCTCCGCACACACTAATCACATTTTATGGTTTAGATGCTTTGCTACTCCGGACTCTTATGTCCTTGAGTCGACATCTCAGCCCATGCCTGAACAAGTTTGTGATGCGGCAGGCTGGTCCTCTCCGCTCACATTCATCAGTTTTTATGACAAGTTTGTGTTGCGATAGGGTTCTCTTCGCACACATTCATCAAACTTTATGGGTTAGATGCTTTGCTACTCTGGGCTCTTATGCCCTTGAGTCGACATCTCAGCTCATGCCTGAACAAGTTTGTGATGCGGCAGGCTGGTCCTCTCCGCTCACATTCATCAGTTTTTATGACAAGTTTGTGTTGCGATAGGGTTCTCTTCGCACACATTCATCGAACTTTATGGGTTAGATGCTTTGCTACTCTGGGCTCTTATGCCCTTGAGTCGACATCTCGGCTCATGCCTGAACAAGTTTGTGATGCGGCAGGCTGGTCCTCTCCGCTAACATGCATCAGTTTTTATGACAAGTTTGTGTTGCGATAGGGTTCTCTTCGCACACATTCATCGAACTTTATGGGTTAGATGCTTTGCTACTCTGGGCTCTTATGCCCTTGAGTCGACATCTCAGCTCATGCCTGAACAAGTTTGTGATGCGGCAGGCTGGTCCTCTCTGCTCACATTCATCAGTTTTTATGACAAGTTTGTGTTGCGATAGGGTTCTCTTTGCACACATTCATCGAACTTTGTGGGTTAGATGCTTTGCTACTCTGGGCTCTTATGCCCTTGAGTCGACATCTCAGCTCATGCCTGAACAAGTTTGTGATGCGGCAGACTGGTCCTCTCCGCTCACATTCATCAGTTTTTATGACAAGTTTGTGTTGCGATAGGGTTCTCTTCGCACACATTCATCGAACTTTGTGGGTTAGATGCTTTGCTACTCTGGGCTCTTATGTCCTTGAGTCGACATCTCAAGCTCATGTCTGAGACCTCTCGCGTTTTTGTGAGTACACTGCACAACCGTAGGGGTCCGGACAGCCCCAAGTGCGGCGGTGTGGGTATTGCGTTCCCCGTAGCGCTTAGCAGCGCAACATCGTAGTGAAGCCTTTTGTAAAGGGAACGTCTCGGGTTACATGTGTAACCCTTGTTCCCTGAAAAAGGTGGAACGAGATGTTGCGCTGCTTTGCCGCACTGGGACGTCCCAGGACTGCTCTTCAAAAAGAAGTATCTGACGACACCTGGTGACGTATCCATTTATAGCCTGGCCTCAGGTGCATCTAATGATTACATCAGCCGAGGCTATAAATTTCGGTCAATGTTCATTGACGTGTTCCACACATTATTCAGCTCGGCTCACAGCGAAAGCTGTTCCCCATAGCGCTTAGCAGCGCAACATCTCGTTCCGCCTTTTTCAGGGAACAAGGGTTACACATGTAACCCGAGACGTTTTCCTCCTCCTTTATTATGAAAAAATGTAGTGTAAAATAATGTTACAAAAATTAAATGTAATATAGGCTACTTAATGCCAATAAGTTAGTATAGGAGTATGAGTAGTTACTGTTTTGCTTGCCACTATTCACTATATGTCAATTTATTGTTGTTGTTTCCTCACCTGGTTCTTCCTGCATGCTCTTCCTTTCCCTTTCTCCTTCTCCATCTCCCTGACTTGGCACTGACAATCATACACAAATATATTGTAGGCAGGAGAGATGAGGTCAGTTTGTCATGTCACAAAAATGTTATGGAGACCATTTACAGATTCCAAGGATATGATCAAAAGGCACACAGAGGCGTGTCATTTTAAATGTCTTTATTATTATTAAGTTGGCTTGTGAGAGCCAACTTACTGAAATCCTATTTAAACTTATTATTATTATTATTCTTCTTAGCGGTGAAATTTCTATACGCTACTCCTCCTAGAGCTTTAACTCCACATACTCCAAACTCGGCACAGACACTCAAAACTGGTCTGACTCGAGGTTGCTATATCTTTTCTAACTGATCGGACTTACGGTTTTCCTAAAAATGACGATCAAACTCGGAAAAACTCCCATTGACTTAACATTGCGGAATGTTCAGAAATTTAAATCTCAACTGACATTTTCACACACACAGACAAAAAGGGCCTGTCAGCCCTGTGTCTCTCCCTCTCTCTCCCTCAGAGGATTTCTTTTATCAAGCAGCCAAAAAGTAATGACCTAAAATCTTCATAGCCACACGCTTAAAACATGCTAAAAACATGCTAGCATCATGCTAACACATGTTAGCATTGACTCGCTGAGTGCTAAAAAGGCTAAAAATGTGCTAGCATCATGTTAAAATCGCCTAGCGAGCGCTAAAACATGCTAAAACGTCTAGCATCATGCTAACACATGCTAGCATCACCTAGCAGTCTAAACAATGCTAAAAACGTGATAGCATCAAGCTAACAAATGCTAGCATTGCCTAGCGAAGTGTTAAAACATGCTAAAACGCTAGCATCATGTTAACACATGCTAAAATCACCTAGCAAGTCTAAAAATGCTAAAACATGCTAGCATCATGCTAACACATGCTAGCATCGCCTAGCAGTGCTAAAACATGCTAAAACGTCTAGCATCATGCTAACACATGCTAGCATCGCCTAGCGAGTGCTAAAAATGCAAAAATGTCTAAGCATCATGTTAACACATGTTAGCATCGCCTAGCAAGTGTTAAGACATGCTAAAAGCGTCTTAGCATCATGCTAACACTTGCTAGCATCGCCTAGCCGAGTCGCTAAGACATGCTAAAAACATGCTAAGCATCATGCTAACACATGCTAACATCGCCTAGCCGAGTGCTAAAAAATGCTAAAAATGTGCTAAAATCATGCTAACACATGTTAGCATACGCCTAGCGAGTGCTAAGACATGCTAAAAGCGTGCTAGCGTCATGCTAACACATGCTATCATCGCCTAGCAAAGTGCTAAAAATGCTAATAACGTGCTAAGCATCATGCTAACACATGCTAACATCGCCTAGCTGAAGTGTTAAAACATGCTAAAAATGTGTTAGCATCATGCTAACACATGTTAACATCGCCTAGCGAAGTGCAAAAAATGCTAAAAACATGCTAGCATCATGCTAACACATGCTAGCATCGCCTAGCCAAGTGTTAAAACATGCTAAAAACGTGCTAGCATCATGCTAACACATGTTAGCATCGCCAAGCAAAGTGTTAAAAGATGCTAAAAGCGTGCTAGCATTACGCTAACACATGATAGCATCACCTAGTGAAGTACTAAAAAATGCTAAAAACGTGCTAGCATCTATCTGTCTGTCTATCTATCTATCTATCTATCTGAGGGTCAATATCTATCTATCTATCTATTTGAGGGTCAATATCTATCTATCTATCTATCTATCTATTTGAGGGTCAATATCTATCTATCTATCTATCTGAGGGTAAATATCTATCTATCTCTATCTATCTATCTGAGTGTCTATCTATCTATCTATCTATCTAGCAACTAATTTAAACTTTAAACTCATTTAAACTATAAACTACTTTAAACTATAAACTACTTTAAACTCATTTAAACTCATTTAAACTTCAAACTACTTTAAACTATAAACTACTTTAAACTAATTTAAACTTCAAACTACTTTAAACTTCTTCAGACTTTCTGGTCCAAACTTTCACAAGCCAACTTAAAGTTTGTTCTCAAACTTTTAATCTAGTTATTATTATTATTATTATTGGGCTTAGAAACTTTTTTAAATCACAAATTCCTTTCACAAGAGAAGCTGTATTCTCCATTGAGGGTTTGAAATAAATAAAATAAATAAAAGCAGGGGACCATTGCCTAGATAAGTAATTTGATACAACAGATAGATGGTTTGCATTATCTGTTACTTTAGCTTAACACTTTTCAGAAGAACAAAAAAAACAAAAAACAAGACAGAGGTCATTATGGACTGTCCCTAGTCTCTCACCTGAATCTGTCTTTTTTCTTTTAAAGAACTGTTGTATGTCCATTGCTCACTGGCAGGCCACACACACACACACACGTAGTGTTTCCATGTTTTATGGGGACTTTCCATAGACATAATGCTTTTTATACTGTACAAACTTTAGATTCTATCCCCTAAACCTAACCCAACCCCTAAACCTAACCCTCACAGAAAACATTCTGCATTTTTACATTTTCAAAAAACATAATTTAGTATGATTTATAAGCTGTTTTCCTCATGGGGACCGACAAAATGTCCCCACAAGGTCAAAAATTTCGGGTTTTACTATCCTTATGGGGACATTTGGTCCCCACAAAGTGATAAATACACGCTCACACACACACAGAGAGAGAAAGAGAGAGAGTAATGCTAGGAGTTCAGGAATTAAGCCTGGTTCAGGTTAAATCCTCTGTGTGTGAGGAATGAATAAATACAGCAAAAGAAAAACATTAAACTTTCTTTTATTGTCTAGTTTGATAGTCATCCACAATTGAAAAATAACAGATATAAATCTAGGAATGAATAACAATTCATTTAAAAAGCCACAGTGAGTGTTTTCACACATACTGGTGGTATACAGTTATATGTTTGTTTTCACTCTGGTCCAAACGCCAGTGCCCGGTTGCATAAAGCACCTTAAGTTTTTCCGTTAAGTGTGGGTTTCCATGACGACTGACCAGAAAAGACGCACGTGATGTCATGTTTACATGACTCCCGATTGTTAAAATGAGTATCAAATTAACGATAAACTTTAATAACAGAGACACACGTACGCGCTACACAGGTACGCAGTTTATCTGTTTCACGCTCTAGCAGTTAATAAACAGAACTGCATGCGTCTTGCGGAAGAACATTGTAACCGCCGCTACTTCTCTCCGTTTATGACTATGGACGAGTCACCCAGGTGCTGTGCTACTCTACAGCGGCGTCGACCCGCTGGACTAAAATAGTCCGAAAATAAACACTTATTATAGGTGTACCATGGTGATTCAGGATACTGACTCCAGTACTCACCGATATGGTTTCGGAATCGGAACAACTCTAGGTAAAAGGAAAGAAGTGTGAGACACAGCTTCGGAGCAACTTAGTTGATTCACAACACTGCATAACGGGTTCTCCCTCTGCGTGTGTTTCGCGCTGGATGACGTCGTGCTGAGCGGTGCAGGTACAGAGGAGAAGTAGAAGAAGAGAAGAGGATGATACCATTTGCTAAGCGGGGGTGTTTTCATTTTCATCCTTAACACATACATTTTAAACCACAAACTACGGAGTATGTTTTGGACATTATTTAACCTTGTCAAAGACGAACAAAAATTTTAGAATAACAACATTTCTTACTCCAAGTTTTAGGGGTGCTGAGCTCCTTCTTAGGGGTGCTGAAGCACCCCTAAAAAGGGGCTAGACTCGCCCTTGCCATTCTACCATATGAAATGCCTTTTTGGCATCAAGTGAGATGGCAGCGACCAGAGTCTGATCATTCGCCACTGATCACATTATATTGATGAAACGCCTAATGTTATCAGAAGAGCTATGACCCCAAATACACCCCACCTGATCTATATGTATAAGAGATGTCATAACTTTACTTAATTCGTTAGACAAAATGTTTTACAATAATTTAACATTTAGCTGGATCAGGGAAATTGGACAGTAACTCTTACACTCGCTTGGATTTTTGTCCTATTTAAGAATCAGACTGATCCGGGCTTGTGTCAAGGTTAGCGGGAGCTTTCCATTCTTTAATGATTCTATATAAACTTCTAGCAAGAGTGGAGCCAGTTCTGTGGCATAAGATCTAAAAAATTCAGGGGCAAAGCCGTCTGGCCCCGGGAAACTTGCCTGTAGGCAAGTCCTTAATTACCTCACCATGCTCCTCCAAGTTAATCTCAGAATCAAGATAATTTTTTTGCTTAGCTGACAGTTTAGGAAGTTCTAATGGTTCCACAAAGTTTCTAATAATTTAATATTCCCTTCCAATTCCATGAGTTCTTATAATTTTGATTTTTTTGGTGAAAGCCCCTAAGAACCACCTTAAAGGTGCAATATGTAACAATTGTCATGTACTATTCGCCTTTTATTTTGCCAATGTGTGAACGGCTTGTAACGCAACTTAAAAAATTGGACCTTCCCAGACTTTCTAGGTTGCCTATTAAAGCCTGTAAAAGGGGCATTGCTAAACATAAAGCTCTACTGGGGCACAGGCCCCCCATTACTCATATTACATTATTTTTCTTTCTTGAAAGCCTGTTGCGTACAAGAAGTGTGCAACACAATGCACTATACAAACTTCGCTTGCTTAACTCACTATTCCTACACTGCAACAAGTACTGGGAAAGGTAAACATGTAGAGATATTAATATTTATGAAAATATTTAAGTATCTTCAACATACTGTACATGAACATTCTCAACATGTTTTACAGCATAAAAGGCCATACACTGTATATGCAAATAACAAAACCAGAGAATACTTTCTTGCTCATTTGCATTCTTCTATATTAGACATTACACATCAGGAAAACCTCTGTCAAGTAAGTCTATGGAATTGCATTATATAACATCAGGCAAAAAGGCCTCAGACTAAACTGCTTTAGACAAAAAGGTCTCAGAATGAGTTGGTTGCTAGGAAAGCTTGCGAAACTAGCTGAGCTATCTCTAACTTTATAAATGCAGAAGTGTTGTTTCTATAAATTAATAACTAGCTAGCTAACATAATTGGTGTAAGTTTTAACTGACGTTTGAAACTCATTAAGTTTACTTGCAACAACAACCCAAAACAAGCCAAACCCTTTTAGTCGCAATGTAATTAGCACACAGCAGCCATAGTTACTGGCAACTGTTTATGTTGTGTCCTAAACTAGCGCTAGCAAATTAAATGATTAATTTAATATCCAAAAGATTGATTCATTGTTATCATACACAATCAAAGACAGTACTACAGAACACAAAAATGTGTTTATTTTCTCTGCAATTCCATAGACTCGACAGAGGTTTTCCTGAGACTTGATGCTTTTTCATCTGATGTCTGAAACCTGACTGATGGCTGAGGATGTAGTTTGTCAAGTCTTACCTCCCTCAAACTCATCTCTCCTTTCTGCTTTCCTGTCCCTGCTTCATCCAAAGAATTTTCTGGTGTCCAACTACAGGAGCCAATAATGTATGTCAAAATAAGATCATCGGTATTATTTAGAAACTTACTTTAGTTTCTTCATGTTTTAATAGCCAACCTCAATTGTATCTAAAATAAATAAGGGGTGATAAATAAATACTAATACAACAGGCTGGAAAAATAGACATTTATTCATTTTAAATGTGTTGAAACTTGACACTGTGTAACGCATCCTGGAAACTGCACCGCTTGAATGGTTTCATGCTGATGAGCCACTTAAAAGTTTTTCTTCTCTCTCATAAATGTAAACGAGTGTAAATGTCAACATCATACTGTATGTCAAAAGGATTGATACCTGTCACGCAAAACATGAGCTCATTGATGTCATTAAATGAGTCTGCTTTTTTATTCCAACCATTACTCCTGGTGGGAGGCTTCCGTAAATATTTAGTTTATACGTAGGGTTACGTTCTAATTAGTTTAATGGTGCAATGCTCAAATATTAAGTAGTGCGTAAGTTGTAACTTAGTGCCCATTTACACCCCAACTAGGCTAAATTGTAACATACGTATAGCTGGTGCAACCGGCCCCTGGACTTGTGTGTGTGGCGGTGCGCTCTGCAGTGGCTTTGGTTATAGCAAGCGCACAGGCACGCACCGCACAGACATGCATCAGATTTGTGTTTCGGTTAAACTATGTTGCTTTTACAAGCGTTGATTGGGTGGGTTACTGCGTTGCATTTAGATAGATCCATTTCTTTTTCCGGGATTATAAATCTAAATGTATGCACTGACAAATATAGTAAATTGTTAAAACTCAAACTTGAGATTTTACAGGGGCACAGCAGATTTATACTGGGGCACGTGCCCAAGTAAAAGGGGTCTAGTGACGCCTCTGGCCTGTATGCTGATTTTCGTGCAAAGGGAGTGGGTCGCTTTTGCCATGAAAATCAAAAGGATGTGATGTTTATGCGTGCTCACAAGAGCCTTGCCTCAGACAGTAGCTTCAACAGCAATAACAAACTGCAACACTAGGTAACATTATCTTAGAGATGGAATCCAGCAAACGTCCGGCTCTCAGCACAACACCGACTCTTACACAAACTCATAGTAAGCAAAAAAAAAAAACGGCTAAGTGGGAATGTGATTGTGGTCAAGCGAAAACTAGAGTGAACATCGGCATGGCATTTGATTACTGGAGGGACTTTCATTTGGTTTTGGGGAGAAAAACTGTCCCTGAATTTACATTCTTATTGGAAAGGTAAGCTTACATAATTGTATGCATTAATTAAAGCATGTGAAATATAGTGCCATAAGGACTGACCTGTGTAATTTTAGTTAAAATACAATAACACATTAAATGAATGCTAAACAATGTTCAAGATAATGCAAAAGGACCCATTCATTAGTGTAACGTAACTTGGTTATACAGAAAACATTCTATTATTTTAAAACAAAAACGCAAATGTCAGTTGTGATGGAAACACATCAATACTGAATTGTGTCAACATATTTATAATATACAGTCTATTTCATAAACAGCTATTTTCATCATCCACCAAATTTAGCTAACAGCTATTGATAAAGCTGGTTAGCTAGCTAATGCCGACATCATATAAATGCAGTCAATGTATCATGCAAAGAAAAGTGATTACTTCAAACTTCAGTCTTGCAGTGTCCTATGGACCTATATCCACTGGAGAGTCAAATATAATATATAGTCTCAAAGATTGTAGTAAAACAATCATATCTGTGTAATTTTAAATATGCATCTGTCAGCATGATGTCAGTGAATCATGTTCAGTCTCTTTGTATGTTAGGTCATTGTTTTGGTCAATGCTCGCTCACTCGCATCCCTAACACGACAGGTAGCTGGCTGCAGTTCACTTAACGGCCACAGGTGTCATTAAAAACAAGGGTTTCTGAATCTTACATACTGCACCTTTAAGTGCCTCCTAAGCCATGCCCACAGAGGATACTGAGGACCAGTTGGTCTCTATATAGACATTGATTTCAGCCTTTAGCATGTGTAGGAATTCAGTATTTTGCAAGAGGGATACATTAAAGTGCCAACTATATGATTTCCTTTTGTTCATATGTGGCAACACTTCTAAATATACCTGTAACGGTTACCCTGTCTTGTTTCACTGTTCCCTCTTGTTTACCATTTTCGTCACTTTTTGCATTCCTTAGTTTTCAATTTTGTCCCTTATGTAACTCCATAGTCTCTTTGTTAGCGTTCGTGTTTTCCGTCATTGCTTTCACCTGTCCCTCGTTAACTTGCCACTTGCCTCTGTTTCTTCCCTCGTTATCTTGTTTGGTGTTCTGTTTGTTCATTGGCCCCTTAGATCTATGTTCATGTATATATATCCTGGTTTTTGGTTTAGTCCCTGTCTTTCGTTGATTGTATGTTAACGTGAATGTTTGTTAATGTAGTTAGCCTGGTCTGTGTTCCCTGCCCTAGTTCTCTGTTCATGTTTATTTCCCCATTGAGGGTTTTCCTTTGTGTTTTGTTAAGTTTTCCCATCGTGGACTTTGCTTTGTGTTTATTTATTTAGTTATTTTCAATAAAACCGCAACTGGATCCTAATCACCTCCCCTGTTTCCACACCACATCATAACAATACCAGGGCGTGATCTGAGACTAAAATGTCTCCAATTGAGCAATCAACGAGAGATGAAATGAGGGACTTAAAATATATAAATAAGATATTTTTAAAAATCTATTCTAGAGTAAATCTTATGGAAAGAAAATTAAAAACCCTACAAGATGGGTTCAAAAGCCTCCAAATATCTGTACAACCAAGATATTTAAACATCCTGTGAAGCATCAATGTTAATCTAGGGGGCACACTTTTGCTTCACTATAATCAAGGACTGAGTCCATCAAAAGATTAAAGTCTCCTCCCAATATTATATCATGAGGGGTGCCAGCAGCTTGCAACATCCCTTCAAGATCTTTAAAAAAGCCCTGATCATCGACGTTAGGTGCATAAATATTATCCAAAATAAGACTTTGTCCCTTAATTTCAGCTAAAACAATAATGACTCTTCCTAATTTGTCTTTACTCTGTTTGAGACATTTGAATTGTAGATGTTTACTTATCAGTGTAATGACTCCCCTGCTCTTACTCGAGCACTATCAAAAATGCCCACCCCATATCTTTCCAAATGTTTCAGTTTCCTGCGGAGAAAGGATTGCCCACCCCATATCTTTCCAAATGTTTCAGTTTCCTGCGGAGAAAGGTGCATTTCTTGAAGAAATACTATATCATATTTCTTATGCTTAACCTTCCTTCTTTTTATGGGGTGCCCCAATCCATTCACTGTCCACGTGGAGAGAGACAATCCACTCATAATAACATTTGACAAATGTGGCCTGAGCCCACAATGAGCCAAAACTCAGCTCAGGTGGGGGTGAGATCTATAAGAGGTGCAACAAGCTGGCTACATTTGCAGATAAAACAATGGTAAACATTGGCAAACCCCAGAAACCGCTGCAAAAAATGTTTTGGGGTTGGCCAATCGGTAACGGCTCTGACCTTAACAGGACCCATGCCAGTTCCCATGCCAAAACACTGAACTCTAGGAACTGAAAAGACTGTGCATGAAACACAGACTTTTCTGCCCTAACAAACAGTCGGTTCTCCAACAGCTGCTGGAGCACCCTCCTGACATGCTGAACATGGTCCTGGACATTCTGGGAGAAGATCAGAATATCATCAAGATATACAAAGACAAATCTATCAATTGACGTCATTGACAAGCCCCTGGAAGACAGTGGGGCATTAAAAAATACGAAGGGCATGACCAAGTACTCAAAGTACCCCCTTTGGGTGTTAAAAGCTGTTTCCACTCATCCCCCTCCCTGACCCGGCAAGGTGATAAGCATTGCGTAGGTCCAACTTCATAAAGATGGTCACCCCCTGTAAGAGTTAGAAGGCTGGGGACATAAACGGCAGCAGATAACGTTCTTGACTGTGATGTTATCCAGGCCCTGATAATCTATGCAGGGTCGGAATGAACCATCTTTCTTCTCCACAAGAAACATCCCTGACTCTGCTGAAGAACAGGAAGGGCGGAGAGCAAATATAGCCGACCTCGTGGGGGAGAAGGGCCAGGTAGCAGCTCTATAGCACAGTTGTTTGGGCGATAAGGAGGTATGGTGGTGGCGTGGGACCAACTGAACACTGCCCTCAGGTCATGGTAGGGCACCGGCACCCCAGACAGATCCACCCACGCATCCTAAAACACAGAACAAGACTCGACAGGGAAGACAGCAGAGGCGAGACAGTTAGAATGACAAACAAGCAAGAACGTTGTTGTTGGACCAGTCTATGTGTGGGTTATGCATTAGCAGCCAGGGTTGCCCAAAGATGACTGGAGAAGATGGAGACTTGAAAATGAAGAATGAAATGTTTTCAGCATGATTTCCAGAGGTGAGAGTGAGAGGCTTGGTGGTATTGGTGGCAACGGATAATTGTGGAGTTCCACTTAGTGTGTGATTGCTCCTCCAGCCGAACCGTAGGTAGATGCCACTTGGAGACCAGGTCTGAGTCCATTAAATTATCTTCCACACCTGAATCCACCAAGGCAGAGACAGAGTGAGATAAGCAAGCCCACTGCAAACTGGCCGGTAGGAGGGGTCTATGTCCAGGGGTTTTCCTTAATGGTGTAACGCTCACCCAGTAATCCCTTACCAACTGGCGAACCGCTGCTTTTACCGGACAGAGACATGACTGCAGTTTAAATACAGGCCCTGTGTGAGACGACGCTGCTTCTTTGGTAGACTGCCGAGCTCTCCCAATCTGCTTGGGCTCTGGGTCAAGTGCTGGATCAGAGGATCCAACAAGTGAGACAGGTGGCACACACAGAGGTCTTGCTCGAGCTAGAGGATAGCGACGGCGGCGTGGGCGCAGGGAGAGTAGATTGTCCATCTGAATAGCCAGGTCGACTAGATCATTGAATCTCGTCGAAGATCCAGCATGCAGATCTCATCCTTTATGTGCTCTGACAACCCATGCAAGAACCTGTCCCACTGTTCTTGATCGTTCCATTCACAGGAAGCAGCAAGAGTGTGGAATTTATTTGACTACTGTAGACCTACCGGTTGCCTTGAGCCAGTCCAGACAGAGCTCTTGCTGCTTCTCTGCTATAAAAATGCCACCCGCTGGTCCAATGGCAGAATCCAGCGAAGTGTTGAAGGTATCTGCGCGTTTGTCTTTTTCACATGCGTGTGGCTGTAGCATCATAACTTTTTGAGTTAGTTAAGACTGAATCTGACTCCATTGATAATTTAATCTGACTCAAGTTATAGTAGACCTCGAATTTAGATTGAGATTCCAATTATTATTGATCATCAATTGAGATCATATCTACAGTATATTTGGATACTTGATTATTCTAGTTAATTCTATACTTTTACATTGCACTCGTTCATTTGGATTATTGTTAGTAGATTCTATGCATTGGCGGGTTATACATGATCATTCCACAAACTGGCCAGATTTGTATCATTATCCAGAGGTAATTGACAAATACTTTTCAGACAAGTTGCTCCCTGCACACCTTTATCTGAATAATAGTTTTGTTCAATCCCCCTAGATCTGCATACACTTCATTAAAAAACACTATTCTCAGCCAGAAGGAGTGACTGGTACTTTCTGGATAGGCTGACCAATGCTACCATATCTAGTTAGTACTTTGAATTAGTCTCCATAGTTTCATATGTACCCTTGGCCAAAAACTTTTTAACAGTAATCAGAGGTGGGGACCTGGGTAGCTCAGCAAGTATTGACGCTCACTACCACCCCTAGAGCCGCAAGTTCGAATCCAGGGTGTGCTGGATTCGAACTACTGAGCTACTGGGATTTCTGGCTACAGAAATTCCCATTAACAATTTGCTAAATTTCTTTAAATATCCTGACCACAACCAAATGGAATGACAACAAGAATTTGGGTATGAATAGGTTTGGAAGTCCTAGGGTCACAACTTATCTACACTTAGGAGGTCGGCACGTCTCCTTGGCACCCCGCCTTACAGTCCACTCTCGTTTGTAGGATTTAAAATTAACAAAGAAATTAATTTCTGTTACAAACCTTATTCCTTTGTGAAAACAGTAATCATGCATTCCAGAGAGTGCTTATAGTGATCTATCGGCCTACTGGCTGAGGTTTATGTGTATTAGGACTCTGTCAGTGGTCACAACCTGAATACCGTGGGGGTTAAAGGTGGTCTGATCAGTTTAAATATATCAGGTCTGTTAGTGGTCACATGGTCAAAGAAATGCTAAAATAGGATTGTAACTTATGCTTTGGAATTTTTGCCTCTTCCTCTCACTCTTTTCACTGGCTCTTCTCTCTGGGCTCTGCCCTTTGGGTGACCAAGTAAATGCCATCAGGCCTAGACTCTAGCTTTTATTGGCATCTTTCTCCCTACCCTCTCTCTCTACACTCAGGTAATATGCATACTGGTTTCATATCCATAGTTCATACTTACAATTTGTAACTATTATATAAAAATTTTAACCATCTGCTGTAACATTGTAACATGTCTAGCTTCTCTCACTGTGTAAACTATATACTTTGAAGTGCTCCATATTTCATTACACTAAGGTCATAGTACTGTTTATAGCAACACTTTACATTGTTACATATACCCACCTTACATTGCCTTGCGCTGAGTGATCAAAAACCTTGCGAAGTTTGTCTGAGAAGGACTTGAACATCGAGCAGCAGGGGTGTTGGTTGTCCCAGATGGCAGTTACCCATTTGCAAGCTTTTCCCATCAGGCGCGTAATAACATAGGCCACCTTGGCGGTTTCAGACGGTAATGAAGAAGGCTGGAGGGAGAAGATGAGTGAGCACCGGGACAAGGAAGAGCGGCAGGTTTTGGACTCACCGGCATAGGGGCAGGAGTGTTGAGTCAGGGACTTACCATCCCCACAGCTGGTTACCAGTCTTCAGAAGTCTGACCGGTTTTAAGAGGCTGGTGATGTTGCTGAACAAGAGAAGTTAATCTGGCCATCTGGGTTGTCAGTGGGGCATCCTGTTGGGTGAGGGCAGATCGAAATGTAGGTTCCTCTGCTGGGTCCATTGTGGCCAGATTGTTCTGTAACAAGAACACAGAAAGGACCCAAATGTGGAGAAAACTGTTATTAACAGTTTATTGACAATCAATGAGGGGGAGACTGAGAGAACAGAAGACTGGATGAGACCCAGCTCAGACCATAGTGGGAGTAGAGGAGAGAGATAGTCCGGAGTCTGGGCACCCCGATGTAGCGGACAGGACATGTGATGACAGGTGCTGGGTTTAGTGGGATCTGACTCGCTGGACATGTCGACTGGAGGAGGGCTGACTGACAGGATGACTGGTGCTGAAAAACCCACCGGAAACACAGACAAAGGTATGGTGTTTCCACTAGAACCAACCCACCGAGAGAAAACACAGAGAAATGAACAACAGACTGACAGGAGCAAGACTGCTTGTGGTAAGCATGCCACACAAAACAATCTGGCAATGAGAGGAACTCACGGGGGAGAATAAATAAGCAGGGAGTGATGAGAAACAGGTAAGCTGATGAGCGGCGCATTTGCGTTCCCATAGTAATGCCAAATTGTGTTTCTCAACAGCACCTTGACACACAAGACAAAACTAAAACACAGAATGAGCCGGACACTCCCACCGAAGCATAACATTTAAGTACATTACTGGTATTACGCATATTTCTAAAATAAAATGATTGACGCGTAATACATCAAATATATTAATAATATTCTAAATACATTCATAGTACATTCATATGATTGTTTGTTTGCATTTCTGTGGCAGCTGAAGGGTGTGTCAATGAACTAAAAGGAAATATAGACATTGTTTTCAATTTGTTGAGCAGAAAAACAAAAACATTTCTGTAAAAAGTGTTTTTGAAAGTAATTTAAAAGTAAAGTAATTAGTATCAGAATTACTTTTCAACAAAGTAATTAGTAAATGATGGTATCTGATTACAATTTAAGAAGTAATTTGTCATTTTTAGTGGATTAAATCTTTTAGTTAGCTTACCCAACACTGCTTGTGCATCACATTCCAAGTCTTCTGAAGACATGCAATCACTTTTTAATAGATAAATAGACCTACATTTGTTAAAGTTGTTTTTCAATTTCACATCAGATGAAATCATTGAACTTTTGTAAACATAGCACAGATCAAACATAGCTACAAGTCTATACACTTAACATGATGACGTCATGACACAGAAAGCAATGAGGTTTGATGTTATTGATGTTTCGACATGCTCTGTTTACACTGAAAAACATTATTTTGTTCACTTTTTGAGAACTTGTGATGTCATTAATTATATGTAACTTTATTAAGAAATAATATATAGTAAGAAATAATATATAGTATCAATGCACAATATCAATGCACTGTGCAGTAATTATGGGTGACCCTGGAAGTGGCAGTTCAATGATGTAAACAACAGTTTCATTTCCAGGGATGCTGGTATAAATCAGAAAGCACAGCATGCATAAGCAAACACACTGTTTGATTGGGAGGGGTTAGAGGCTAATAGAAAATCAATATCAAATACTTGCGCTTGCCTCACATCTGGTGAAATGTGAGAATCACAGGTTACAAAGAGGTTAAAGAAATTAAAGAATGTTCCGGTTCAATACAAGTTAAGCTCAATCGACAGCATTTGTTGCATTAAGTTGATTACCACAAAACATAATTTTTTCTAAAGTTTTTTCTAAAGTTGCTATTTGTAAGATTGACTACAAGAATTTTAAATGGGTACTGCAGTCCAAATTCAAAAAATTGGAGAGTTGTCTGTCCTGCCCCAGACTCAAAGCTCATGAGGGTTGCCAGAATGTTGACTTGCAAATTAGCTAACTCATCATACATTTTAAAGGATTTCTGGGCTTTAAGCTGTCTCCATCTTCCAAAAGCATCTCCAATATTTATCCTTGTTTTACCGTGCCTCTGGTCATGGTGGTTTTTAGATGGATGGCGAGGCTTTTTAGGTCGTGCACGCAAGTTGACACGTGAGACAAAAGTGTCATAGAAGCACCACAAAATGGTGTGGTTGCTTTAGCAATTGTGTTTTTCATCTCAAATATACTTTTATGACACTGTTGGTCAGGTTTAGGTTTAAGGTTTACACGTTTTTTTAGGTTTTAGGTTTTGGAACATACGCATCAGAATTTGGTTTGTTTAGTCAGATATCTTCTACAGAGATTAACAACCTCTGCGTTTGTAACATTGTAGAGAGCAGAATGGTCAACTAGCGTGTTACGAAAGTAAGTCACCATTTGCAGATACGATACAAATAAATCGGGAGAACTGTAAACTGACACCTACCTGTCACAAAATTGTCTGTTTCTTCTCTTATAAAACAGCAAGTTTATCGTAGTAAATTCCACACATCGTTCATTCCAAAAGGATTGTTTTGTGTAAATCATGTTGAAGTTTAGTGGACAGGTGGTCCACTAATTAATTAAATGATGAGCTGTTTCCTCACAAAAGCAGTTTATTCAGTGTAATGAAGCATCTCCTACACAGACATCCATAAAAAATGGTCTCTTGTCACCTGTCTGTACCGCCCATGGAATATCTATGGGACCGCCGCATTACGCTATTTTATACTATGCTTGTAGGCTATGTAGAAGGTTCTTGGTTGATGTGAATGCTGTTCCCTTTCAATTCAGTTCAATCGACATTGTGATAAACCTATGGGGAATTCCTTCTCTGACAACCTAATTGAAACCCTTGTACAATAACGCCAATCCTCTGATTGGCAATGGTAGTTGAGCCCTGCACCTTTAGGTGTACAGTTGGCCTAGTATATAAGTAGATGCTCACCATTTCTTCAGAATTTTCTTCCTTCAAGATTGCGGGCATCATCTTCGTTTTGGAAACCCTCTCTCTTCACTGTCGAGATACACCTTTAGTGGAGGGAACTTCTTTGCATGAAGTGAACAAAGACATATGACTCACCACTACACTTTGTGTTACGGTGACCAATTCTCCGCCTCGCCTTCGAAGACTCTCTTGGTGAAGGGGGTCTTCATGTCAGACACTCCTCTTTGAACAACGCGGTGCTTCAGCAAAACATCTATGTGGGTAAACGACTTCCAGATTTAATAAAAAGTATTGTCATTAGCACTCATTGTATGGCATCATTTAATTATCATTTAAAGCTCAACAGGTTTGAAATATTCTTGAAACCAGACTGATGTCACTGTGAAATCGGCAATAGTAGGTTGAAAGTTCTGCTGCTTACCAAAATTCAGAGCACTGCCCCTGAAGTGTTGTTGAGGTGGCACCAAAAAAGTTGTATTTTTAGTTGTAAATTGTGTAATATAGTTATCAATAAAAACATATTTTATTAACCTTACATTCTTTGTAAATCCCCCAAAAATTACCTTTTAGAGTGAAAATGCAACCTCCGAATTGCACTTGCCATTGCTTATGTAAATGTGATTAATTTCTGGTTTCCATGGGACTAGAACCTGTGTCTCAGGTCAACGAGATTGCTTCCTAGTTTCTAAGGGATTACAACCCATGTCTCGGTTTCCACTTGACTACAACCCGTGTCTCGGAGTGAACAAGATTGCTTCCACAAGACCACAATCTGGGTCTCGGAGTAAAGGCAATTCTGCTTTCTGGTTTCCATGGGACCACAACCCATGACTCTGAGTAAACGCAATAGCTTCCTAGTTTCCACAGGACCAGAACCTGTGTCTCTTAGTGAATGCGATTGCTTTCTGGGTTCTATGGGACCAGAATCTGTGTCTCGGAGTGAACACAGTTGCTTTCTGGTTTAAATGGGACCAGAATCCATATCCCGGAGAGAACGTGTTAGCTTCCTGGTTTCCATGGGACAAGAATCCATGTCTCGGAGTAAATGTGATTGCTTCCTGGTTTCCTCAGGACCAGGATCCATGTCTCAAAATGAACATGACTGCTTTCTGGTTTCCATGAGACCAGAACCTGTATCTCAAAGTGAATAAGATTGCTTCCTGGTTTCCATATGACCAGAATCCATGTCTCAGAATGAAGGTGACTGCTTTCTGGTTTCCATGGGACCAGAACCTCTGTCTCCGAGTGAACACAGTTGCTTCGTGGTTTAAATGGGACCAGAATCCATATCCCGGAGAGAACGTGATTGCTTCCTGGTTTCCATGGGACAAGAATCCATGTCTCGGAGTAAACGTGACTGCTTTCTGGTTTCCATCAGACCAGAACCAGTGTGTTGGAGTGAACACGATTGATTCCTGGTTTCAACTGGACCAGAAACCATGGATCAGAGATTGGTTGTGAATTGCTCGCTTTCAGTAGAGTCACAGGGAAAGATAAAAACTGTTACAATTATGCAAAAATGTCTGATGTGCAATGATGCTTCTCAGTAATTTGGCAGAATGGGATCAATTTCAGTGTACATGAACATTCCGAAGCAGAATGTCGATTTCACATGTGATCATGTTGCAAGCATATAAATCTGCTTTAGAATTAATAAAAATGTAAGAAATATAGAACAATAAAAAAACTATTAATTAACAAATGTACACTACAAACATTTAGACACAATTTCCATATGCAGTATTGTTATGAATGAGCAGTGAAGGCAGACGAGGAGATGCGGATCCAAGTGCAGTTCAGCTTTATTAAGGAAACAAACAAGGCAGGTACACGGAAAACACGGGAACAAAGGAAAAACCCTCAATGGGGAAATAAACATAAAACTAGGAAACACGGGCAGGGGAAACATTCCAGGCTAACAACATTCAACAATTGACAGCGACGAAACAAACAGACAGGGTTTAAATACATGGACATAGGGAGACAAGAACCAATGAACAAACAGAACTCAAACAAGATAACAAGGTGATAAACTAAAACCAAAGACAACTAACGAGGGCAGGTGAAAACAATGAACAGAGCACGCGAAGGCTGACAAGAAAACTACGGAACTACAAAAGTGACAAAAATGACAAACAAAGGGCAACGGTGAAACACGACAAGGTATGCCTAACAAGTATATGTTTCTCATGATCTTTTGATGTAAAGGCTTATGCTTAAATGCTTGAAATTTTTGTAGACAAACACCTATTAAATTATTTACAAAACTAAAATGTTATTTGCAGAATCACACAAAACACGAACAGTGCAATAGCCTATTCCTTCATTAATAACATAATAATAATCAAATAAGTCAGACAAATTGAAAAGCATATTGAATCGGCTTTAACAGAGTTTAATTATGCACAATACTTTTACATGTCGAATAAAATGAGCAATGGAATATCAATAACTCTGCACTGGGGATGTGATGACCTTGAACAGAGAATCAACTCAGAGTGACCCAATAAGATGTATTGCTCCAGTGTTATATTGGCACATTCCACTAACCCACAGCAATTAACCAATCAGGACACAGTATTCACTGCCACTCCTCCCCCTGCCACCTAAATATGTAACAGCAGCTCTTGCCTGTAACTGCCACATTCATCTTTTTGGTATTCATGACATATTTTATGACATAGTTTCAGCAGATTTTTTTAAATGGATATGAGAATAAAAGAAGGTTCGGTGTGGTGATGCATTCTGCAATTGCTTTGACTTGGCTGTTACGATCGTTGAAATGAGAACTCTTCTTGTAATAGGCAAATAAATCTTGGAGCAGAATCAAAGATATAAACTCAGAGCGTGGAGGTTAGGAATGGCGGAACATAAAGAATGTGGGTGTTCGCATTGCTGAGTAATGTTAATTGAATCGTACGGGAAATGACTGACAGCCATAGAGCAGATCACTTATGCAGAAATCTGAATATATTTTGGTGACAGAAATATTTAAAGGAATAGTTCACACAAAATGACAATTCTGTCGTTATTAACGCAACCTCATTTTGTTCGAAACCCATATGTCTTCCCATTTTCCATGGAAAACAAAAGGAAACCAGAGTTATCTTTGCCTTAGAGTGTCTTCCAAATGTATCGAGGGCCAAGCAATATGTGTGTGTGCTCACAGCATGAATCCATCCTGTCTATTTTGGAGGTGGTAATTAAACACTGTTGGCCGCTGGGCTGTCATTGTCCATTTCCTCATCGTCCTGTCTGCCATAAATATATCCAGGGGCCCATGGTCCCATTGGCATCTCATCAAATACAATGCCCTCCATATGCTCAAACATACTCTGTCCCTTAAACTTTCAACACACAGATGGATAAAAAATGTGTACACACACATTTTCAGATTTATAGAGGCTTCAGCTTTACATTCAGGTTGCTGCACACTCAATAAATGGCAGAGTTCTGCAAGGAGTAATAACCGGTAGGTTGATGTACAGGGAGGGAGAAACCTCTTTGCCCTCTCTCTCCATCAGTCTCGGAGAAGGGTCTTCACAATATTATCGCTAGCTCGCCTCCAGTCCCAGAAAGAGTGCTTTCAAACACACACAAGCCATTCTGTTTTACTGTGGTTTTAGACCAGACCTTGACACAAAATGATGGTGGAACTTTATTGTCCAATGTACTGTGCAATAAATATGGGATGTTCCTTCTAAACGAGTACTTGCACTTCCAGATCTTGTGGGACAACTCCTCGTTCAACTCCTGAGATTACATTTTATAAGGACAGAAATGCTGTTAACCCTTCTGTTATGTTTTTTTAAATACATCTGTGATGATCGGGTCAGAAATAACCCATATAGAATTCAGTCAATTTACAGCACACTCATATATAAATTATGAACATAAAAACTGGCATAGGCTTACCTACGTTTTCACACTGAACAAAGGCTTACATATTAGCAATTTAAAAGGAAAGAGCGCCGCCTAAATGTCGGTGGTGGTACTACTTGTGTACAGTAGATATACATAAAGGATTTACAGTATTTAAAATAAGAGAATACTTTGATTAGTTACAAATGTAATCTGTTTGAAAGAAGAAAAGAATCATTGTTTATATTTGTGTGTGTGTGTGTGTGTGTGTGTGTGTGTGTGTGTGTGTGTGTGTGTGTGTGTGTGTGTGTGTGTGTGTGTGTGTGTGTGAAATTTTCCATAAATATAAACATATTTTATAAAAACATATTTTGTTTTACAAATTTTGTCAATGATGAGGATAACCCAAAGAGTTTTTACCAAACTTAAAATTAAGTCTAGTTTTCCACTGTTTTTAATTCTTCAATGGGTCAAAAATGACCCGAACATAAGAGGAGGGTTATAGGAATAGTTCACTCAAAAATGAAAATTCTGTCATTATTTATTCACCATTATATTGTTCCAAACTCAGCCTGATCTCATGAAAATTACGTAACTGTGGTAACATTTCTGCGAGTTCATTTCATGTATCGCAGCAGTTGAAATGACCACTGTGTTGCACTAAAAGTGAGTAAAATGTTCTCCCAAACAGATCTATTGAGTTTTAAATCAATAAAACTGATGTCCCTACCCTAAACCTTAAACCTAACCGATAGTGTCAGAAAAAAGCAAATAGAGATAAAATAATACATTTATTTTATATAGCACCTTTCTTGAACCCAAGGTCACTTTACAATAGAGCAAATACATTAAATACAGCAAATGGACCAATAACACACACAAAAACAACTCCCTAACAAGCAGTCAAGAGATAACACTGAGTGAAGTGATGAGTTTTTAGATGTGATTTAAAGGAGGAGAAAGGGATTTTTGGAGAGCATTCCAAAGTCAAGGAGCAACAGTCATAATTGGCCTCCCATTGAAAACAACCTGAATTTCGGGACAAAAAGGAAATTTGCACCAGTAGACCATATTGTCCAAGTGGGAATATAAGAGTGAAGCAACTCAGTGATGAAATGAGGAGCAAGTGTTTGAAGAGCCTTGAATTTTATCAACAATATCTTGTATTGAATGCGATAGGTAATTGGTAGCCAATGGAGCTGTTGCAGAATGTGAGTGATGTGTGCAGACGTTTTACTGGCTGCAGAATTTTGGATGTATTGTACAGTAGGTGATTTAGTTTCTTGGTGGGTAAACCAAAGAAGAATGAATTACAATAATCCAATGTAGAGGAAATGAACACATGGACCAGTGTTTCTGCATCATTCATATTTAGTACTGGACTGAGACGGCAATATTGCATAAATAAAAGAATTACGTCTTTATAATGTTATTAATGAAAGATGAAAATGCACATTTTGTGGTACTTCTATTACTTTCTTATCATGCTTGAACAAGCTTGTTAATGTAGTTGCTTATGTAATCCAAACATTAAAATGTATTGCTTCCTTTACAAGTCATGCACTATAGTAAAAGTGTTTAGATGTTGAAGAAAAGTGTTATTGACCAATCAGCATCCAGGGCCATTAGCTACTAGTCATTTTATAGCCAAAACGTTGCACTTTATGATTTCCTTGTTGTAAAAGGATCTGATTGTCTGCTGTTTGTCACTCCTACTGCATCACTTAATATTATAAAAAATAAGCACACCATATGAACTGTATTTAGTACTAGATAGGAATATTTAATTTGTTTGCACAGCATGGCCAGTTTCACAATCTGAGATTTAAAGAATCTGTGGTCAATACAAACTGTTGACATTGCTCTACACTTTAACAGGGACATATATAGCCATCTAGTGGCAGGAAATAAAATAACAGTAGATAGATAGATAGATAGATAGATAGATAGATAGATAGATAGATAGATAGATAGATAGATAGACAGACAGACAGACAGACAGACAGACAGACAGACAGTTAGATAGATAGACAGACAGACAGACAGACAGTTAGATAGATAGATAGATAGATAGATAGATAGATAGATAGATAGATAGATAGATAGATAGATAGATAGATAGATAGATAGACAGACATAAAGATAGATAGATAGATAGATAGATAGATAGACAGACAGACAGACAGACAGACAGACAGATAGATAGACAGATAGATAGATAGACAGACAGACAGACAGACAGACAGACAGACAGTTAGATAGATAGACAGACAGACAGACAGACAGTTAGATAGATAGATAGATAGATAGATAGATAGATAGATAGATAGATAGATAGATAGATAGATAGATAGATAGATAGATAGATAGATAGACAGACAAACAGAAAGATAGATAGATAGATAGATAGATAGATAGATAGATAGACAGACAGACAGACAGACAGACAGACAGACAGACAGACAGACAGAAAGATAGATAGATAGATAGATAGATAGATAGATAGATAGATAGATAGATAGATAGACAGACAGACAAACAGATAGATAGATAGATAGACAGACAGACAAACAGAAAGATAGATAGATAGACAGACAAACAGAAAGATAGATAGATAGATAGATAGATAGATAGATAGATAGATAGATAGATAGATAGATAGATAGATAGATAGATAGACAGACAGTTAGATAGACAGACAGACAGATAGATAGACAGATAGATAGATAGATAGATAGACAGACAGACAGACAGACAGACAGACAGTTAGATAGATAGACAGACAGACAGACAGACAGACAGTTAGATAGATAGATAGATAGATAGATAGATAGATAGATAGATAGATAGATAGATAGATAGATAGATAGATAGATAGATAGACAGACATAAAGTTAGATAGATAGATAGATAGATAGATAGATAGATAGATAGATAGATAGATAGATAGATAGATAGATAGATAGATAGACAGACATAAAGTTAGATAGATAGATAGATAGATAGACAGACAGACAGACAGACAGACAGACAGACAGTTAGATAGATAGACAGACAGACAGACAGACAGTTAGATAGATAGATAGATAGATAGATAGATAGATAGATAGATAGATAGATAGATAGATAGATAGATAGATAGATAGATAGACAGACAAACAGATAGATAGATAGATAGATAGATAGATAGATAGATAGATAGATAGATAGATAGACAGACAGAAAGATAGATAGATAGATAGATAGATAGATAGATAGATAGATAGATAGACAGATAGACAGACAGATAGACAGACAGACAGACAGACAGACAGACAGACAGACAGATAGATAGATAGATAGACAGATAGACAGATAGACAGACAGATAGATAGATAGATAGATAGATAGATAGATAGATAGATAGATAGATAGATTTGAGAACTTTTCAAAGTGGATTTTTCCCTAGAAACATCCTGTGAAATTATACAATCATAACAGAGTGCAACATTTTAAGAAAGCATGTGTAATTTTTTATAATAATTGTTTTACATATGTACATTTTCAATGTATAGGGTACAACAGGGCTCAAAGCACACCTTTCTGGTCACAAAATGTGTCAAGATCAAATTTTTTTTATTGAATATTGTTGGAGCAACATCATTTGTGTGAATTTGTATGGGGTAGTGATATTGTGTAGATTTAGAGGTAGTGATTATTGGGTGAAATTTTTCAACTAATGCAAACATTTTTGAGACAGCAAGATACGTTTATGAGTTTAAAATTAAGATAATGCTTCCTAAAAATAACTACTTCACAAAAGGGTGCACGATTTCTGGTTAATTTCAAACACATCTGGTATTATATAACAAAGTCTTCAATAAACAAATTAATCTCCACTGTGTCAGTCAATGTGAGCCCACTTTGAACATTTCGCCCCACTAAAGAAAAATTTGTTTTATAGGAGCCATTAGCCCCTACAACAGGGGACTTTTATCCTTTCACTTACTGGACAGTTATTAAAAAACTTTTTCATCACCTTATAAAATAAGTAAGATAAATAAAGTTATAAATAAGTTTTTGTCTCAAATTAAATGTGACAATTTCCGGGATTGCCTAAGAATGTGGATGGAGTAGTGGTGGCGTAGTGGGCTAAAGCACATAACTCTTAATCAGAAGGTCGCTGGTTCGATCACCACAGCCACCACCATTGTGTCCTTGAGTAAGGCACTTAACTCCAGGTTGCTCTGGGGGATTGTCCCTGTAATAAGTGCACTGTAAGTCGCTTTGGATAAAAGCATCTGCTAAATGCATAAATGTAAATGTATGTATATGTAAATGTCCCTGTGTAACTGTAGTAAATTTTTTTATTTTTTTTACCTGGAAATAAACCACACACACAAATTTCATTATTTATGAAATCATCAGTTAGGGTTATGTTGTCAAACAAATGATCAACCTACAGTAAAACCTTATGGTCCTTGAATCAGATCAAGTTTTAGTTCTTACAATTTAGTATTTTGTTTTTTAAAGTTCATTACAGTCATTTTTATCACAACTTTTCTACTTTTACGCAGGACTGTTAGACTGAGAAGCTACTTGGCATTCACAGAAACATATAATACAGATAATTCACTGAATTCAATGATGGCTTTGTTAAATTAAAACAAGAAAGTGCATTTAAATTCATCTTTTATTTTGCATTGTCTTTTCAAATTGGCTGCAATGTTGGTACATTCAGAGATTTACAGCTTATGGACAAACAGCACCAACATATAAGATCTGTCATTCTTAGTCTAAATTTATGTTGACCATAAAACCAAATTGGCGATACAGATCAACAAATGAACCTTTTTAAAATAACATCTGCATGTGACACATCTGAACAAACTGACATTTTTAAGAGTTTCCAGTGAATGTTGTATCATGCAGATCTGGGCTTCAACAAAATATGCTATATATATATATATATATATATATATATATATATATATATATATATATATATATATATATACTGTATATACACTTTATGTATGAAAAAACATCCTTCTAATTAACAGGTTGGCTATTCCAGTAATTCAACACCATGTGATATTCTAACATTGTGTGCTTTCAGCTTTGTATGGAGTTGTATTGAGATTTGTCCTGGCAAAGATTTACTGTAAAAACCAGACCTATTCATTAGAAGGGGCGGTTCATATCCGTTAGGCCACATAGTGTAGGCCTATACTGTTGACAAAACATAACTGAAAGGAAACTGAGCTAGAAAAGTGTAAAACCGAACAGTTCATGAGGGCAGAGTGGGCCATAGAGGCAAATGCATTAATAATTCAAATTTCTGTGTAGAAGCACTCAGACAGCACTGACGTGCGGTCTGGGTAGGCAAACTAGGCACTGCCTACCCTGCCAAAATTCAAAAATAAAATATTTATTAAATAATAAACTTGTATTTGGATTTTTACTTTTTATTCTTGTGATTTATATATGCAATATGTGTGTTATTCCAATTGTTTAGACGTTATGATGACAAATGTAGCAGTTACGCATAATCAACTAAAAACAAATGGTAGAATAAGCAGTGCTTTTACGGTCCATTCATTGCAGGCGACACGCGGAAAACCCATGTTAGCATGCGCGCTCGATCCTGTATTCTTTAACATGTACGGCAAAAAGCACAAATCTGCTGTGCCTTTTGACGTAAATATGTTATGCCCGTAATCATCTCCGTTACGTATCAGACATGGACCAATTAAAATCGAGATATTCCTGGACATTTGCGTAGCTAACGTCATTACACCACAGCTAGTGTACATGCCTAATCCCCACAAAATTCAAAATGACAGCACCGGCCGTAATCACGGAATTAAGAAATTTTTCCAAGCTCGATTTTAATTCAAAATAGGACTTAATTGCAAGAGGGAGGTCTATGCCAGCCTTAGATGGACTAGTACAGCAAAAGGGCCCAAAAAGTATCCGATCATTTCAAACTGATTGGTATGTAAGAAAAGATTGGCTATGTGGCTGTGCTAACAATCAGCGGCTGTACTGCTATCCCTGCTTTTTTCAACCAGTCAGACTGTTTGGACTTCAGCGGGATATTGTGATTTGAACAACCTGCCCGCAGCTTTAACCAAGCATGAAAAGTCGTCAGCTCACATCCAGTGTCAAATTACACTGAAAACCTTTGGAAAATCTCGGATCGACCTTGCACTTGACGAGCAAAGGAAGCTGAATATAACCTACCACAATGAAAAGGTAAAGGAAAACCGTGAGGATTTGAAGGATCTGATAAATGCATAACGTTCACTGTTTACGCACTTGTGTGTGTGTATGTGTGTGTGTGTGTGTGAGAGAGAGAGAGAGAGAGAGAGAGAGAGTACACGATATACATCCTGATTTGTACATTTCTTGATATGCCGCGCTTGTGCGTAACGTTCACTGTTATTACGTATTATTAGCTTAAACAATAAATCAGGTAATCTGGCTTTCATAACTCAGTGCCTAGACTCTTTAAGACATCACCGCATGTCACTGTCAGACAGTGATCAGAAATGTGCTGAGGTCACAAAAATGGGGAATTACAGACATCCCATCTGTGCTCTGCCAGTGATTTCTGATGAGAGGAGCGCAGTAGGCAGAAAGGCCAGTGCTTTCAGTGCAAAAACTGGGAACTGAAATAAGTCAGTTTTTAAAGAATGCAGTCTTTTATTTTCCTCATAATGAAGCCAGTTCTTGTGTCAGTTGTTCTTTATCTTTCTGATGTTCGATGATATTTCGATTATTTTGTTCCAGTCGATCTTCCAGCCACTGTAGCAGTGGGCCGCTTATAGCCGACATCTGACTGCACAGGTTTGTAGTGAACACTGAGAACACACACAAAATGACCAAGACCTTTACAAATCAGATTTCAAAACTGTCAAAAAGTTTTTACATTTTGCCATTTGTGAAATAAACAGGGTTTTCCCACAACATATACAAGATAATCATTTTTATCATCATTATGGTGCTTGCAAGGCAGCGCTGCATTGGCATTCCTCCTCTTTTTTTTCTGCAAATGTATACATTTTCTACAGCTTGGATCACTTAACATATAAATCCATCTATATGTACACGTTTTACTTTAATACATTTCATATTAAAGTTTCTCCCATTGACGCGTTGATAGAATCTTCCGCCTTTCAAAATGTAACTGACTGTGATGACATCATCAATAATGTTGTTGTATCCCATCAGCCTCAAGTGTTGCATGTATGCAGGATCAGTGGAATTTCTTTTAGTGGCGCGGGACATTCAACGTTCACAGTTACGTGTATCAGCGAATGACACACGGTCCGAGGGTGACACAAGTTCCATGGCCACATATTCCCACAGTGAAGTTCCTCTCATGAAAATAATGACAACATGGACAGGTCCAATCTATAACTATTAGATTTAATAACTGTTGCATTGTTCCCGTCCCACTGAACTATTGTTCATTTTAAGTAAGTTTTAGTTTCTTAGCGTTTATGTTCGGTTTTAGTTTATTGAGGCCAAAGAGCGTGTGGAATGCTAATCTGAGATGCGGGCTGGAGCTGTTTTTGCAGGCACGAGGGGAACCTACACAATATTAGGCAGGTGGTTTTAATGTTGTGGCTGATCGGTGTATTTATATACAGTTGAAGTCAGAAGTTTACATACATTTAGGGGTAAAGTAATTAAAAAACATTTTTTAGAATTCATAGTAGCAAACTCTAGTTTTGGCAAGTCGTTTAGGACATCTACTATTTGGCTACGGTGTATTTAAACTTCTGACTTCAACTGCACGTATATGTGTATACATATATATATATATATATTTATATATACATATACACACAGTATAGATCATTTATAAATATAAATTTCATCCCCCAAGCAATGTCGCTAGGTCCAATCAGGCCAGTGACCCAAAATGAGTTTGATACCCCTGCTCTATAGACTGTTGTGTGTGAAAATCCCAGGACATCAGCAGTTACAGAAATATTCAAACCAGCCTGTCTGGCACCAACAATCATGCCACAGTCCAAATCACTCAGATCACATGTTTTTCCCATTCTGATGGTTGATGTGAACATTCACAAGATTAGCTGATTAGATATTCACATGAATAAGTAGGTGTACAAGTGTACCTAATAAAATGGCCAGTGAGTGGTAATATATAACATCTTCATTTTTATACAATTTAAGAGAAAAGCAATGCATATTTACAGGAACAATTCAAGAAATTCTTGAATTATGGTAGATTAGTCATAGTACCAACAAAAAAATAAGATTGATCGTGATTTTATCTATTGACAGCCTAAAAATAAAGTTTTCAGTAAAAAGTGTTTTAGAAAATATAAATAGTAATTTTAGACTATTGATCAGTCAGTAATCTGATTACAGTTTTAGAGAAGTAATTAGTAATTTGTAGTGAATACATTTGTTATGTTATTTAGCAACATTGATAGTAACAAAGTACAAATACTTTGTTCTTGTACTTAAGTACAGTTTTTGAATAAATATTTAGGTTGTCTTTCACTTTTGAACAACATTTTGAAGAGATACATTCTTCCAGACTCTTTAATTGCTTTTGCAACTGAACTACACAAAAAAGAACAGCTGTAACTGCTGTAAACTGCATGCAGCTCGATAATAGTGATAGCCTAAGTGATTCGCAATCGAATCATAAACTGGTCTGAATTATTTATCTGAATGTTTATTTCTAATTTGGATATGACATATTAATAGTATATTGGTCTTGAGGGACTAGATCTGCTATGCTACTGCTACTAAAGATTAAATACGGAGACATGCTACTGCTAGAACATACACATACATAATGAGTTAAGCATGTTGACATGCTAATGCACAATTAGAAAAACACAAGATATGTTGTATCAAGCATGTATTACATGCTGCTGCACAATTAGACATAAATACAATCTCCATTTAGCAGAACTAGACCGGTGAAACTGGGGAGGAGGAGGGTTTCTCTGGAAGTAAAACTCTCTCAGTGAGCTGCAGTGAAACTGGCTTACTTGCAAACTGAGCAAATTTAAATGTTAGACAAAGAGAGAGTACACAAGTTGATTGGTTACATGATGATGTCAAAGAACCTATCAGCTTACAGTGAGTCGATTGGCTTGCCATATCAAATGTGAGCAAACTGATTGGCTAACAGATAACAAGTTTCAGCTTAAACCATTCAGAGTTTCATACCTGAACTTGGTCATTATAACGATTAGATACTTTATACAACAATGCTCTGCTGAATTGCAATTTGTCTTCTTGTGTCTATTTAACCATCTACAGCTGCCTATACACTTTATTAAACAATGACTCTTTACAGTGCTGTGTTGTGTGTAAATTCTCATGCACAGCCGACAGAAAATGAGATGCGTGCTCAATGTCACAAAAATGGCAAAACAGACTCTGATATAAGCATTTCATTTAAACAGAAGCAAAACATAAAACCTAAACTTTCCTGAAACTTTAACACTATTATTTTGCTGCCTTGCAGGCACCTATATTTCATTCTGGAAATGCAGATGTAGATAAAATAACTACAATACCTGATCCATTATGTATCTTTGTAATAGGATCCAGATGAGTTAAACTACAAAATAAAATAGCTTGAGATCAAACAATAATTGGCAGACCCTTATTTTACAGATAACATGAAATCCTGAGCAGCCATGATGTTAAAGCAGGGAATGGACTGTCCTGTGAATTCTTCTGTATGTATCCTGTTCTTCCTGACAGAGGAATCTCGGCAGATCCACAGCAGACACCAGACAGACATTCCCAATGGCTTCATGTGGGACCACGTGGATTGGGATTTCAATCCACTCATACCTGATCATATGAGATGGAAAAAGGGCTGTAATCTGTAACTTTCAACCACTGTAAGTCTAACTCTGTCACAATGCAATGGAGGTTTTGCAAAGAGGTTGTTGTTGAAGGATGATGCAGTTAAAACTATATTGTATCCTCATAAATATGACTATTTCACATGCGAAGGGTGCCGTTGCTTTATGCCTTAGTAGTAAAACGTAAACAGGTAAAACAGATGGTAGAAACAAAATGGTCAAGAAAAACAAAATTATGTGTGATTTGACCTCTTTAAAAACTCCTTTAGATATTTCTCAAGAAAAAGGAAAAAAAGCAATGGTAAAATGCACATGTACAATCTATATTTTATTTTTGCTGTAAAACACGCGATACAAATGAGAAGCGTTTACTTACTCAGAGCCTTTTTGGGCTTGTACTGACTGGTACAAAACTCTACCAGTCTACAAGAGAAACCGACAAACACATCATGGAAAAAATAATCTACAAGCTAGAAGACAGAATGTTGTTTAATTGAGGTAAAGACACAAGAGAGGACACAATGCATGATATCAATTAACATTACAGTGAGTATTCTGTATGTCACTGTGGCAGCGGGGGCGTGGTCAAGCGCCCGTCCGGGAGAGAAAAACGGTAAGGGCGCTTACACCTGAGCTAAATTATGTCTAACACCTGTGTCTAATTGCAGTAAGCATGGGGAGAGCGGCATAAAAGAGCAGCAGCCACAGAGCCTCAGGAGAGAGTGCCTACACCCAAACCAGCATCTGTTAAGAAAGTCTGCTGTATATATTGCGTATAGTGTCTGCTGTATATATATTGAGTGTATATTAAAAAGGTCTTACCTTGAAGCCAAGAAGCAGTTCTACGTGTCATCCTTGTGAGAAATCGCTACAGTCACTAAATAAAAAGCAAAATGACAAATAGTTATATGTTTATCTTCTATAAAGCATGAGAAGATGAGTCCAACAAAACCTTGATCCAAATCGCCTGAGTCCCATTGTACTCTTGAGCTGAGGCATAATCCAGAAATCCATTTTCCAATTCAACCATTGACGTTGGTGAAAGGACAAGAAATTCTATTCAAATATTAAGATTCAAGACCAATCATGGTCAATGCAAGTTAATGCAGAGAGTTATTCACAATTTCATGGATTAATCCTTTAAGCTGAATTAAAAAAGAATTATCAAAATATAAATAAATACAGTCTTGACCAATGAAACAAAATAGGTATCGTTTCAAAGCTTAGAAGCTGTACTTTATATTGTATGTAGGTATTATGACCAAAACTGAACAAGTGCTTTGAAATTTGCAGATAAATCAGAAGTGTTCAGTTTTGATTATTTATTTACTTATTTTTATGTTTAAATATTTGTATTTCTCCCCTTTTCTCCACAATTTGGCAAGCCCAATTCCCAATGCACTCTAAGTCCTCATGGTGGCGTAGTGACTCGCCTCAATCTGGGTGGTGGAGGATGAATCTCAGTTGCCTCTGCGTTAAAATGCTATAACTTTTGATTGCTTTGTTGTATCAACATAAAATTACATACAGTTACAGTTGACATGATTGGGAACAAAACAAATCCAAAAAAAAAATTTCAGAGCTACCTTATTTACACCATGAGATTTATAATTTCAAATCAGAAAAATACGTTTTCTTTCTGTTTTTTATTTCTCAGCAGTTTCTTAGTCAGAGACTCTCAGAATTTATTATAATCAATTGATTAAAAAATTATGAAAGGTGGGCCTGGGTATCTCAGCGAATGTTGACACTAACTAGTCGTAAGTTCGAATCCAGGGTGTGCTGAGTGACTCCAGCCAGGTCACCTAAGCAACCAAATTGGTCCAGTTCCTAGGGAGAGATAGTCACATGGGGTAACCCAATTTAGCGCCCCTCTAAATGGGGCGTTAAATTGTGTGCGGATCACAGAGTGTAGCATTAGCCTCCACATGCTGGGAATCTCCCCAATGTCAAGCACAATGCACCACATGTTAAAATGTATGGATTGACGGTCTCAGAAGTGGAGGCAACAGTGACTTGTCCTCTGCCACACGGATTGAGGTGAGTAACCGCGCCACCACGAGGACCTAGTAAGTAGTGGGAGTTGGGCATTCCAAATTGGGAGAAAATGGGATTATAAAATGTTAAAAGAAAATTATACATTTGGAATAGTTTTCTTTAAAAATTATAGCAAACTATTTTTATTTATAAAATATATTTTAAATATTTTTTGTTGAGTTATGTGCCTTCAATTTTGGGCATGCCAGTAAAACAGGGAATCTTTAATAAGATCTTCAGAGCTTAAAGGGTTAAATAAACATTTCTGCAGATCAGTCAAAATTAGACTTGTGAAAAGACATTAAGCAGGGTAGGGTTATTCTGTCAAATCAACCAAATTTCCAGAACTTCCTCATCTAAAAACAATTATTTTGTTAAAACTTAAGATTACTTAAGACTTAAGAAATGATGATGAAAGCCAAAATGTGAAATGCCATGGATAAATATTTACTGAGTAATGCATTCTTTTATAGAGGCGAGTCAAAATAAAAAATGTAGCCTCTGAATTTTGAGCAAAAGTACAGGTCAAGAAAATATAATGACCTTAGAAAGGTAGCAGACAGTGTTATATTATTTTTGAAATAGGTATTTTTGGTATCTTCATTTATAAGGTTCTATATGGTTAAATCCCAGAGATATGGGGTTCTCAGTGTGGCTCTATGCATTAACTGCTAGGTCGAAACAGTGTAATGTTGAAATTAGAAATGTACCAATATTTATTCACAGAAAAACAATAATGTGTCCAAATATAAATTTTCAAGAGTCACTTTTATTGTAGAAAAAGCATAATGTGTTGTGGAGTCGGTTTAATTTTGTAGTTTTTTCAGTTGGTGAGATGCATAAAGCAATTCAAAATCCTAACCCTAAAAAAACAGCAGGTGCAAATGGCCTGGATCCTTTTTTTTTTTTTTTTACATTCTGCAGAATGTAATCTTATCTTGTTAATCTTACTTTGATCAATAATACAATTCCTAGAATTTAGAAAAAGGCATTTGTTTGTCCACTGTTAAAATGTGGTGAGCCCTCACTTATGAATAATTAGACCAATATCAAATCTGTCTGTTCTAGTTAAGATCCTGGAGACCTTGATAGGTAACCAACTAAAGGAGTATTTGGAAAGCTGTGCTCTTTTAAAAAATGTTCAGTCTGGTTTTAGAAAGCATCATAGTACCATAACTGTGGTCACAAAGGTAGTGATTGATACTATTCACTATTCTAAAGCTTTTGAATCAGTGGATCACAATGTAATGCTACTGTACAAATACTGTCTAAGAATGGATTGTCTGATCAAGCAGTTTATTAATTATCTTGCAGAATCAACCGTGTGTTAAATCTGGTAGACTTTTTTCATCTGAATTCATATATTTTATCTGTTTGTAAAGGGGTCCCACAAGGTTCAGTGTTGGGTTCCTATAGTTTATTATTTATATTAACAATTTGGGATCTAATGTTCATGATGCAAATTTAAATTTTTAAGATGATGATTTGGTTATTTATGGAATGATATTCCGGACATTATTCAAAAGGAATTGCAAATTGTATTTGCAATTGCGTTTTCAATTTGTGGACGCATAAAATGTGACATAATCCAAACGCAATTGCAAATCGCGCATTACCGTTTGCATTTTCGTTTAAGCGAACGCACAGTGACTGCCAAATTTCAAATGGAAAAGCAAAGTCCGTTTGCAACTGTGTTTCCCATATCTTAGGAGTTTTGGCCCTGTCATATTTAAATAGCAATTTCAATTACCACGTCTGCTTTTTCACTTTCTCAGCGTCGCGTATGTAGCCAGCCAAAACTCAAATGGAATACTAATTCCCTTAGTATTTCCATTTCCGATGCCTTACACGGAAACCTGTCAATCAGGGTCAAGGGTGGGATTATGCTATGGAGCGTGTTTGTCTTGGGAAGTGACATCACTCACAGTCTATCAGGATCAATAATTAGCACTGCACTTTATTCATCTATAATCTCACACTGGACTGTCAACATATTCTCCTCAATATACTACTTCATAGATATATATATATTTCATATACTCCTACTTATTGTATTGTATATTGTGTGTATTGTTTACTGTACATTGTATATAATTATTGTGTTGTGTAAGTATGTGTACATTTGATTTGTAAATTGTTTTGTGTAAGTATGTTGTTTACTGTAATTGGTATATGTCTCGTCACTGTCATGACTGCTATGTTGCTCGAACTGCACACAAGAATTTCACCTACTGTTGCACTTGTGTACATGGTAGTGTGACAATAAAGTGATTTGATTTGATTTGATAAACCGGCATCTGTTCAGGGCATCACCTCTTGACCGTCGACTGTGAGTGACGTCACTTCCCAAGACAAACACGCTCCATAGCATAATCCACCCTTGACCCTGATTGACAGGTTTCTGTGTAAGGTATCGGAAATGGAAATACTAAGGAATTAGTATTCCATTTGAGTATTAGAAAATCAGTTATTTTGAATTCTTATAATAAAGGTGGCTTAAATTTCATTGATTTTGATTCTCTTAACAATACCTTGAAAATTAATTGGCTTAAACGTTTCCTTCACAATCAATCTTCTATTTGGAGTATAATCCCAAGATATATTTTTCTCAATTAGGAGGTATACATTTTCTTTTAATGTGCAATTATTCAATTAGTAAACTTCCTGTCAAACTTTCCAATTATCATCAGCAGATGCTTATGGCTTGGAAAATTATTTACAAGCATAATTTCTCGCCACACAATTTTTTAATTTGGAACCAACTGTAATATTCTTCATAAGAGGAAATCTTTATTTCTTGAAAACTGGTTCAATAATGGGGTGATATTAGTAAACCAGCTATTTGATAGTGAAGGTAATTTATTTAATTATTCCGATTTTGTTTCAGGATACCAATTCCCAGTATCTAGTAAAGAATTTAATATAGTTTTCAAGGCCATCTCTTTGGAAATCTGTATGCTGTTTAGAAACAATAATAGTGCTACAGTGACTTCTGTTTCTCCCCTAGCCCTGAATCTACTGTGGTTGGTTCTATTTGTTTTTCAATACATAAATCCAATTATAAAATTAGGTCATTATTTTTGGACCCTGTTACTTCAATTCCTTCCTCCATTTCTTATTGGAATAACCTTTTGATGATATTAAATGGTCATATGTTTGGTCACATCCTCAGAAATTCTTTCTAACTAATAAAGTTAAAGAAATATCCTATAAAATTATTCATAGATTTTATCCAGTTAAATACTTTTTAAAGAAATTTAGAAATGATATTGATACTTCCTGCTCTTTTGTGAAGCCTCCTCTGAAACTGTTGATCATTTGTTTTGGGAATGTCTTTTTACTCGGTCTTTCTGGAACAATATTGATGCTCTGATTGTCCAAAAGGTTTTATGTAACTTTTCTTTATCATATAGACACATTCTTTTTGGATTTTATGTTAAAGACAAGAATCTAATTAATGCATGTTTTTGTATAAACCTTCTTTTATATATTGGAAAGTTTCATATCCATAAATGTAAATATATGAAAAGTAAACCCCACTTTAGCTTTTTCAAAGAAGAACTGAAGATGTATTTAAATACAATTTCAACTTCTGTTAACAAGAAAGCAATGAAAACATCCAGAATTAGTGCCATGTTTAATATTCTCTCTTAATGTTTTTTCTTTTGTGCCCTCTTCTTTTTTTTTTCCTTTCTTCTCTTACTCTCTTTTCTTTTTAGACTATTGTTGAATATATTTAAATTTCTTTCACATTTCCTCTCTTAATGTATTCTGAACCATCATTTCTCTTTTGTTTTGAAAGATTGTTTATATTTCTTGTATGTATCGTCTTGTTCTGTTTGTTAATATTGCAATAAAAAAAAAAAAAAAAAAAAGTATTCCATTTGAGTTTTGGCTGGCTACATACGCAACGCTGAGAAAGTGAAAAAGCAGACGTGGTAATTGAAATTGCTATTTAAATATGACAGGGCCAAAACTCGTAAGATATGGGAAACACAGTTGCAAACGGACTTTGCTTTTCCATTTGAAATTTGGCAGTCACTGTGCGTTCGCTTAAACGAAAATGCAAACCGTAATGCGCGATTTGCAATTGCGTTTGGATTATGTCACATTTTATGCGTCCACAAATTGAAAACGCAATTGCAAATACAATTTGCAATTCCTTTTGAATAATGTCCGGAATATCATTCCATAGTTATTTGTGGTTCTGCTTTTAAATTGAAAACTGCTTTGTAAATTTTACAGTTATCTTTTGAAAAAATAGAAAACCAACTTCAGTATTTAAACCCAGACAAACCCAAATGTATGATTTTTACTCAATCAAAAATATCTCAGAATGACTTAATTCCAATAAAGACTGTTCAAAGGGCTAAAATTGAGATTGTGTCCACCTTTAATCCTTTAGGAATTTTATTAGATAATAGCCTGACCTTTAAACCACACATTGATAATTTGAGAGTGAGGTTGGGATTCTATTTTAAAAATAAGTCTTGTTTTTCTTTAAATATTAGAAAAAACTTGTTGCTGCTACTTTTTACCTGTATTAGATTATGGTGATATTTTGTACAGAAATGCTTCAGCTGCATCATTACATATACAAGACAGTTTATCATGGTGTCCTGATTCATTACAGGATGTACTCATTGTGTACTGTATGCAAAGTTTGACTGGCCTTCATTAATATGCATAGGTTTTTGCATTGGTATGTATTTATTTATAAAGCACTGGTTGGTTTGTTACCATTATATCTTACAACTTGTTGAAATCCAAAGCAATTTACATTATTGCTTACGATCGGAAGATTTATTACCTGCATTAGTAAAGTGAGAACAGAATTTGGAAGGGGAAAAAAAGGCTTTTTCTTTTGCTGCTCCCTCGTCTTGAAATACTCTTCAGCAAAATTTGAGACTGCAATGTTTGGTCCCTTTAAATGAATTTAGGAGACCTATGAAGATATTTTCATACCAGAACTTAGGTCAGTGTCAGTTTGTTACTGCATAGTTAGGCTTACTACATCTGTGCCTGTATCGACTGTCCCTTGTTTGAAGTTGTATCTTTATTGCTGAATTGTTTTATGCAGCCAGATCTCTCTTAGAAAATAGATTTTTAATCTTAAGGGATTAATCTGGTAAAATAAATGTCAGTACAAATACAGTAGAGTTTCAGCATCTTTAGTGATTTAACCCCCAATGATGCATTACAGAGCTTTGCAGATGTACATTTCTGAAATCCAAAAATTAGATCAAGGTAGTGCACTCACTGAAGAGCCACATATGGCACTTATATGTAATAATAGTGCATTTTTGGACTCTTGAAAATGAAGATTTTGACATTATTGTTTTAATTTGAATAAATAAAAGTAAAGTTCTAGTTTCAACATTATTTGTACTTCAGATGTTTGTTTTGTTGGACAAGAAAATCTAGCTTCAAGTTGTGTCCCACATTCGCTTTTCGCCATTGAAAATTTAACAATTTACAGATTGGAGCAATACTGAGATCCCAATATCTGGGATTTAACCACAGAGACTTATGAAGATAAAAATGGAAAGTTTGTTCTGAACCAGAATCTAAAATGGTATTAAAATATTAAGGGGGGAAAAAGAGAAAAATCCAAGGCACTCACATGGTGAAGATTAAAAAAAACACCTTTATTCAACTGGACTTATAACATCATATAAATATGTTGTTGGCCAATGCATTTCGGCTAAAAAGCCTTAATCAGGGTGTGTTGGGATGTTTAATACTACATTACCCATAAGGCTTTGGGGAGTGTATGACGTAAGGTGTGCGACTCGAGTGGTGAGTGTTGTGAGATGCCGGAAGTATTGCACATGGTATTGAGTGAGCTGTTGCTCTCAATAAATCATAATAGAACATATACCTTGTGTGAGCGTATATGTGACACAGGGTTCTAAGATATCTTTAATACTTTAATGAGACCGAGTGGAGACCGAAAACAGGAGAACGAATGACTTCAGCCAAAGTCCCTTTCAGGGCAAGTCAGTCCAATCGACGTCCATCTTTGGGACCCTCAATGTAAACAAGCGGCATAAAAGTACAGCTCCTATCTAATTGAATGGGGAAAGTCAGAAATCTTAAAAACAGTTGGTCAAGATTACGATCAAAGAACATATTTCAAATCAGCAGTAAAATCTGACAACAATGGTGCTTCGTTTCCACAGATCACACACAAAAAAAGCCATTTTTTTTTCAGGCTGGTCCATCTACTGCACATGCCTGTTCCCGGGTTGACTGGCAGGCGATTGCTGTATCTTCTTCTTTAGATTTATTGGCGGTTGGCAAACCAGCTTAGGTGAATTTCTGCCACCTACTGGGATGAGTATGAGGCATTGATGAAAGGACACAAAATGATAGAAAAGATTCTTCTAGTCAGACCTGTTAGCTGTGTCTAGTTTCGAAGGCTGCATGCTAGGTAGGACACGTCCTTTGAAGGCTGCAGTATACCGAGAGTCCTCCTTTAAACAAGCCTTGTTTAAACAATATTTCATTTGTAGCACAAACGGGAACGGAACACGGTTGCTATGACAGCACACCACTCTTTAACAAATGCAAGCGCTTTGCAAGCGAGTGAAAAGGGGACAAATTCCTGGAAGGGAATGCATGAGGTACATTTTAGGAGAGTTATAATGAAGTAAAGAGAAAATAAAATAGATTTCACAGGTGTACTTTTAGTCTAATACTCTATTTTAATTATATATTAATATATTTATACATATTATATACTCTGCACTCATCTACTGAGGTACTTCAACTTGGGAATCAACATTACTTGCATTTGAACATCATATTAACATCAAATAAACATAATGTTTTTAGACATTTCAGTTGAGGCAAAGAATTGTGGGTTGTGATTACCCACGAAGGGGGTACCTCATGCATCCTCCGAATTCCCGTGAAAGACGGTCGCATTTCGGAGAGTCCTACTCGCTTTTATGAAACAAGACAGCCTCGATGACGCATGTGGCGGTTTAATGCGACCTCCAGAGGACACAACCACACACAACCTTCCAAACGAGACACAGCCGTTGTTATTAGGTAATCTAATACAGCCTTAGTCACTTTTGAATTGTTATTCAGTAAATTCTGTAATTTAGATGTTCGAGTATCTAAAAGATGTTTGGCTCTTTAATCTGTTAGGCGGGACTTCCTTTTCTACATCTTTTGGCCGTTCAAATTTCTTTCATTAATTCTAATTTGTAATACAAGTAGTCTGTCTGCGTGCACATTCCAATGTTTTTATAATGATTTATTAATTTATTTTAGGGTCATGTTTTATCAAAACTAGAAAAACAACAGTTGTCTTATATTTAAAAATATACATTATATTTTTCCTAACCGGATTTTTTTTTTTTTTTACAAATATTTCGGGTTCAAAACAAGTAAAACACGAACGGCATTTGTCGCATAATGTTGATTACCACAAAAACATTTATACTAATTTAAATATAAATTATTAAAATCTGGGTTAAAGCGAGGCACATACAAAGCAAGAAAATGTGGCCAGTGCATAAACGTTAAACTATACATTTTCAAAATTATAACCACAAGATGTAAACATTATGCGTTAAAATGATTTAGATCTCACTTACTTGCCATGTGTGTAAAATGATATGCTGTTTGAAAACTTCGATAAATCCTGTAATCTTGCAAACGCTTTAACGCCATCCCTGATTTTACAACAGTAAAATCTTGTAAACACTTGTGGTTTTACTTTTTAAACTTTTGTATTTTTACGTGTATGGACTAACCCCATTTACAGTTTGACTAAAACAGAGAACACATTGACTTTTCTATAGTTTTACAAAAAACAATCTTATTTTAAACGTAAAAATCAAAATATCTGTGGGGTGGATGTTGTGTAGCACCACTGATCTATATATATATAACTATATATATTATATATATATATATATATATATATATATATATATATATATATATATCTATATATATATATATATATAGATCAGTGTGTAGCACCGAAGAGTATTTTGCCCGAGACGGAGCATGTAGTAAAGGAAGTCCCGCCTTACAGGTAAAAGAGCCAATCAGCTTTCAGCTACAGACATCGCCTGTCTGTCAACGCAAGATCACGCATGCGCATCAACTGGACAAGCTTGACAAATAGCATTTTTTTTTAGCGTGATCCGAGTTGAAGAAGCACGATAAATGATACAATTGTTGTCCGATTTTACTGCTGATTTTAAATATGTTATTTGATCGTACTCTTGACAAACCTTTTGGGAAATTTCGGTCTTTCCCCGTTCAAGTAGATAGGGGCTGTATTGTATATGAATAATGTATGTCGACACTTGCTGCACAGAGGCGGGGTATTCATCTTGTGGACTTGATCTCAAGACGTCTAGAGACCATTTAAACGTGGTCTGGTTCTGGGTCACAACATTACATTGCGAGGTCTTTTATTGGAGGGAGTTGGGCTGAATCATTATGACTAAAATCATAAATAAAGATTTTTTTCCCCTGATATTGAAATCGCTAATAATAAAGATCTATTACCATAATTTTATTGCATGCCATATTTATGCAGCTACACATTCCAAACATGCGGATAACTGTGTTCCTGAATTAGTTCGTTCTATTTATTCATTAGTAGCCTAAGTTAAGACAAATTTACAAACGCGCTCCATTTATAATCACTGACGCTGTCAATCACTTCCGTTAAACGCAAGCTCACTGAGTTCTGCACTCTCCATAAAACTCTCATTCTAATAAAGCTGTCATAATTGCACAATACATTTTTTATTTACATCGTTTTTACTCTTTGCTTAAGAGTGCGGCTGTAAACAGAACTCAGTCTGTGAGCAACGGCTGAGCCGGTGACTTAAACGCCTCTGATTGGTCGTTGCATTTATGCGCTCAGCTGTCATGTCTGCGATTTTAAAAAATAAACAGTATTATTTTGTTAGAATAATGATGCATATGAAACACATTTCTCAATGAACCATGCTTTTGTGAAGTCAGACTAATTTCAATTAATCAGTTCTTTCAAAATGTGATTTTCAATTATTGCAAATATTTCACATCAGCATTTTTTCTTGCTTTGTGTCTTCACTGTTATTTTCAGTGCATAACTTTATGCATAGCTGTTTGAATAGTTTAATAGTATACATAATTATTATGTGCATGCAGTGAAAATCAGACTAATGCCATGCAGACATCAATTGTTGTGTACTAGCCAATTCAAGTCCCTTCACTTATATATTTGGATTACGAAGGCTTCTCGTAAAACTGGACTGTTTTCTCTATATAACAGTCTGGAAAATGTCAGAGCCTGCAGTGGTAAAATTTGCATTTGAAAATTTTGAAGAAGATTCTAAAAATAAGAAATGGAGAGCAACCTGCAAAATATGTCACACGTTAATAAGTGTAGCACAACATCATCATTCAATAGATAAGTTAGTCACATTGTCTTTTACATGTTTTTTTAAATACTATTTCCCATTTCCCAAGTTAGCTAGACTGCTAACTTTCTAAAAATGTGAATTTTAACATACAATATTAAAGTACATAACCATGCCTACGAATCTGCAAACCCTTTAAAATGAAAATGATGTAAAATGATATTTGAATTCATACTATTGACCCCTATCATCACAAAGCAATTTAGGCCAGCCATGTTTTCAATGAAAATTCTTATCATATTACAATATTTTGATTTGTTAATGAACAGGGGTATTTTCCACATGTGGGGTCTTGATCTTGTGGTCTTGGTTTCAAGACATCTCAAGACAATCTTGACTACACCTCTATTGCTGCTACTGTGAGTGTATACTTTGACCTATGGTGTTGACATGCAATGCAATAGTTATTTATCAAAGACACTCTAATGGTGTGCATTTATCACAATTATTCTTTACTTGTCTTTATTTACTTTTAAAATAAAACTTTCAGTTAAACCAGCCTGTGGGTGTCATTTATTTAATAATAACAGTTTAGAGAATATGAAGTTATGAATCTAGTGTCATTATAATTTATTACATTTGAGGGTTCATAATCACTTTGCCTCATGTTTTATTAAGCAACACTAAACACCAGTTAAATAAGTTGGAGTTTCACAAAGCTTGAAAATACATATAGCATGTAATTGAATAGGGAGGCAGATGAAATTCAGATCTCGAATGACTATGAAGAAAATTAGTGAAATATTATGTCTTGATGTACTGTGTATTAACTGTTCTTTAGAGAGAGAAAAAAAATAATCATATGCATTTCAAAATTACCAATAACTTATCTTTACAGGAAAAACAGGCTAATTGTTTAAATCGTGATCGCCAGTTTACTTTTAACATTTCTGTCAAAAAAAAAAAAAATATATATATATATATATATATATATATATATAAATAAAAACTTTATATTGACCCATTTCTTTAAAATTAAGTTCCAATTTATTGCAGACAATAAGAGGTTTTGAATTAGAACATTTAAACGCACACCATGAATCATTACAGTAAGTTTAAATATGTTTTTTTAAAGGGTGTAATTTCTTTTTACATATTTCATATTTAAATAAAATCATGGTTGTTTAAAAATGTTTCATACCAAAATATATAAAGCAAAATGATCAAATAAATGGTAACAAAAGTGTAACTGGGGTGTCAAGTACAAACTGAACACCATGTATGTCTAAAAACCAATGAAATACTATATCAATATATTCTAGCATGCTTAAATATATCTCCTGATGAACACATCATTACATGCCTTAATTAGGCTGATAAAGGAGTGCTGAATTTAATGCAAGCTGCAATATCGCACACTTCAAAGGCTGCAATCTGTTGTATATATTGTGAATGGCATCCTTGGAGTATAAGACAAAATAGTAAGGAGTAAGAGAGCTCCTATGAAGCCAGACCAATCAGAAATCCTCCTGCAAAGCCCCCTGTGAGAACAATGTTTTTCTTGATGAATACCTGCACCTGGAGAGACAAAATATGTTATTCAATGCAAGGACATCATCATTAATATCAGCAGAAATGTCCCCTTATTCAAATTATTTCAGGGTCAATCTGAGTAACTTTTATTTAAATAAAATACCTACGTACCTCATTAAATTTCGTTCTCACTTCTTTGGAGGGCTTATCTGAATTGAGCTTCAGCTGCTTCTTGGCCTTGTTCACATCCTGCTCCACTCTTTTCCAGTCCACTTGAATATAGCCTGTATGATGAGCAATCTAAAACATAACACAGATTGTTAAGATCTTCAAAGCATCACAATATCCAGAATACAGCTCCTGCTCAAACAGTTTTTAAAGTTTACCTGGAGCAAAAAGAAGCCGCCACCTACAGCCGATGCTGCAAGTTTTCCGACTCTCTGAAACAAGTACCCTGCACACCTGAAAGAGAAACACAAAGTTCACAGCCTTATTTATTACATACACAATGATAAATATCATTATAAATGCAGTGACATTTCTACAAGGGCCACTTGTTTGTTTATACTGAATTTTAATCAAATAATTAAAATTGAATGTACAGCGATAATTGACACTTTAAAAAAACAATATTACCCAATTAGAAATGTCGAGTGTATGGATAAATGGTGCTATCAAATGGGTCTCTAAAAGAATTGCACCCAAACAATGCCATTACACAGGAAAACTTTACATGTTAGCAGGAAACAATATGCACATTTACACTTATGATCTTACCCCAATTAAGTCATGAAAAGAAAAAAACGATCGGCACATGGCGAGATTTCCGCCTAGAACCCTGATGTCTTGTTGCATGTTAAAACCGAATGATTTAACTTTTTCAGTGTTAAAATACTTTCTTCTATCACAGTATCTGTGGTGCTATAAAACTTCCTTTGCTTTGAGTGACCCAGGACTATCAGACAGATTGAACAACTGAAGAGGAGGGGCGTATTCGAAAAGCATTTGAAAACATTGTTTATTTTTGCAATTCCGCTTGGTGGCGCTAGTGTCGCAGAAATTGCATAATTCAGAACAATCTGATGATTTCAAATCTCAGTTAAATGCAGACCATTTGCATTCCCTTGTTTACACACAAAAAATGCTTGCGTTCCCCAAGTTAGCCCACTGGCGGCCATCTTTGGAATGCTACTTGAATGGGCAAAGACCAAAATCTCCAAAACAGTAGGTCAAGATTTTGATCAAAGAACATATTTCAAATCAGCAGTAAAATCTGACAACAATGGAATAATAAATAGTTTATTTTCCTCAGATTATGCTAAAAATGCGATTTCCCTGCTTGTGTATCTAATGCACATGCAGGTTTTCAAGATAGTTGATAGGCAATGTCTGTATCTAAAAAGTGATTGGCTCTTTTATCTGTAAGGCGGGACTTCCTTTCTACATCCATTGACCATTGAGTGCTTAGAGCTCCTTAGTTTGGCATTCCAATTTCTCCCATTCATTTGAGACTTATGTCTCACTTATGTAGAGGGAGTCCAGTAAAAGTGATATAAAATCTTAAATTGGATAAGACGGACCCTTGCATATCAAGACATAGTTTTGATGTTCTTCCTCACTCCCTATCCTCCAGCACCAAATTCAGATATTTTCCCCATAACATTTTAAGAGATGTTAAGGTCCGAAATCACCCATTATTGTTCCACAAGACCGATACTTGAATAGAATATGCCCGTCTCTGCTAATTTGTATCTGGTATTACTTAATTTTAGCTCAAATTGCTCAACATTTACATAGAGTCATTCATTCTCAAGTAAGAAATGTGCAGCATTTTAAGCATTTGGAAACATTCTACTTTGTCCAACAACCATAATAACAGTCAATAAAAGTACTGGTTGATCTCTTATATAGTTACTCACCAGCCCGTCACACCTCCAATGGCCAGCTGTGTTGCTACGGAGTACTTCTCAGCGGCTGGTCCAGAATTATTTTTGCCAAACATTTTGCTCCACCACTTTTGTTTCTTCACATGTTCTGCCAGTTCGATTACATCAAAGGTTTCAGTGTCTGTTAAAACATCATGATGTGCATTTTATATGCAAGGAATAATGCACAGTCGGTCAGTCATTATAGAGCGCAACAGTCTGGTTCCATTCATTTTTCCATAGACTAATTGATTAAATTACGATAACTTATAAACCTTTAAAGAAAGACCTACCATGAGCTCCGAGGTTGTTCATCAATGGTATATGCTTCTGTTGAAGCATCAGTCTGCGTTATTTCAACTTCATCATTTTAAAATCGTGTTTAATAGTGGAAATCCTGGTGAACAACTACACTACCCAACATTCTGAAGAGAGATCAACCAGAGAACTGCGGCCAACAAAGTCCAGCAGCGACCGCCCACAACACACTGTGTATGACGCAATTGAGTTGCTCTCCCTATACTATCGAACTACTTGTATATTTGTAGTTAAATCTGAATATTTTGCAATAAACATAAATAATTAGTCTTTATACTTTTAATCAACAACATAAAAGCAATAGTTGTATATATTTCCATTGTTGTTTTTTTTTGTTTGTTTTTTTCAATGACATCATTCACAATGGTTCATGAGATTGTAGTCTGTGCCCTCATAAAAGTTGTTAAGTTCACAGTCTTGTGCATTTATTTTATTTTATGTAAGTTTGTGATTCACCTCTGAGCTGGTTGGTTTGATTCATGGCTCATAACTTTTTAATGAATGATTGTATGAAAAGCCTGTGGGGAAAAATACTTCTGGAACAAAGACGGCTGAAAAGGTGGGTGGACACGGTTGCGCTCCATTGCAAAATAAACCTGACAGGGTAATAGTGATGACTTGAAGTAAATGGACATGAAATATGTATTTGAGTTTAAATTAGTGGTACAAGAGACAGAACAAGCATTGCATGTAAGAAATGCATGTTTCCAATACTGTGTTGCCAATGGCAAATGCCATGATTGACCAATCAGAATCAAGTATTCCACATAATAAAACCTGAACGTTTCTTGAACTTCAGGCACTTTCATGTCCCATGGGTTGATTTTCACTAAAACAAACAGATTTTTACTTTTTTTTTACTTTTTGTTATATGAAGGTCACATTAAAACTGACTTAAAATCTTTTTAACAGGACTTTATCATTTATTTTTGGTACTTTTCAAATGTCTTTAATGTATAGATTTGATTGTTTTAGCCTTGCCCCAGACCCAGTCTTTCAATATTAAACTATGAAAATCCATTATAAATATACAAATTATTACATGTTTAAAACTATGATAATCTAAACAAAAAGTAGAATAAACAAACAACAGTTTAACAACTGTCCAGTTGTGGGGTAATTTCCACCGCACTAAACATTTCTGACCCTAATAGGTTTTTTTTAAATAGTTAGTTTACTTGTTAACCAAGTCGACAAAAGTTTCAGTGAAGAGCATACTTGAGGTTAAATAAAAGATGAAAATTCATGGTAAATATCACTTTTGAGTAGAATATTTTTAATGGGTGTCATTTCCAATCAAGCTGTAATTTTGCCAAATTATGCATAAAAGATTGAAAATATTAATTGTGCGCATGTAAGACACATGAAACATTAGCTATGAAATTAGCCTTAGCAAGACAAAGGAATCGGCTCTTTTATTTCAAAAACGTTTAAAAGTGAAGAAACGCCCATTAATTAGAATTAAACTTCTGGTGTTTGCAAACCATTAGTAGTTCCAGTCCTTAAAAAAAGTATGTAAACAACTAGATATTTATCAAATAATACTCCAAAAATTGTCAGAAAGCATTTAACATAAATTGAATCAGTTGCCATGTGTCATACCTGAATGGCACAAGGTAAAGCAACGTACACAGGCTACTTTCATTTTCTGTTTAGGGTCAAACAACTGCCAGATACAAATCATGCTATTTAGGTCAATGGGAAAGGCTGTTTGAAATACTAACATGCACTGAGCTAGTTCTCAATCCAGTTGGGATAATGGACTGTTGATCAAAGAATTAACAGTAAACCATTGGCGGTCAGTGTTCTTTCTGGGATTTATGCCTTGACAGTAACCTTGGCCAATGAAGTGACCTTGCTGCAGTCCAGACATAAGCCATACACAGAAATAGCACAGTACTGCCACCACAGTATCGCTTTCAAATAGTCCAACAGACATTTAAATCAAAGCCTGAACTGTTGTTCTGTGTTGCATGTTTTAAAACTTTTGTAGATTTGTCATAATCTGGAGTATTTTGGTCTGTTTCACTCACCTGATCTTGTTTTTGTTTCAAGGGTTTAAGAGTTTTTGGGGCAATCATGGAGAAACTTTCTCAAGAAAGACCGGACAGTGAATTTATTAATAAAATCAAATTACCAGTCCTAAATGATTTCTATTTTATAGGTTTAACTAAACAAATATAAAGCAAAATCTTGAAAAAGTTTAAATATTTCCCAACACCACAGAAACAACATGGGCATCACAGTTTTCTTTTTTCCTGGCTATTTCCACTGATATATTCCCAGGCTGCGAAATGCAAACAGGCTTTAAGGGAGGTATTCTGCTGCTTTGGTAAAGACATTTAGTGCTTCTTTTATATAAAGTTATATATAAAGATCTAGAAGAGTGTGTGGTTAAGATGACTCACAGCACAAACATTAATTGGTTTAACATGTGACATTCTGTACTATGCTTGTCAAATACGCTGGCAGCGTGTGTTAAACTTTCACCGTGTTTCAACTTGGGAAAAAACACTTTATCGCCTAAATTATTTCTATACGCATTTTATAATACAAATAGAAGTTGAGTTGAATCATTGACAGCAGACTGAAGGACGCGCGTGTACATGACATGCGTATATACACGCAGCTCTGAAGATCAGTGAGGGTTTGCTTATATTAAGGGTTAAACACGAACATTAAATAGTATTCATCTTATTTAAATGTGAACAAAGTGGTAAAGAAAGAAAGACCCAACACTTACCATTCTTCTCAGCCATTTTTCCTGCGGTTTCTACCCGGACGATAATCCAGTACCCATCCTTTACGTCACATGACGTCTACAGGGTGATTTTTTTTTATTTTATTTTTTTTAGGAATTCATTTATTTTGGAAATTTCACATTTACAATGGAAAAGTCATAGCAAGACACGACCACCAAGATGAACGCTGAACGTTATATATATTTAACTAAAAAAAACTAGTTTATTTATATATCATAAATACACTGCCTGGCCAAAAAAAAAAAAGACTCCATTTGGATTTAAATAAGCAAATACTTAAGAGTCTATGATTGGATCATTATTGCAGTAATTAATATGTTTAAGCTGGCAATAATTATTTATTCCCTAACTGATGCAGTGTGTAGCTTCTCATTTATTAAACAATCAGGTCGGAAAACGGATCCCTTGGTCAAGAAAAAGATTTTACTGTGTTTCAGAAGGGGAAAATTATTGGCCTGCATCAAGCAAAAAAAAATAAAATAATAATAATTAAGGAGATTACTGAAATCACTGGTATATAACATTATTTAATTACATTATTAAAACCTGGCTGGATAGTGTTGAACCATCAACTTCATGGAAGAAATGTGGTCGGAAATAAATCTTGAATGATTGTGATCTGAGATCATTAAAACGCTTGAAGTCACATCGTCTAAAAACTACAGTAGAACTCACGGCTATGTTCAATAGTGAAAGTAAGAACATTTCCCCACAAAAACAATGCAACAAGAATTTACAGGATTGGGACTAAACAGCTGTGTGGCCATAAGAAAGCCACTTGTTAGTGAGTCTAATCAGAAAAAACAACTTCAATTTACTAGGGAGCATAAAGATTTGACTGGAGCAATGGACAAAGGTCATGTGGTCTGATGAGTCCAGATTTACCCTATTCCAAAGTGATGGGCACATCAGGGTAAGAAGGGAGGCAAATGAAGCGATGAACCCGTCATGCATAGTGCCCACTGTACAAGTCTCTGGAGGCAGTGTTATGATCTGGGGTCGAGGCTCAGCCACGTTATACAGCAATAAAATGAAGTCAGCTGACAACCTGAATGTACTGAATGACCAGTTTATCCCATCAGTGGATTTGTTTCTTCCCTGACGGCACGGGCATATTCCAGGATGACAATGCCAATATTCATTGGGCTCAAATTGTGAAAAAGTGGTTCACTGATCATGAGGAATCATTTTCACACATGAACTAGCCACCACAGAGTGCTGACCTTAACCCCATTAGAAGTATTTGGGATGTGTTGGAGAAGACTTTACATAGTGGTTCGACTCTCCCGTCATCAAAACAAGATCTCGGCCAAAAATTAATGGAAATAAATGTTGTGACGTTGCATAAGATTGTCGAAACTATGCCATGATGAACACCCACTGTAATCAAAGCTAAAGGTGGTCCAACAAAATATTAGAGTATGTGAATTTGTTTGGGCAGGCATTGTAGATTGTACGCACCAACTTATTACATATTAGCATTTTTTCCACGTTTTAGAATGATAGAGAAGACATCAAAAAAATTAAATAACACAAAGGGAAGAATTACAATTATGTAGTATGCAAAGAATTTGAAATCAAACTTTATTATATTTTAGCTTTTTAAAAGTATCCATGCTTTGTCTAGATCTGCACACTCCGTTCATTCTCCCAACTAATTTCATTAAATACAGTTATACTGTATTTGTTTAAACATGAACGTATTGAAGGATTTCCCATCTATGCTGGACACTTGGTTACTTATTCTGGATCATTAAATAAATGCAACTTTTTGTGTAGAAATTCACATATTTCAAGCATTTAACCTGATCAGGTCAGTAAAAAGATTTTTTAAATCACGAGAAAGAAAAGTCCAAGAGCAAGATAAGATAACATGGAGATTACCATAAAATAATAGTTATTTTGCACAAAATGTATAGATATTTTGAACTTCTACAGGCTTTCTTTACACTTTTTTCTGAATTTGAGCTAATATAATGTTCTAGTTAGTTAAAGTTAGAAAAAAAACAGGGTGAACCTTTATGTTATGTTTTTTATGTTATGTAGGTGACAGAGAAATGTTGTCCCAACTAGCATAACTATAAAGTATTCTGAATATATACTATAGTATTGGAGAAAGTTTAACCAATTATGTTTTTTAACCAAAACTTGTTAAATCCAAATTACATCAATTAAACTGTTTTGTCAATAGATTATTTTGTTGTCTCAACAAAAGTTTTTAGGTTGAAAGAAATTGATAGTTTTGAGTCTATTTGAGCAATAAGTAAAAATGATTTTGCCTTTTAGTTATCATAACTCCAAATGTAGAGTTAGAATAACTGCCCTGGATTGGTCTTGTTGAGATAACTCTAATCCAAGTTTTAGCTTGTTAGCACAATTTGTGATAAGTTATCAAAATTTAAAAAATATTAATCTGCCAAAATCAAAATATAAGTCAAAAGAACTATGGACATCGTGCACATGTATTCGGATTCCCAACTTGCACCGTGGCATGAATAAAATATGCAAATTGCAGTCTTACTTTTCTTTACTGTTTGCTGCACTTTTGTTGGTTGTTGTGTTTATTGTCACTTTCAGTTATTTGTCATGTGGCAATAATTCACTTAATTACTTCATGATTTGCTTTCTTAATTGTCACCATCATCATGGTTTACATGTAAACTGTTGAGGACATGTCTGCTGGTGTAAGTATGAATCCTCCAGCGAGAACTCTTGCTCTTATATCATCTACAGACTATTTGTCACCAAATGTCAGGTTATTTCATCTCAGCCAATGGGGTGATCCTAACTACTTCTGTGGTTACTGAAAATATGAGTGATAATTATAATTGAACTTCAATTATCAGTTAGAACTGAATTAGGTTGAAGTTGACTGAACTAAAAAAAGTCAAGTTACTTAAAAAAAACTATTCATTTGACAGTTGATAAACAGTTGTCAACTTCATGCTCTATTTAAACAACTTACCATCTTTACGTTGACAAAACTCTTGAACATCAACTTTTTTAAGTTGTAACAACAAGATGTTTTTTCAGTGTGCGTTCAATTTGAGTCAACCGTTTTGAACAGTGTATAATACTGAAAAATTTATCTACAGAAATAACACAACAGACGACTCTGTTATGGCTTTATTTATTTTGTAACGTGCTAGGTGGCATACCATGGATTATAAAGCATCATATTATAAAAGCAGTACATAAAGAAAGAAAAGAAAGAAAGAAAGAAAGAAAGAAAGAAAGAAAGAAAGAAAGAAGAACCTTTTTACAGTATAAAGAACATTTATCCACTTCAAATAACCTTTTGTGCAGTGGGTTCATTGGAGGTTCTTTATGGAACCATACATGCCTATACAGAACCTTTATTCTTAAGAGTATATAGTTGAATCAGTCATGTTGAAGAGTGTGAAATCTTTACTGACCCAGTAATCAGATGTAGCTGCATTTTGATAGCAAACAGATTCTACACTGAGTACTGAGTGAGCAAACGACATCAGCGCAGTCCATGACAATATTCAGTAGATGTTTCCCATTCATTCAGAACTCTAACGAAAAATTACAAGTAATACAGATAGATTTCATATTCATGCAAAAACAAAATATTTATCAGGGAAAGCTGGAAATTCCACTGATAGTAATCCACATTGACTAATCAAGATTGTGTCATATATATTCTTCTGTTGCTGATCTAGTCCGCTTTCTCTTTGAAAGAGCTCTTCAGCTAAAGTGAAACTGATGGTGTTTGTTAGGGGGAATACCATGTCCTTATTATGCATGCATAGTACAGGTTATTTCCCAAGAGTGTCCACGCTTGCTCGATACAAACTCTACAGATTGGTCTCAATAGTGTTTGCACAGGAAACTTTGTTTTAGTTTGTTCATAGTGCATTCTCCAGGAAAGATCTTTGCCTTTGTTCATACACTAACACAATTTCTCCCATATAAAGTAATGTTTGCAATGTTAATCAAAGTTGCTAAATATATCAAACAAAATTTTACATTGTTACTTCTCGCTGTTTATGTCACTTAGTCCATCTTGAAAGTACTTACTTCATCTTCATGCAGTGGTTTTTGCAAATATGTTCTTTTTCCTGTCGCATCTTGTGCCTCTGAGCTCTCTAAGAGACCTGTTGAAGCACTAACAAAGAGGTTTGTCGGCTCAGAACTGCACCAATTTCCACTGAACTCCTCACTTGACTGCTCACACAAACTGTCGATTGCTCCACATCCTTCCTCCTGCTGTAGTCTACTCCGAATTCTAAGAATACGGAAAAAAGTGACTTCCTCGCATGCTGAAGAGCTTCACAGCATGTTGAATCTGCATGTCGCAGTAGACCTTTGTGCTCCCCTCTTCGTCGTATAGAGAATGTGTAGGGCGTTCGGGTGGCCAGGGTTTATCAGTAGCCCTCTATAAATTCCCCCTGGGTCTGTCCCTTCACCTGGCTGGGAATTGTGTGTGTTAGTCACCTATAAGGGACAATCCCTGTGTACTGTAGCTTTCAACAAGCACCATCTCAAAGACAATACCTTGGACAGGGACTCTTGCACACTTTTAAACTTGAAGATTTTAAATAAATATAGCAATAATGATTCAATCTGTCATAGTGAAGCCCAGTTGAATAAATCACCTTTTATTGGTGTATTTTTTTCTTCTTTTTGTCTAAAACAATTTAAGCTATATTGAAAATTGTGTTGTTGTATAATGTAAAATAAGAGAAAACTATTTGTGTCCACAAGTGAAATTATATTGGTCTGGATCATGATCCATTTATTACCCATTAAAGTTGTTGTTAAACAATAGTGTAAATGCACACCTTAAATGAGGAGGTACAAATTATTATAATAAATAAAAGACAAAATACAGTATAATGCCACAACTCAAATGATATATCTAAATATAAAATAAAACTAAATATAAACAAAAAAATAATGCAAGCCTGTTTTTAAGATTTGCACATTTCAATTTCATAACAGATTTCCTTCATATTGAATTGTGTAATCTTTCAAATTAGCTTAAAGCTTAAATTTTATTTATTTTATTTTTTTACTTTATTTTGTTAATAATAACAATTCAACTTGATGGAAATCTTGTGTGTGTGTGTGTGTGTGTGTGTGTGTGTGTGTGTGTGTGTGTGTGTGTGTGTGTGTGTACATATATATGTACAGTATATTAAATAAATTATATATATATATATATATTTATAAATATACATAATAGCTAATATATTTATAATATATCTATATATGAGTAAAGAATCATTTTCATTGTACAATAATTTAGATAATTAATCATTTTTAATAATTAAAACATTTTTGCACTTAATTGACCTTACTTAAACTTTTTAAGAATTCATAAGAATTACAACTACACACATTTTTAAATAATACATATTATTTATCTACACAAGTACCCTTGTTTTGACCAAACATACATCATTTATTTAGGTTCAAGGGCTTATGGGTATTCAACGCAGCTGCAATTATGTACCTGATCATTTTGAGTTAGTAGTACTCGAAGCCAAAGTTTAAAGAATGTAAATATTTCAGTTATTATTCTAAAATATGAAAGTTCAAGTACTGTTTAATTAGAACCACTTTAATGTATTTATATTATGACTAACATGCTTTAAGATGAAGAGAGTAACTGTAACTTAATTACAACTAGTTAGAATAGTTAAAAATGAAGCTTAAGTTGAGTCAATAATTTAGATAACTATTAGTATTAACAGTGTGCTTGTATCTTTGACATGTTTAATGGAACATTATGATAAAATTGTATTAAATTAATGAGTGAAAATGTTGTTGTCAAAATAGAATTAAATAGTAGTCAAAAGTTGTAACCTTGAGTACCACCTTAAGGATCAATTTCTACCTGATCTAACCCTTCAAATGATTTGTGATGTAAACAAATGTATTAAGGTTGATTCAGGGATGTTAAATGATATATTTGATCATTTAGATGTTACCACATGGGACACATTTTTTAGGTTACCTTTTTTCAAATTAATGAATTAATGAAATGAAAATTCTACATAATCAAGAAGACTTATATAGCATGAACTGGTTTAATAAATGAGATCAAGAAAAGTTTGAACTAATTTATAAGTTAAGAACATGCATTATATTATAAACAGGATTTTGTTGTGTGTGTGTGTGTTTATGGAACTTAACCTGATGTGACGTGAAGAGCACTTTCAATATTCTTTCATACTGAACAGAAAGGAAAGCTTGTCAAACATGTTCTGTCTAATGGCAGATGTCTGTGTGTGAGAGCATTACCTCATTCTGTATCTCATGTTCATGATACTTATTTGACCTTCTGTGGGTTCTGCACTGATGACATTATTTTGCTCAAATCTAACCTTAACTGTCCCCTATAAGGCTCCTATTTGCATAAACATTTTGGTGAATCATAAAGGACCTTGCCATCTAAAAAAGGGAGTGTGGCATACAGGAAGTCGACGCAAAAGTTTGCGAGTGTGGCGTACAGGAAGTCAGCGCAGTATTCATCACCACCCATCATGCTTGTAGGCGGGGCCTTTTTTTGTTTACTTGAGCATTATGTTTGATGTTGGCATGGAGAAAGGACCCTAATAAAGTCATACACAGTCTGGTCACATCCTATTCTACATGTGACATAATGAACGGATCTCCATATACTGCAGGACAGATCAAATATTGCCATGACATGCAAATAAGAACAGCATTCAGAAGAATAGAATCCAAAATACTCTTCTAAAACTCTTTATATATTTTGCTTTACATTGTCTGAATTTAAATACAACTGTGCTATATGGGCATTAGTTCATTGAATAAACCAGAATCTTTAATAAAGCCATCAGACAATGTTTAGAAGCTGTTTCGGTGCAATGGGCAACTAAAATGCCCCCAAACTTTCCCAGCTTAACAGTGGGGGCAGATTTGTGATTTCAATGAGTCTATATTGAAAAGCAAATCAAACAAACAAACAGAGGAGCCAGTGCCAGTAAACTCGTCTGTACTGTTGGGATAACCGACCTCCCACAGGTTACAAAGAAATGAGCTTGTTTGTCTGTGCAAATGGAGTTTCTGCAGCCAAATTCACCAGTATATTGCTCATTAGTTCTGACACTCTCCTTTTACATTTTAAACTAACTCATTTTAAAGCTTATAACAGCATAAAACTGTAATTGTAAAACTTACAGTCAAAACCTGTTTGTTCTTCCATATTATTACATTTCTTTTTTAAAGATCTTCACTCTTAATATAAAACAGCCGTTTGTAAGGATAGCAGAATTGGTAGATTTTCCATATGAATACATAATAGAAATGAATACTTGTACTAATTATTTGTTTAAAAATAATTATTCAATATTCTTAAAATTGTAATCACTTGTATTGTATTTATTGCACTTAAATATACATTTAAAAAATGGAATAATATAAAATAAAATAATACAAATCTGTCTTTTTTTTCAATCACATTTAATGTTCATCTTGTGATTTTGGGATGTTCTATGTATTGTTTTGTAAATTTGCAATAAAATTGTTTTATTAAATTTCATAAAATGTAATTAGTGATTAATTTACATGTCTTGTAAATAAAATACAATATAATAATATTGTATTAAATTAAATTAAACTAGTGTTCGTCTTGGTGTTTGTGTCTTATGATGCAGGAATGTTCCCTCTCTTGTATTGTAAATTTGCAATTAAATAAAATAAAATTAAAAGTATAATACATTTAAATTAGTGTTTATCTTGGTGGTTGTCTTATTATTTTGGAATGTTCCTCTCTTAAGTAAATCTGCAATACAAATTTAATAAAATAAATGTTTAAAGTGTTTACAGTAAACACAACTGTGTTTGATTGCAAAAGAGCAAATTAAACTGCAAAAAGAAATAATAATAATAAATATTAACAGGATATTTATTGTCAGAGAGGATTGATATCAAGAAAAAATAAGAATAAATAAAGAATGTTTCCTTTCTGTGAAAAAGTGAATTTATTCCTTGAGTCTTGACAGTATTCAAAGGGAAGTGTTAAATTAAGAAAAAACTCTCCTCACTGTCTGACAAGAGAATTATTATTATTACAGGGTGTGTTTCATTCAGAAGTGATCATCCTTTAACACTATTCGAAGACTTTACCGGTGAAAGATTTGGAGAGCTGAAAAGTGTGGTGCTCCAAAAATAATGGTCATTCAAAAGTTTTTAAGTTGAAGTTTTTATTGTAAATTCTGTTTAGAATGACCTTTCAGCATTGTTATCATGATTGTTCTCCCTTGAAAACACATGAAACTGTGTGTTTTCACTTTTATGTCAACATCTGATCCAAAATTCATTGTGAATATAATACTCATAGATATTTAAAGCATTCAACAGCTGATTTTCAACATATTGCATTTTCAAACAGTTGACATTAAACATACTGCATTACACGCTGTAAAAAGTCCAGGAGAAAATACATTCCTTTCTATTATGACATCATGCATTTTTGACATAAATATGTCATTTAACCCCAGGAATTTTCAGCACACGTGCAAACCAACAAATACATTTTCTCCCCTTCAGCAATATGACTTATGATATAATATGCAGTGTGAGTCTTTTTCTGTCCCTATTGACGCAAGTTGCTGAAATCAATGCAACATGAACAGAGAAATGTTCCTCTGAGGACATCTCAAGATGACTTGGACACTATGACGTCACTGAGGTCCATGAGTAAAGCTTTAAAGCATGAACATACTCTTGTTCATTCAAATCCAGGGGGCAATTTGAATGATGAGGTAAAGGTAATTAGTGTTTAAAGGAGAAATATATTAGGATATATACAGTGAAAATGTATTTGGACCTTTTCAGCCACATTTGTAGTGACTTTATCTGTTTACAATAAAATATCCAAATTAAGCACATTTTATTAAATATTCTTTTATAGTGAATTTATCTTTTTACACAATACAAAAATTTAAATAAGCAAAGTTTTGCAAATAGGCATTTATATAAACATTATCTGTTTACAAAAAGAATGTCCAAATTAAGCACATATTTATAATGTCACTATAAATGCCTATTTACAATATCTGCCTAATTTGCATTTTTGTTATTTACTGTAAACAGATAAAGCCCCTGTAAATGAATATTTAATAATATGTGCAGAGTTTGTATATTTGATTAAGTGTAAACAGATAAAGCCCCTGCAAATGAATATTTAATAATATGTGCATAGTTTGTATATTTTATTAAGTGTAAACAGGTAAAGCCCCTGTTAATGAATATTTAATATGTGCCTACTTTGTATATTTTATTAAGTGTAAAAAGGTAAAGTCCCTGCAAATGAATATTTAATAATATGTGCATAGTTTGTATATTTTATTAAGTGTAAACAGGTAAAGACCCTGTTAATGAATATTTAATATGTGCCTACTTTGTATATTTTATTAAGTGTAAACAGGTAAAGCCCCTGCAAATGAATATTTAATAATATGTGCATAGTTTGTATATTTTATTAAGTGTAAACAGATAAAGCCCCTGCAAATGAATATTTAATAATATGTGCATAGTTTGTATATTTTATTAAGTGTAAACAGGTAAAGCCCCTGCAAATGAATATTTAATAATATGTGCATAGTTTGTATATTTTATTAAGTGTAAACAGGTAAAGCCCCTGTTAATGAATATTTAATATGTGCCTACTTTGTATATTTTATTAAGTGTAAACAGATAAAGTCCCTGTAAATGAATATTTAATAATATGTGCATAGTTTGTATATTTTATTAAGTGTAAACAGGTAAAGCCCCTGCAAATGAATATTTAATAATATGTGCATAGTTTGTATATTTGATTAAGTGTAAACAGGTAAAGCCCCTGTTAATGAATATTTAATATGTGCCTACTTTGTATATTTTATTAAGTGTAAACAGATAAAGTCCCTGTAAATGAATATTTAATAATATGTGCATAGTTTGTATATTTTATTAAGTGTAAACAGGTAAAGCCCCTGCAAATGAATATTTAATAATATGTGCATAGTTTGTATATTTGATTAAGTGTAAACAGGTAAAGCCCCTGTTAATGAATATTTAATATGTGCCTACTTTGTATATTTAATTAAGTGTAACCAGGTAAAGCCCCTGCAAATGAATATTTAATAATATGTGCATAGTTTGTATATTTGATTAAGTGTAAACAGGTAAAGCCCCTGTTAATGAATATTTAATATGTGCCTACTTTGTATATTTTATTAAGTGTAAACAGATAAAGTCCCTGTAAATGAATATTTAATAATATGTGCACAGTTTGTATATTTGATTAAGTGTAAACAGGTAAAGCCCCTGCAAATGAATATTTAATAATATGTGCATAGTTTGTATATTTGATTAAGTGTAAACAGGTAAAGCCCCTGTTAATGAATATTTAATATGTGCCTACTTTGTATATTTAATTAAGTGTAACCAGGTAAAGCCCCTGCAAATGAATATTTAATAATATGTGCATAGTTTGTATATTTTATTAAGTGTAAACAGGTAAAGCCCCTGCAAATGAATATTTAAGAATATGTGCATAGTTTGTATATTTTATTAAGTGTAAACAGGTAAAGCCCCTGCAAATGAATATTTAATAATATGTGCATAGTTTGTATATTTGATTAAGTGTAAACAGGTAAAGACCCTGTTAATGAATATTTAATATGTGCCTACTTTGTATATTTTATTAAGTGTAAACAGGTAAAGTCCCTGCAAATGAATATTTAATAATATGTGCATAGTTTGTATATTTTATTAAGTGTAAACAGATAAAGTCCCTGCAAATGAATATTTAATAATATGTGCATAGTTTGTATATTTTATTAAGTGTAAACAGGTAAAGTCCCTGCAAATGAGATAGCATCCATTTGGTCAAACCACTTTCACTTTTCCTTGATAGTTCTGTAGTCACAAGTTTTTTAACTTTTCTCTACACTATTGGTAGGTCCGGTGGTAGCCGTGTGCGGCCAACAGCTGAGACACTTCCTCAGAGATTTTATCATTTCGCTAATCGCTAACGAGTGGATTGTCTGCACCTCATTTATTGACCATGGCTTGGTTTTGTGCACAGCCATTTCTTTTTTCGAAAGTCATGTGAACAATTGATACTGCTATTGCTGTCACTAACTTTAAAACTAGCGGGTTGATGTTGCATGTTGGAAATCCAGTGACGCTGGTAGTGACGATTCCCTGACCAATAAGTGATCTGCAAGATTTTGACGTCACATTTAGTATCGGCTCGGCTCGCTTGGAACCTCGACCGAGGTGGTACTAAAAATAGAATCAGGTACCAGGTACTATCCACAGTGGAAAACCCCAAAAATGAGTTGAGTCAAGTTGTACCATGCAGTGGAAAAGACCCTTATTTGTGTCATAAACCGGTGAGATTCGATACACCCTGTTAACTGTTCCAGGATGACAATATGTCAAAGAATTCAAAAACCTTGGGTTCTGGAGACATTAAAATACACTTAGATGCTCAAGCTGATTCCCCTCAGCGGCAGGCCGAAAGCCCCGAACTTAATTCGGATGGTGAACTGAAAGAAATCTGGCGTGAATTGATGAATGTGTCAACAATGCTTACGAAGGTCGTTGCAGACTTGGAGGATCTTGCTGTGATACATCGATCGATCATTTCCATGGACACTAAATTCTCTGAGATGGTTACAAGAATGTCGGACGTCGAGAACCGGATCGATTATCTGGAGTCATCAGAGAGGGAATTAGCTGCTAATCCGCTAGCAAACAAAGTGGATTTGGAAGGCATCTGGGAAAAACTGGAGAATTTGGAGAATCGTAATTGATGAAACAACGTCCGAATTATTGAAATTCCTTGATGTAAAATTCCTAGACGGGCTCTTTTTGAGTCTGCTCGACATAACAAGCCATAAGCTGGAAATCGAGCGAGCTCACAGGGTCCCGGCTCGGAGATCCGCAGAGGAGACGGGCTATCACAGGGCCTCTCGTAGGTGTACAAGGACTGTTTGAGTTTAGAGCGATGGACGCCAGTTGGCGCTTTCATGTGCAGGGTTAATGTTTTTCTTTTTTCAGTTTGTTATACATTGTTGCACTAATGTTAGAATGTGGCTTTCATAATTTTACTTTTGACACAATCTATTTTTTTCTAATATGTCAAAATGTCAAATGTTAATATGAGTGGATTGTCTCTCTCCAAGTGGAAAGTGAATGGGTTGGGACACGCCATAAAAAGAAGGAAGGTTATTTATTTTCTTAAGCATAAGAAATATGATATAGTGTTTCTTCAAGAAATGCATCTTTCCCCTCAAGAAGCTGAAAAATATGGGAAGATATGGGGTGGACATGTTTTCTTTCGTCCTGGCTCAAGTAAGAGCAGGGGATTCATTACACTCATATGTAAACCTCTACAATTCAAATGTCTCAACAGATTAAAGATAAATTTGGAGTCATTATTGTTTTAGCAGACATCCATAGGCAATTGTTAATTTTGGCTAATATTTACGCACCCAATGCTGATGATCAGGGCTTTTTTATAGATCTTGAAGGGAAGTTGCAAGCCACTGCCACCCCTCATGATATAATATTGGGATGAGACTTTAATCTTTTGGATTCAGTCCTTGATCGTAGTGAAGCCAAAGTGTGTAAGCCCTCTACAGCAACACTGACACTTCATAGGATGTGTAAAAATCTTGATCTTACAGACATTTGGAGACTTTTGAACCCATCTAGTAGGGACTATACATTCTTTTCATCAGTCCATAAGATTTATTATAGAATAGTTATAATATATATATTTTATTTTTAATAAAATGAATCGCACTGAATTAACACGTTAAATCGACAGCCCTAATATATATATATTAGGGCTGTCGATTTAACGTGTTAATTCAGTGCGATTCATTTTATTAAAAATAATGCATAAAAAAATTAACGCAATTAATCGCAATACCCCCGGACCGTAATAAGGAAGATTCCTGAGAAAGCTTGTAGTACCACCTGTTTACTCCAGAGGGCAGTGAGTGAAACTTCAGCTGTGTGGTAACGCGCAGTTTATACAGTGAACAAAACAACCCTTAAGAAGGTTCCACAACAAACATGCGTTACATTCTTGAGTTCAAAAAACTTGATGAAGTGCAAATCAGACCTGAAGTCCCTCATTTCATCTGTCATTGATTGCTCAATTGGAAACATTTTAGTCTCAGATCACGTCCTGGTGAGTTTAGAGGTGTTGCCACATACAGAAAAAAAGAAATCATATAGTTGGCACTTTAATGTATCCCTTTTGCAAAATCCTGAATTTCAACAAATGTTAAAGGCTGAAATCAATGTTTATATTGAGACAGACTGGTCCTCAGTATCCTCTGTGGGCATGGTTTGGGAGGCACTTAAGGTGGTTCTTAGGTGCCGGATCATAGAGTATTCCTCACTCATCAAAACCCAAAGCATAAGTACTCATGGAATTGGAAGGAAATATTAAAAGTGCCGTGGCAGAGCTGAAGCGCAAAATGTCGTCTGACCCGATTGACCCAGTAATTTAGTGTTTTGCCTACAGGCAAGGCTCCGGGGCAAGACTACAGAACTGGCTCCACTTTTGTCAGAGGTTTATATGGAATCTATAAAGAATGGAAAGCTTCCGCCAACCATGACACAAGCCCGAATCAGTCTGATTCTTAAAAAGGCCAAAGATCCAAGCGAGTGTAAGAGTTACCATCCAATTTCCCTGATCCAGCTAGACATTAAAATATTGTCAAAAATTCTGGCTGACTGATTAAGTAAATTTATGACATCTCTTAGTCATATAGATCAGGTGGGGTTTCTTCTGGGCTGTAGCTCGTCTGATAACATTAGGCGTTTCATCAATAATATGTGGTCAGTGGCGGATGATCAGACTCTGGTCGCTGTCAACTCACTTGATGCGTTTGATATAGTAGAATGGGATTATCTTTTTACGATTTTGGAAATATATGGATTCGGGAACACTTTTATTGGATGGATAAATTTACTTTATAGACACCCGTTAGTGGTAGTATAAACAATTTGATTAATTTCAGATTATTTTACTCTGGATACTCCTTTTTCCCCATTATCGTTCTGTCTTGCCCTGGAACCGTTAGCAGCTGTGATAAGAAAGGAGGATGATTGTCCAGGGGTGACAGCGGGAGGTGTGGAGTAAGCTTTTACTTTGTGCAGATGATTTTTTTTTTATTTGTCTCCGACCCTACTAGATCTATTAATGTTATTAAAATGAATTGTATTCCAAAATTCACCTACCTGCTACAGTCCCTCCCTGTTGATGTCCCCCTCTCTTATTTCAAGCAGTTTGATAACATATCAAAGTCCTTCATTTGGAATGGTAAACATCCTAGATTACATTTTAATATGTTGCATAGGCCGATCGACAAAGGTGGGGAAGGCCTATACAAGATTTTGTTTTATTATTATGCATTCGGTCTCAGACATTTGTCTCATTGGTCGCTTCCACCTGAGAGAGCCCCTTCCTGGTTTTGTATTGAGTGGGACATTCTTACCCCTATTTCACCATTGCAAAGCCTCTCTATCAATCTGAGAAGTTAAGTTACACCCCGTTTTCTCGCATATGCACTCGGTATGGACAAAAGTGTCCAGAGTGTTTAACTCAGACATTTATTTAAATGTAGCCTCGAGCATATGGCTGAACCCAAAATTATGTATTGATAAGTCAATATCAATTATTTTCTGTTGGTCAAAGTGGATTGTGAGGGGGAATAATACTCTTGAGATCTTTTGAAGGTTTGGTTCAACATTTTGGGATTCCTAGATCTCAGTTTTTTTGTTATTTACTGCTGGTCCACCTGCTCTGTACTATTTTTGGGAGTAACATACATCCCCCTAAAGCGGCAGAGACTTTGGGAGAGATGATTACTGATTTTGGAAAAGGTCATGAGGCATCAGTGTATTACTCCCTGCTAATTCAGAGTCTGAGGAACAGAGCTTCAACTTCTGTCAAGTGATTATTGGAGGAATATTTAAACAATTGTACTGGAGGAGGGAGTGTGGATTCTAAAAAAAAAGTCTTCATCTAGAGGTGCAAAGGTGCGCCTTAGGCAGTTCAAGATTATAAATTGATTCTATTGGACACCCTCTAGATTGTATAGGCTTGGTCTTAAAGACACACCCACCTGCTGGCGATCCAGGGAGGAGGCTTGAGGAAGGGGGCGGGGTTCTGCAGCCTGGGAGGATGGTCCAGGTAGGGGGCGGGGTCAGATGGCCTGCAAGGAGGCTCGAGGAAGGGGGAGGGGTCCGGCGGCCTGGAAGGAGGCTTGAGGAAGGGGGAGGGGTCAGGAGGACTGAGAGGAGGGTCAAAGAAGAGGGTGGGGTACGGCGGCCTGAGACGAGCGTCCAGGAAGGGGGCGGGATCTGGTGGCCTTAGAGGAGTGTCCAGGAAGGGGGCGGGGTCCGGTGGCCTGTGAGGAGGCTTGAGGAAAGGGATGAGGTCAGGCAGGTGGCGGCCGGTGGGCAGAGGTCAGGCAGGGCGGTGCCGCTGGGGACTGGACAGGCCCTTCAACATCCATGGGGAACTGGACAGGCCCGTTGACGGCCACAGGACCTGGACAGAAAAAATAAACCCAAGTGCATTCACACAGCACGAGACAAAACACAAGTGCCTGTACTCAGTAAATAAGCCAAACCAACAGAAGTGGCTGAATCCAGACACAAGACATAAAACAGACATGGAAAACTTACATGCCAGGGCTCTGCCACAAAGGGGGAAAAAACTAAACTAAGGGCAGTTTTACAGTAGATGTATAAAGCTTCAAGATTTGTTTTCTTTTTGTCTACTATACCTTTTTTGGAAATATGTATTTTACACTATTTCATCAGCAGACCAATCCAAAACACTTTACACACTCTACACAGTACAACACAACTGTGTTGTCTATCCCTCACAGCCTCGTTGTCTTAAAGATTGCGCTACTCTGATTAATCAAATCAAATCAAATCACTTTATTGTCACACTACCATGTACACAAGTGCAACAGTAGGTGAAATTCTTGTGTGCAGTTCCGAGCAACATTACATTCATCACAGTGACGAGACATATACCAATTACAATAAACATCATATTTACACAACACAATTTACATATCAAATGTTCACATACTTACACAACACAATAATAATATACAATCTACAGTAAACAATACACACAATGTAGAATACACATAAAATAAAAATAAAGAGTATATAAAAATATATATACAGTAGTTGTATTGTGGAGAATATATTTGTCAGTCCAGTGTGAGATATAAGCTTAATAAAGTGCAGTGCTGATTATTGATTGTGAGAGATCAAGAATAAGGTCCATACTTTGCGTTTTGCTTCATAGTCAAACTGTCAATTTAAATGCTTTTCAATCAATGTCTAACAGCAGACTAAATATTGGAGATCTGAAGTGTAATTACTATATTTACCACAAGGGGTCACTTTTTCACAAGAGATCTGTATGTCTGGGGAAGAAAACTACGTGAGCAGTTCGAGCTGGTGAGAAAAAAAAATTCAAAACGTATCAAACACATTTCCTGTAACAGGAATGATGAAAATAAAGCTTACAGCATTCAAAATGCTGGAGTATAGGCTAAAAAAATCCCATTTATATAATTAGGCTACTTAAAAAGAAATAGTTCACCCAAAGAAATGATCTCATCATACTCACCTTCATGTCTTTCTTTCTTCTGCTGAACACAAACAAAGATTTTTAGAAGAACATTTCAGCTCTGTAGGTCATCAAGGATACCAAAGTTTTGAAGCTACAAAAAGCATATAAAAGCATTATAAAAGTAATCCATACGACTCCAGTGGTAGATTGAATATATTCAGAGGCAATATGATAGGTGTGGATTAGAAACAGATCAATAATTAAGTCCTTTATTCCTATAAATTCTCCTCCCTGCTCAATAGGTGGTGATATGCATAAAGAATGCGAATCACAGAGAAAAAAAAAAAAAAGTGAAAGTGAAGATTTAAAATAAAAAGGATTTAAAATTATCTGTTTCTCACCCACACTTATAATATCACTTCTGAAGACATGGATTTAACCACTGGAATCTTTTTGATTACTTTTATGCTGCCTTTATGTGTTTTTTTTGAGCTCCAAAGTTCTGGTCTCCATTCACTTGCATCGTATGGAACTCCAGAGCTGAGCTATTCTTCTACAAATCTTATTAGTAATAACTTGTTTAATAAAAGCAGAAGGAAGAAAGTCATTCAAATCTGGGATGGCATGAAGGCGAGTAAATTATGAGATAATTTTCATTTTTGGGTGATCTATCCCTTTAAGGAATGCAATAAGTTTGTTCATCAGTGGCCCAATTATCCAATATGTGACAATGCCTTTGTTTATAATGGATCATATTCCTAGAGTTTTGTAGTGACAGTACATTTATTATGTACGTACATTTGTAGTGACAGTAAGAGTGTATGCTTACAAATATTAATTAATTTACTATAGAGTAAATCAATCCATTTGTAAACACATCCAACATTTTAAATCTAATTTAGGATAGACTTTAAAAATATATATGACAGCAAATTTTCAGTACTACAAAACAATACATTTAGACAGAAGATTTATGAGATATAGGCTCTTTTAGAAATCCAAAAACGAAACACTTCCCTAAAAAGTCCCTATTTTAGTTTATCATTATTTACCATTGATACCTTATCACTGACATGTTATCATTGTTACATATATTGTGTAGGATACATTCATTCTTCTACGCACACAAATAAAGTTTGATTTTGAGAAGAAAAGATGTACGTACTTGTAAAAAGAAGGGCGGGGCCACCGCGCTCGACCAATCCCATTCCAGTAAACGAGCGAACGCGTCGATATGGAAATACAAGTGTGTGTCTGTGAGGGGAACCGGTCACTGCGCATGCGTGTTGTGGGCGGTGGCTGAATTTTAGGGGCTCTGTACAGGGCGGCGTTTCTATGGTGAGAAGATCTTTGACGGGCCACATGGACCGGGGTACATCTCACCTTCCGCGTCCGCTTTTAGCGCATTTTATAACACGACACGTTGCGTCAGCGAGCTACACAGACCTGGATGTGTCTCCTATCGGTCTCGGCAGTGTTTTACAGTTTTGTTGAGGTATTTAAGGGCCTCTCGCCGCCGAACAAGGGGCTCTTTGATGCTTTTCTGTCGGTTCGCGGCCATCACTTTCTCCTTGGAAACGTACTAACGCCCTAATCGGCGAATAATAAAGCGCTTCGGATATATAGTTGAGATCTTGATCTGATCCATCTTACAGGTGTTGATGCTTTTGCCTTCTCACAACCAGTTTCACTGTAATTAAATGTGCATGTGGAGCTGATGAAACATCCACCTCCTGGATCATTTCATTATTCTGGCTCTGAAGACAGATTTGAAGTTAATGTTTCGCCAAGAGGTCGGTGTCCTATCCTTCATTCCGTCTTGTTCGTACCTTTTCCAATACGAGAAAAGGAACATGTCTCGATATAACATCTACAGTCTGCTGGACTGGATATATGGAGGGGTGGACCCCAAGTTTGAAGGCAACGGAGGGCCCGAGTGTGCCGGCTTCATCTCACCCCAGCAGAGAATAGTCGAGACTGTGATCATCACAGCCATCTCTGTGCTGGAGCTGGTGGTGGCTCTCAAGAAAGTCAATGTCCCTAAAGAGGTCAGGGATGTGGGCAAGGATGGACGCAGGACTAAGGAGGACACCTGGGGCAAGAACTTGTTGCTTGTGCTGCTATGCATGACGTTTGGGGTGGAGGTCGGGTTCAAGTTTGCCACAAAGACTGTGATCTACCTCCTCAACCCATGCCATGTGGTTACAATGGTGCAAGTAAGTCTATTAGTCATCTAATAAAATGCAATATAACAAGATTTGGGCTGGTTACTGAGAGGTAGAAATTGGTAATTGAGGTATGGGTAAATAATAGTAGTAACATTTATTTTGGTTTAGTATATTACGTATACTAAAGTTGTTTTACACTGCCAAGCATGTGTTGATAATTAAAGGAACAAATGTGTTATTGATTTGCATACTGCATAGGAGCAAATCTCAACTTGTATTATTGTTAATTCTTCTCTCAAAGTTAAGTGGGAGTGTGTGTGTTGCCAAACCATCCAAGCTGAAGGAAATAATGTATTGAGTCAATACATAAAAGGAGGAAAGACTGCATATTCTTGGAGTGACATTGAAACCTGTACAAACCTAAAAGTGACTGAAGATTAATTAAAGGAATATTCTGTGTTCAATACAAGTTAAGCTCAATGGACTGCATTCATGGCACAATGTTGATTACCACAAAAAATAACTTGTACGCCTCCCTCCTTTTATTGAAAATAAGCTGAAATTGCGGTTACTACATGGCACTTACAATGGAAGGGAATGGGGCCAATCTGTAAACACTAAAATAGGGAGTGTTTCAAAATGATAGTCTAACCACACAAAGGGATGTAGAAAGTCCCAAAATACAAATATAGGTTAGTTTAACATTGGTGTATCGCTAAACAATATTCTTCCTCACAATTTCCAGTTCCAATTTAGCATTTTGACAGAAGCAAGAACATATTATACAAAGACTTTATAGGCCAAGTGTGTATTCTGAGTGTACACTACATGGCCAAAAGTATGGGGACACCTAAAAACCTCACACCCATAAGTTCTTGTTGAGCACTTCATTTCAAAACCATTGGCATGAATAGTGATTTGGGCCTCCCTAAAAGCGCAGTCACATTTACCTTTGCATGACGGTATTTTGGCCACAGATTTTCACCATCTCGATTGGAATCGCGATCATGAATTTTGTGCAATTGACTTCCGGTGGTGAAGAATTTCCCCAGAGATCCTCTATAATGAGATGACAATTTCCGCATTTTTATCATAGTGCATAGGAAGCATAGTGGTCAACTTTTGCGTTACTGCTGTAAGTCACCGCTTATGCATACCATACAAATGAATGCGGAGAGCCAGAAACTGACACCTACCTGTCGCAAAATCATCTGACTTACCTTATAAAACAGCAATTTTATCGTTGTAATCTCCAAACATAGTTCACTCCAAAATGGCCTCTTGTCTCCATGCCAGTGTAACGTCCATTGAACCTTGATATTTGCTGGAAATTTTGCCTACTGTGGTTAAGGGACCGTCTGAAAAGTCTACACTGTGCTAAAATGTGCTAAAACTGTAGAGGGTGTAATAAGAGACCATCTGAAAACATTAGCCAGAACACGAGTGTCCCGTATTGTACAACTTGAAAAGTTGCAACCCTACATGTGATGGACCCTGGCTCACTGTTCCTATTTGGGAGTTTAGGTCTGAGTTATGTGTAGGCTAGTCAAGTTCTTGCACACCAGACCCCCTAAATCATTTCTATATGGACCTCACTTTGTGCACAGGGGATTTTGTTGTGCTGGAACATAAAAGGGCTCTCCCCAAACTGTTGTAACAATTGTATGCTTTAGCATTAAGATTTCTCTTCATTGAAGGGGGCCTGGGTAACTCAGTGAGTAAAGACACCTGGAGTCGCAAGTTTGAATCCAGGGCGGGCTGAGTGACTCCAGCCAGGTCTCCTAAGCAACCAAATTGGCCTGGTTGCTAAGGAGGGTAGAGTCACATGGGGTAATATCCTTGTGGTCGCTATAATGCGGTTCTCGCTCTCAGTTGGGCGCATGGTGAGTTGTGCTTGGATTCTGCTGAGAATAGGGTGAAGCCTCCACATGCGCTATGTCTCCATGGTAACGTGCTCAACAAGCCACGTGATAAGATGTGCGGATTGAAGGTCTCAGATGCAGAGGCAACTGAGATTCGTCCTCCGCCACCCGGATTGAGGCGAGTCAGTACGCCACCATGAGGACCTAGTGCGCATTAGGAATTGGAAATGCAAAACTTCGAGAAAAGGGAGAAATCCCCCAAAATGTACAAAATTTCATTATGACAAAGTACACCAACAATCTGTCTTCCAAACCATGTTTTGCCCTACCCTGATTCACCATGGTAAGCCTATAATCATTTTCTTTTATTATTATTTACAATTTATATTGATTCCATTCAGTAAATTAAATAAACATAACAGAAAATTTGGAAAACATAACCGATATCCGTATTTCTCTTCCTTTCGTTATTTATTTATTGAGGGAAGGGGGCAAGTTTTGTTGTTGTCAGTGACGTTTGCTTTGATAGGATGATCACCTGTAACTATGATTACTCCTCAAACCATCTGATTCATCCGCTCAGAAGAGAAGAGTCGAAACCCAAATCACAAAAAATCCAAAACAATGTGCAAGTAACCTGCAGTTTTATGCTCCAACCACATAGTGCATAGTGCAGCTTTAACATAGAAAAAATGATACATTCATAATTTAAGCTTGAATGAATTTAATTTATTTGCACCAAAATAACAACACAGTAATAAGAGCAATAGTTATACTTTTAAGTAAAATGTGGAGGTGACCTGACCTTACCTGAACCCGAAATAGCTTGCTCTATAATTTTTTTCCAAGAATGTATTGTTGCAATGGGCTGTATTTTATGAAAGCATTGTATGCAACAGTTGTAACAGTATTGTAACAGTAAACATACACTGTTTTAACAAGGCACAGTGGACCCCTCTGCACACCAAAGCAAAAGGGAAAAAAAACATTGGCTTACCATTTTTATCGAGTGCCAAAACTATGCTTGGTGCAGAACATTCTGGAATAATGTGTAACAATGTCACAGACTCAAAGTCCTCTTTGCAGTCTGAACTGGTTCACAACATTGACTCTCTGTGATGCCTGTACTTAAACTAAATGCAGCACAATAAATGAACCGGAACACCGGTGTCTAAACATGCATTTTTGAAACTTGAAATTCTTTTTAACAGTCTAAAAAAAAAAGCAGATCCTGCACAAGATTCAGAAGAAACAACGAGAGTGGGTGCAACAGTCAAAAACATCTGTCCAGCATGTGTTTACATAGGAAAACAATGGAAAAACAATGCAGATGCGCACAAAAACACGTTTAGGCCTTGTCCAAACTAATATGTTTTAGTTTGAAAACACATCTTTTTCTCTCCGTTTTGGCCTTCCGTCCACACTGAAAACTGAGCTTTTTGAAAACACACTCCAAAGTGGATACATTTGAAAATGCCGTTTTCGCATTGTAGTGTGGACTGTGAAAACCGATATATCTGAAAACGATGATGCATGTATGTATTTGTTGTTATGTGATGCAGTCATGTGATCTATCTGACCAAAACAATCAAGATGGAGCCCCGTGTTATTGCGGCGCTGTTGTACTTGATACTCACTTTGATAGCATTGTTAAAAAAGAAATGTTACTTTGTTCAACCATCACATTGCGTTCATTCAAAGGCAAAGGGAAGTTAACTCAGAATTGGTGTCCGGCGACGGAACACAAGGATAATCGACAGTAACGCGATTTTAAGCATTTTCATACGTGTCAGTGTGGAGGAGTAACTTTTGAAAAATGCTTAAACGCTAGTGTAGATGAAGAGCGTTTTGAAACTAAAACAGCATTTCAAATGTATCCGGATTAATGTAGACGTAGCCTAAATTTGATTAGCCCCTACCTCATCCTTTTGCACGTTAGTGAGTGAGAGCATGTGTGTGAAACCATTAGGTAGGCCTGTTTTATTTTTTATTATTTACAAACCTGAAATCATACTAGAAAATCCAACTTGATCCCGTCCCGAAACCCGGTGGTTTCTCTGTGTGAGATACAGTTCAAGGTGAAATGTCCACAGGGTGGCAGAAAATGTGAGTGGTATTTTATATTTATAAATCATGTAATGCACTCAACAAGAATGCATATCTTATTAACGCATATCTTAATTGTGATCACTGTTGAATTGATAATAAAATGTCTGATGGGGAATGGCACTTGTCAGTAATTGGTCAGAATGTGGTCTATTTCTGGTATAGGGAATAAAGGAAATGCAACATTTAGAAATTAACTTTAAATTGCCCTCATTCTCACACCATTATATGTAAGGATATTTGGTATGTTAAATTTAGAAGGGAATTTAGGGTCTTGAAGAATGTGAGCTATGGATTAAATGAAACTGTCCTTATTGTACCTTATTAGGTAATGAAATGTATAACGGAATTAGTCGCGTTCGACAACCATTATAAATTAGACAAATGACAAATAACTAGATTATTTGTGCATGTGCAGGCAGAAGAGAGGAGAGACAAAAAAAGGAGAGACAAGAGAGGCCAGGATGAAGAGACGATGAAGAGAGAGAGTGTTCTTCCTGTTTGGAAATATCTGAACTGAAATTGGCCGCATCCCCAAAGGTGTCCTGCGCCAATCAGAAGTGCCTTTTCATAGTCACATGGTCGAATGGGCTGTCTTTTCCGACAGTCGGTTTATGGTTCTTTGATCCAGAGTCTTAAAAGTCTCCCGCTCAAACATTTTGCATATTTAATCATGAGCTTTTATATCTTGAGAATGGTACAAAAGACATGATATTCATTGTCATTAGCTTTCTCTGCATACGCCAGTGAACACTTGCATAATAAACATGACATTCTTTTATGGATGTTATATATGTAGGTAACAAAACATGAAAGTTCCTGGTTACAAAATAATACTGGTTAATTCATGGGTTATACAATATGGATGAAACATTACACACATTTTAAAGAGCTACATCAGGCTATAATCATTAATTTGTCAGTTATACAAGTTACCACAGTTCAAAGCAATTGTCCGAATGCCTAACTGTGGATTTAAATGCATTCTCTACATTTTGGAAGGTTGATTCAGCTAAGTACTGTGACTTTGTGTGAGATGTTTCTGGATTAAGGAATGCCTTAGTATTCGAGTCATGCAAATCTGATGGTCTTTTGGAAGCCTTTCAAAGAGAAGTCTGCTTTAACTCTGTGTGGAAGATCAGGAGGTCAGGCTGCGGAGGGGCCTTTCTTACCAATGAGGACGCCTGGGCTGTTTGATTTATGACCGTGAAGAATTCCTATCATGTATAATGCTATTAAAAACACTACTTAAACATCACAAATGTATTTTCCTTTGCATGTGCCTGCCGTAGGCAACACTGAATAATCCAGTACTTCCCCTCTGGATCTCTCACCAAATCTCGCAGTAACAATGGAGTCCACTAGGGAGCACTGTGGATGTCACTGAGGCGTTGGATTTATAATATTTCGATTGTTATTGTATTCTACGTTATTGATATTCGGTTCTCGTTGGATTCATGCAAACCAGCGGACAAGGATCTGTTTTTTATGGTGTAAAGAAACTGCAAAACCGTACAAGAAAGTCTGATGGCTTTGCATTGTACATAGATATTAGGAAATAAACTGGCACTTTTTTATTGGTTTAACAATGCATTTGGTGATTTGGAAAAGTTCTCTTAAGTCTGACATAGACGGATGAGAAACATTGAGTGAAATATCTCAATATATCATAGTTATTGTGTCGCAATTTTTGTTTTTGTGGGTTAGAGTACTCAACCTCAAAATTACTCAAATGCCCATCCCTGGCCTTGAGCCTTTTCTGCTGTAAAATGGCTGCTTTTGAGAATGAATGCTCCTTTACTTCAAGCAAAGTTTTATGGCATAATGAATAACCAGACCAAGAAAGACTCATTGCTTTTGCAGAACACGTTATTGTGCTTTTTTTGTTACTGTGTCTTTAAATAATTACTGAGTAATGTTAATTAACTACGTGTTTCCGGTGTAAATATTTTGTGGAGCTGATTGCACTACTGTATTGTTATTACAAAGTAATATGTCACATGTCTGAGCACGTGCATGGTGATGCCAATTGTCCAGGCCAAATACTCCCTTAAAATTTTTTTGTGTCTCAGATGTATCCTCTCAATGGTTGTACTTGCGGCAATATACTCATGTATACAAGTCTTCTTTGAAAAAGTTCGAGTCTTATCACTAGCTGTTAAATATTAAAGTTTAGTGGAATTGTAAACAGCCTGAATGAGGGACTCAAACAAAAGCTACTTGGAGTGTAAAACCATTAATATGCTCAGGGGATTATCAGTGAATAAATTTGGCATTATAACATATACTAAATTGCAAAAAGAAGCAATTTTTCTAGTGGTCTCAGAATATAGACAATTGCTCTTGTGTCCTTTGTTTGTTTGTTTGAAATCAGTATGGTGCTAGTTGAGTTTGTCCAGCTGAAAAAACACAAAGAACAAAAAACTAATGTGCTGCCCAGATCTCATTAAAATGTAAGTTGGGGAAAAAAAAAAATTCTTACAAATATTACATTTGTAATGTATAAGGACGATTTATGTAGAGACATTTATTAAAACACATGTCCAGAAATTCTTACACACCACAGTGTTTCTACATTCTCACTTGAACTACATAACATCATATTTCCCCTTTTCTGACTAGAAGAGGAATCCAATACTTCCCTCTTTAATTCGTAACATAACAGATGTGTTTGATGTACTGCTCTGGCAGAGATTGGCCGATAATATTTTTTTTCACGACTGATAGAGATTATTTTCAAGTGTTTTATAACCAGTATGCTGAACCGATATTTAAATGGTGTTTAACTTAATTGGTTATTTTAATTCTTGATTGAATAACCAAATGACCACTAGAATACAATAATCAAAACATAATATGCATGAATGTTATTTAGGGATGGTATTTCTGGGCCGATGCCGATAATTTGCTAACTGCTAACCTTAAATGCTACATGTTTCTCACTTGCTCGCTATAGAGTAATTTATGCAAACAATACATTGTTATTTTAACTGTAGACTGTTTCCTGATGAATGCTCTGTGCATTTATCGGTAGACCCAATATCAAAGAAACGATTACTGATTAAGTGAAAATTGTGAATATCGATCAAATGGATTATTGGTCTATCTGTACTCTCAGGTAGCAATGTTGCTCATAAAAATTTATTGAACTGGATAATTACGGAATAGAAAACGGTTCAAACATCTAGAGGTTAACCAATAGTGGATTTTGCCAAAAACCAATAACTATGGTGGTGCGAAAAGACAGATAACCGATTAATCGGCTGATAGGTTTTAAAAATTTATGTTTAGAATATAAAAAATGCCTTATTTCCTTTCTATGAAGGGCACAGACATTGGGGCTGCTGTGGCTCAGGTGGTAGAGCGGATCGGCCACTAATCGCAGGGTTGGTGTTTTCGATTCCTGCCCCACTTGACTCAATGCCCAAGTGTCCTTGGGCAAGACACTGAACCCCAAGTTGCTCCCAATGGCAGGTTAGAGCCTTGCATGGCAGCTCTGCCTACATTGGTATGCAAGTATGTGTGAGAATGGGTGAATGAGATGCAGTGTAAAGCGCTTTGAAAAAAATGCTATGGTTAAATAAAAGCACTATATAAGTGCAGACCATTTACCATGAGGCTCCAAAATGAATAAAATTCTAAAAGCAGCTTTGTGCAACCAAAATCCCAATAATAACCAAAATAATAAATAAGAGTGTGTGTGTGTGTGTGTGTGTGTGTGTGTGTGTGTGTGTGTGTATAATGTGGGACTTTTAACTATAAACCAGCCCAATTACACTCGGGACTCTTATTTTTAAATAGAAACTTGCCTGCGTAACACTGCTTTTTTTAGCCTATATATAGTCAACAGACAAAGAGTTTTGTTTATTGATTAAAACTAATAAAAAATGTATATCAACAACAATATGCATATTTTTGACCAATAACCAATAGTTTAAAAAAAAACATCTATCGGCACTGTTTAATCCGTAAAACCGATATATCGGTCTACCTCTACAAACCTCATATGAAATGGTATAACCAAGATAAATGGTATAACCCTTCAATTAAATTTACAAATATCCACATACACAATGTTTAATTTTGCATGATGTTGCTTGGTTTAGACATCTCTGGTTGTGTGGCATAGTGAATAAAGAATATTTACACAATCAAGTTTAGTTGCTTTTGTCATTGTTGAAACTTACATTAGTGGTGCTTGCTGAGTCAAGCATCACTATTATTGCTAATAGGTATTTGAAAAACCCCTAAATATTAAACATGGGTGTGTAACTTTTCTTCCATTACTGTACTGTGAATGTCAATGATGCCAAAGATTATGTGGCTTATTAAGTGGTGTTCTATTACTTTTTACCTGGCAGACAATAAAGAGGCAACAACAAAAAAAGTCCTTTTGACACTCTTTGAAGTCGGGACCTGAGCCATATCTAGAAACCAGAATGTCATAGAGACTTGGGAGTGGAGGTCTTTTGACTTGGGTCTGTAAACAACCACCCTAAACACTGTCCCTGTCCCAAAAGGCACGCTCCACCCTTACGGTCTTCCTCTGAGTGCAAATCGATGGGACGCTAGTCCGTAAGTCCATGAGGGGACATGAGTGGTAAAAGTGTGCATTTGGGACATACTTTGAGACTTCAATCAGATGATGCATTTTGACATTGTTTTATATGCAGTTTTACAAATTATTACTTGAAAAAGTCATGGCATTGATCAATGAACCGTTTAAACTCACTATTGAATATTTGCTTTTATTAAATCATTTCAATCAGCACACTGATTATAAAGCATTAGATAATTAAATCAAGAACTTCTGAAAAACAAAGTGCACATATGACTACAGCAACAAAATCCCATCATTTTAAATCTTTAGAGAACCAATAAACATGATTCAGACACATGGATGTTTACAGGCAGGTGCTTAGAACAGTAAAATGTGTAGAAAGAACATCCTGCCATATATTTGCAAAAATAGTTTAAAAATACACACAGCCATACTTCTGCAGGTATAAATATCACCATTAGACTGAATGTTGTGATGTCAATAAATATAGTGACTCTTACAAGCTGTGCATTAAATTATTCTCTCCTGTCTTGATATTTTAGAGACTCACAATAATATTAAATCCTCTTTGAAACAACAATAGCAAAGGTTTAATCTTACGCTACTTTTATTAATGTAAAACTTCCCAAAGAAAAACTATTCAATAAACTGAAAAGTGTAATTCCATATCTCTAGAAAAATATATAGAATGTAGATTTGAAACAGTTCTACACATCAGACTTAAAATGTATACTACACATAAGCAAGTGATACGCTGTTGACAATCAGTAAACGTTTTTAATTGGAAGTTTTTTCCTCCAGCTCGGTAACTGCTGTCCACAGTGATTGGTTGAGAGGAACATTAGCGGTGACTGTTGGGATGTAGTCCACTGTGGAGCCTGTATCAGCCAAAGGCACATTGAGGGTGCAAAGGGGCACGCGCAAGCACTAAATGTCAAGTGGGACACCCTACGGTTTTGTGGACTTTGCAGGAACGTGCAAATGAAGGCCACATCAACTGTGCCATTTGGGACAGGGCCAATGTTGCATCCACCTAGAAGTGCCCTAATGAGAACCTAGAAACCACATAGCAGCACAGTAAAAACTAGTGGTCACCCGATATGCATTTTTCAATGGCAGATGCAGATACCGATGAGAATGGCCAGTGACCTATTATAAATATACATAAAAAGAATTCAACAAAAGCAAATCAGATTTACACCAAATTTCTAATGTGAAACATACTTATTTTATACATTATTTATTCAAATTTGCTTAAACTTGTGATTTTTAAAAAAAACCTTGAAAACAGAAATGTACTACCCATTGACAGATCTGTTGGTAGATATAGAAACTGACACTTCTGTTAATCGGACAGACGAACCCCATCATCGACCAATGAAGATAATTGTACAATGGCAAAATATTGGACAATTAATCAGCCTGCCCGATATATCTGCCTGCCACTACTAAAAAAACACTCCGAACACTTTAGCAACTGCATAGCATTTGCTTGGCAACCACCCAAAGCACCTTAGGATTGTGGTAGGTGAGTTTGGTTCAGGCAAGCACTACATTTTCAGAACATAATTACTAATTTTTTTTTAAGAACACACTTGCACATACTTCACATTGATTTATTCTTACATTAGCCATATAGTTGTAGACCAACCTTTAGTTGAGTTTATCGTTGAAGTATGAACTTGTGATTCTTCAGTGGAAGTAGAGAAACATTGTTTTCTCAGATGCAATGCTGCAGTAACCGTATCATCTTACTGGGTTAATACACTCGAGAGCATACAAATGAAGGACAGGGTGAAAGTGGTATCATCCTGTTACATAACATTTCATATCCTGCTTTAGTTCACCTCACTTGGAACAATGACATTTGCTGACTGGATTCCTTTTCCTGCATCTCCTTATCTGTCATTCTCCCAAGTAGGGCTGCAACTAAAGATTAGTTTGATTTTCGACTAATCTAACAATTATTAGAACGATTATTCGACTATTCGGGTGATTTATTGCACCAATTAATCATTAGCTCTTAACCGACTATTCAGCTTTTGCCTCAACTTAAAAGGTTGTATTAAATGTGCTGGTTAAAAATAGAGGATGAAATCATCTTTTTAAAATACCTCTAAATAACATTCACTGAATTAAAGGGGGAAAACAATGTTTTACTAAGTTTAATTCAGTAAAAAAAGATACATTTACTTGAGAAACAACATATAAGATATTTTGACTTGCTTTCAGAGTATATCATTCTCCGATGACTCCCAAGACACTTCATATCTGAGGAAGGAAACTTTGGCCTCTCTTCTGACAGCTGTTAATAAGCCATGCCAATCTGTGACCGTAAATAAAGAAAAATAACAAATAAAAAGTATCACAGTTGTGTTGTGGGTACCATCAATGTGATGGCAAACTGGTCCAAATCCTTTCTAGTTTAGCGATATCTTTTCAGAAAGCTATATCCCCATATTCAGTAGCTGAATGGCTGTTTGATTTACACTAAACCACTGATAGCATGTTGATACTAATGTACCCTCTGCTGATAAGATAAGCACAACTTGGCCAGTGCTCACTGTCAAACACTTCCACATGAATGTCAAAACAGGTAAAAGGTTGAATAAACAGTAAGATGGCCCACTGTAAGCACTTCTCTGAAGCATGAAGGGTGGTTAGATCGAACATCGAAAGGTCCATAATGAAATCAATGTCATATTATGTCACATTTGACATTAGCACCTATGTAGTGATAGTCTTTTTTACAAGCACTCTTTTGGCTGCTTATACACTCACTGAGCACTTTATTGGGAACACCTTTACATGTACAGTTGAAGTCAGAATTTTACATACACATTACTTAATACACTTGGATAACTAGTTTTTTAACCACTCCACAGATTTTATATGAGCAAACTGTAGTTGTGGCAAGTCGTTTAGGACATCTACTTTGTGCATGAAAAGTTATTTTTCCAACTGTTGTTTGCAGAGAGATTGTTTCACTTTTAACTGACTGTCACAATTCCAGTGGGTCAGAAGTTTACATACACAAAGTTAACTGTGCCTTTAAACAGCTTGGAAAATTCCAGAAAATGATGTCAAGCCTTTAGACAATTAGTTTCTGATAGGAGGTCTACTGAATTGGAGGTGCACCTGTGGATGTATTTTAAAGCCTATCTTCATACTCTGTGCCTCTTTGCTTGACATCTTGGGAAAATCAAAAGAAATCAGCCAAGACCTGAAAACAATTTTGGACCTCCAAAAGGTTCATCCTTGGGAGCAATTTCCAAATGCCTGAAGGCACGTTCATCTGTACAAACAATAGTATGCAAGTATAAACACCATGGGACCGCTCAGAAAGGAGATGCATTATGTCTCCTAGAGATTAAATAGTTTGGTGCAAAAAATGCAAGTCAATCCAAGAACAACAGCAAAGGACTTTGTGATGATGCTGGATGAAACGGGTAGACAAGAATCTATATAGACATAACTTGAAAGGCTGCTCAGTAAGGAAGAAGTCACTGCTCCAAAACTGCCATAAAAAAGCCAGACTACAGTTTGCAAGTGCACATGGGGACAAAGATTGTACTTTTTGTAACAAAAATTTAACTGTTTGGTCATAATGACCATCGTTATGTTTTGAGGAAAAAGGGTGAGGCTTGCAAGCCAAAGAACACTATCCCAACTGTGAAGCATGGGGGTGGTAGCATCATGTTGTGAGGGTTCTTGCTGCAGGAGGGTCTGGTGCACTTCACAAAATAGATGGCTTCATGAGGAAGGAAAATTATGTGGATATATTGAAGCAACATCTCAAGACATCAGCCAGGAAAGCTCCATTGCAAATGGGTCTTCCAAATGGTCAATGACAAAGCATACCTCCAAAGTTGTGGCAAAATGGCTTAAGGACAAGGTATTGGTGTGGCCATTACAAAGCCCTGACCTCAATCCGCTAGAAAATGTGTGGGCAGATCTGAAAAAGTGCGTGCAAGCAAGGAGGCCTACAAACCTGACTCATTTACACTCAGTTCTGTCTGGAGGAATGGGACAAAATTCCAGCAAATTATTGTAAGAAGCTTGTGGAAGGCTACCCAAAATGTTTGACCCATGTAAAAAAATTTAAAGGCAATGCTACCAAACACTAACAAAGTGTGTGTAAACGTCTAATCCATTGTGAAGGGGATGAAAGAAATAAAAGCTGATTTAAATAATTCTCTCTACTAATATTCTGACATTTCACATTCTTAAAATTAAGTAGTGATTCTAACTGACCTAAGACGGGGAATGTTTTCTATGATTAAAATTGTCAGGGATTATGAAAAACTGAGTTTAAATGTATTTGGCTAATGTGTATGTAAACACCTGACTTCAGCTGTACTTATTCATGCGATTATCTTATCAGCCAAATGTGTGACAGCAGTGTGATGCATAACATCACGCAGATACGGATCAGGAGCTTCAGTTAATGTTCACATCAACCATCAGAATGAAGAAACAAATGTGATCTCAGTGACTTTGGCCGTGGCATGATTGTTGTTGGCAGATGGGACAGAAACACCTTGTTGATGAGAGAGATCTGTGAATAATGGCCTGGTTTGAGCTGACAGATAGCTGACAGGCAACGGTAACTTAGATAACAACTCTGAGGAAATCAATGTGTTGTGCATTCTGAGATGCTATCCTATTCACTACAATAGTACAATGGCAGTTGCTTGGCTAGTGAAGTTGAAAAGTGATTAAAATGGTGACCAGTCAAAGCATCTAATTATGTAGACATCCCCTTGTAATTAATTGCTTTGGCTATTTCAGCTACATCCATTACCAACAGGTGCATTAAATCAACCATACAGTCACGCGTTCTCCTTGGACAAAATGTTTTGTTTGAATGGGGCGTATCTTTTCCATTCCAGCATGATAATGCCCATGTGCACAAAGCGAGATCCATAAATAAATGGTTTACTGAGTCTGTGTGAAAGAATATGACTGGCCTGCACAAAGCCCAGACCTGAGTTGGAACAGTGTGCCAAACCCCATCACCAAACATTAATGTCTGACCTCACTGATGCCATTGTGTTTGAATGGGAGCAAATCCCTGGATCTATGTTCCAACCTATAGTAGGAAGTGTTCCCAGAAGAGTGGAAGCTGTTATACCAGCAAAGAGAGGACCAACTCCCTATTAATGCTTAGGGTTTTGGAATTAATGTTCAACAAAAACATTTGGGTCAGGGTGTGGTTTTGGGTGTTCACATACAGTATTTCTGGCCATGTGGTGTTTCTGTGAAGTCTATTTAAACATTGGGTGGCTATTCATGCAATGAAATGACCAGTTTTCTCTAATGCAATATCCACTTATACAAAACCGAGATTACAACACAAAATTGTTCACTTCCCCAGAAAGTCATTGAGCTTTATCATTACCTCTTTTTCAGATTTTCCTGCTTGCATGCCCTCCCTGCAAAACCGCCATGGTCATCTTTAGGTGAGTACCCTGAGGTTGCTCTGCAGAGAACTATCAAGATTTCTTCTAGCGGTAAACAAATCGACCAATACGGTATTTGGTATTCTTAAAGTATCTGCATCGGCCGATGCATTTTCACATTTGGCCATTTAGCAAGCTGCAACGGTGCTGAGAATCACTCATTTGCTAGCATGTAAAGGAACCGTCTGATGCATGTAAACGACCAATGACATAAACTTGGAGGTGAACCTGGAAGTCTAATTCGCCATTGGTTACATCAGAATTTTCCTATTGGTTTTTGTAATGGGGTTTTTCCAAATTAGGAGTAAAATCATGTCTGTGGTATGCATTATTTGACAATACGTGGACAGTTTACAACATAAATGACACTTTCATACCTCAAATGTGAATCTTTGAGAAAAAAAAAAAAAGTATGTAATTCAATATGGCTTCAAAATTCACGTTTGAGGTATGAAAGTGTGTAATTTATATTGTAGAACAAAACGTCAAGTTATGTTTAACTCAGATCTTATTTTACTTATAAATCCAAAACTGCCATTATTAAAACCCATTGGAAAATATGGAGGGAACCATGGCAAATTCTCTACATGGTTTTTGGACCACAACCTGGAAAGCTCTACTAATGTCATGTTAAAGGCTGAACGACTAATGAAAAGAAAATCAAAATCGCTATATGACTTGCTAGTATTAAACCACATGGGCTGTGAATAAAGTAAATGTATAAATATCCTGCTCATGCTGCTCGCTGCGTTTACTGTATGTGTGCAAATCTATTAACAATAACTCTGTCACCTTGTTGCTTGGGCCTCTTGTGCCATTTGAGTCCAGCGACAGGAACTGCTGTAGTGTTTGGCCTCTCCAAAATATGAGGATTCAGATTTCTCTTAAAATAGCCCTTTGACCTTTCAACACCTTTGGCCGCAGATGCTTCAGATAGTCATTACTTGACAGTGTTGTAGTGAAACGGTATCTCTGATATATTGACAATGATGATTTTCAGTAGAAAACGTAATTTACTTAGTTGTTGGAGAATAGGGAAGTCTGTGCGTGTGGTTACACCTCCAACGATTCAACTCCCTGCTTAGTTAATGGTCTTGCTGACTCTCTGACAACTTTAGACATGTTTGACTTTTTGTTTTTTTTTAATGGATGATTCCAATAGCCATAGAGCATGCTGGCTGGTAGATAAGCAGAAGAAATATGAATGATATGTCAGTGCTCCACAGGAAGAAAATGCTGGATTTGTGCAAGTTTGGCGAGGTTCATTTAAACGAGATATCTGCATATTTGCAGATGGTATATGATGGAATTTTAATTGTTAGACAAGACGGTTAAGTTACAGGGAACTGCTGAGAGTGAGAGAGGAAAAAAACCACATGCGAGCACTTTAAACATCATGAGCTCTGACGTGTCCATCTCTGACACACAGGACCTTTTAAATGAGATATTGTACGCCGGTCTATTATTGTAGTAGCACGATGGCAAGGAACAACATAACAAACTTTGATTGGTCATTTTCATTTCTCAGATAGCTCAATCACATGCAAGCAGGCGATTCTCTGCACCCTCGTGGCTTGAGAAACTTATTGGCCAAATGGAAAAATGTATCTGCCGATAACAAAACAAAATTCAGACCACTATTTGAAATAATGGGAGGCAGTTGGTGGGGTGGACTCATGGCGGTGACCAGTGAGATTCTTTTTTTTCAGTGAAGAACTGACGAGCCATTGTCCTGCTGGTATCCGATCCAGAGTTTTTCCTCCACAAGCATAAAGCCACATATTGCAAATATCGCAAGGTGGCACATTACATTCTTAAGAATAACAACTCGTAAGTAGTTCACCTTTGAAAAATGTGTTTAGAGTCCCCCGTGTTTTCTCTATTCTTTTGTCCTTGACCTAGCTGTTTTGAACGCATAAACACGTTCTTTGTGAATGGCCCCTTTCAGTTAGAAGCACCAATTTCATCCCTGTTGTTATATCCTATAGTGGTGCAAGGGTCAGGAAATTTGAGGCCGATACCAATCTCCAACGTTTTTAAAAAAAAATGTAACACTAAGATCGGCCCAAAGTGCCCTTTGACACACACTTGCAAGTAACTGTAACACTTTACAGAAAGGTTCCATTTGTTAACATTATTTAACAACATTACTGTAGTTAACATGAAATAATGAACTTAATGTTAGTTACAACATATGTTGTATAATATAATATATAATATATTATATATGTAAATATATGTAAATTATGTATGTAAATATATTATATATGTATAATATATTATATATATTATATATATATATTAAAAATGTAATAATAATATATATATATTATTATTATATATATTATTATTATTACATTTTTGAAATCAAAAGTTGTATTATTTAACAGTAGTTAATGCACTATGAAATGGAAGTGGAGCGTAGTTCTAGCAGGAAGACCAGCAGGTGTACATCATCACATCATTAGCTGGGTAACTCCTAGCCAATCGCACGTAAGCCAATGCTTTATAAGTCCGCTCACAATCTATCACATCACTGTTTCGGTGTGCTAACACCTTTTTCATAAAGTTACCAAAATTACATAAAAATTACATTAATTGTTAATAGCTAATATTTGGTTTTGACACTTTTGAAATGGTTATGAATAGTTCTGTTGTCAAAATCAAAAGGTCACTTTGACGTACTGGTAAGTTGTAAAAACCATGAGAGCATCACACACAGCAGTGATACGTTTGTGACAAATTCTCTTGCTTAGTCTTGGAGGAACGGGGTAGGGCTGCAACTAACGATTACTTTGATAATCGATTTCTCTAACGATTATTTGACGATTATTGCAATGATTAATCATGAGCTCTTAACCGATTATTCAGCTTGTGCCCGACTTACTAACAATAAATAGGACAATAATACTTTTTTATTATGTTTAATTCAGTAAAGAAATTCACTGCAAGAAATCCTTTTTTATCAAGTGTTTTTGTCTTGTTTTCCATTTAAAATTGTCTAAAAATCCTTAAAACAAGATACGTTTAATTGAGAAGCAACTTATAAGATATACTTGCTTTAAGAGAATGTATCTTAAATATACAGTAAGTGTATTTTGTATATAAGTGTATTTTTTCACTTGTTTACTGGAGTGCAGTAAAGACAAAATATACTTCTATTCAAGTTCTATTCTCTAAAAGCAAGTCTAAATATCTTATATGCTGCTGCTCGGGTGAAGGCATCTTTTTTTTTTTTTTTTTTTTTGAAAATATTTGTATTTTTAATATTATTTTCAACATTCTTAGATAAAGTGTTTTTCTGCAGTACAGCTGCTAAAGAAAATGTACATTGTTTTAAAGGAGTTTTAGATATTTTTATTGGAAGTCAAGCCAAAACAAATAAAAAATGTATATTGTTGCAGTGTATAATGTTTTAAGACTTCCTCTCTCACCTTTCTGTTCACTTCAATCCATCTTTATCTCACAAAAAAACAAACTCCCTCTTATTAATTAAGCTGTGTATTACCAATTTTCTTAATGATAAGAAAAGCACAGTGACATATTATGATTAAATAAGTCACGAGCCATCACGTTATATTCTAGCTGCGTTAAGCGTGCACACTCAAGCATCCTTGCGACAGAGTGTGCATCAGCCTGGTGCAATTTCAGTCTCTCCTCCTTAGATCGGGACATTCGCGAAACTCATTGATGATTGTCCTTTTATCCTGCTCCACTCTCACTGCAAACACAAAACAGCTGTTAGAGATGACTTCCCATAGGTGTCAATCCTTGCTGTTCTGTCTCTCTCCCGGCTTCGCTCTCTGCAAACGTCGCTCGGCCACACCCCCATTACCACAATATTCCAAAATAATATATCCATTACAAGCTCTAAAACTGCTCCAGTGAGAGATCATTAATATATCTATGATTTGTTTACTGTCTTTGGTGTTTTGCTGTAACACAAATCACGCAAATTCATGAGGACCTTGTGCCATTATGGTTAAAATGTAATTGCTATGATTAGTGGTAATGTGACCAATGTTAGCCTGATTTAAATTGGAATCATCAGAGAATAGCGCTGAAATAAGTGACTGATGGGATTGAGAGCACCTGGAGAGTGTTTGTTTGATTTGACACCGCAAGTGAGCATATTGAAGGGAGTGAAGCTGAAAGTGCTCATGATCGCTCAAACAGAACGTCTAATTGTCACGACTCATGTTACATCACGTATATTCAGATTTGTATACACTTGTTTATTTGTTGTTTAATTAATTTTATACCCATTTGTGGCATAATGTTGATAACCAAAAATAAATAAAAAATGTACTTGCCCCTCCTTAAATGGAAATGAATGGGGACAGTACGTGTTAAAATGATTTTAGTGTAATAAAATTGCTTATTAACTTTTCTGTGTTAATGTATATCCAATTTCACAATTCTTGGCATTAATGGCATGAATGTTTATTCATTGCCGTGACGCATAAAACCGTGAACCCTAAAATGACTGTAAATACAAAAACGATTTAAACAACTTTAAAGCTCAAATAATACTCAAGTTTTAAAAGAATAATTAATGTAAATTTATAATTTTATGAAATTGTACTTGATATTTCAGCCATTTAAACCCTCTAAAAATTGGCCACATCCACTTCAATTGTAAATGCCTCACTTGTCTAGTTTCCATCCACCTTTCGCGCTATTTTGTTATCGACAGAGTGAAAATGCGTAAATAAGATTGCGATATTTGCTGCCTTCTGCCCGTTTCCATTCAAATGGCCTGTTATTGATAAAAAGGGTGCGAGTGATGACGTCATGCCTAAAAAAACCACTTTGTCGCATAAGTTTTGGTTTAGCGCAAAATAAATCTGCCCTGAAGCCGTTTCCATTCAGAAATGTGTGCTTATCGCTAATTCGCCTCCTAGATGTCCCTAATTTTTTTCCTCCAAAGTTTGGGTAAAATGGGGAGAGTATTGAGACGTTTCATTAAAATTAGCCAGTTTACTGTCATTTTAATTTCACAAATAAAAGCAATCAGAAGAGGAGGAATTGCAATCAAAAGGGAGCAGTTGCCCTTCTGATGGGACTGTAATATTGGTCCTGATGTTGCACCTAATGCAGATTGCCACCGGTTCTGACCCGAAAGTGAATCGTCATGGCCCTGTTGAAGTTGGCAACCTGCACAAAGTAGTGGCGGAAACTTTCAGTCTTAGTATAAGAACCATCCATCGACGTGTATATGCTGTGTGCACAGATATTAAAGAAAATAAAAAATGATGTAGTGTTATATCAGGGTTTACATATATGATACATTCCTGTTATTCAATAGGTTATTTTGAACAATCATCTCATCTAAAGCATTGCCATAACAACTGCATTATGTCCCGCATTTTTGTCCAGCAACTTTTAACGACCAACTGAACTTGAGTGACATCTAAAATTAATTTTAGCTTCATAATGCAAATTTATATTTTCTGAAGAAGCAGTAAATGCGATCCAAGTAAAGTTTTAAAATGTTCAAAAAGCTCGTCTGCTGAAAGTGAACTCAGCATTGGAACACGCTGAAGCTTTTCCCCTAGTATTGTGTATTTATTCTTAATTTAAAACATCTTTATGCACAGGAATTATATGTTTTTTGCACTGTGGGCTAATTCCGTGACTGCCGTCTATTTTTTTTTTGAATGGTGTGGAAAAGAAACTTTAATAAATAAACGGATGGATACTGCGATTTAAATTAATCGTAAACAGTGGCCATTCATTTGTTCAATGTGCAGGAGATATTTGTGTTGGCACTCCTGGAAGTGTCACGTTTGCAGATCGGCTCTATACGCTGTAAAGATCAATCCATAATCACGTACAATATATTGTCGTCATGATTAACGCAGGCTAACGATTGGGGCAAACTCTGTCATGTGACACTACATTTTTGCGTTAATGGCAATTTTATCGACAAAGTGTTTCCAAACCATGTTTTCGCGACATTTGATGTATCGGCATAGTTTATGCGCTTGAGTTAAACGGAGAAATAATTTGTCGACATTTTAGCGATAATCTGCATTTCCATCAGTTTCATTTTGTTGCGCTAAAAGTTTTTTTGCAAAAAATCCTTGGATGTAAACGTAGTTACTGTAACCTCTGTGTGCTTTTTTTTTTTCCAAAATTATTTTTTGTGATAATTGACATAAACCTGGATTAATCCTTGAAGTGCAAGAGAAACTCTTTTTATATGGATCTAACATACCAGCTATAAAAGGAAAAACTGCTAAAAAGAAAACACTAAGTGATAAGATACAGTTCATAGAAATGTTGTGGGGTCATTATTCCAAGGTTGAGTACCTCTGCTCAAGCACTATTTTGCAAATCATGTAACCCCAGAAAGTCTCATTCTTCTATAAATATTGGAGTGGTAGAAGTCGAATAGACTGGGCTGGTAACGTTAGCAGGTTATATCCCCAAGAGAGTTGGCGGTCATGATCTTGTGTTGTCAATATTGGGCCTTAGAGCATAGCACTTAACTTTTGAGTTGCTCTAGGCTTGGTGGACCGACTCCAAATATGCTATAAACGTTTAGGGTCGTCACGGCCCTTAAGCACCAATTCAGAGGTTGCAGGTTCAATCTCAAGTAGTTGTTCTCAAGTGGAGTTAGAGGTAGAAGAGCCTTCTCTATCAATATTGTCCCTTTTGAGGAAGATACTTAACAATGTGGTCCATGGACTGTGAATAGAATGATTTTGTTAGATATGTTTCTACGCAGTGTTGGCAGAGTAAAACTATAAATGACTCATGATTCTAAGAGTTCCCCTCTAGTTGGCTGACACTATATCATTCTCAACCTCAAACCTTTTCAGTTGCCATTGAGGTATTAATAGATCCAACCCAACCATAAGTAAAATAGGTTGTGAACGGCATTTCGTATTGATAACATTTTCTATTGGAGCCAATGAGGGAAAGCTTTTATGGGGTAGAAGTGAGTATATCCTGGCCAGTCGTGTTTCTAGAAGTGTAAAAGTGGTGGGTGGGGGCATGCCTGAAGCTCCAGCCAGATTGACTGGAAAGTAATGCTGTCAGTCAAGTCAAGTCATTTTTATTTGAATAGCGCTTTTCACAACACGCAGCTTTACAGAAGATCAGGCATTAACAGAAGATAAAACTGTAATGTCTATCATGTCTTTAAAATATGTTTGTGGATTGTGTTTAAAAATAAGTAATTAAATAATAATTGTATTTATAACCCCAGTGATCAAGCTGAAGGCGACTTTGTTAGTGGCCTTACAGGTTAAAAAGATTGAAGTTGTCAATCCCTTTGACATGAGGTGACTGGTAATGTGATATTACTGTCACCACATGCATGTTATCTGCAGCTGAAAGTGACGCAGCTGGAACAAGATCTTCAGAGATATGGCTTGAGCTACAGATTGTCACCTGATAGTAGTGGGTTCTCATGATTTTACTAAGCATTACTTGAGCTGTACTACTAATAAAACAGTTGTTAAACTGTACTTTTTGCCAGTAAAGGAGTGTTAAAATCAAGTGTTTTTTATGGCGGCCCTCCACAGTCTAATTTGTCCTGCCACAGTTTCACAATGAACAGAAGATTTTTTTACACTTCTTATAATAACATAAAATATCTCTAATGTTGTGTTTTGCACTCCCAGTCAGTCAGCACCTTAGATCACCTTCATTTGCAGACCAGGACAAACTACTGCCCATGGGTCGATTTATCATGAATGTTTTTTATTAGATCTGTTATTTGTCTGGCATTGGGACCTATCATGCATCCACAAGCTTTTAATATGCTCAGGGTTGCCAGATAATAGATGCAACACCCCAATCAGAGATCATATTTTACTATTAAACTAAACTCCTGATGAAGTGTGTTGAATTGAATACTAAATTATCACTGCACTGAAGTATGGTCAAATTAACAATCATACTCAGACTTTGTTCTGTTTTACTAATACATGATAGAAAAGTAGCAGAAAAAGTTCAAGCAATCACAGAATGGTCCCATCAGTCAGTACACACTTCAGAAAATTGTGCATCATTCATTGAGTGCATTAGTGCACTACAACTTCTGGGCTTAAAAGATACAACTATGCAGAACTTTTTGTTTCTCTCTACTTAACAGCTGATGTGGGCCCTGTACCAAAATAATCACACACCCCTGCTCAATTGAATATGTATAAGACCAATACTGTAAATTGCTAAGCAGATTTCCTTGAATCCCAGCAAACACACAAAAATCCCTGCATTTTGTGAATGCACAAAATGCTGCATCAAAACATATAAACGTGTATGATTTTGCAAATCAGTATCTGCAAATCAATAATCTGCAGGCGCAGCATTTTGCTGTCATTTTCAGCAACAGATTGTGTGAAAACAAATTAAGCAATAAATGTTTTGTACATAAAAACTCCCTTTTGTTATGTTGTTTAAGTAGCATTTAAACATGATTTAATCTATTTAAATTTTTTTAATTACGAGTCATCTCCACTTTATACAGATCAACCCCACTATTTTCAGAAGCACCCGCAGTGATTTTGATCTGGACCCGGGCCTAACGTTACAGTATCCACTGCAGTTATCCACTAGTCCAAACACAATTTTATCTTTAATGTTGTACAACAGCAAATAGATAATGTTATTACAGTAGTTATCATTAATAATTAACGTTAATTTATCGTTAGCTACATTAGGTGAAGTTAGGTAACGATGCAAGCTGTAAGTCTCCCCGCTTATGTCGACTGATATATCCAACTGCTTGTCGTGAAAAACAATGTATAACGTATGCAACGTTATATCTAGCTAGCTAACATTAGCTAATTATCTAACCTTAATGTTATTACCAGCGGCTCTGACAACGTAACTATTTTCAGCATCTGAGGAGTGAGTTGGCTCATCATGTAACATTAGGCTATTTCTAATGTTAACTAATCAAGTTGAAGTAACGCTACCGTTCAAGCTTAATGTTTGTACCCTTGATTTTCAGATCTTGAGCTTTTTTAAATATTTCAAGAAGAGAGAGCAAAATTCACCACCAGATGAAGAAGAAACCGCTACAGAGGTAGCTAGCTCGGATAGCTAGCATAGTTACCGTGCGTTTAGACCAGAGGAGACGAGAGTGTCAAAATTCGCTCTGGCTGCCCTGCTAACAACACTATCGAAGATTCGTGGACGCTCTGACGTAGTTGAAATAGGCGGCAACGTTCGTTCAGGATGCTTGGTTTTGTGAACTATATTTAAAGGGGCCGCAAAACATCCAGACATGTCGACCCGTATCTTTTTGCCGACCTATCACAAGTAGCATATATCCTCATGAAATCTTTAAAATGTGCAAGAAATCGATCGATGGCAGAAAGTAATTAAAATGATGGTTGTTTGTTACCAAAATAAAATGCATATATCCCTGTAAGTAAACATTGACAGATCGTATATTACGGGAAACGCCGCCACGGCAATAATTAGTTTCTCCTCGTTTTGTCTTCGGAACTAATGTTTGGTGGGAACCAAAGATTACACTGTTGTGTTCTCTAGACTTCGCTAGAGCGGAGCACTTCTATATTCCAATAGGTTGCCTCCAAACTGTGTCAAAGCTCATTACCATAATGTTGCCCGCACTTGAACTTTCTTCTGACACCCACAACGCCCAAGACATGCCGGACTCGGACACTTCTCTCCGCCCAGAAACGCTGGCTGCCATAGAAAATGAATGACTTCCTGAACACACCATTAGATGGCAAGTTAATAGCCAAACAGATTATTCATTGGCTTTTGTCAAGAAATAAACTGGAGGAACTGTGGCATTTTAACATGACTTGTTTCTTTTTAGCAGAAGAGCCCGCAGGGGCAGCTGGAGAGACTGCCTCAGCTGACTCTCATAGAGGGACAGACATTCAGAGAGGGGCAGCAGGGCAGGTTCTTCCAATAGGGGCAGCAGGGGAGACAGCATCAGCTGACTTCACCCCTTAATAAAGGAAGACCATTGAGTAGACCGTAATTGTTCTAATGTGGACATCATAAAGATAGAGCTCATGTTAAGGCCTTTGCTCTGTTGCAGTAAATGGCTTCACAGTGGAGGTGACCGCTTTAACACAACGCTGTTAATGTTCCTCTGCTCTATTTTGAATCCTCATAATAAGGTGCTGAATTCCTCTTGAGAGCTTCTAATGTACTGAATGAGAGCTGTACTGGTAATGCCATTAGATGACAATAAATTATAAATAACATCAGAGTCGACATTAATTTTAGATAAGTCACATTATAAATGGTTTTCCTCCGAAATGGATCGTATGAGCTTGAATCTAGATTATTCCTTTTACTGCATGTTAAAGTGGAAAGCTCCTGCGGGGTTCCCACATGTCCTTGCAGTGCAGTTTTCCAGTCATGGAAAATGAGAAAAATACCTAAATCTCCTGGAAAATACTTTAGTATAATAGAACTGTTGTTGCTAACAGAGCTTTTGTTACATCCAAAAAAGCATGGTAACAATCAGGACTTAGAATACACATTGGTATCATTTTATCACTGCAGGTGCTGCACATTGTGAAACAATGTCAGTGGTTAACGGTCATGGACGAAGCCCTTTCACAGACATTTTCTGCTCATCTGCTTTACTATGATGAAATAGTTTAAGTATTGATAAAGTACAAAATGCATCAGCAATGTTGGAATGAAAAAAGTTTTACGTTTTATAAAAAAGAATTATAATAAAATAAACTACTACAAATAAATTATTAGGTTTTAATAAGCTAAACAATTTTATGCTACTAATGAACTCCCATGACAAATTATAATATAATTACTACTAGTAAAATATGTTATTTGTCCTGCCAACATTTTCACTAACACTACCACAAAAATATTTAATAAATGTAATTTTTATCAACAACATATTTTACAAGTGTCATAAAACGTTATGTTATAAAAAGTAATTTACTACAAATAATTGATTAGGGTTTTAATGCAACTATAATGTAATTCCATGATGATTGTTATAATACTAATAATAATAATAATAATAAATATAGCTGCAAGCAGCAATACCGGGGTCAGGCACAGTATCGGCAGCACGAGCAGCGAAAGAAACATCGTGACACATTTTAAGTTCTAATTCTAATGAATGCTGTAGGAGTTAAACATAAAAAAACAACATCTATGGCCATGTATCTCAAGATACGCTACTGTTCTATTGCGTGTACTAGTTGCACACTCAAATCTCAATGGTACATTGATAAAGAGCATTTACTCAAGGTTGTGCAGAGGGTGTTAAATGCAACATTGCACACTACATTGTACTTTGTAGGATTTTTTTTTGGAAATAATTGGAAAAATCTGTTATATGCAATACATTTATAGACATCTATGCAATATTTAGTTTAATCCAATTTAAACTAAACAAAAAAAAGATTAAAGTTGTAGGAGCACAGATGTTATGATAGTATTGAGAAAAGATTTTTCTGGTTTGGTTTTTGGTTGAATGCATCCAGAATTTCTGGTTTAGGCCAAGAATTTTCATTTCTCTGCATCACTAGGTGCCTTGGCATCTTCATTGGCCCCTAATTAAAGCACTGCAGTTATTGTAAAAAGGCAATAAAGGAATTAGTGGATTTAGTTGCACCATTGAGCACAATTGTTTTTGTCTCTTCTCATTATTCTTTGAATTTTGTGACAGTGATGCTGATTTCAATACACAATTTAAACAAAAATATATGTTTTGATTATTTCCATGACACTAACTTAATTGAAAAAAATTTTCATATTGATTGAAATATTTCAAGCAAGCACATTTAGCCATTGTTTACAGGGCGTCCAGAATTCACAATGACCCCGGGGCAAGGTCCTAAAATATTTTCATTTTACTAAGCAAATGCAACAGCCTTAATTCCTCTTTGGTATTTAAAAAAAAAAAAACTTTGGTACTTTCAAATTTGTTTGTGAAACAGTTCTAAACAACAGAAATCTATTTGCTAATATTTTCAGTCATGGTCTGCAAATAATCAGCAGATTTCAATTGCATGTTTCAATTTGTCTATTAGTAAAAATATATATTCATTTCACTGACATTGCAACACAATATAGTAATAAATGTTTTTTGCAACAAAATATTTTATATGAAGTAGAATTTAGTTTTTGATTTTTCATTTAAAGTTACTTATTTACTTTAAAAAGCAATTAAAATTTGTATAACACAATGCAACTATAATGTAACTGCTTGAGTAATAATAAGGATGCTGATAATAATAATAATAGCACAATAATACATTTTATCTGTGTATCACCTTTGGTACATTAAATGCAGCTCAGATTATTAGAAAATGTGTTTTTACGAAAGTAATTGTATTAAAGAAACCAAAGTGTCAAGTAATTAAGTGAAGTAAAAAGTTCTAGTTGTGAAATGTGGGCAGTAATTCATTCTTGCAATTTTGACAAACCTTTCTATGTTGATCTGCTACTGTAAATAGCATCACCTTGATGACTTGTTTAAATCACAGGGTTTTTAACATATCACATAAAACAAAATGTTTCATTCAACATAAACATGTTTTAATATCTGAACATAACAATGTTGTGGCAAAGCAGCGCAGACCTGATTGGGCAAGTGACTGTTCCATCAACTGGCCTAAAACTCTTTATACTGGCCCATACTGTTGCATGTCACAAACACCTCGTTTGTCATTTCTTTTGTTTTAGAAGGGAATGCCATGGCAGTCTAAATACAGTATGTGCATGTTAAAGACTACTTGTCATCTATATGCAGTGTACTTTAAGTACAGCTGCGGAAATGCTTGTGGACTTATTTGCATGCAAATAAGCGGTCATGACTTCACAAGCCCGTTAGCTGGCATTTCTAATGAGTGCTAATCAAGAGACCGCGCACAGTAATGGCCTAGTTCCATCAGGATACAGCGTTATTTGTCCTTCAACCTGTTTTTCACAATTGTTTGTATCATTTGTGGGGGTCAGGTCTTAAAGAGAGAGTTCACCCAAAAATGTCAATTCTCTCAGCATTTACTCACCCTCATGTTGTTCAAAACTAGTTTTAACTTACATCTTCATAACTCCTAAACTAATCTACATTCCATCTTTTCATATCAGAAACGTGTTTTAACAGATGGTGTCATTAATATATTTACATTTGAGAAATGCTTGATCATAAACTTGAATTTAATACAAAGAGTCGGAATGTAATATATTAGTAATTATATGAATCGGCTGTTATTACACCTCAGATTTATACTATTACTACTATTACTCTTGTCACTATGGTACTAAACCTTTTATTTAATTTCCAAATGTTCTGTTTAATTGATTGAAAATGTCACTATATTGTTCAACTGTGATTTTGAATCTTTTCTGTTTTAAAGGCTTCAGGTGCACATGCTGAATGGAGCCCTTCTAGCCCTTCTCTTCCCAGTGGTCAACACCAGACTGGTAAGTTCATTTCTCTCATCATTTACACATCTTCATGTTGTTCCAAACCCCATATGACTTGCTTTTATTCTGTGGAACACAAAAGCAGAAGTTTAGCAGAAGATCTTGCTCTTCCGTCTGTGCTATTTATTTTGACGTCTTACGCCTTGAAAGTTGAAACCGTTTTCGAGACCTCCTGGATTCTGTCACATTCTGTTTTGCTCCATCCAGCTGTTTTTGAATGCAAGAACACTTCCTGTGTGATTGGTTCCTGACTCATTCTGTGCTGCCTGCTCTCGGTATGTGTGACATGTAATAAATGTTCGCATTAACACATTTTCGGTCAGAGCAGTTCACTACTCCCCAGACGTAGAGAATAATTCTTCTGTATTCAAGAGACCACGAAACAACAATAGAGTTAAAAGAATAGATATTCATAACAAAGAAAAATCTCCGAACAGACGACTGACGTAAAAACCACACAAAACAGAAAAGGTTGTATTGTCATGTTGAACCTGTTAGTGTCGTGTGATGGTTCAAACATTTGTGCTGAATGTAGTGTAATGTTTAAACGTAAAACTGCATTGACTCAGTTGGGTGTGCTTTCTTTCTATTGTGTGTGCTCCATTGAACCCGAACGTTTGAGTAAGGCCTTATATAACTCCATGGATTTATGTTGGATAAGAGTTTAATGTGCAGTCTTGGAGTTAAGAATAAGTGGAATGTGTTCCTTTTTCCACCATTTTATTTTTGGTTGTTAGTGGATGTATGAAGTCCGTTTCCTTCACCACACATTGTAAAGTTACCTCACAGTCCTCTCAGGCTTTTCACTCTCATTTTGGGGGGGTTCTGGGGGATCTGGGGTTCTCCGCATGTTTGGTCATCTACATGTGCTTTTGTCATCCTCACAGCTTCCATTTGAGAGGGAGATCTACTACATTCAACACTCCATGCTGTATCTCGTGCCAATCTACCTCTTCAGAAAAGGAGGTGAGTTTATGAAGTTTCGTTAAACGCTGCGCCAATGTCCAGCAGACTTTCTGGAGTTTTATGCCACGTGATGTTATCTGTCTCGCCACAATGCCACGTTAGCTTCCCTGTTTGTGTACTATGTTAAATATTATTGAAATCAGTCAGTCATTCCTGTTATGCAGCACCTGTTTGAACTCTAACTTTCAAAACATCAATTTGCATGTGCTAAAGGAAGAATGTCTATAAAAGTGTGTAGCAGACTTTCAGAAATACGCTGAGGTCAAATTGAAGCACTTTATTAATAATGAATTATTTAACAATGCCAACAAAAGCAACAGGTTGTAAATAATGAGCTAAAGTTTGCCCATGATCAGTGAGGGATTGGAGGATTGAAGAAAATAAATGACATTTTGGTAGACCTGTCATAAAGCTCTGTCATTTTATCAAACAGGATTGAATAATTTAAAGTGAGAAACCAACTAATACCACGACACATTATCACATGGTTCAGTCAATCCATTGATAATACTCGCTCATGTCTGTGGTGGTATTTTCCCATAAACAATGGGTGTTTTCTAAACTGCATTTTTGCGCCCTTTAAGGGCACGGTGGGGACGGGATGCCACTCGAAGGGTCGTTCCAAACGAAAGTAAGACAATTATTTTATTCATGAAGGGCCCTACAACAAGACTGTTAGCGTAGGGTACATTCATACAGTAATGCCATGCTCCCTTCAGAGTGCCCACATCAAGAGCTCTGTCCTTTTGGAGTGAGTATAGGGCATAGGGATGATCACTTTCAATTGGAATTCATCAAATATCCCCCATTTAAAACATTTATCTAATTAAAAAGAAAAAACAGAAATATGCTAGGAATATTTTAGTTCATGCATTGTACCTGGAACCACAGTAGTGAAATGATTTAAAGTTCATAACTTTATTAACTTAATTGTGATATTGTGATAAAAGAAAGGTAACTAATATGTTAGAATTGTGAGTTTAATAGTTTTTTTGTGTGTTATAGGGTTAGTTTACCCAAAAATGAAAATTCTCCCATCATTTCCTCACCCTCATGCCCTGTAAAAAAGGGAAAGTCATCTTGAATACAAAACCAGTACACTTGAAATCAACTTGATACATTTATGTTTGACATGAGAACATAATTATATTGCGTAAAGTCAACAAAAAGTGATTTGATCACATTATTTAATTTGTAATATATTTCAGTATTCTAACAGGTGATGTTCACTCAATAAGCTGATATGATATTCTTCTCACCACAGTTGTACAGAGCAGTTATCTGAGTTACTGTAGACTTTGCCAGTTCAAACCAGTCTGACCATTCTCTGTTGACCTCTCTCATCAACAAGACATTTCCATCCACAGAACTGCCGCTCACTGGATGTTTTTTGTTTTTGGCACCATTCTGAGTAAATTCTAGGGACTGTTGGGTGTGAAAAGATCAGCAGGAGATCAACAGCTACAGAAATACTCAAACCAGCCCATCTGACACCAACAATCATGCCACAGTCCAAATCACTGAGACCAACATTTTTCCAATTCTGATGGTTGATGTGAACATTAACTGAAGCTCCTGACCCGTATCTGCATGATTTTATGCACTGCTGCCACATGATTGGCTGATTAGATAATCACATGAATGACTGTTGGTGCCAGATGGGCTGGTTTGAGTATTTCTGTAACAACAGAGAATGACACTTGTGTGGATGGAAATGTCTTGTTGATGAGAGAGATCAACAGAGAATGGTCAGGCTGGTTTGATCTGGCAAAGTCTACAGTAACTCTGATAACCACTCTGTATAAATATGAGAGAAGAATATCATATCAGAATCCTATCCTGAGATGCAGGTTGGTTCAGTCGAGTTATTTAAACAGATCAAATTTAAGTTAGGTTGACGGTTAATTTAGGTTTTGGCCATTTTATTGCCATTGTTTACAATTAAATTGTGTTAAAACCAAAAATGTTTTTTTAATGTGTATCATCCCATATGTGTATGACTTTCTTCTGCTGAACACAAATGAAGATTTTTAGAAGAATGTCTCGGCTCTTATGGTCCATACATGCATGTGAATGGTGGCCAGAACTTTGAAGCTCCAAGAAGCACACAGCATAAAAGTAATCCAGAAGACTCCAGTGGTTAAATCCATATGTGGGTGAGAAACGGATTCATATTTAGTCTTTTTTACTATAAGTCTCCACTTTCACATTCTTCATGTGTTTTTGGAGATTTAAATTATTTGTGCATTTCGCCACTTA